>NW_028322245.1:1087500-1724827 GCF_059928025.1 Delphinapterus leucas
GTGAGGGTAAGGCTTCGGGTAAGGTTTAGGGTTAGTGTTAGGGTTAGGGTTAGGGTTAGGGGACGGGGACGGTTTAGGGTACAGGTTAGGGTACGACAACGGTTTAGGGTGAGCGTATGTGTTAGGGTACGGGTTAGTGTTAGCGTACGGGTTAGGATTAGGAGACGGGTGAGGGTAAGGCTTCGGGTAAGGGTTATGGTTAGGGTTAAGGGTTAGGGTTAGGGGACGGGCACGGGGACGGTTTAGGGTACAGGTCAGTGTACGACAACGGTTTATGGTGATCGTACGTGTTAGGGTATGGGTTAGTGTTAGCGTACGGGTTAGGATTAGGGGACGGGTGAGGGTAAGGCTTCGGGTAAGGGTTAGGGTTAGGGTTAGGGTTAGGGTTAGGTTTAGGGGACGGGGACGGTTTAGGGTACAGGTTAGCGTACGACAACGGTTTAGGGTGAGCGTACGTGTTAGGGTACGGGTTAGTTTTAGCGTACGGGTTAGGATTAGGGGACGGGTGAGGGTAAGGCTTCGGGTAAGGGTTCGTGTTAGGGTTAGGGTTAGGGTTAGGGTTAGGCGACGGGGACGGTTTAGGGTACAGGTTAGGGTACGACAACGGTTTAGGGTGAGCGTACGTGTTAAGGTACGGGTTAGTGTTAGCGTACGGTTTAGGATTAGGGGACGGGTGCGTGTAAGGCTTCGGGTAAGGTTTAGGGTTAGGGTTAGGGTTAGGGTTAGGGTTAGGGGACGGGGGCGGTTTAGGGTAAAGGTTAGGGTACGACAACGGTTTAGGGTGAGCGTACGTGTTAGGGTACGGGTTAGAGTTAGCGTACGGTTTAGGATTAGGGCAAGGGTGAGGGTAAGGCTTCGGGTAAGGGTTAGGGTTAGGGTTAGGGTTAGGGTTAGTGTTAGGTGACGGGGACGGTTTAGGGTACAGGTTAGGGTACGACAACGGTTTAGGGTGAGCGTACGTGTTAGGGTACGGGTTAGTGTTAGCGTACGGGTTAGGATTAGGGGACGGGTGAGGGTAAGGCTTCAGGTAAGGTTTAGGGTTAGGGTTAAGGTTAGGGTTAGGGGACGGGGACGGTTTAGGGTACAGGTTAGTGTACGACAACGGTTTAGGGTGAGCGTACGTGTTAGGGTATGGGTTAGTGTTAGCGTACGGTTAAGGATTAGGGCACGGGTGAGGGTAAGGCTTCGGGTAAGGGTTAGGGTTAGGGTTAGGGTTATGGTTAGGGGACGGGGACAGGGACGGTTTAGGGTACAGGTTAGGGTACGTCAACGGTTTAGGGTGAGCGTACGTGTTAGGGTACGGGTTAGTGTTAGCGTACGGGTTAGGATTAGTGGACGGGTGAGGGTAAGGCTTCGGGTAAGGGTTAGGGTTAGGTTTAGGGTTAGGGGACGGGGACGGGGACGGGGAAGGTTTAGGGTACAGGTTAGGGTACGACAACGGTTTAGGGTGAGCGTACGTGTTAGGGTACGTGTTAGTGTTAGCGTACGGTTTAGGATTAGGAGACGGGTGAGTGTAAGGCTTCGGGTAAGTTTTTGGGTTAGGGTTAGGGTTAGGGGACGGGGACGGTTTAGGGTACAGTTTAGGGTACGACAACGGTTTAGGGTGAGCGTACGTGTTAGGGTACGGTTAGTGTTAGCGTACGGGTTAGGATTAGGGGACGGGTGAGGGTAAGGCTTCAGGTAAGGGTTAGTGTTAGGGTTAGGATTAGGGTTAGGGTTAGGGGACGGTGAAGGTTTAGGGTACAGGTTAGGGTACGACAACGGTTTAGGGTGAGCGTACGTGTTAGGGTATGTGTTATTGTTAGCGTACGGGTTAGGATTAGGGGACGGGTGAGGGTAAGGCTTCGGGTAAGTGTTAGGGTTACGGTTAGGGTTAGGGTTAGGGAACGGGGACGGTTTAGGGTACAGGTTAGGGTACGACAACGATTTAGGGTGAGCGTATATGTTAGGGTACGGGTTAGTGTTAGCGTACGGGTTAGGATTAGAGGACTGGTGAGAGTAAGGCTTCGGGTAAGGGATAGGGTTAGGGTTAGGGTTAGGGTTAGGGTTAGGGTGAGGGGACGGGGACGGTTTAGGGTACAGGTTAGGGTACGACAACGGTTTAGGGGAGCGTACGTGTTAGGGTACGGGTTAGTGTTAGCGTACGGGTTAGGATTAGGGGACGGGTGAGGGTAAGGCTTCGGGTAACGGTTAGGGTTAGGGTTAGGGGACGGGGACAGTTTAGGGTACAGGTTAGGGTACGACAACGGTTTAGTGTGAGCGTACGTGTTAGGGTACGGGTTATTGTTAGCGTACGGGTTAGGATTAGGAGACGGGTGAGGGTAAGGCTTTGGGTAAGGGTTAGGGCTGGGTTAGGGTTAGGGGACGGGGACGGGGACGGTTTAGGGTACAGGTTAGGGTACGTCAACGGTTTAGGGTGAGCGTACGTGTTAGGGTACGGGTTAGTGTTAGCGTACGGGTTAGGATTAGGGGACGTGTGAGGGTAAGGCTTCGGGTAAGGGTTAGGGTTAGGGTTAGGGTTAGGATTAGGGTTAGGGGACGGGGACGGTTTAGGGTACAGTATAGGGTACGACAACCGTTTAGGGTGAGCGTACGTGTTAGGGTACGGGTTAGTGTTAGCGTACGGGTTAGGATTAGGGGACGGGTGAGGGTAAGGCTTTGGGTAAGGGTTAGGGTTAGGTTTAGGGTTAGGGTTAGGGTTTGGTGCGGGGACGGTTTAGGGTACAGGTTAGGGTACGACAACGGTTTAGGGTGAGCGTACGTGTTAGGGTATGGCTTAGTGTTAGCGTACGGGTTAGGATTAGGAGACGGGTGAGGGTAAGGCTTTCGGTAATGGTTAGGGTTAGGGTTAGGGTTAGGGTTAGGCTTAGAGTTAGGGTTAGGGGACGGGGACGGTTTAGGGTAAAGGTTAGGGTACGACAACGGTTTAGGTTGAGCGTACGTGTTAGGGTACGGGTTAGTGTTAGTGTACGGGTTAGGATTATGGGACGGGAGAGGGTAAGGCTTCGGGTAAGGGTTATGGTTAGGTTTAGGTTTAGGGTTAGGGGACGGGGACGGGGACTGTTTAGGGTACAGGTTAGGGTACGACAAAGGTTTAGGGTTAGCGTACGTGTTAAGGTACGGCTTAGTGTTAGCGTACGGGTTAGGATTAGGGGACGGGTGAGGGTAAGGCTTCGGGTAAGGGTTAGGGTTAGGGTTAGGGTTAGGTTTAGGGTTAGGGGACGGGGATGGTTTAGGGTACAGGTTAGGGTACGACAACGGTTTAGGGTGAGTGTACGTGTTATGGTACGGGTTAGTGTTAGCGTACGGGTTAGAATTAGGGGACGGGTGAGGGTAAGGCTTCGGGTATGCGTTAGGGTTAGGGTTAGGCTGAGGTTTGGGTTAGGGTTAGGGGACCGTTTAGGGTACAGGTTAGGGTACGATAATTGTTTAGGGTGAGCGTACGTGTTAGGGTACGGGTTAGTGTTAGCGTACGGGTTAGGATTAGGGGACGGGTGAGGGTAAGGCTTCGGGTAAGGGTTAGGGTTAGGGTTAGGGTTAGGGTTAGGGTTAGGTTTAGGGGATGGGGACGGTTTAGGGTACAGGTTAGGGTACGACAACGGTTTAGGGGAGCGTACATGTTAGGGTACGGGTTAGCGTTAGCGTACGGGTTAGGATTAGGGGACCGGTGAGGGTAAGGCTTCGGGGAAGTGTTAGGGTTAGGGTTAGGGTTAGGTTTAGGGTTAGGGGACGGGGACGGTTTAGGGTACAGGTTAGGGTACGACAACGGTTTAGGGTGAGCGTACGTGTTAGGGTACGGTTTAGTGTTAGCGTACTGGTTAGGATTAGGGGACGGGTGAGGGTAAGGCTTCGGGTAAGGTTTAGGCTTAGGGTTAGGGTTAGGGTTAGGGTTAGGGGACGGGGACGGTTTAGGGTACAGGTTAGGGTATGACAACGGTTTAGGGTGAGCGTACGTTTTAGGGTACGGTTTAGTGTTAGCCTACGGGTTAGGATTATGGGACGGATGAGGGTAAGGCTACGTGTTAGGGTTAGGGATAGGGTTAGGGTTAGGGTTAGGGTTAGGGGACGGGGACGGTTTAGGGTACAGGTTAGGGTACGACAACGGTTTAGGGTGAGCGTACTTGTTAGGGTACGGTTTAGTGTTAGCGTACGGGTTAGGATTAGGGGACAGGTGAGGGTAAGGCTTCGGGTAGGGGTTAGGGTTAGGGTTAGGTTTAGGGTTAGGGGACGGGCACGGGGACGCTTTAGGGTACAGGTTAGGGTACGACAACGGTTTAGGGTGAGCATACGTGTTAGGGTACAGGTTATTGTTAGCGTACGGGTTATGATTAGGGGACGGGTGAGGGTAAGGCTTCGGGTAAGGGTTAGGCTTAGGGTTAGGGTTAGGGTTAGGGTTAGGGGACGGGGACGGGAACGGTTTAGGATACAGGTTAGGGTACGACAACGGTTTAGGGTGAGCGTACGTGTTAGGGTACGGGTTAGTGTAAGCGTACGGTTTAGGATTAGGGGACGGGTGAGGGTAAGGCTTCGGGTAAGGGTTAGGGTTAGGGTTAGGGTTAGGGTTAGAGGACGGGGACGGTTTAGGGTACAGGTTAGGGTACGACAAAGGTTTAGGGTGAGCGTACGTGTTAGTGTACGGGTTAGAATTGGCATACGGGATAGGATTAGGGGACGGGTGAGGGTAAGGCTTCCGGTAAGGGTTAGGGTTAGGGTTAGGTTTAGGGTTAGGGGACGGGCACGGGGACGGTTTAGGGTACAGGTTAGGGTACGACAACGGTTTAGGGTGAGCGTACGTGTTAGGGTACGGGTTAGTGTTAGCGTACGGGTTAGGATTAGGGGACGGGTGAGGGTAAGGCTTCGGGTAAGGGTTAGGGTTAGGGTTAGGGTTAGGGTTAAGGTTAGGGTTAGGGGACGGGGACGGTTTAGGGTACAGGTTAGGGTACGACAACGGTTTAGGGTGAGCGTACGTGTTAGGGTACAGGTTATTGTTAGCATACGGGTTAGGATTAGGGGACGGGTGAGGGTAAGGCTTCGGGTAAGGGTTAGGGTTAAGGTTAGAGTTAGGGTTAGTGTTAGGGTTAGGGACGGGGACGGTTTAGGGTACAGGTTAGGGTACGACAACGGTTTAGGGTGAGCGTACGTGTTAGGGTACGGGTTAGTGTTAGCGTACGGGTTAGGATTAGGGGACGGGTGAGGGTAAGGCTTCGGGTAAGGGTTAGGGTTAGGGTTAGGGTTAGGGTTTGGGGACGGGGACGGGTTAGGGTACAGGTTAGCGTACGACAACGGTTTAGGGTGAGCGTACGTGTTAGGGTACGGGTTAGTGTTAGCGTACGGTTTAGGATTAGGGGACGGGTGAGTGTAAGGCTTCCGGTAAGGGTTAGGGTTAAGGTTAGGGTTAGGGTTAGGGGACGGGGACGGTTTAGGGTACAGGTTAGGGTACGACCACGGTTTAGTGTGAGCGTACGTGTTAGGGTACGGGTTAGTGTTAGCGTACAGGTTAGGATTAGGGGACGGGTGAGGGTAAGGCTTCGGGTAAGGGTTAGGGTTAGGGTTAGGGTTAGGGGACGGGGACGGGGACGGGGATGGTTTAGGGTACAGGTTAGGGTACGACAACGGTTTAGGGTGAGCGTATGTTTTAGGGTACGGGTTAGTGTTAGCGTACGGGTTAGGATTATGGGACGGGTGAGGGTAAGGCTTCGGGTAAGGGTTAGGGTTAGGGTTACGGTTAGGGTTAGGGTTAGGGGACGGGGACGGTTTAGGGTACAGGTTAGGGTACGACAACGGTTTAGGGTGAGCGTACGTGTTAGGGTACGGGTTAGTGTTAGCGTACGGGTAAGGATTAGGGGACGGGTGAGTGTAAGGCTTCGTGTAAGGGTTAGGGTTAGGGTTAGGGTTAGGGTTAGGGTTAGGGTTAGGGGACTGGGACGGTTTAGGGTACAGGTTAGGGTACATCAACGGTTTAGGGTGAGCGTACGTGTTAGGGTACGGGTTAGTGTTAGCGTACGGGTTAGGATTAGGGGACGGGTGAGGGTAAGGCTTCGGGTAAGGTTTAGGGTTAGGGTTAGGGTTAGGGTTAGGGTTAGGGGACGGGGACGGTTTAGGGTACAGGTTAGGGTACGACAACGGTTTAGGGTGAGCGTACGTGTTAGGGTACGGGTTAGTGTTAGCGTACGGTTTAGGATTAGGGGACGGGTGAGGGTAAGGCTTCGGGTAAGGGTTCGGGTTAGGGTTAGGGTTAGGGTGAGGGTTAGGCGACGGGGACGGTTTAGGGTACAGGTTAGGGTACGACAACGGTTTAGGGTGAGCGTACGTGTTAGTGTAGGGGTTAGTGTTAGCGTACGTGTTAGGATTAGGGGACGGGTGAGGGTAAGGCTTCGGGTAAGGGTTAGGGTTAGGGTTAGGGTTAGGGTTAGGGTTTTGGGACGGGGACGTTTTAGGGTACAGGTTAGTGTACGACAACGGTTTAGGGTGAGCGTACGTGTTAGGGTATGGGTTAGTATTAGCGTACGGGTTAGGATTAGGGGACGGGTGAGGGTAAGGCTTCCGGTAAGGGTGAGGGTTAGCGTTAGGGTTAGGGTTAGGGTTAGGGGACGGGGACGGTTTAGGGTACAGGTTAGGGTTCGACAACGGTTTAGGTTGAACGTACGTGTTAGGGTACGGTTTAGTGTTAGCGTACGGGTTAGGATTAGGGGACGGGTGAGTGTAAGGCTTCGGGTAAGGGTTAGGGTTAGGGTTAGGGTTAGGGTTAGGGTTAGGGGACGGGGACGGTTTAGGGTACAGGTTATGGTACGACAACGGTTTAGGGTGAGCGTACGTGTTAGGGTACGGTTTAGTGTTAGCGTACGGGTTAGGATTAGGGACGGGTGAGGGTAAGGCTTCGGGTAAGTGTTAGGGTTAGGGTTAGGGTTAGGGTTTGGGAACGGGGACGGTTTAGGGTACAGTTTAGAGTATGACCACGTTTTAGGGTGTGCGTACGTGTTAGGGTAAGTGTTACTGTTAGCGTACGGGTTAGGATTAGGGGACGGGTTAGGGAAAGGCTTCAGGTTAGGGTTAGGGTTAGGGTTAGGGTTTGGGTTAGGTTTAGGGGTCAATTTAGGGTACAGTTTAGGGTACGACAAGTGTTTAGTGTGAGCGTACATTTTAGGGTATGTGTTAGTGTTAGCGTCTGGGTTAGGATTAGGGGACGGGTTAGGGTAAGGCTTCGGGTAACCGTTAGGTTTAGGGTTAGGGTTAGGGTTAGAGTTAGGGGACAGGTACGGTATAGGGTACAGTTTAGGGCACGACAACGGTTTAGGGTGAGTGTACGTGGTAGGGTACGGTTTAGTGTTAGCGTACGGTTTAGGATTAGGGGACATATTAGTGTAAGGCTTCTGGTACGAGTTAGGGTTAGGGTTAGGGGACGGGGACTGTTTAGGGTACAGGTTAGGGTACGACAACGATTTAGGGTGACCGTACATGTTAAGGTATGTGTTAGTGTTAGCGTACGGGTTAGGATTAGGGGACGGATTAGGGTAAGGTTTCGGGTAAGTGTTAGTGTTAGGATTAGGGATAGGTTCAGTGTTAGGAGACGGGGACAGTTTGGGCTACAGGTTAGGGTACGACAATGGTTTAGGGTGAGCGTACTTGTTAGGGTATGGTTTAGTGTTAGAGTACGGGTTAGGATTAGGGGACGGTTTAGGATAAGGCTTCGGGTAAGGGTTAGCGTTAGGGTTAGGGTGACGGTTAGGGGACGGGGATGATTTAGGGTACAGGTTAGGGTATGACAACGGTTTAGGGTGAGTGTACGTGTTAGGGTACGGGTTAGTGTTAGCCTACGGTTTAGGATTAGGCGACGGGTTAGGGTAAAGCTTCGAATAAGTGTTAGGGTTAGGTTTAAGGTTAGGGTTAGTGGACGGGGATGGTTTAGGTTAAAGGTTAGGGTACGACAATGGTTTAGCGTGAGCGTACGTGTTAGGGTAAGGGTTAGTGTTACCGTACGGGTCAGGATTAGGGTTCGTGTTAGGTTAAGGCTTCGTGTAAGTCTTAGGGTTAGGGTTAGGGTTAGGGTTAGGGGATGGTGATGGTTTAGGGTACAGGTTAGGGTACGACAATGGTTTAGGGTGAGCGTACGTGTTAGGGTACGGGTTAGTGTTAGCGTACGGGTTAGATTAGGGGACGGGTTAGGGGAAGGCTTCGGGTGAGGGTTACGGTTAGGGTTAGTGTTAGGGTTAGGGTTAGGGGACCGTTTAGGGTACAGGTTAGGGTATGACAACGGTTTAGTGTGAGCGTACATGTTAGGGTATGGGTTAGTGTTAGCGTACGAGTTAGGATTAGGGGACAGGTTAGGGTAAGGCTTCGGGTAAGGGTTAGGGTTAGGGTTAGGGTTAAGGTTAGGGGTTGGAGACGGTATAGGGTACAGTTTAGGGTACGACAGCGGTTTAGGGTGAGCGTATGTGTTAGGGTAGGGTTTAGTGTTAGCGTACGGTTTAGGATTAGGGGACATGTTAGGGTAAGGCTTCGGGTAAGAATTAGGTTTATGGTTAGGCGACGGGGACGGATTAGGGTACAGGTTAGGGTACGACAACGGTTTAGGGTGAGCGTACATGTTAGGGTACGTGTTAGTGTTAGCGTACGGGTCAGGATTATGGGACGGGTTAGGGTAAGGCTTTGGGTAAGGGTTAGTTTTAGGGTTAGGGTTATAGTTAGTGTTACGGGAGGGGGACGGTTTGGGATACAGGTTAGCGTACGACCACGGTTCAGGGTGAGCGTACATGTTAGGTTACGGGTTAGTGTTAGCGTATGGGTTAGGAATAGGGGACGGGTCATGGTAAGGCTTCGGATAAGGGTTAGGGTTAGGGTTAGGGGACAGGGACGGTTTAGGTTACAGGTTAGGGTACGACAACGGTTTAGCGTGAGCATACATGTTAGGGTATATTTGAGTGTTAGCGTACGGGTCAGGATTAGGGGACAGGTTTGTTTAAGGCTTCGGGTAAGTGTTACGGTTAGGGTTAGGGTTAGAGTTAGGGTTAGGGGACGGGGACGGTTTAGGGTACAGGTTAGGGTACGACAACGGTTTAGGGTGAATGTACGTGTTAGGGTACGGGTTAGGGTTAGTGTATGGGTTAGGATTAGGGGACGGGTTAGGGTAAGCCTTCATTTCAGTGTTAGGATTAGGGTTAGGGTTAGGGTTAGGGTTAGTGTTAGGGTTAGGGTACGGGAACGGTTTAGGGTACAGGTTAGTGTACAACAATGGTTTAGGCTGAGCGTACGTATTAGGGTACGGGTTACTTTTAGCGTACGGGTTAGGATTAGGGGACGGGTTAGGGTAAGGATTCGGGTAAGGTTTAGGGTTAGGGTTAGGGTTAGGGTTAGGGTTAGGGGACGGGGTTGGTTTAGGGTACAGGTTAGTGTACGAAAATGGTTTAGGCTGAGCGTACATATTAGGGTACGGGTTAGTGTTACCGTACGGGTTAGGATTAGGGGACGGGTTAGGGTAAGGCTTCGAGTAAGGGTTAGGGTTAGGGGACGGTTTAGGGTACAGGTTAGGGTACGACAGCGGTTTAGGGTGAGCGTAGGTTTTAGGGTATGTGTTAGTGTTAGCGTACGGGTTAGGATTAAGGAACGGGTTAGGGTAAGGCTTCGGTTAAGTGTTAGGTTTAGGTTTATGGTTATGGTTAAGGTTAGGGTATGGGGACGGTTTAGGTGACAGGTTAGGGTACGACAACGGTTTAGCGTGAGCGTACATGTTAGCGTACGGGTCAGGATTAGGGGACCGTTTTGTTTAAGGGTTCGGGTAAGTGTTAGGCTTAGGGTTAGGGGACAGTTAAGGGTACAGATTAGGGTACGACAAAGGTTTAGGGTAAGTGTATGTGTTAGGGTATGGGTTAGTGTCAGCTTACGGGTCAGGATTAGGGGACGGGTTAGGGTAAGGCTTCGGATAAGGGTTTGGGTTAGGGTTAGGGTTAGGATTAGGGTTAGGGTACGGGGATGGTTTATGGTACAGTTTAGTGTACAATGGTTTAGGGTGAACGTACGTGTTAGGGTACGTGTTAGTGTTAGCGTACGGGTTAGGATTATGTGACGGATTAATATAAGGGTTCGGGTAAGGGTTAGGGTTAGGGCTAGGGTTAGGGTTAGGGGACGGTGATGGTTTAGCATAAAGGGTAGAGTACGAAAACGGTTTAGGGTGAGCGTACGTGTTAGGGTACAGGTTAGTGTTAGCGTACGGGTTACTATTAGGGGACGGTTTAGGGTCAGGCTTCGGGTAAGGGTTAGGGTTAGGGTTAGGACTAGGGTTTGGGTTAGGTGATGGGGAAGGTTTAGGGTACAGGTTAGGGTACGACAACTGTTTAGGGTGAGCGTACGTGTTAGGGTACGGGTTAGGGTTAGTGTACGGGTTAGGATTAGGGGACGGATTAGGGTAAGCCTTCGTTTAAGGGTTAGGGTTAGGGTTAGGGTTAGGGTTATGGTTAGGGGACGGGGATGGTTTAGGCTACAGATTAGGGTACGCCAACAGTGTAGGGTGAGCGTACGTGTTAGGGTATGGGTTAGTGTTATCGTACTGGTTAGGATTAGGGGACGGGTTAGGGTAAGCCTTCATTTAAGGGTTAGGGTTAGGGTTAAGGTTAGGGGATGGGGATGATTTAGGGTACAGGTTTGTGCACGACAATGGTTTAGGATGAGCGTACGTATTAGGGTACAAGTTAGTGTTAGCGTACGTGTTAACATTAGGGGACGGTTTATGGTAAGGCTTCGGGTAAGGTTTACGGTTTGGGTTAGGGTTAGGGTTAGGGTTAGGGTACGGGGACAGTTTAGGGTACAGGTTAGGGTACGAAAATTGTTGAGGGTTAGCGTACCTGTTAGGGTATGGGTTAGTGTTAGCGTACAGGTTAGGATTAGGGGACGGGTTAGGGTAAGGCTTCGGGTAAGGGTTAGGGTTAAGGTTGGGTTAGGGTTGGGGTAAGGAACGGGGACGGTTTAGGGTACAGGTTAGGGTACGACAACGTTTTCAGGTGAGCGTACATGTTAGGGTATGGATTAGTTTTAGCGTACGGGTTAGGATTGGGGACGGGTTAGGGTAAGGTTTCGGGTAAGTGTTAGGGTTAGGGTTAGGGTTCATGTTAAGTTTAGGGTTAGGGGACGGGGACCGTTTAGGGTACAGCTTAGCGTACGACAACAGTTTAGGGTGAGCGTACGTGTTACGTTACGGGTTAGTGTTAGCGTACGATTTAGGATTAGGAGACGGGTTAGGGTAATGCTTCGGGTAAGGGTTAGGGTTAGGGTTAGGGTTAGGGGACGGACACGGTTTAGGGTACAGGTTAGTGTACGACAAGGTTTTAGGGTGAGCTTACGTGTTAGGATACGGGTTAGGGTTAGCGTACGGGTTAGGATTAGGGGACAGGTTAGGGTAGTGCTTCGGGTAAGTGTTAGGGTTAGGGTTAGGGTTAGGGTTAGGGGACGGGGATGGTTTAGGGTACAGGTTAGTGTAAGACAATGGTTTATGGTGAGCGTACGTATTAGGGTACGGGTTAGTGTTAGCGTACGGGTTAGGAATAGGAGACGGGTTAGGATAAGGCTTCGGGTAAGGGTTAGGGTTAGGGTTAGGGTTAGGTTTAGGGTTAGGGGATGAGGACGGTTTAGGGTACAGGTTAGTGTACGACAATGGTTTAGGGTGAGCGTACGTGTTAGGGTACGTGTTAGTGTTAGCGTACGGGTTAGGATTAGGGGACGGGTTAGGGTAAGGCTTCGTGTAAGGGTTAGGTTTAGGGTTAGGGTTAGGGGACGGTTTAGATTACAGGTTAGGGTACAACAACGGTTTAGGGTGAGCGTACATTTTAGGGTATGGGTTAGTGTTAGCGTATGGTTTAGGATTAAGGGAAGTGTTAGAGTAAGGCATCGAGTAAGGTTTAGGGTTAGGTTTTGGGTTAGGGTTAGGGTTAGGGTTAGGGCACGGGGACGTTTAAGGGTACACGTTAGGGTACGACAAATGTTTAGGGTGATCGTACGTGTTACGGTACGTGTTAGTGTTAGCGTACGGGTTAGGATTAGGGGACAGGTTAGGGTAAGGCTTTGGGTAAGGATTAGTGTAAGAGTTAGGGTTAGGGATAGTGTTAGGGGACGGGGAAGGTTTGGGCTACAGGTTAGTGTACGGCAACGGTTTAGGGTGAGCGTACGTGTTAGGGTATTGGTTAGTGTTAGCGTACGGGTTAGGATTAGGGGACGGATTAGTGTAAGGCTTCGGATAAGGGTTAGGGTTAGGGTTAGGGTTAGGGGACGGGGATGATTTAGGTAACAGGTTAGTGTACGACAACGGTTTAGCATGAGCGTACGTTTTAGGGTGCGGGTTAGTGTTAGCGTACGGGTTAGGATTAGGGGACGGGTTAGTGTAAGGCTTCAGATAAGGGTTAGGGTTAGGGTTAGGGTTAGGGTTACGGGACAGGGATGATTTAGGTAACAGGTTAGTGTACGACAACGCTTTAGCGTGAGCGTACGTGTTAGGGTGCGGGTTAGTGTTAGCGTACGGGTTAGGATTAGGGGATGGGTTAGGGTAAGGCTTCGAGTAAGTGTTAGGGTTAGACTTAGGGTTAGGATTAGGGTTAGGGGACGGGGATGGTTTACGTTACAGTTTAGGGTACGACAACGGTTTAGGGTGAACGTACGTGTTAGGGTATTTGTTAGTGTTAGCGTACGGGTTAGGATTATGTGACAGGTTAATGTAAGGTTTCGGGTAAGGGTTAGGGTTAGGGTTAGGGTTATGGTTAGGGTTAGGGTTAGGGGACAGGGATGGTTTAGCATACAGGGTAGGGTACGACAACGGTTTAGGGTGAGCGTACGTGTTAGGGTACGGGTTAGTGTTAGCGTAAGTGTTAGGATTAGGGGACGGGTTAGGGTAAGTCTTCGGGTAAGGGTTAGGGTTAGGGTTAGGGGACGGGGACGGGGACGGGGATGGTTTAGGGTACAGGTTAGGATAAGACAAAGGTTTAGGTTGAGTGTACGTATTAGGGTACGGGTTAGTGTTAGAGTACGGGTTAGGATTTTGGGACAGTTTAGGGTAAGGCTTCGAGTAATTGTTAGGGTTAGGGTTAGGGTTATTGTTTGGGTTAGGGTTAGGGGACGGGGATGGTTTAGGTTACAGGTTAGGGTAGGACAACGGTTTAGGGTGAGCGTACGTGTTAGGGTATGGGTTAGTGTTAGCATACGGGTTAGGATTAGGGGACGGGTTAGGTTAAAGTTTCGGGTAAGGGTTAGGGTTAGGGTTAAGGGACGGGAACGGTTTAGGGTACAGGTTAGGGTACGACAACGTTTTAGGGTGAGTGTATGTGTTAGGGTACGGGTTAGTGTTAGCGTACGGGTTAGGATTAGGGGACGGGTTAGGGTAACGTTTCGGGTAAGGGTTGGGGTTACGGTTAGGGGACGGGGACAGGGACAGTTTAGGGTACAGGTTAGGGTTCGCCAACGGTTTAGGGTGCTTGTACGTGTTAGGGTACGGGTTAGTGTTAGCGCACGGGTTAGGATTAGGGGACGGGTTACGGTAAGGCTTCGGGTAAGGGTTAGGTTTAGGGTTAGGTTTAGGTTTAGTGGACGGGGACTGTTTAGGTTACAGGTTAGGGTACGACAACGGTTTAGGGTGAGGGTACGTGTTAGGGTATGGGTCAGTGTTAGTGTACGGGTTAGAATTAAGGGACGGATTAGAGTAAGCCTTAGGGTAACGGTTAGGGTTAGGGTTAGGGTTAGGTTTAGGGGACAGGGACGGGGACGGTTTAAGGTACAGGTTAGGGTATGACAACGGATTAGGGTGAGCGTACGTGTTAGGGTACGGGTTAGTGTTAGCGTACGGGTTTGGATTAGGGGACGTGTTAGTGTAAGGCTTCGAGTAAGGGTCAGTGTAAGGGTTAGCGGACGGGGACGGGGACGGTTTAGGGTACAGGTTAGGGTTCGCCAATTGTTTAGGGTGAGTGTACGTGTTAGGGTACGGTTTAGTGTTAGCGTACGGGTTAGGATTAGGGGACAGGTTAGGGTAAGGCTTCGGGTAAGCGTTAGGGTAGGGTTAGGTTTAGGCTTAGGGGATGGGGACGGTTTACCTTACAGGTTAGGGTACGACAATGGTTTAGTGTGAACGTACGTTTTAGGGTATGGGTTAAATTTAGAGTACGGGTTAGGATTAAGGGAAGGGATAGAGTAAGGCTTCGGGTAAGGATTAGGGTTAGTGTTAGGGTTAGGGGACTGGGACACGGATGGTTTAGGGTACAGGTTAGGGTACAACAACGGTTTAGGTTGAGCGTACGTGTTAGGGTACGGGTTAGTGTTAACGTACGGGTTAGCATTAAGGGACAGGTTAGGGTAAGGTTTCGGGTAAGGGTTAGCGTTAGGGTTAGGGTTAGGGTTAGGGTTACGGGATGTGACGGTTTAGGGTACAGGTTAGGGTACGACCACGGTTTAGGGTGAGAGTACATGTTAGTGTACAGGTTAGTGTTAGCGTACGGGTTAGGATTAGGGGACGGGTTAGGGTAAGGCTTCTGGTAAGGGTTAGGGTAAGGGTTACGGTTAGGGTTAGGGGACGGGGATGGTTTAGGGTACAGGTTAGTGTACGACAACGGTTTAGGGTGAACGTACGTGTTAGGGTATGGGTTAGTGTTAGCATACGGGTTAGGATTAGGGGTCAGGTTAGGGTAAGGCTTCGGGTAAGGTTTGGGGTTAGGGTTAGGGTTATGGTTAGGGGAACGGGATGGTTTAAGGTAGAGTTTAGAGTACGACAACAGTTTAGGGTGAGCGTACCTGTTAGGTACTGGTTAGTGTTAGCGTAAGTGTTAGGATTACTGGACGGGTTAGGGTAAGGCTTCGGGTAAGGTTTAGGGTTAGGGTTAGGGTTAGGGTTAGGGTTAGGGGACTGGGACGGGGGTGGTTTAGGGTAAAGTTTACGGTACGACAACGGTTTAGGGTGAGCGTACGTGTTAGGGTACGGGTTAGTGTTAGGGTACGGTTTAGGATTAGGGGACGGGTTAGGGTAAAGCTTCGGGTAAGGGTTAGGATTACGGTTAAGGGACGGGGACGGTTTAGGGTACAGGTTAGGGTATAACAATGTTTTAGGGTCAGCGTATGTGTTAGGGTACGGGGTAGTGTTAGCGTACGGGTTAGGATTAGGGGACGGGTTAGCGTAACATTTCGGGTAAGGGTTAGGGTTAGGGGACGGGGCCAGGGACGGTTTAGGGTACAGGTTAGGGTTCACCAACGGTTTAGGGTGAGCGTACGTGTTAGGGTACGGGTTAGTGTTAGCGCATGGGTTAGGGTTAGGGAACGGGTTAGTGTAAGGCTTCGGGTAAGGGTTAAGGTTAGGGCTAGGGTTAGGGTTAGGGGACGTGGCGGTTTAGGTTACAGGTTAGGGTACGACAACGGTTTAGGGTGAGGGTACGTGTTAGGGTATTGGTCAGTGTTAGTGTACGGGTTAGGATTAAGGGACGGATTAGAGTAAGGCTTCGGGTAACGGTTAGGGTTAGGGTTCGGGATAGGTTTAGGGGAAGGGGACGGGGACTGTTTAGGGTACAGGTTAGGGTATGACAAAGGATTAGGGTGAGCATACGTTTTAGGGTATGGGTTAGTGTTAGCGTACGGGTTAGGATTAGGGGACGGTTTAGGGTAAGGCTTCGGGTAAGGGTTAGTGTTAGGGTTAGGGTTAGGGTTACGGTTAGGGGACTGGGATGGTTTAGGTTTCCGGTTAGGGTACGACAACGGTTTAGGTTGAGCATACGTGTTAGGGTATGGGTTAGTGTTAGCGTACGGATTAGGATTAGGGGACGTGTTAGGGTAAGGCTTCGAGTAAGGGTCAGGGTTAGGATTAGGGGACGGGGTCGGGGACAATTTAGAGTACAGGTTAGGATTCGCCAATGGTTTAGGGTGAGCGTACATGTTAGGGTACGGGTTAGTGTTAGCGCACGGGTTAGGATTAGGGGACGGGTTAGTGTAAGGCTTCGGGTAAGGGTTAAGGGTAGGGTTAGGGTTAGGGTTAGGGGACGGGGACGGTTTAGGTTACAGGTTAGGGTACGACAACGGTTTAGGGTGAGCGTACGTTTTAGGGTATGGGTTAGTGTTAGCGTACGGGTTAGGATTAAAGGAAGGGTTAGGGTAAGGCTTCGGGTAAGGATTAGGGTTAGGGTTTGGGTTAGGGGACTGGGACACGGATGGTTTAGGGTACAGGTTAGGGTACAAAAACGGTTTAGGGTGAGCATACATGTTAGGTTACGGGTTAGTGTTAGCGTACGGTTTAGGATTAGGGGACGGGTTAGGGTAAGGTTTCGGGTAAGGGTTATCGTTAGGGTTAGGGTTAGGTTTACGGTTACTGGATGGGGACGTTTTATGGTACAGCTTAGGGTACGACCACGGTTTAGGTTGAGAGTACATGTTAGGGTACAGGTTAGTGTTAGCGTACGTGTTACAATTAGGGGACGGTTTAGGGTAAGGCTTTGGGTAAGAGTTAGGGTTAGGGTTTGTTAGGGTTTGGGGACGGGGACTGTTTAGGGTACAGGTTAGGGTACGACAACGGTTTAAGATGAGCGTACGTGTTAGGATACGGGTTAGTGTTAGCCTATGATTAGGGGATGGATAAGGGTAAGGCTTCGGGTAAGGGTTAGGTTGAGACATAAGGCTGGACACTTCGGGCTGATGGCATTGGTGAGGTTCGATGAGCAAATGCAGACCCTTTGAAGTCATACTGCATGGTACCCATTCCATGGGTCCGAACTCTCCAGGTTTAAGGGATTCTTCCTTCAGCTAAAACATGCATGGGAAACCCAGAGTACGTTCCTCCGTGTCATTGGGAAACGTTTTCAAATGCATCTCAGTTTTCGTCCCCTGGTACTCGGGTTCACCAGTCCAGACGCTTTACTAACACTCTCCCCACTTGGAGAGTCAGTGCCTTTAACCTCCTGTTTGGCACACTTTGCAATTTCTGCGCAACATGAACAGGAATTTGGAGATCCAATGAGAGACTAGCTGTAGGTGTCTGCACGGGCAAATGGAACGCTTATTTCCCACCAGGAAGAGGAATTAACCAAAGGCTCAGCGTGCCCTGCCGGAAACAGATTAGGGCCTGAAGCAATCCTGCGGTTTTGCGGGCAGCTCACAAGAAAGCGAGTTGAAGAAAAGAGCTCAAGGGCACTGTAATTCACAAAGCTGCAGAGTTATGAATGATAGCTATCGTCCAAAATATATTCAAGTAAGTCTGTGAAGAGGGCTTTAAAGCGGTGCAGAATTTCAGGAAAACGATTTCAGGGGGTAAACTGGAATTGCACTTAAAGCATAGGAAAAGAGGCAGAATGTCGACAATGATGCACTTGGCCAAAAAGAGCATATGATTTTTTTCCTGAATATATTCAGGAAAAAACGCATACGCACTTTTTGGCCAACCAAGCAAGTGTTTAAAGGAAATCTGCACTACAATGAAGTCTCACTGCCCCCCGGTCAAAAGGGCCATGTGAAAAAAGTGTAAAAGAAGGCATCATTGAAGACTAATACAGAATACCAAGTCCTGGTCGTTGGTAGAATAACCAGCAGGGTATAGGATTTAGGAACTACTGGAGGTATATCCTCGGTGGCTTCACTGACTCTCCTGACATCCGTTACCTTGACTGCTGCAGCCCATGGGGCTCTCAAAGTCAGGCCAATCCCAGGATATGGAGCTCACCCAGGCAGGTACCCCACCCCCACCCCAGCCCACAGGGCCCTCGTGTTCAGGCCCCTCCCAGGATATGGTGTTCCCTGGGCAGGTCACCTGCAGCCCGTGGGGCTCTCGTTGTCACGTCCCTCCCAGGATACAGAGCTACCCTTGCATGTTCCGTGGCAAGTCTGGGCAAACAGGAACCGTGCACATAGCGCACATTGCAAAGCACTCCCAGCTCACCTGTCGCTCAGATCTGACACAGAGCATCTCAGAGCAGTACTTGAACTAACAAACAGCAGCTCCAAAAGGTCTGTGATCTTGGGGATCACTCTGTGCGGCCTCCCTCCACCTGGTCTTCCAGAGACTTCCACTGCACCCGGGGCACCAGGCCTCTGTCTCCACCCACCACCCTCCCCTCCTCTCCCTGACTCCTGGGATCCTCTCATTAGGAGAGGGTTTTCTTGAAGTTGTCTCCCACTCATGGGCCAGATAAAATGATTAGAAAACAAGCCAGAACTACAGCCCCTTGTCTATCCTGACTCTCAAGAGCCCACACCTGTTCCTTGGACCTGGCCGATTCAGCAAGTTCCATTTTCTGCAACTGTGAGACCCTGAGGGGTGATGATTGGCTGACCTGGGCAGCCTGACCGTGCCGGCCAGACCTCCCCAGGTGTGCCTGGGTTGAGATCGATATAAACACCGCTCCAGGCAGCAAGAGCCCCTGCAGCTGTGCCTGACGCCATTTTCTCTGCCCTGTCAACAGTCTCGGGGCTGGGCTGGTGGGAGGGAGTGAGAGGCCACGGCTTTGTGGGTGGTCCAGTGTGAGTGGGGCTCTGCTGGACTTTCTGCAGCAGTTGCCAAGATGCCACCTGCTAAGGAAGAGGATGTGTCACCCATACCTGCCGCTGGAATTTCTTCCTGGGGAGAGGTGAGGAAGGAAGAAAGCAGTGGGGGCCAGGACAGGAGGGGTATCTCAGGCAGGGAAATGGAAAGCTTCCAGAAGAGCACCCAGGGCCAGGACCATCCTGGCTGGCCTGCAGGCATCAAGTCGGCCGGCATGCTGTCGCTCGTGTGGCTCCATGGCCCTTCCTCTAGGCTTTCAAGTCCTTGTACATATTCAGGTGTTTTACCTGGGAAGGGTGGGAACATTTCAGCAGCAGCTGGCCTGGGGCTCGGCCCACGTTTACTCACAGATGCCTCGGCATGGTCCCCCAGCTTTGCAATGAGGACGCTTGTTGCGTGGGGCCTGCTGGCTGAATGGGAGATGATTCCCCACCACTGACCAACTTCAGAATTGTTTACAACTGGAGCAAGTGACCTGATAGGGTTTTCCTCTGTGTAACTGGTGGGTTCTGTTTTTCTTTTTCTTTTTTTCGTTTTTGGTTCAAGGTAGATTTTATTCTCCTCCTCTGTATTTACAGATATATGCATGGAAATAATTTATTCATATAAATACATGTATGTGAAGGGAAGAATATTTTTTCTGTTTTACTTTTTTTAATTTTTAATTTTATTTTATTTTTTATACAGCAGGTTCTTTTTGGTTATCTGTTTTATACATATAAATGTATACATGCCAATCCCAATCTCTCAACACCTCCCACCACCATCCCCCCAACAGCTTTCCCCCCTTGGTGTCCATACGTTCGTTGTCTACATCTGTTGCTCTATTTCTGCCTTGCAAAACGGTTCATCTGTACAATTTTTCTAGGTTCCACATATATGCATTAATATACAAGATTTGTTTTGTTTTTCTCTTTCTGACTTACTTCACTGTGTATGACAGTCTCTAGATTCATCAACGTCTCTACAGGTGACCCAATTTCATTCCTTTTTATGGCTTAGTAATATTCCATTTTATATATGTACCACATCTTTATGCATTCGTCTGTCTGTGGGCATTTAGGTTGCTTCCATTACCTGGATATTATAAATAGTGATGCAATGAACATTGCGCTGAATGTTGTTTTTTAATTTATGGTTTTGTCTGGGTATATGACCAGTAGTGGGATTGCTGTATCATATGGTAATTCTATTGTTAGTTTTATAAGAAACTCCATAATGTTCTCCACAGTGACTGTATCAATTTACATTCCCAACAATACTGGAAGAGGGTTCCATATCTCCACACCCTTTCCAGCATTTGTTGTTTGTAGATTTTTCTGATGATGCCCATTCTAACCAGTGTGAGGTGATACACCATGGATGAGTCTATTTCGTTGAGCAAGGAGTAGGTCTTGTCTATTACATTTTTGGCTTATGGAAAGGTATCTGTGCTAATTTCAATCTCTGGTTTTATACAGCACCCCAACTCAACTTTCCCCTTAAGCAAGCATAAGTTTTTTATCTAAATGTGAGACTCTGTTCGGTTTTGTAATCCAGTTCATGTGGAGCCAAGTTTACACTCCCTCTATTAGTGATATCTTATGATAACTATGTTTCTCTGTGTGACATATTTCTCTTAGAATCATCGTGCTTAAATCCACTCAATTTGCTGCTACAGGCCTGATGACATTGATCTCATTGCTGAGTGATATTCCATTGTACATAAGTAGCACAACTTCTTTATCCATTTGTTTCTTTCTGGGATATTTAATGTGCACAGGACTCAAGGTTCTTGTAAACACAGCAGCCCTAAATTTTGTGTTGGCTGTGTCTTGTTGATTTTAATATTCCTAAGCTATAGGGCCATAAGTGGAAGTGACCTAGGCTCTGTAGCTTTGTTTTTTAGATGTTTCAGGATACATCATAAACATCTCCAGAGTGTCTGTTGGCAATTGACATCCCACCCATCAGCATAACAAGGCTCCCTGTTCTCCATGGCCTGTCCTGTGTTTCTTGTTTTTACACTTTTTTCAGATGGCCATTTTGATGAATGGGAAAAGAGACTTCATTGTAGTGCAGATTTCCATTGCTCGAGTGCTTGGTTGACAAAAAAGAGCGTATGCGTTTTTTCCTGAATGTATTCAGGAAAAAATGTATATGCACTTTTTGTCCAAGTGCATCACTGTCAAAGATCTGCTGCTTTTCATATGCTTTAAATGCAATTCAAATCTACCTCCTGAAATCTGATTCCTGCAATTCTGCCTCGTTTTCAAGTCCTCTTTGCAGCCTTACTTCAATATATTTTTGACAATAGCTGTCATTTATAACTCTGCAGGTTTGAGAATTACAGTGCCCCTGATTTCCTTTCTTAACTCGCTTCCTTGTGAGCTGGCCACAAAACCGCAGGTTTGCTTCAGGCTGTAATCTGGTTCTGGCATGGCATGCTCAGCGTTTGGTTAATTCCTCTTCCTGGTGGGAAATGAGAGTTAAATGTGCCCGTCCAGACACCTGCCTCATTCCCAGCCCCTTGGTGATGTGTGTCCTCTGGTTCGAGACCACATGTGCTGGGTTCCTCACCTTTCAATGATGTGGCCCCAATGGTGTGAGGAAACACCTGCCTGGTTCCCATCCCCTTGGTGATGTGGGCCCTCTGGTGAGAGTCTGACACTGGCTGCGTTCCTCACCCTTCTGTGTGGTGGGCCCTCTGCTCTTAGGTAAATCCTGCCTGGCTTGCTCCCATTGCCTTGGAGACGTAGGCCCTCTGGTGACAGTTGCAGCCTGCTGGGAGCCTCCTCTCCTCAGTGATGAGTGCCCTCTGGCGTCAGGTTCTAACTGCTGTGCTCCCCACGTTTTCTGATGTGAGCCCAGTGATGCCAGGACACTCCTGCCAGGTTCCCATCCCCATTGGGATGTGGGCCTTCTGCTCTGAGGTCCCAACGCCTGGGTTCCTTACAGTTTCATGGTGTTGGCTCTGTGATGTTAGTTCACTCAGGCCTAGATCCCATAGCCCCTGTGTTCTGGGCCGCCTGCTGCGAGGTTCCAACTGCTGGATTCCTCACCTTTTTTATTCTTTGTGCCCTGTGTTGTGAGGCTCCTCCTGCCTTCCTCACTCCCCCCATTGGTGATGTAGGTCCTGTGGTTTGAGGCTACATGTGCCGGTTTCCTCACCTTTTATTGATGTGGCCCCACTGGTGTGAGGACACTCCTGCCTGGTTCCCATCCCCTTGGTGATGTGGGCCCTCTGGTGAGAGTCTGATCCTGGCTGGATACCTCACACTTCTGGGAGGTGGGCTCTCTGCTGTGAGGTCACTCGTGCCTGGATGGCACACGTCGCCTTGGCCAAGTGGGCCCTCTGGTTGCAGTTGGAGCGGGATGGGAGCCTCCTCCCCTCGGTGATGAGGGCCCTCTGGCATCAGGCCCTAACTGCTGGGCTCCCCACATTTTCTGATGTGTGCCCACTGGTGCGATGACACTCCTGCCAGTTTCCCATCCCCATGGGGATGTGGGCCTTCTGCTCTGAGGTCCCAATGGCTGGGTTGCTCACAGTATCATGATGTGGGCCCTCTGCTGTGAGTTCACTGCGGCCTAGATCTCATAGACTGGGTGCCCTGGGCCGCCTGCTGGGAGCTTCCAATTACTGGATTCCTCACCTTTTTATTCTATGGGCCCTGTGTTGTAAGGCTACTCCTGCCTACCTCACTCCGAGTCCCTTGGAGATGTGGGTCCTCTGCTTTGAGGCCACATGTGTTGGGTTCCTCACCTTTCTATGATGTGGCCACATTGGTGTTAGGACACTCCTGCGTGGTTCCGATCCCCTTGGTGATGTGGGCCCTCTGGCGAGAGTCTTATCCTGGTTGGTTTCCTCACCATTCTGTTAGGTAGGCCCTGTGCTGTGAGGTCACTCCTGCCTGACTGGCACACGTCACCTTGGCGACGTGGGCCCTCAATTGTGTGTTGGTGCCTGCTGGGAGTCTCCTTCCCTCGGTAATGAGGGCTCTCTGGCGTCAGGCCCTAACTCCTGGGCTCTCAAAATTTTCTGATGTGCGCCCTGTGGTGCGAGTACACTCCTGTCAGGTTCCCAAGCCCATGGGAATGTGGGCCTTCTGCTGTGAGGTCCCAACGTCTGGATTTCTCACAGTTTCATGATGAGGGCCCTCTGGTGTGAGTTCACTCACCCTGGATCCCATAGCCTCGCTACTCCAGGCCGCCTGCTGGGAGGTTCCAACTGCGGGATTCCTCACCTTTTTTATTCTATGGGCCCTCTGTTTTGAGGCTCCTCCTGCCTGCCTCATTCCCAGCCCCTTGTTTATGTGTGTCCTCTGATTAGAGGCCACGTGTGCTGGGTCCCTCACCTTTCGATGATGTGGCCCCACTGGTGTGAGGATACTTGTGCCTGGTTCCCATCCCCTTGGTGATATGAGCCCTCTGGTGAGAGTCTGATCCTGGCTGGGTTCCTCACCCTTCTGTGAGGTGGGCCCTCTGCTGTGAGGTAACTCCTGCCTGGCTTCCCATTGCCTTGGTGACATCGGCCCTCTGGTGGCAGTTGGAACCTACTGGGAGCCTCCTCCCCTCGGTGATGAGGGCCCTCTGGCGTGAGGCCATCACTGCTGGGCTCCCCATGTTATCTGATGTGAGCCCAGTGATAACAGGACACTCCTGTAAGTTTCCCATCCCCATGGGGATGTGGGCCTTCTGCTCTGTGGTTCCAACGTCTGGGTTGCTCACAGTTCCATGATATAGGCTCTCTGGTGTTAGTTCACTCAGGCCAGGATCCCATAGTCTCTGTGCTCTGGGCTGCCTGCTGCGAGGTTCCAACTGCTGGATACCTCACCTTTTTTATTCTTTGGGCCCTGTGTTGTGAGGCTCCTCCTGCCTGCCTCACTCCCAGCCCCTTGGTGATGTGGGTCCTGTGGTTTCAGGCCACATGTGCCGGTTTACTCACCTTTTAGTGATGTGGACCCACTGGTGTGAGGACACTCCTGCCTGGTTCCCATCCCCTTGGTGATGTGGGCCGCCTGGTGAGAGTCTGATCCTGACTGGTTTCGTCACACTTCTGGGAGGTGGGCCCTCTGCTGTGAGGTCACTCCTGCCTGGCTTGCTCCCGTTGCCTTGGTGACGTCGGCCCTCTGGTGGCAGTTGGAGCTTGCTGGGAGCCTCCTCCCCTCGGTGATGAGGGCCCTGTGGCGTCAGTCACTAACTGCTGGGTACCCATATTTTCTGATGTGTGCCCACTGGTGTGATGGCACTCCTGCCAGTTTCCCATACCCATGTGGATGTGGGCCTTCTGCTCTGACGTCCCAACGGCTGGGTTGCTCACAGTATAATGATGAGGGCCCTCTGGTGTGAGTTCATTCTGGCCTGGATCCCATAGCCTCGCTGCTCCTGGCCGCCTGCTGGGAGGATCCAACTGCGCGATTCCTCACCTTTTTTATTCTATGGGCCCTCTGTTTTGAGGCTCCTCCTGCCTGCCTCACTCCCAGTCCCTTGGTGATGTGTGTCCTCTGGTTTGAGGTCACATGTGCTGTGTTCCTCAACTTTGGATGATGTGGCCCCACTGGTGTGAGGACACTCCTGACTGGTTCCCATCCCCTTGGTGATGTGGGCCCTCTGGTGAGAGTCTGATCCTCGCTGGGTACCTCACCCTTCTGTGAGGTAGACCCTGTGATATGAGGTCTCTCCTGCCTGGCTGGCACACGTCGCCTTGATGACATGGGCCGTCTGTTTGCCTTTGGTGTGTGCTGGGAGCCTCCTCCCCTCATTAATGAGGGCCCTCTATAAAACGCATATGCCCTTCTTGGCCAAGTGCATCACTGTAGACGTTCTGCCTCTTTTCCTATGCTTTAAAAGCAATTACTGTCTACATCATGAAATCGGTTTCCTGCAATTCTGCCCCACTTTCAGGTCTTCTTCGCTGCCTTACTTCAATATATTTTTGGACGATAGCTGTCATTTATAACTGCAGGTTTGTGAATGACAGTGCCCCTGAGTTCCTTTCTTAACTCGCTTCCTTGTAAGCTGGCCACAAAACCACAGGTTTGCTTCAGGCCGTAATCAGGGTCCGGCACGGCACTCTGACCCTTTGGTTAATTCCTCTTCCTGGTGGGAAATTATAGTTAAATGTGCCCGTCCAGACACCTGCCTCACTCCCAGCCCCTTGGTGATGTGTGTCCTCTGGTTTGAGGCCACATGTGCTGGGTTCCTCATCTTTTGATGATGTGACCCCACTGGTGTGAGGACACTCCTGCCTGGTTCCCATCCCCTTGGTGATGTGGGCCCTCTGGTGAGAGTCTGATCATGGCTGGGTTCCTCACACTTCTTTGAGGTGGGCCCTCTTCTCTGAGGTCACTCCTGCCTGGCTGGCACAACCCGCCTTGGCCACATGGGCCCACTGGTTGCAGATGGAGCGTGCTGGGAGCCTCCTCCCCTCGGTGATGAGGGCCCAGTGGCGTCAGGGCCTAACTGCTGGGCTCCCCACATTTTCTGATGTGTGCCCAGTGGTGTGATGACACTCCTGCCAGGTTCCCATCCACATGGGGCTGTGGGCCTTCTATTCTGAGGTCCCAACGGCTGGGTTGCTCACACTTTCATGATGTGGGCCCTCTGCTGTGAGGTCAATCGTGCCTGGCTGGCACACATCGCCTTGGTGACGTGGGCACTCTGGTGGCAGTTGGAGCGTGCTGGGGCCTCCTCCCCTCAGTGATGAGGGCCCTCTGGTGTCAGGCCCTAAGTGCTAGGCTCCACACATTTTCTGATGTGTGCCCAGTGGTGCGAGGACACTCCTGCCAGGTTCCCATCCCCATGGGCATGTGGGACTTCTGTTCTGTGGTCCCAACGGCTGGGTTGCTCACAGTTTCATGATGTGGGCCCTTTGCTGTGAGTTCACTCTGGCCTGTATCCCATAGCGTCGGTGCTCTGGGCCGCCTGCCTGGAGTTTCCAACTCCTGGATTCCTCACCTTTTTTATTCTATGTGCCCTCTGTTGTGAGTCTCCTCCTGCATGCCTCAGTCCCAGCCCCTTCGTGATGTGTGTCCCCTTGTTTGAGGCCACATGTACTGTGTTCCTCATCTTTCGCTGATGTGGCCCCACTGGTGTGAGGGCACTCCTGCCTGGTTTCCATCCCCTTGGCGATGTGGACCTTCTGGTGAGAGTCTGATCCTGGTTGGGATCCTCACACTTCTGTGAGGTGGGCCCTCTGCTCTGTGGTCACTCCTGCCTGGCTTGCACACACTGCCTTGGCAACGTCGGCCGGCTGGTGGCAGTTGGAGCCTGCTGTGAGCCTCCTCGCCTTGGTGATGAGGGCCCTCTGGCGTCAGGCCCTAACTGCTGGGTTCCCACATTTTCTGATACATGCTAAGTGGTGCGAGGACACTCCTGCGAGGTTCCCATCACCATGGTGATGTGGGCCTTCTGCTCTGAGGTCCCACCGGCTGGGTTGCTCACAGTTTCATGATGTGGGCCCTCTGCTGTGAGTTCACTGTGGCCTGGATCCCATAGACTGGGTGCTCTGGGCCACCTGCTGGGAGGTTCAAACTGCTGGATTCCTCACCTTTTTTATTCTATGGGCCCTGTGTTGTTAGACAACTCCTGCCTGCCTCACTCTGAGCCCCTTGGTGATGTGGGTCCTCTGGTTTTAGGTCACATGTGCTGGGCTCCTCACCTGTTGCTGATGTGGCCCCACTGGTGTGAGGACACTCCTGCCTGGTTCCCATCCCCTTGGTGATGTGGGCCCTCTGGTGAGAGTCTGATCCTTGTTGAGTTTCTTCACACTTCTTTGAGGTGGGCCCTCTGCTCTGAGGTCATTCCTGTCTGGCTGGCACACCCCTCCTTGGCGACGTCAGCCCTATGGTGGCAATTGGAGCCTGCTGGGAGCCTCCTCCCCTCAGTGATGAGGGCCCTCTGCCCTCAGGCCTTAACTGCTGGGTTCCCACATTTTCTGATTCGTGCTAAGTGGTGCGAGGACACTCCTGCCAGGTTCCCATCCCTATGGGGATGTGGGCCTTCTGTTCTGAAGTCCCAACGGCTCAGTTGCTCACAGTTTCATGATGTGGGCCCTCTGTTGTGAGTTCTCTGCGACCTGGATCCCATAGACTCCATGCTGTGGGCCGCCTGCTGGCAGGTTCCAACTGCTGGATTCCTCACATTTTTTATTCTATGGGCTCTGTGTTGTGAGGCTACTCCTGCCTGCCTCACTCCTAGCCCCTTGGAGATGTGGGTCCTCTGATTTAGGCCACACGTTCTGGGTTCCTCACCTTTCTATGATGTGGCCACCCTGGCGTGAGGACCCTTCTGCCTGGTTCTGATCCCCTTGGTGAGGTGGACAATCTGGTGAGAGTCTTATCCTGGCTGGTTTCCTCACCCTTCTGTGAGGTAGGCCCTCTGCGGTGAGGTCACTCCTGCCTGGTTGGCACACGTTACCTTGGCGACGTGGGCCCTCAGTTGGGAGTTGGTGCCTGCTGGGAGTCTCCGCCCCTGGGTAATGAGGGCCCTCTGGCGTCAGGCCCTAACTCCTGGGCTCCCAAAATTTTCTGATGTGCGCCCTGTGGTGCGAGTACACTCCTGCCAGGTTCCCAACCCCATGGGAATGTGGGCCTTCTGCTCTGAGGTCCCATCGTCTGGGTTGCTCACAGTTTCATGATGAGGGTCCTCTGTTGTGAGTTCAGTCAGGCCTAGATCCCATAGCCTCACTGCTTCTGGCCGCCTGCTGGGAGGTTCCAACTGCGGGATTCCTCACATTTTTTATTCTATGGGCCCTGTGTTGTGAGGCTACTCCTGCCTGCCTCACTCTAAGCACTTTGGACATGTGGGTCCTCTGGTTTAGGCCACATGTGCTGGGTTCCTCACCTTTCTATAATGTGGCCACACTGGTGTGAGGACACTCCTGCCTTCTTCCGATCCCCTTGGTGATGTGGGCTCTCTGGTGAGAGTCTTATCCTGGCTGGGTTCCTCACCCTTCTTTGAGGTAGGCCCTCTGCTGTGAGGTAACTCCTGCCTGGCTTTCTCCCATTGCCTGGTGACTTTGGCCCTCTGGTGGCAGTTGGAGCCTGCCTGGAGCCTCCTCTCCTCGGTGATGAGGGCCCTCTGGCGTCAGGCTCTAACTTCTGAGCTCCCCACGTTTTCTGATGTGAGTCCAGTGATGCCAGGACACTCCTGTAAGGTTCCCATCCCCATGCGGATGTGGGTCTTCTGGTCTGAGGTCCCAACGCCTGGGTTACTCACAGTTTCCTGATGTTGGCTCTCTGGTGTTAGTTTACTCAGGCCTAGATCCCATAGCCTCTGTGCTGTGGGCTGCCTGCTGGGAGGTTCCAACTGCTGGATTCCTCACCTTTTTTATTCTTTGGACCCTGTGTTGTGAGGCTCATCCTGCCTGCCTCACTCCCAGCCTCTTTGTGATGTAGGTCCTCTGGTTTGAGGCCACATGTGCCGGTTTCCTCACATTTTATTGATGTGGCCCCACTGGTGTGAGGACACTCCTGCCTGGTTCCCATCCCCTTGGTGATGTGGGCTCTCTGCTGAGAGTCTGATCCTGGCTGGATTCCTCACACTTCTGGGAGGAAGGCCCTGTGCTGTGAGGTCACTCCTGCCTGGCTGGCACACATGGCCTTGGCCACATGGGGCCTCTGGTTGCAGTTGGAGCATGCTGGGAGCCTCCTCCCCTCTGTGATGAGGGCCGTCTGGCGTTAGGCCCTAACTGCTGGTATCCCCATATTTTCTGATGTGTGCCCACTGGTGCGATGACACTCCTGACAGGTTCCCATCCCCATGGGGATTTGGGCCTTCTACTCTGAAGTCCCAACGCCTGGGTTGCTCACAGTGTCAGGATGTGGGCCCTCAGCTGTGAGTTCACTCCGGCATTGATCCCATAGCCTCGGTGCTCTGGGCCACCTGCTTGGAGCTTCCAACTGCTGGATTCCTCACCTTTTTTATTCTATGGGCCCTGTGTTGTGAGACAACTCCTGCCTGCCTCACTCTGAGCCTCTTGGTGATGTGGGTCCTCTGCTTTGAGGCCACGTGTTCTGGGTTCCTCACCTTTCGCTGATGTGGCCCCACTGGTGTGAGGACACTCCTGCCTGGTTCCCATCCCCTTGGTGATGTGGGCCCTCTGGTGAGAGTCTGATCCTGGTTGGGTTCCTCACACTTCTTTGAGGTGGGCCCTCTGCTCTGAGGTCACTCCTGCCCAGCTGGCACACCCCGCCTTGGTGACGTCGGCCCTTTTGTGGCAGTTGGAGCCTGCTGTGAGCCTCCTCCCCTTGGTGATGAGGGCCCTCTGGTGTCAGGCCCTAACTGCTGGGTACCCACATTTTCTGATACGTTCTAAGTGGTGCGAGGACACTCTTACCCTGTTCCCAACCCCATGAGGATGTGGGCCTTCTGCTCTGAGGTCCCAACGTCTGGGTTGCTCACAGTTTCATGATATGGGTCCTCTGCTGTGAGTTCACTGAGGCCTGGATCGCATAGACTGGGTGCTCTGGGCCGTCTGTTGGGAGGTTCCCACTGCTGGATTCCTCAGCTTTTTTATTCTATGGGCCCTGTGTTGTGAGGCTACTCCTGCCTGCCTCACTCCGAGCCCCTTGGAGATGTGGGTTCTCTGGTTTAGGCCACATTTGCTGGGTTCCTCACCTTTCTATGATATTGCCACACTGGCGTGAGGACACTCCTGCCTGGTTCTGATTCCCTTGGTAATGTGGGCCCTCTGGTGAGAGTCTTATCCTGGCTTTGTTCCTCACCCTTCTGTGAGGTAGGCCCTGTGCTGTGAGCTCACTCCTGCCTGGCTGTCACACGTTACCTTGGTGACCTGGGCCCTCAATTGGGAGTTGGTGCCTTCTTGGAGTCTCCTCCCCTTGGTAATGAGGGCCCTCTGGCGTCAGGCCCTAACTTCTGGGCTCCCAAAATTCTCTGATGTGTGCCCTGTGGTGTGAGTACACTGCTGACAGGTTCCCAACCCCATGGAAATGTGGGCCTTCTGCTCTGAGGTCCTAACGGCTGGGTTGCTCACAGTTTCATGATGAGGGCCCTCTGTTGTGAGTTCAGTCAGGACTGGATCCCATAGCCTCGCTGCTGCTGGCTGCCTGCTGGGAGGTTCCAACTGTGGGATTCCTCACCTTTTTTATTCTATGGTCCCGCTGTTTTGAGGCTCCTCCTGCCTGCCTCACTCCCAGCTCCTTTTTGATGTGTGTCCTCTGGTTTGAGGCCACATGTGCTGGGTCCCTCACATTTCGGTGATGTGGTCCCACTGGTGTGAGGACACTCCTGCCCTGTTCCCATTCCCTTGGTGATGTGGGCCCTCTGGTGAGTGTCTGATCATCTTTGGTTTCCTCACACTTCTGTGAGGTTGGCCCTCTGCTCTGAGGTCACTCCTGCCTGGCTGGCGCACCCCGCATTGGTGATATCGGGCCTCTGGTAGCAGTTGGAGCCTTCTGGGAGCTACGTCCCCTCAGTGATGAGGGCTCTCTGGCATCAGGCCCTAACTGCTGTGCTCCCCACATTTTCTGATGTGTGCCCACTGGTGCGATGACACTCCTGCTTGGTTCCCTTCCCCATGGGGATGTGGGCCTTGTGCTCTGAGGTCACAACGGCTGGGTTGCTTACAGTATCACGATGAGGGCCCTCTGCTGTGAGTTCACTGTGGCCTGGATCTCATACCCTCGGTGCTCTGGGCCGCCTGCTGGGAAGTTCCAACTGCTGGATTCCTCACCTTTTTTATACAGTGGGCCATGTGTTGTGAGGTTAATCCTGCCTGCCTCACTCCGAGACCCATGGTGATGTGGGTCCTCTGGTTTGAGGCTACATGTGCTGGGTACCTCAACTTTCGATGATGTGGCCCCACGGGTGTGAGGACACTCCTGCCTGGTTCCCATCCCCTTGGTGATGTGGGCCCTCTGGTGAGAGTCTGATCCTGGCTGGGTTCCTTACCCTTCTGTGAGGTGGGCCCTCTGATGTGAGGTCACACGTGGCTGGCTGGCTCACGTCACCTTGGCAACGTGGGTTCTCTGTTGACCCCTGGAGCATGCTGGGAGCCTCCTACCCTCGTAAATGAGGGCCCTGGAAAAAAACGCATATGCACTTTTTGGTCAAGTGCATCATTGTCGAGGTTTTGCCCCTTTTCCTATGCTTTCAGAGCAATTCCCGTCTACCTCCTGAAATCGCATTCCGGCAATTCTGCCCCGTTTTCAAGTCCTCTTTGCAGCCTTACTTGAATACATTTTTGGACGATAGCTGTCATTCATAACTCTGCAGGTTTGTGAATTACAGTGCCCCTGAGCTTCTTACTTCAACTCGTTTTCTTGTGAATTGGCCGCAAAACCGCAGGATTGCTTCAGGCCTTAATCTGGTTCTGGCATGGAATGCTGAGCCTGTGGTTAGTTCCTCTTCCTGGAGGGAAATGAGAGTTAAATGTGCCTGTCCACAAACCCACAGCTAGTCTCTCATTGGTTCTCCCTATTCCTGTTCATCTTCCGCAGAAATTGCAAACTGTACCAAACAGGAGGTTAAAGGCACTGACTCTCCAAGTGGGGAGAGTGTTAGTAAAGTGTCTTGAATGGTGAACCCGAGGACCAGGGGACGAAAACTGAGATGCATTTAAAAACGTTTTCTGATCACACGGTGGACCATACTCTGCATTCCCCATGCATGTTTGAGCTGAAGGACGAATCCCTTAAACCTGGAAAGCTGGGACCCTTGGAATAGGTACCATGCAGTATTACTTCTAATGGTCTGCATTTGCTGACCGAACCTCACCAATGCTATCAGTCCCAAGTGTCCAGCCTTATGTCTAACCCAGCTGTGGGTGTGGATGTGGTAAACCCAGGTCTCATCACAAACCATGAATGAATTATTTAAGAATTGCTCTCTATTTCACAGTCTTTGTGATAGTTTTTAAAATTTATTTGTATAATGGGATTTAGCTGATTTTCAATGCTGCGTTTATGCCGCTGTACACACACTGAATTCCCTTATAGAGACATAAAAATACATAGGTTTTAAGACTCGTTCTAGTCACGTATATTCTTGGGGTTGAATATGTGATGTTGAGTCCATTTCGTTGAGCAAGGAGTAGATCATGTATACTACATATATGGCTTATGGAACGGTATCTGTGCTAATTTCATTCTCTGGTTTTATGCGGCACCTCAACACACCTTTCCCCATAAGCAAACGTAAGTTGGTTTTCTAAATGTGAGACCCTGTTGTGTTTTGTAATTCACTTCATGTGTAGCCAAGCTTACATTCCGTGTATTAGTGATATCTTATGATGTTTCTTTTTCTGTGTGACTTATTTCACGTAGAATCATCGTACCTGAATCCACTCATTATGCCGCTATGGGCCTGATGACATAGATTTCATTGCTGAGTGATATACCATTGTACGTACGTACCACAACTTTTTTATCCATTTTTCGCTTTCTGAGATATTTAGCTTGTACCATAGACGAGGTTCTTGTAAACAGAGCTGTCCGAAATTTGGAGTGGCTGTGTGTTTTTGATTTTAATTTCCCTAAGCTATAGGACCATAAGTGGAAGTGCCATAGGCTGTGTTGCTTTGTTTTCTACGTGTTTCAGAAAACACCATACACTTCTCCAGAGTGGCTGTTGGCAATTTACATCCCGCTCATCAGAATAACAAGGCTCCCTGTTCTCCAGGGCCTTTGCTGCTTTTCTGGATTTTACACATATTTAAAATGGCCCTTTTGATCCGGGGGCAGTGAGACTTCATTGTAGTGCAGATTTCTTTAAAATGCTTGCTTGGTTGGCCAAAAAGAGCATATGCGTTTTTTCCTGAATATATTCAGGAAAAAACGCATACGCCCTTTTTGGCCAATTGCATCAGTGTCGACATTCTGCCTCTTTTCCTATGCTTTAAAGGCAATTGCAGTCAAACCCCTGAAATGGTTTTCCTGCAATTCTGCCCCACTTACAAGTCCTCTTCGCAGCCTTCCTTCAATATATTTTTGGACGATAGCTGTCATTTATAACTCTGCAGGTTTGTGAATTACAGTGCCCTGAGATCATGTCTTCAACTCGCTTTCTTGTGAGCTGGCCGCAAAACCGCAGGATTGCTTCAGGCCAAAGTCTCTTTCCGGCAGGGCATGCTGAGCCTTTGTTTAATTCCTCTTCCTGGTCGGAAATGAGCGTTCCTTTTGCCCGTGCAGGCACCTACAGCCAGTCTCTCATTGGTTCTCCCTATTCCTGTACATCTTGCGCAGAAATTGCAAACTGTGCCAAACAGGAGGTTAATGGCACTGACTCTCCAAGTGGGGAGAGTGTTAGTAAAGCGTCTGGAATGGTGAACCCGAGTACCAGGGGACGAAAACTGAGATGCATTTGAAAACATTTACCTGTCACACAGTGCACTGTACTGTGGGTTTCCCATGCATGTTTTAGCTGAAGGAAGAATCCCTTAAACCTGGAGAGTTGGGACCCATGGAATGGGTACCATGCAGTATGACTTCAAAGGGTCTGCGTTTGCTCACCGAACCTCACCAATGCTATCAGCCCGAAGTGTCCAGCCTTATGTCTCACCCAGCTCTGGGTGTAGATGTGGTAAATCCAGGTTGCATCACAAGCCCTGAATGAATTATTTAAGAATTGCTCTCTATTTCACTGTCATTGTGTTTTGTTTTTGAAATTTATTTTGATAATGGGATTTATCGGATTTTCACTGCTGCGTTTAGGCCGCTGTACACACGCTTGATTTCCTTATGGAGACATATAAATCCATGGGTTTTAAGATTCTTACTTGTCAGGTATCTTGCCAGGCGTTGAATATGGGGTGTTGAGTCCATTTCGTTGAGCAAGGAGTAGGGCTTGTCTATTATATATTTGGCTTATGGAACGGTATCTGTGCTAATTTCAATCTCTGGTTTTATGCAGCACCCCAACTCACCTTTCCCCATAAGCAAGCATAAGTTGGTTTTCTAAATTTGAGACCCTGTTCTGTTTTGTAATTCAGTTTATGTGTAGCCAAGTTTACATTCCGTGTATTAGTGATAACTTATGATGTTTCATTTTCTGTCTGACTTATTTCTCATAGAATCATCGTACCTGAATCCACTCATTATGCCGCTACGGTCCTGATGACGTAGATTTCATTGCTGAGTGATATTCCATTGTACGTGCGTACCACAATTTCTTTATCCATTTTATGCTTTCTCGGATATTTAACTTCTACCGTAGATGAGGTTCTTGTAAACAGAGCCATCCCTAACTTTGGGGTGGCTGTGTGTTTTCGATTTTAATTTCCCTAAGCTATAGGACCATAAGTGGAAGTGACATAGGCTGTGTTGCTTTGTTTCCTACGTGTTTTCGGAAACACCATACAGTTTTCCAGAGTGGCTGTTGGCAATTTAAATCCGCCCATCAGCATAACAAGGCTCCCTGTTCTCCAAGACCTGTCCTGCCTTTCTGGATTTTACACTTTTTTCAGATGGCCCTTTTGACCGGGGGTCAGTGAGACTTCATTGTAGTGCGGATTTCTTTACACGCTTGCTTCGTTTGCCAAAAAGGGCGTATGCATTTTTTCCTGAATATATTCAGGAAAAAACGCATACGCCCTTTTTGGCCCAGTGCATCATTGTCGACATTCTGCCTCTTTTCCTATGCTTTAAGTGCAATTCCAGTCTACCCCCTGAAATCGTTTTCCTGAAATTCTGCCCCGCTTTCAATTCCTCTCCGAAGACTTACTTCTATACATTTTTGGACGATAGCTGTCATTCATAACTCTGCAGGTTTGTGAATTACAGTGCCCCTGAGCTCCTTTCTTCAACTCCTTTTCTTGTGAGCTGGACGCAAAACTGCAGGATTGCTTCAGGCCCTAATATATTTCCGGCCGGGCACGCTGAGCCTTTGGTTAATTCCTCTTCCTGGTGGGAAATGATCGTTCCATTTGCCCGTGCAGACACCAACAGCTAGTCTCTCATTGGTTCTCCCTATGCCTGTTCATCTTGCGCAGAAATTGCAAACTGTGCCAAACAGGAGGTTAAAGGCACTGACTCTCCAAGTGGGGAGAGTGTTAGTAAAGCGTCTGGAATGGTGAACCCGAGTACCAGGGGACGAAAACTGAGATGCATTTGAAAACGTTTCCCAATCACACGGCGGACGATAGTCTGGGTTTCCCATGCATGTTTTAGCTGAAGGAAGAATCCCTTAAACCTGGAGAGTTGGGACCCATGGAATGGGTACCATGCAGTATGACTTCAAAGGGTCTGCGTTTGCTCACCGAACCTCACCAATGCTATCAGCCCGAAGTGTGCAGCCTTATGTCTCACCCAGCTCTGGATGTAGATGTGGTAAATCCAGGTTGCATCACAAGCCCTGAATGAATTATTTAAGAATTGCTCTCTATTTCACTGTCATTGTGTTTTGTTTTTGAAATTTATTTTGATAATGGGATTTATCGGATTTTCACTGCTGCGTTTAGGCCGCTGTACACACGCTTGATTTCCTTATGGAGACATATAAATCCATGGGTTTTAAGATTCTTACTTGTCAGGTATCTTGCAAGGCGTTGAATATGGGGTGTTGAGTCCATTTCGTTGAGCAAGGAGTAGGTCTTGTCTATTATATATTTGGCTTATGGAACGGTATCTGTGCTAATTTCAATCTCTGGTTTTATGCAGCACCCCAACTCACCTTTCCCCATAAGCAAGCATAAGTTGGTTTTCTAAATTTGAGACCCTGTTCTGTTTTGTAATTCAGTTTATGTGTAGCCAAGTTTACATTCCGTGTATTAGTGATAACTTATGATGTTTCATTTTCTGTCTGACTTATTTCTCATAGAATCATCGTACCTGAATCCACTCATTATGCCGCTACGGTCCTGATGACGTAGATTTCATTGCTGAGTGATATTCCATTGTACGTGCGTACCACAATTTCTTTATCCATTTTATGCTTTCTCGGATATTTAACTTCTACCGTAGATGAGGTTCTTGTAAACAGAGCCATCCCTAACTTTGGGGTGGGTGTGTGTTTTCGATTTTAATTTCCCTAAGCTATAGGACCATAAGTGGAAGTGACATAGGCTGTGTTGCTTTGTTTCCTACGTGTTTCAGGAAACACCATACACTTTTCCAGAGTGGCTGTTGGCAATTTAAATCCGCCCATCAGCATAACAAGGCTCCCTGTTCTCCAAGACCTGTCCTGCCTTTCTGGATTTTACACTTTTTTCAGATGGCCCTTTTGACCGGGGGTCAGTGAGACTTCATTGTAGTGCGGATTTCTTTACACGCTTGCTTCGTTTGCCAAAAAGGGCGTATGCATTTTTTCCTGAATATATTCAGGAAAAAACGCATACGCCCTTTTTGGCCCAGTGCATCATTGTCGACATTCTGCCTCTTTTCCTATGCTTTAAGTGCAATTCCAGTCTACCCCCTGAAATCGTTTTCCTGAAATTCTGCCCCGCTTTCAATTCCTCTCCGAAGACTTACTTCTATACATTTTTGGACGATAGCTGTCATTCATAACTCTGCAGGTTTGTGAATTACAGTGCCCCTGAGCTCCTTTCTTCAACTCCTTTTCTTGTGAGCTGGACGCAAAACTGCAGGATTGCTTCAGGCCCTAATATATTTCCGGCCGGGCACGCTGAGCCTTTGGTTAATTCCTCTTCCTGGTGGGAAATGATCGTTCCATTTGCCCGTGCAGACACCAACAGCTAGTCTCTCATTGGTTCTCCCTATGCCTGTTCATCTTGCGCAGAAATTGCAAACTGTGCCAAACAGGAGGTTAAAGGCACTGACTCTCCAAGTGGGGAGAGTGTTAGTAAAGCGTCTGGAATGGTGAACCCGAGTACCAGGGGACGAAAACTGAGATGCATTTGAAAACGTTTCCCAATCACACGGCGGACGATAGTCTGGGTTTCCCATGCATGTTTTAGCTGAAGGAAGAATCCCTTAAACCTGGAGAGTTGGGACCCATGGAATGGGTACCATGCAGTATGACTTCAAAGGGTCTGCGTTTGCTCACCGAACCTCACCAATGCTATCAGCCCGAAGTGTGCAGCCTTATGTCTCACCCAGCTCTGGATGTAGATGTGGTAAATCCAGGTTTCATCACAAGCCCTGAATGAATTATTTAAGAATTGCTCTCTATTTCACTGTCATTGTGTTTTGTTTTTGAAATTTATTTTGATAATGGGATTTATCGGATTTTCACTGCTGCGTTTAGGCCGCTGTACACACGCTTGATTTCCTTATGGAGACATATAAATCCATGGGTTTTAAGATTCTTACTTGTCAGGTATCTTGCCAGGCGTTGAATATGGGGTGTTGTGTCCATTTCGTTGAGCAAGGAGTAGGGCTTGTCTATTATATATTTGGCTTATGGAACGGTATCTGTGCTCATTTCAATCTCTGGTTTTATGCAGCACCCCAACTCACCTTTCCCCATAAGCAAGCATAAGTTGGTTTTCTAAATTTGAGACCCTGTTCTGTTTTGTAATTCAGTTCATGTGTAGCCAACTTTACATTCCGTGTATTAGTGATATCTTATGATGTTTCTTTTTCTGTGTGACTTATTTCTCGTAGAATCATCGTACCTGAATCCACTCATTATGCCGCTACGGGCCTGATGACGTAGATTTCATTGCTGAGTGATATTCCATTGTACGTGCGTGCCACAACTTCTTTATCCATTTTTTACTTTCTGGGATATTTTACTTGTACCGTAGACGAGGTTCTTGTAAACAGAGCCATCCCAAATTTTGGGGTGGCTGTGTGTTTTTGATTTTAATTTCCCTAAGCTATAGGACCATAAGTGGAAGTGCCATAGGCTGTGTTGATTTGTTGCCTACGTGTTTCAGGAAACACCATACACTTCTCCAGAGTGGCTGTTGGCAATTTATATCCCGCACATCAGCATAACTAGGCTCCCTGTTCTCCATGACCTGTCCTGCCTTTCAAGATTTTACACGTTTTTCAGATGGCCCTTTTGACCGCTGGGCAGTGAGACTTCACTGTAGTGCAGATTTCTTTTACACGCCGGCCTGGTTGGCCAAAAAGGGCGTATGCGTTTACGCATACGCCCTTTTTGGCCAAGTGCATCATTGTCGACATTCTGCCTCTTTTCCTATGCTTTAAGTGCAATTCCAGCCTACCCCCTGAAATCGTTTTCCTGAAATTCTGCCCCGCTTTCAAGTCCTCTTCGAAGACTTACTTCAGTACATTTTTGGACGATAGCTGTCATTCATAACTCTGCAGGTTTGTGAATTACAGTGCCCCTGAGCTCCTTTCCTCAACACGCTTTCTTGTGATCTGGCCGCAAAACCGCAGGATTGCTTCAGGCCCTAATCTGTTTCCGGCAGGGCACGCTGAGCCTTTGGTTAATTCCTCTTCCTGGTGGGAAATGAGCGTTAAATTTCCATGTTCAGACACCTTCACATGAGTCGTCATGGTGCCCCTTTGCCCCGGTTATCTCTATGGAGTTTGGAGTTGGAAGGCCTCCTCACTCAAGATCAGTGTGCCCACGGAGCCAACCCTGCAACTTCAGGGCATGGTTGGGGGTTAGGATCACCACGAGGGTTCCTTTTTCCTTAGGAGGGAGGTGGCCTTTTGGGCTGCTGATTTCCAGGTTATCAGATACTGCCAGTATCTTGGCCAGATGTGGCGGTTGGCCAAGCCCCTTGGTGACCGTATTTTATCCTACCTGGATCGCATTCTTGCATTGTTCCATTTCAAGTGGTCCCAGGTTTTGCACTAATACTCCAATGGCGATTCACTGTTCACCAGGAATGTAAAGGTCAAAGGGTTTAGCTAAATTAGGGAGTTCCAGGGCAAGGGTCTGAATTGACTGCTCTTTCCATTCTTGAAAGGCCACTTCTGCATTCTATTCAAAAGGATCATCACCTTTTCCTTTCAGTGTTTCATATAGAGGCCGAGCTAGTAGACTGTAGTTAGGGATCCAGAAGCAGCAAACCCTGGCCTCCCCAGGAACCCCTAAGCTGTCTTCTAGTTTCAGAAATGGGTAAGGCTGTAAATTGTTTCTTCCCTTTCCTGGGATGGGCTTCTCCGACCTTCTGTGAGAATGAAGCCCAGGCAGGTCACCGTAGTCTGTGATATTTGAGCTTTTTCTTGGACAACCTGTATCCTTTATTGGCTTGGTAGTTCAGAGGTCTCCTTAGTAGGGCTGGCGATCAGAATGTCGTCTGCATATTGAAGGAGTGTTTCCTTTTCCAGAGGTAGAACTTTTAGGTCTTTAGCTGAGCTTTCCCCAAAGATGGTGTGGGAATTTTTGAACCCTTGGGGCAACACGGCCCGGAAGTATTGTTTTAGCTGTATGTTGAGTCCTGCCACTCACAAGCCAAAATTTCTTGTGACTCTGGGACTAATAGAATACAAAAGAAGGCATCATTGAAGACTAATACAGAATACCATGTCCTGGTGGTTGGTAGAATGACCAGCAGGGTGTAGGATTTAGGAACTACTGGAGGTATATCCTCGGTGGCTTCACTGACTGTCCTGACATCCTTTACCAGGACTCCAGCAGCCCATGGGGCTCTCGAGGTCAGGCCAATCCCAGGATATGGAGCTCACCTGGGCAGGTACCCCACCCCAGCCCACGGGGCTCTCGTGTTCAGGACCCTCCCAGGATATGGGGTTCCCTGGGCAGGTCCCCCTGCAGCCCATGGGGCTCTCGTGGTCAGGCCCCTCCCAGGATACAGAGCTACCCTTGCAGGTACCATGGCAGGGCTGGGAACACAGGAACCGTGCATATCGCCCTCATTGCAGAGCACTCCCAGCTCACCTGTCACTCAGATCTGACACAGAGCACCTCAGAGCAGGACTTGAACTAACAAACAGCAGCTCCGACAGGTCTGTGACCCTGGGCATCACTCTGTGTGGCCTCCCTCCACCTGGTGTTCCAGAGACTTCCACTGCACCCGGGGCACCAGGCCTCTGTCTCCACCCACCAGCCACCCCTCCTCTCCCTGACTCCTGGGTTCCTCTCATTAGGAGAGGATTTTCTTGAAGTTGTCTCCCACTCATGGGCCAGATAATATAATTAGAAAACAAGCCAGAGCTGCAGCCCCTTGTCTATCCTGACTCTCAGGAGCCCACACCTGTTCCTTGGACCTGGCCGATTCAGCAAGTTCCAGTTTCTGCAACTGTGAGCCCCTGAGGGGTGATTATTGGCTGGCCTGGGAAGCCTGACCGTGCCGGCCAGCCCTCCCCAGGTGTGCCTGGGTTCAGATCAATATAAACACCGCTCCAGGCAGCAAGAGCCCCTGCAGCTGTGCCTGACGCCATTTTCTCTGCCCTGTCAGCAGTCTTGGGGCTGGACTGGTGGGAGGGAGTGAGAGGCCACGGCTTTGTGGGTGGCCCAGTGTGAGTGGGGCTCTGCTGGACTTTCTGCAGCAGTTGCCAAGATGCCACCTGCTAAAGAAGAGGATGTGTCACCCATACCTGCCGCTGGAGTTTCTCCCTGGGCAGAGGTGAGTGAGGAAGAAAGCAGTGGGGGCCGGGACAGCGGGCGTATCTCAGGGAGGGAAATGGAAAGCTTCCAGAAGAGCACCCAGGACCAGGACCATCCTGGCTGGCCTGCAGGCACCAAGTCGGCTGGCATGCTGTTGCTCATGTGGCTCCATGGCCCTTCCTCTAGGCTTTCAAGTCCTTGTACATATTCAGGTGTTTTACCTGGGAAGGGTGGGAACATTTCAGCAGCAGCTGGCCTGGGGCTCAGCCCACGTTTACTCACAGATGCCTCGGCACGGTCCCCCAGCTTTGCAATGAGGACGCTTGTTGCGTGGGGCCTGCTGGCTGAATGGGAGATGATTCCCCACCACCGACCAACTTCAGAATTGTTTACAACTGGAGCAAGTGCCCTGATACGGTTTTCCTCTGTGTAGCTGGTGGGTTCTGTTTTTTTTTCTTTTTTGGTTCAAGGTAGATTTTATTCCTCTTTTTTGTATTTACAGATATAAGCATGGAAATAATTTATTCATATAAATACATGTATGTGAAGGGAAGAATATTTTTTCTGTTTTACTTTTTGTAATTTGAATTTTATTTTATTTTTTTATACAGCAGGTTCTTTTTGGTTATCTATTTTATACATATAAATGTATACATGCCAATCCCAATCTCTCAACTCCTCCCACCACCACCCCCCAACAGCTTTCCCCCCTTGGTGTCCATACGTTTGTTGTCTACATCTGTTGCTCTATTTCTGCCTTGCAAAACGGTTCATCTGTACAATTTGTCTAGGTTCCACATATAGCCATTAATAGACAAGATTTCTTTTTCTCTTTCTGACTTACTTCACTCTGTATGACAGTCTCTAGATCCATCAACGTCTCTACAAATGACCCAATTTCATTCCTTTTTATGGCTTAGTAATATTCCATTTTATATATGTACCACGTCTTTATGCATTCGTCTGTCTGTGGGCATTTAGGTTGCTTCCATTACCTGGATATTGTAAATAGTGATGCAATGAACATTGCGGTGAATGTCTCTTTTTGATTTATGGTTTTGTCTGGGTATATGCCCAGTAGTGGGACTGCTGTATCATATGGTAATTCTATTCTTAGTTTTATAAGAAACTCCATAACTTTCTCCACAGTGACTGTATCAATTTCATTCCCAACAATAGCGGAAGAGGGTTCCTTATCTCCACACCCTTTCCAGCATTTGTTGTTTGTAGATTTTCTGATGATGCCCATTCTAACAGGTGTGAGGTGATACACCATGGATGAGTCTATTTCGTTGAGCAAAGAGTAGGTCTTGTCTATTACATATTTGGCTTATGGAACGGTATGTGTGCTAATTTCAATCTCTGGTTTTATACAGCACTGCAACTCAACTTTCCCCTTAAGCAAGCATAAGTTTTTATCTAAATGTGAGACTCTGTTCGGTTTTGGAATTCAGTTTATGTGTAGCCAAGTTTACACTCTCTCTATTAGTGATATCTTATGATAATTACCTTTCTCTGTGTGACATATTTCTCTTAGAATCATCATACTTAAATCCACTCAATTTGCTGCTACAGGCCTGATGACATTGATTTCATTGCTGAGTGATATTCCATTGTACGTAAGTAGCACAACTCCTTTATCCATATTTTTCTTTCTGGGATATTTAATTTGTACTGGACTCAAGGTTCTTGTAAACACAGCAGCCCTAAATTTGGTGTTGGCTGTGTCTTTTTGATTTTAATTTTCCTAAGCTATAGGGCCAAAAGTGGAAGTGCCCTAGGGTCTGTAGCTTTGTTTTTCAGATGTTTCAGGATACACCATAAACATCTCCAGAGTGTCTGTTGGCAATTTACATCCCGCCCATCAGCATAACAAGGCTCCCTGTTCTCCATGGCCTGTCCTGTGTTTCTGGTTTTTACACTTTTTTCAGATGGCCCTTTTGACGAATGGGAAATGAGACTTCATTGTAGTGCGGATTTCCATTGCTCGAGTGCTTGGTTGGCCAAAAAGGGCATATGTGTTTTTTCCTGAATATATTCAGGAAAAAATGTTTACGCACTTTTGTCCAAGTGCATAACTTCAAAGATCTGCCGCTTTTCACATGCTTTAAACGCAATTCCAATCTACCTCCTGAAATATGATTCCTGCAATTCTGCCTCGTTTTGAAGTCCTCTTTGCAGACTTACTTCAGTATATTTTTGCCAATAGCTGTCATTTATAACTCTGCAGGTTTGTGAATTACAGTGCCTGTGATTTCCTTTCTTAACTCGTTTCCTTGAAAGCTGGCCACAGAACCGCAGGTTTGCTTTAGGCCATAATCAGGGTCTGGCACGGCACTCTGAGCCTTTGGTTAATTCCTCTTCCTGGTGGGAAATTAGAGTGAAATGTGCCCCTCCGGACACCTGCCTCACTCCCAGCCCCTTGGTGATGTGTGTCCTGTGGTTTGAGGCCACATGTGCTGGGTTCCTCACCTTTGGCTGATGTGGCCCCACTGGTGTGAGGACACTCCTGCCTGGTTCCCATCCCCTTGGTGATGTGGGCCATCCGCTGAGAGTCTGATCCTGGTTGGGTTCCTCACACTTCTGTGAGGTGGGCCCTCTTCTCTGACGTCACTCCTGCCTGGCTGGCACACCCCGCCTTGGCGAAGTCGGCCCTCTGGTGGGATTTGGTGCCTGCTGGGGGTCTCCTGCCCTCGGTAATGAGGGCCCTCTGGCGTCAGGCCCTAATTCCTGGGCTCCCAATATTTTCTGATATGCGCCCTGTGGTTCGAGTACACTCCTGCCAGGTTCCCAACCCCATGGGAATGTGGGCCTTCTGCTCTGAGGTCCCAACCGTGGGTTGCTCAGTTTCATGATGAGGGCCCTCTGCTGTGAGTTTTCTCCGGCCTGGATCCCATAGCCTCGCTGCTCCTGGCCACCTGCTGGGAGGTTCCAACTGCGGGATTCCTCACCTTTTTTCTTCTATGGACCCTCTGTTTTGAGACTCCTCCTGCCTGCCTCACTCCCAGTCCCTTGGTGATGTGTGTCCTCTGGTGTGAGGCCACGTGTGCTGGGTCCCTCGCCTTTGGATGATGTGGCCACACTGGTGTGAGGACACTCCTGCCTGCTTCCTATCCCCTTGATGATGTGGGCCCTCTGGTGAGAGTCTGATCCTGGCTGGGTTCCTCACCCTTCTGTGAGGTGGGCCCTCTGCTGTGAGGTCACTCCTGCCTGGCTGGCACACCCCACCTGGGCAACATCGGCCCTCTTGTGGCACTTGGAGCCTGCTGGGAGCCTCCTCCCCTCGGTGATGGGGGCCCTCTAGCGTCAGGCCCTAACTGCTGGGTACCCACATTTTCTGATACGTGCTAAGTGGTGCGAGGACACTCCTGCGAGGTTCCCATCCCCATGGGCATGTGGGCCTTCTGCTCTAAGGTCCCAACACCTGTGTTGTTCACCGTTTCATGATGTTGTCTCTCTGGTGTTAGTTCACTCAGGCCTAGATCCCATAGACTCTGTGCTCTGAGCCGACTGCTGGGAGGTTCCTACTGCTGGATTCCTTACCTTTTTTATTCTTTGGGTCCTGTGTTTTTATGCTCCTACTTCCTGACTCACTCCCAGCCCCTTTGTGATGTAGGTCCTCTGGTTTAAGGCCACATGTACCGGTTTCCTCACCTTTATTGATGTGGCCCCACTGGTGTGAGGACACTCCTGCCTGGTTCCCATCCCCTTGGTGATTGGGGCCCTCTTGTGAGAGTCTGATCCTGTCTGGATTCCTCACACTTCTGGGAGGTGGGCCCTCTGCTGTGAGGTCACTCCTGCCTGGCTGGCACACGTCACGTTGGCGATGTGGGCCCTCAGTTGGGAGTTGGTGCCTGCTGGGAGTCTCCTCCCCTCGGTAATGAGGGCCCTCTGGCGTCAGGCCCTAACTCATGGGCTCCCAAAATTTTCTGATGTGCGCCCTGTCGTGTGAGTACACTCCAGCCAGGGTCCCTTCCCTAGGGGATGTGGGCTTTCTGCTCTGTGGTCCCAACGGCTGGGTTGCTCACAGTGTCAGAATGTGGGCCCTCTGTTTTGAGTTCAGTCAGGCCTGGATCCCATAGCCTCGCTGCTCCTGGCCGCCTGCTGGGAGGTTCCAACTGCGGGATTCCTCACCTTTTTTACGCAATGGGCCCTCTGTTTTGAGGCTCCTCCTGCCTGCCTCACTCCCAGCCCCTTGGTGATGTGTGTCCTGTAGTTTGAGGCCACGTGTGCTGGGTCCGTCACATTTCGGTGATGTGGCCCCACTGGTGTGAGGACACTCCTGCCTGGTTTCCATTCCCTTGGTGATGTGGGCCCTCTGGTGAGAGTCTGATCCTCTTTGGGTTCCTCACACTTTTGTGTGGTTGGCCCTCTGCTCTGAGGTCACTCCTGCCTGGCTGGCACACCCCGCATTGGCGACGTCGGCCCTCTGGTAGCAGTTGGAGCTTGCTGGGAGCCTCCTCTCCTCAGTGATGAGGGCCCTCTGGCGTCCGGCCCTAACTGCTGGGCTCCCCACATTTTCTGTTGTGTGCCCACTGGTGCGATGACACTCCTGCTTGGTTCCCTTCCCCATGGGGATGTGGGCCTTGTGCTCTGAGGTCACAACGGCTGGGTTGCTTACAGTATCACGATGAGGGCCCTCTGTTGTGAGTTCATCACTGCCTGGATCCCATAGCCTCGGTGCTCTGGGCCGCCTGCTGGGATGTTCCAACTGCTGGATTCCTCACCTTTTTATACAATGGGCCATGTGTTTTGAGGTTAATCCTGCCTGCCTCGCTCTGAGACCCATGGTGATGTGGGTCTTCTGGTTTGAGGCCACATGTGCTGGGTACCTCAACTTTCGATGATGTGGCCCCACGGGTGTGAGGACACTCGTGCCTGATTCCCAGCCCCTTGCTTATGTGGGCACTCTGGTGAGAGTCTGATCATGACTGGGTTCCTTACCCTTCTGTGAGGTGGGCGCTCTGATGTGAGGTCACTCCTGCCTGGATGGCTCACGTCGCCTTGGCGACGTAGGCCCTCTGTTGGCCACTGAAGCATGCTGGGAGCCTCCTACCCTCTTTAATGAGGGCCCTGGAAGAAACGCATATGCCCTTTTTGACCAAGTGCATCATTGTCGAAGTTCTGCCTCTTCTCCTATACTTTCAGAGGACTTCCCATCTACCTCCTGAAATCGTATTCCTGGAATTCTGCCCCGCGTTCAAGTCCTCTTTGCAGCCTTACTTCAATATATTTTTGGACGATAGCTGTCATTTATAACTCTGCAGGTTTGTGAATTACAGTGCCCCTGAGCTCCATTCTTCAACTCGCTTTCTTGTGAGCTGGCCGCAAAACCGCAGGATTGCTTCAGGCCCTAATCTGGTTCCGGCACGGCATGTTGAGCCTTTGGCTAATTCCTCTTCCTGATGGGAAATGAGCGTTAAATTTGCTCGTGCAGACACCTACAGCTAATCTCTCATTGGTTCTCCCTATTCCTGTTCATCTTGCTCAGAAATTCCAAACTGTGCCAAACAGGAGGTTAAAGGCACTGACTCTCCAATTGGGGAAAGAGTTAGTAAAGCGTCTGGAATGGTAAAACCGAGTATGAGGGGAAGAAAACTGAGATGCATTTAAAAAGGTTTCCCGGTCACACGGTGGACCATATTCTGGGTTTCCCATGCGTGTTTTACCTGAAGGAAGAATCCCTTAAACCTGGAGAGGTGGGACCCATGCAATGGGTACCATGCAGTATGACTTCAAATGGCCTGCATTTTCTCACCGAACCTCACCAATGCTATCAGCCCAAAGTGTCGAACCTTATGTCTCACTCAGCTCTAGGTGTAGATGTGGTAAATCCAGGTTGCATCACAATCCCTGAATGAATTATTTAAGAATTGCTCTCTATTTCACTGTCATTGTGTTTGTTTTTGTAGTTTATTTTGATAATGGGATTTATCGGATTTTCTCTGCTGCCTTCATGCAGCTGTACACACACTTGATTCTCTTACGGAGACATATAAATCCATCGGTTTGAAGATTCTTACTAGTCATGTGTAATCCTAGGAGTTGAATATGGTGTGTTTAGTCCATTTCGTTGAGCAAGGTGTAAGTCTTGACTATTACATATTTGGCTTATGGAAAAGTATGTGTGCTAATTTCTATCTCTGGTTTTATGCAGCACCCCACCTCACCTTTCCCCATAAGCAAGCATAAGTTGGTGTTCTAAATTTGAGACCCTGTTCTGTTTTGTAATTCAGTTCATGTGTAGCCAAGTTTACATTCCGTGTATTAGTGATATCTTATGATGTTTCATTTTCTGTGTGACTTATTTCACTTAGAATCATCGTACCTGGATCCACTCAATATGCCGCGACGGGCCTGATGACATAGATTTCATTGGTGAGTGATATTCCATTGTACGTGCGTACCACAACTTCTTTAACCATTTTTCACATTCTGGGATATTTAACTTGTACCGTAGACGACGTTCTTGTAAACAGAGCTGTCCCAAACTTTGGGGTGGCTGTGTGTTTTTGATTTTAATTTCCCTAAGCTATAGGACCATAAGTGGAAGTGACATAGGCTCTGTTGCTTTGTTTCCTACGTGTTTCAGGAAACCCCATACACTTCTCCAGAGTGGCTGTTTGCAATTTACATCCCCCCCATCAGCATAACAAGTCTCCCTGTTCTCCATGACCTGTCCTGCCTTTCTGGATTTTACACTTTTTCAGATGCCCCTTTTGACCGGGGGGCAGTGAGACTTCATTGTAGTGCAGATTTCATTTACCTGCTTGCTTGCTTGGCCAAAAATGGCGTATGCGTTTTTTCCTGAATATATTCAGGAAAAAACGCATACGCACTTTTTGGCCAGTGCATCATTGTCGACATTCTGCCTCTATTCCTATGCTTTAAGTGCAATTCCAGTCTACCCCCTGAAATCGTTTTCCTGAAATTCTGCCCCGCTTTCAAGTCCTCTTCGAAGACTTACTTCAATACATTTTTGGACGATAGCTGTCATTCATAACTCTGCAGGTTTGTGAATTACAGTGCCCCTGAGCTCGTTTCCTCAACTCGCTTTCTTGTGAGCTGGCCGCAAAACCGCAGGATTGCTGCAGGCCCTAATCTGTTTCCGTCAGGGCACACTGAGCCTTTGGTGAATTCCTCTTCCTGGTGGGAAATGAGCGTTCCATTTGCCCGTGCAGACACCTACAGCTAGTCTCTCATTGTTTCTCCCTATTCCTGTTAATCTTGCGTAGAAATTGCAAACTGTGCCAAACAGGAGGTTAAAGGCACGGACTCTCCAAGTGGGGAGAATGTTAGTAAAGTGTCTGGAATGGTGAACCCGAGTACCAGGGTTCGAAAACTAAGATATATTTGAAAACGTTTCCCAATCACACGGTGGACAATACTCTGGGTTTCCCATGCATGTCTTAGTTGAAGGAAGAATCCCTTAAACCTGGAGAGCTGGGAACCATGGAATGGGTACCATGCAGTATGACTTCATAGGGTCTGCGTTTGCTCACCGAACCTCACCAATGCTATCAGCCCGAAGTGTCCAGCCGTATATCTCACCCAGCTCTGGGTGTAGATGTGGTAAATCCAGGTTGCATCACAAGCCCTGAATGAATTATTTAAGAATTGCTCTCTATTTCACTGTCAATGTGTTTTGGTTTTGAAATTTATTTTGATAATGGGATTTATCGGATTTTCACTGCTGCGTTCAGGCTGCTGTACACACGCTTGATTTCCTTATGGAGACATATAAATCCATGGGTTTTAAGATTCTTGTCAGGTATATTCCCAGGCTTTGAGTCCGTTTCGTTGAGCAAGGAGTAGGTCTTGTCTATTATATATTTGGCTTATGGAACGGTATCTGTGCTAATTTCAATCTCTGGATTTATGCAGCACCCCAACTCACCTTTCCCCATAAGCAAGCATAAGTTGGTTTTCTAAATTTGAGACCCTGTTGTGTTTTGTAATTCAGTTTATGTGTAGCCAACTTTACATTCCGTGTATTACTGATATATTATGATGTTTCTTTTTCTGTGTGACTTATTTCTCGTAGAATCATCGAACCTGAATCCACTCATTATGCCGCTACGGGCCTGAAGACGTAGATTTCATTGCTGAGTGATATTCCATTGTACGTGCGTACCAGAACTTCTCTATCCATTTTTTCCTTTCTCGGATATTTAACTTGTACCGTAGACAAGGTTCTTGTAAACAGAGCCATCCCAAACTTTGGGGTGGCTGTGTGTTTGTGATTTTAATTACCCTAAGCTATAGGACCATAAGTGGAAGTGACATAGGCTGTGTTGCTTTCTTTCCTACGTGTTTCAGAATACACCATACATTTCTCAAGAGTGGCTGTTGGCAATTTACATCCCGCCCATCAGCATAACAAGGCTCCCTGTTCTCCATGACCTGTCCTGACTTTCTGGATTTTACATTTTTTTCAGATGGCTCTTTTGACCAGGGGGCAGTGAGACTTCATTGTAGTGCAGATTTCCTTTACACGCTTGCTTGGTTGGCCAAAAAGGGCGTATGCGTTTTTTCCTGAATATATTCAGGAAAAAACGCATACGCCCTTTTTGGCCAAGTGCATCATTGTCGACATTCTCCCTCTTTTCCTATTCTTTTAGTACAATTCCAGTCTACCCCCTAAAATCGTTTTCCTGAAATTCTGCCCCGCTTTCAAGTCCTCTTCGAAGACTTACTTCAATACATTTTTGGATGATAGCTGTCATTCATAACTCTGCAGGTTTGTGAATTACAGTGCCCCTGAGCTCATTTCTTCAACTCGCTTTCTTGTGAGCTGGCCGCAAAACCGCAGGATTGCTTCAGGCCCTAATCATTTTCCGGCAGGGCACGCTGAGCCTTTGGATAATTCCTCTTCCTGGTGGGAAATGAGCGTTCCATTTGCCCGTGCAGACACCTACAGCTAGTCTCTCATTGGTTCTCCCTATTCCTGTTCATCTTGCACAGAAATTGCAAACTGTGCCAAACAGGAGGTTAATGGCACTGACTCTCCAAGTGGGGAGAGTGTTAGTAAAGCGTTCAAATGTTGAACCCGAGTACCAGGGGACGAAAACTGAGATGCATTTGAAAACGTTTCCCAATCACACGGTGGACCATACTCTGGGTTTCCCATGCATGTTTTAGCTGAAGGAAGAATCCCTTAAACCTGGAGAGTTGGGACCCATGGAATGGGTACCATGCAGTATGACTTCAAAGGGTCTGCGTTTGCTCACCGAACCTCACCAATGCTATCAGCCCGAAGTGTCCAGCCTTATGTCTCATCCAGCTCTGGGTGTAGATGTGGTAAATACAGGTTGCATCACAAGCCCTGAATGAATTATTTAAGAATTGCTCTCTATTTCACTGTCATTGTGTTTTGTTTTTGAAATTCATTTTGATAATGGGATTTATCGGATTTTCACTGCTGCTTTTAGGCCTCTGTACACACGCTTGATTTCCTTATGGAGACATATAAATCCATGGGTTTTAAGATTCTTACTTGTCAGGTATCTTCCCAGGCGTTGAATATAGGGTGTTGAGTCCATTTCGTTGAGCAAGGAGTAGGTTTTGTCTGTTATATATTTGGCTTATGGAACGGTATCTGTGCTAATTTCAATCTCTGGTTTTATGCAGCATCCCAACTGACCTTTCCCCATAAGCAAGCATAAGTTGGTTTGCTAAATTTGAGACCCTGTTCTGTTTTGTAATTCAGTTCATGGGTAGCCAAGTTTACATTCCGTGTATTAGTGATAACTTATGATGTTTCTTTTTCTGTCTGACTTATTTCTCATAGAATCATCGTACCTGAATCCACTCATTATGCCGCTACGGGCCTGATGACGTAGATTTCATTGCTGAGTGATATTCCATTGTACGTGCGTACCACAACTTCTTTATCCATTTTTTGCTTTCGGGGATATTTTACTTGTACCGTAGACGAGGTTCTTGTAAACAGAGCCGTCCCAAACTCTGGGGTGGCTGTGTGTTTTTGAATTTAATTTCCCTAAGCTATAGGACCATAAGTGGAAGTGCCATAGGCTGTGTTGCTTTGTTTCCTACGTGTTTCTGGAAACACCATACACTTCTCCAGAGTGGTTGTTGGCAATTTACATCCCGCCCATCAGCATGACAAGGCTCCCTGTTCTCCATGACCTGTCCTGACTTTCTGGATTTTACATTTTTTTCAGATGGCTCTTTTGACCAGGGGGCAGTGAGACTTCATTGTAGTGCAGATTTCCTTTACACGCTTGCTTGGTTGGCCAAAAAGGGCGTATGCGTTTTTTCCTGAATATATTCAGGAAAAAACGCATACGCCCTTTTTGGCCAAGTGCATCATTGTCGACATTCTCCCTCTTTTCCTATGCTTTTAGTACAATTCCAGTCTACCCCCTAAAATCGTTTTCCTGAAATTCTGCCCCGCTTTCAAGTCCTCTTCGAAGACTTACTTCAATACATTTTTGGATGATAGCTGTCATTCATAACTCTGCAGGTTTGTGAATTACAGTGCCCCTGAGCTCATTTCTTCAACTCGCTTTCTTGTGAGCTGGCCGCAAAACCGCAGGATTGCTTCAGGCCCTAATCATTTTCCGGCAGGGCACGCTGAGCCTTTGGATAATTCCTCTTCCTGGTGGGAAATGAGCGTTCCATTTGCCCGTGCAGACACCTACAGCTAGTCTCTCATTGGTTCTCCCTATTCCTGTTCATCTTGCACAGAAATTGCAAACTGTGCCAAACAGGAGGTTAATGGCACTGACTCTCCAAGTGGGGAGAGTGTTAGTAAAGCGTTCAAATGTTGAACCCGAGTACCAGGGGACGAAAACTGAGATGCATTTGAAAACGTTTCCCAATCACACGGTGGACCATACTCTGGGTTTCCCATGCATGTTTTAGCTGAAGGAAGAATCCCTTAAACCTGGAGAGTTGGGACCCATGGAATGGGTACCATGCAGTATGACTTCAAAGGGTCTGCGTTTGCTCACCGAACCTCACCAATGCTATCAGCCCGAAGTGTCCAGCCTTATGTCTCATCCAGCTCTGGGTGTAGATGTGGTAAATACAGGTTGCATCACAAGCCCTGAATGAATTATTTAAGAATTGCTCTCTATTTCACTGTCATTGTGTTTTGTTTTTGAAATTCATTTTGATAATGGGATTTATCGGATTTTCACTGCTGCTTTTAGGCCTCTGTACACACGCTTGATTTCCTTATGGAGACATATAAATCCATGGGTTTTAAGATTCTTACTTGTCAGGTATCTTCCCAGGCGTTGAATATAGGGTGTTGAGTCCATTTCGTTGAGCAAGGAGTAGGTTTTGTCTGTTATATATTTGGCTTATGGAACGGTATCTGTGCTAATTTCAATCTCTGGTTTTATGCAGCATCCCAACTGACCTTTCCCCATAAGCAAGCATAAGTTGGTTTGCTAAATTTGAGACCCTGTTCTGTTTTGTAATTCAGTTCATGGGTAGCCAAGTTTACATTCCGTGTATTAGTGATAACTTATGATGTTTCTTTTTCTGTCTGACTTATTTCTCATAGAATCATCGTACCTGAATCCACTCATTATGCCGCTACGGTCCTGATGACGTAGATTTCATTGCTGAGTGATATTCCATTGTACGTGCATACCACAACTTCTTTATCCATTTTATGTTTTCTGGGATATTTAACTGCTACCGTAGATGAGGTTCTTGTAAACAGAGCCATTGCAAACTTTGGGGTGGCTGTGTGTTTTTGATTTTAATTTCCCTAAGCTATAGGACCATAAGTGGAAGTGCCATAGGTTGTGTTGCTTTGTTTCCTACGTGTTTCAGGAAACACCATACACTTTTCCAGAGTGGCTGTTGGCAATTTAAATCCGCCCATCAGCATAACAAGGCTCCCTGTTCTCCATGACCTGTCCTGCCTTTCTGGATTTTACACTTTTTTCAGATGGCCCTTTTGACCGGGGGGCAGTGAGACTTCATTGTAGTGCAGATTTCCTTTACACGCTTGCTTGGTTGGCCAAAAAGGGCGTATGCGTTTTTTCCTGAATATATTCAGGAAAAAACGCATACGCCCTTTTTGGCCAAGTGCATCATTGTCGACATTCTGCCTCTTTTCCTATGCTTTAAGTGCAATTCCAGTCTACCCCCTGAAATCGTTTTCCTGAAATTCTGCCCCGCTTTCAAGTCCTCCTCGAAGACTTACTTCTATACATTTTTGGACGATAGGTGTCATTCATAACTCTGCAGGTTTGTGAATTACAGTGCCCCTGAGCTCCTTTCTTCAACTCGCTTTCTTGTGAGCTGGCCGCAAAACCGCAAGATTGCTTCAGGCCCAAATCTGTTTCCGGCAGGGCACGCTGAGCCTTTGGTTAATTCCTCTTCCTGGTGGGAAATGAGCGTTACATTTGCCCGTGCAGACACCAACAGCTAGTCTCTCATTGCTTCTCCCTATGCCTGTTCAACTTGCGCAGAAATTCCAAAGTGTGCCAAACAGGAGGTTAAATGCACTGACTCTCCAAGTGGGGAGAGTGTTAGTAAAGCGTCTGGAATGGTGAACCCGAGTACCAGAGGACGAAAACTGAGATGCATTTGACAACGTTTCCCAATCACACGGTGGACCACACTATGGGTTTCCCATGCATGTTTTAGCTGAAGGAAGAATCCCTTAAACCTGGAAATTTGGGACCCATGGAATGGGTACCATGCAGTATGACTTCAAAGGGTCTGCGTTTGCTCACCGAACCTCACCAATGCTATCAGCCCGAAGTGTCCAGCCTTATGTCTCACCCAGCTCTGGGTGTAGATGTGGGAAATCCAGGTTGCATCACAAGCCCTGAATGAATTATTTAAGAATTGCTCTCTATTTCACTGTCATTTTGTTTTGTTTTTGAAATTTATTTTGATAATGGGATTTATCGGATTTTCACTGCTGCGTTTAGGCCGCTGTACACACGCTTGATTTCCTTATGGAGACATATAAATCCATGGGTTTTAAGATTCTTACTTGTCAGGTATCTTGCCAGGCGTTGAATATGGGGTATTGCGTCCATTTCGTTGAGCAAGGAGTAGGTCTTGTCTATTATATATTTGGCTTATGGCACGGTATCTGTGCTAATTTCAATCTCTGGTTTTATGCAGCACCCCAACTCACCTTTCCCCATAAGCAAGCATAAGTTGGTTTTCTAAATTTGAGACCCTGTTCTGTTTTGTATTTCAGTTCATGTGTAGTCAAGTTTACATTCCGTGTATTAGTGATATCTTATGATGTTTCTTTTTCTGTGTGACTTATTTCTCGTAGAATCATCGTACCTGAATCCACTCATTATGCCGCTATGGGCCTGATGACGTAGATTTCATTGCTGAGTGATATTCCATTGTACGTGCGTACCACAACTTCTTTATCCATTTTTTACTTTCTGGGATATTTTACTTGTACCGTAGACGAGGTTCTTGTAAACAGAGCCGTCCCAAACTCTGGGGTGGCTGTGTGTTTTTGATTTTAATTTCCCTAAGCTATAGGACCATAAGTGGAAGTGCCATAGGCTGTGTTGCTTTGTTTCCTACGTGTTTCTGGAAACACCATACACTTCTCCAGAGTGGTTGTTGGCAATTTACATCCCGCCCATCAGGATGACAAGGCTCCCTGTTCTCCATGACCTGTCCTGCCTTTCTGGATTTTACACTTTTTTCAGATCGCTCTTTTGACCGGGAGGGCAGGGAGACTTCCTTGTAGTGCAGATTTCCTTTACACGCTTGCTTGGTTGGCCAAAAAGGGCGTATGCGTTTTTTCCTGAATATATTCAGGAAAAAAGGCATACGCCCTTTTTGGCCAAGTGCATCGTTGTCGACATTCTGCCTCTTTTCCTACGCTTTTAGTACAATTCCAGTCTACCCCCTGAAATCGTTTTCCTGAAATTCTGCCCCGCTTTCAAGTCCTCTTGGAAGACTTACTTCAATACATTTTTGGACGATAGCTGTCATTCATAACTCTGCAGGTTTGTGAATTACAGTGCCCCTGAGCTCATGTCTTCAACTCGCTTTCTTGTGAGCTGGCCGCAAAACCGCAGGATTGCTTCAGGCCAAAGTCTCTTTCCGGCAGGGCATGCTGAGCCTTTGTTTAATTCCTCTTCCTGGTCGGAAATGAGCGTTCCATTTGCCCGTGCAGGCACCTACAGCTAGACTCTCATTGGTTCTCCCTATTCCTGTACATCTTGCGCAGAAATTGCAAACTGTGCCAAACAGGAGGTTAATGGGACTGACTCTCCAAGTGGGGAGAGTGTTAGTAAAGCGTCTGGAATGGTGAACCCGAGTACCAGGGGACGAAAACTGAGATGCATTTGAAAACGTTTACCGGTCACACAGTGCACTGTACTGTGGGTTTCCCATGCATGTTTTAGCTGAAGGAAGAATCCCTTAAACCTGGAGAGTTGGGACCCATGGAATGGGTACCATGCAGTATGACTTCAAAGGGTCTGCGTTTGCTCACCGAACCTCAACAATACTATCAGCCCGAAGTGTCCAGCCTTATGTCTCACCCAGCTCTGGGTGTAGATGTGGTAAATCCAGGTTGCATCACAAGCCCTGAATGAATTATTTAAGAATTGCTCTCTATTTCACTGTCATTGTGTTTTGTTTTTGAAATTTATTTTGATAATGGGATTTATCGGTTTTTCACTGCTGCCTTTAGGCCGCTGTACACACGCTTGATTTCCTTATGGATACATATAAATCCATGGGTTTTAAGATTCTTACTTGTCAGGTATCTTGCCAGGCGTTGAATATGGGGTGTTGAGTCCATTTCGTTGAGCAAGGAGTAGGTCTTGTCTATTATATATTTGTCTTATGGAAAGGTATCTGTGCTAATTTCAATCTCTGGTTTTATGCAGCACCCCAACTCACCTTTCCCCATAAGCAAGCATAAGTTTGTTTTCTAAATTTGAGACCCTGTTCTGTTTTGTAATTCAGTTTATGTGTAGCCAAGTTTACATTCCGTGTATTACTGATATATTATGATGTTTCTTTTTCTGTGTGACTTATTTCTCGTAGAATCATCGTACCTGAATCCACTCATTATGCCACTATGGGCCTGAAGACGTAGATTTCATTGCTGAGTGATATTCCATTGTACGTGCGTACCACAACTTCTTTATCCATTTTTTCCTTTCTCGGATATTTAACTTGTACCGTAGACAAGGTTCTTGTAAACAGAGCCATCCCAAACTTTGGGGGGGGCTGTGTGTTTTTGATTTTAATTTCCCTAAGCTATAGGACCATAAGTGGAAGTGACATAGGCTGTGTTGCTTTGTTTCCTACGTGTTTCAGGATACACCATACATTTCTCCAGAGTGGCTGTTGGCAATTTACATCCCGCCCATCAGCATAACAAGGCTCCCTGTTCTCCATGACCTGTCCTGTCTTTCTGGATTTTAGTCTTTATTCAGATGGCCCTTTTGACCGGGGGGCAGTGAGACTTCATTGTAGTGCAGATTTCCTTTACACGCTTGCTTGGTTGGCCAAAAAGGGCGTATGCGTTTTTTCCTGAATATATTCAGGAAGAAACGCATACGCCCTTTTTGGCCAAGTGCATCATTGTCGATATTCTGCCTCTTTTCCTATGCTGTTAGTACAATTCCAGTCTACCCCCTGAAATCGTTTTCCTGAAATTCTGCCCCGCTTTCAAGTCCTCTTGGAAGACTTACTTCAATACATTTTTGGACGATAGCTGTCATTCATAACTCTGCAGGTTTGTGAATTACAGTGCCCCTGAGCTCATGTCTTCAACTCGCTTTCCTGTGAGCTGGCCGCAAAACCGCAGGATTGCTTCAGGCCCTAATCTCTTTCCGGCAGGGCACGCTGAGCCTTTGGTTAATTCCTCTTCCTGGTGGGAAATGAGCGTTCCATTTGCCCGTGCAGACACCTACAGCTAGTCTCTCATTGCTTCTCTCTATTCCTGTTCATCTTGCGCAGAAATTGCAAAGTGTGCCAAACAGGAGGTTAAATGCACTGACTCTCCAAGTGGGGAGAGTGTTAGTAAAGCGTCTGGAATGGTGAACCCGAGTACCAGGGGACGAAAACTGAGATGCATTTGAAAACGTTTCCCAATCACACGGTGGACCATACTATGGGTTTCCCATGCATGTTTTAGCTGAAGGAAGAATCCCTTAAACCTGGAAATTTGGAACCCATGGAATGGGTACCATGCAGTATGACTTCAAAGGGTCTCCGTTTGCTCACCGAACCTCACCAGTGCTATCAGCCCGAAGTGTCCAGCCTTATGTCTCACCCAGCTCTGGGTGTAGATGTGGGAAATCCAGGTTGCATCACAAGCCCTGAATGAATTATTTAAGAATTGCTCTCTATTTCACTGTCATTTTGTTTTGTTTTTGAAATTTATTTTGATAATGGGATTTATCGGATTTTCACTGCTGCGTTTAGGCCGCTGTACACACGCTTGATTTCCTTATGGAGACATATAAATCCATGGGTTTTAAGATTCTTACTTGTCAGGTATCTTGCCAGGCATTGAATATGGGGTGTTGAGTCCATTTCGTTGAGCAAGCAGTAGGTCTTGTCTATTATATATTTGGCTTATGGAACGGTATCTGTGCTCATTTCAATCTCTGGTTTTATGCAGCACCCCAACTCACCTTTCCCCATAAGCAAGCATAAGTTGGTTTTCTAAATTTGAGACCCTGTTCTGTTTTGTAATTCAGTTCATGGGTAGCCAAGTTTACATTCCGTGTATTAGTGATATCTTATGAGCTTTCTTTTTTGTGTGACTTATTTCTCGTAGAATCATCATACCTGAATCCACTCATTATGCCGCTACGGGCCTGATGACGTAGATTTCATTGCTGAGTGATATTCCATTGTACGTGCGTACCACAACTTCTTTATCCATTTTTTACTTTCTGGGATATTTTACTTGTACCGTAGACGAGGTTCTTGTAAACAGAGCCGTCCCAAACTCTGGGGTGGCTGTGTGTTTTTGATTTTAATTTCCCTAAGCTATAGGACCATAAGTGGAAGTGCCATAGGCTGTGTTGCTTTGTTTCCTACGTGTTTCTGGAAACACCATACACTTCTCCAGAGTGGTTGTTGGCAATTTACATCCCGCCCATCAGCATAACAAGGCTCCCTGTTCTCCATGACCTGTCCTGCCTTTCTGGATTTTACACTTTATTCAGATGGCTCTTTTGACCGGGGGGGCAGTGAGACTTCATTGTAGTGCAGATTTCCTTAACACGCTTGCTTGGTTGGCCAAAAAGTGCGTATGCGTTTTTTCCTTCAGGAAAAAACGCATACGCCCTTTTTGGCCAAGTGCATCTTTGTCGACATTCTGCCTCTTTTCCTATGCTTTTAGTACAATTCCAGTCTACCCCCTGAAATCGTTTTCCTGAAATTCTGCCCCGCTTTCAAGTCCTCTTGGAAGACTTACTTCAATACATTTTTGGACGATAGCTGTCATTCATAACTCTGCAGGTTTGTGAATTACAGTGCCCCTGAGCTCATGTCTTCAACTCGCTTTCTTGTGAGCTGGCCGCAAAACCGCAGGATTGCTTCAGGCCAAAGTCTCTTTCCGGCAGGGCATGCTGAGCCTTTGTTTAATTCCTCTTCCTGGTTGGAAATGAGCGCTCCTTTTGCCCGTGCAGGCACCTACAGCTAGTCTCTCATTGGTTCTCCCTATTCCTGTATATCTTGCGCAGAAATTGCAAACTGTGCCAAACAGGAGGTTAATGGGACTGACTCTCCAAGTGGGGAGAGTGTTAGTAAAGCGTCTGGAATGGTGAACCCGAGTACCAGGGGACGAAAACTGAGATGCATTTGAAAACGTTTACCGGTCACACAGTGCACTGTACTGTGGGTTTCCCATGCATGTTTTAGCTGAAGGAAGAATCCCTTAAACCTGGAGAGTTGGGACCCATGGAATGGGTACCATGCAGTATGACTTCAAAGGGTCTCCGTTTGCTCACCGAACCTCACCAATGCTATCAGCCCGAAGTGTCCAGCCTTATGTCTCACCCAGCTCTGGGTGTAGATGTGGTAAATCCAGGTTGCATCACAATCCCTGAATGAATTATTTAAGAATTGCTCTCTATTTCACTGTCATTGTGTTTTGTTTTTGAAATTCATTTTGATAATGGGATTTATCGGATTTTCACTGCTGCCTTTAGGCCGCTGTACACACGCTTGATTTCCTTATGGAGACATATGAATCCATGGGTTTTAAGATTCTTACTTGTCAGGTATCTTGCCAGGCGTTGAATATGGGGTGTTGGGTCCATTTCGTTGAGCAAGGAGTAGGTCTTGTCTATTATATATTTGGCTTATGGAACGGTATCTGTGCTAATTTCAATCTCTGGTTTTATGCAGCACCCCAACTCACCTTTCCCCATAAGCAAGCATAAGTTTGTTTTCTAAATTTGAGACCCTGTTCTGTTTTGTAATTCAGTTTATGTGTAGCTAAGTTTACATTCCGTGTATTACTGATATATTATGATGTTTCTTTTTCTGTGTGACTTATTTCTCGTAGAATCATCGTACCTGAATCCACTCATTATGCCACTATGGGCCTGAAGACGTAGATTTCATTGCTGAGTGATATTCCATTGTACGTGCGTACCAGAACTTCTTTATCCATTTTTTCCTTTCTCGGATATTTAACTTGTACCGTAGACAAGGTTCTTGTAAACAGAGCCATCCCAAACTTTGGGGTGGCTGTGTGTTTTTGATTTTAATTTCCCTAAGCTATAGGACCATAAGTGGAAGTGACATAGGCTGTGTTGCTTTGTTTCCTACGTGTTTCAGGATACACCATACATTTCTCCAGAGTGGCTGTTGGCAATTTACATCCCGCCCATCAGCATAACAAGGCTCCCTGTTCTCCATGACCTGTCCTGTCTTTCTGGATTTTACTCTTTTTTCAGATGGCCCTTTTGACCGGGGGGCAGTGAGACTTCATTGTAGTGCAGATTTCCTTTACACGCTTGCTTGGTTGGCCAAAAAGGGCGTATGCGTTTTTTCCTGAATATATTCAGGAAAAAACGCATACGCCCTTTTTGGCCAAGTGCATCATTGTCGACATTCTGCCTCTTTTCCTATGCTTTAAGTGCAATTCCAGTCTACCCCCTGAAATCGTTTTCCTGAAATTCTGCCCCGCTTTCAAGTCCTCTTTGAAGACTTACTTCAGTACATTTTTGGACGATAGCTGTCATTCATAACTCTGCAGGTTTGTGAATTACAGTGCCCCTGAGGCCCTTTCTTCAACTCGTTTTCTTGTGAGCTGGCCGCAAAACCGCAGGATTGCTTCAGGCCCTAATCTGTTTCCGGCATGACACGATGAGCCTTTGGTTAATTCCTCTTCCTGGTGGGAAATGAGCGTTCAATTTGCCCGTGCAGACACCAACAGCTAGTCTCTCATTGGTTCTCCCTATGCCTGTTCATCTTGCGCAGAAATTGCAAACTGTGCCAAACAGGAGGTTAAAGGCACTGACTCTCCAAGTGGGGAGAGTGTTAGTAAAGCGTCTGGAATGGTGAAACCAAGTACCAGGGGACGAAAACTGAGATGCATTTGAAAACGTTTCCCAATCACACAGCGGACGATAGTCTGGGTTTCCCATGCATGTTTTAGCTGAAGGAAGAATCGCTTAAACCTGGAGAGTTGGGACCCATGGAATGGGTACCATGCAGTATGACTTCAAAGGGTCTGCGTTTGCTCACCGAACCTCACCAATGCTATCAGCCCGAAGTGTCCAGCCTTATGTCTCACCCAGCTCTGGGTGTAGATGTGGAAAATCCAGGTTGCATCACAAGCCCTGAATGAATTATTTAAGAATTGCTCTGTATTTCACTGTCATTGTGTTCTGTTTTTGAAATTTATTTTGATAATGGGATTTATCGGATTTTCACTGCTGCGTTTAGGCCGCTGTACACACGCTTGATTTCCTTATGGAGACATATAAATCCATGGGTTTTAAGATTCTTACTTGTCAGGTATCTTGCCAGGCGTTGAATATGGGGTGTTGAGTCCATTTCGTTGAGCAAGGAGTAGGGCTTGTCTATTATATATTTGGCTTATGGAACGGTATCTGTGCTAATTTCAATCTCTGGTTTTATGCAGCACCCCAACTCACCTTTCCCCATAAGCAAGCATAAGTTGGTTTTCTAAATTTGAGACCCTGTTCTGTTTTGTAATTCAGTTCATGTGTATCCAACTTTACATTCCGTGTATTAGTGATATCTTATGATGTTTCTTTTTCTGTGTGACTTATTTCTCGTAGAATCATCGTACCTGAATCCACTCATTATGCCGCTACGGGCCTGATGACGTAGATTTCATTGCTGAGTGATATTCCATTGTACGTGCATACCACAACTTCTTTATCCATTTTTTGCTTTCTCGGATATTTTACTTGTACCATAGACGAGGTTCTTGTAAACAGAGCCGTCCCAAACTCTGGGGTGGCTGTGTGTTTTTGATTTTAATTTCCCTAAGCTATAGGACCATAAGTGGAAGTGCCATAGGCTGTGTTGCTTTGTTTCCTACGTGTTTCTGGAAACACCATACACTTCTCCAGAGTGGTTGTTGGCAATTTACATCCCGCCCATCAGCATGACAAGGCTCCCTGTTCTCCATGACCTGTCTTGACTTTCTGGATTTTACATTTTTTTCAGATGGCCCTTTTGACCGGGGGGCAGTGAGACTTCATTGTAGTGCAGATTTCCATTACACACTTGCTTGGTTGGCCAAAAAGGGCGTATGCGTTTTTTCCTGAATATATTCAGGAAAAAACGCATACGCCCTTTTTGGCCAAGTGCATCATTGTCGACATTCTGCCTCTTTTCCTATGCTGTTAGTACAATTCCAGTCTACCCCCTGAAATCGTTTTCCTGAAATTCTGCCCCGCTTTCAATTCCTCTTCGAAGACTTACTTCAATACATTTTTGGACGATAGCTGTCATTCATAACTCTGCAGGTTTGTGAATTACAGTGCCCCTGAGCTCATTTCTTCAACTCGCTTTCTTGTGAGCTGGTCGCAAAACCGCAGGATTGCTTCAGGCCTTAATCTGTTTCCGGCAGGGCACGCTGAGCCTTTGGTTAATTCCTCTTCCTGGTGGGAAATGAGCGTTCCATTTGCCCGTGCAGACACCAACAGCTAGTCTCTCATTGGTTCTCCCCATTCCTGTTCATCTTGCGCAGAAATTGCAAACTGTGCCAAACAGGAGGTTAAAGGCACTGACTCTCCAAGTGGGGAGAGTGTTTGTAAAGCGCCTGGAATGGTGAACCCGAGTACCAGGGGCGAAAACTGAGATGCACTGGAAAACGTTTCCCAATCACACGGTGGACCATACTCTGGGTTTCCCATGCATGTTTTAGCTGAAGGAAGAATCCCTTAAACCTGGAGAGTTGGGACCCATGGAATGGGTACCATGCAGGATGACTTCAAAGGGTCTGCGTTTGCTCACCGAACCTCACCAATGCTATCAGCCCGAAGTGTCCAGCCTTATGTCTCATCCAGCTCTGGGTGTAGATGTGGTAAATACAGGTTGCATCACAAGCCCTGAATGAATTATTTAAGAATTGCTCTCTATTTCACTGTCATTGTGTTTTGTTTTTGAAATTCATTTTGATAATGGGATTTATCGGATTTTCACTGCTGCTTTTAGGCCTCTGTACACACGCTTGATTTCCTTATGGAGACATATAAATCCATGGGTTTTAAGATTCTTACTTGTCAGGTATCTCTCCAGGCGTTGAATATAGGGTGTTGAGTCCATTTCGTTGAGCAAGGAGTAGGTTTTGTCTGTTATATATTTGGCTTATGGAACGGTATCTGTGCTAATTTCAATCTCTGGTTTTATGCAGCATCCCAACTGACCTTTCCCCATAAGCAAGCATAAGTTGGTTTGCTAAATTTGAGACCCTGTTCTGTTTTGTAATTCAGTTCATGGGTAGCCAAGTTTACATTCCGTGTATTAGTGATAACTTATGATGTTTCTTTTTCTGTGTGACTTATTTCTCATAGAATCATCGTACCTGAATCCACTCATTATGCCGCTACGGTCCTGATGACGTAGATTTCATTGCTGAGTGATATTCCATTGTACGTGCGTACCACAACTTCTTTATCCATTTTATGCTTTCTGGGATATTTAACTGCTACCGTAGATGAGGTTCTTGTAAACAGAGCCATCGCAAACTTTGGGGTGGCTGTGTGTTTTTGATTTTAATTTCCCTAAGCTATAGGACCATAAGTGGAAGTGCCATAGGCTGTGTTGCTTTGTTTCCTACGTGTTTCAGGAAACACCATACACTTTTCCAGAGTGGCTGTTGGCAATTTAAATCCGCCCATCAGCATAACAAGGCTCCCTGTTCTCCATGACCTGTCCTGCCTTTCTGGATTTTACACTTTTTTCAGATGGCCCTTTTGACCGGGGGGCAGTGAGACTTCATTGTAGTGCAGATTTCCTTTACACGCTTGCTTGGTTGGCCAAAAAGGGCGTATGCGTTTTTTCCTGAATATATTCAGGAAAAAACGCATACGCCCTTTTTGGCCAAGTGCATCATTGTTGACATTCTGCCTCTTTTTCTACGCTTTAAGTGCAATTCAAGTCTACCCCCTGAAATCGTTTTCCTGAAATTCTGCCCCGCTTTCAAGTCCTCTTTGAAGACTTACTTCAGTACATTTTTGGACGATAGCTGTCATTCATAACTCTGCAGGTTTGTGAATTACAGTGCCCCTGAGCTCCTTTCTTCAACTCGTTTTCTTGTGAGCTGGCCGCAAAACCGCAGGATTGCTTCAGGCCCTAATATGTTTCCGGCCGGGCACGCTGAGCCTTTGTTTAATTCCTCTTCCTGGTGGGAAATGAGCGTTCAATTTGCCCGTGCAGACACCAACAGCTAGTCTCTCATTGCTTCTCTCTATTCCTGTTCATCTTGCGCAGAAATTGCAAAGTGTGCCAAACAGGAGGTTAAATGCACTGACTCTCCAAGTGGGGAGAGTGTTAGTAAAGCGTCTGGAATGGTGAACCCGAGTACCAGGGGACGAAAACTGAGATGCATTTGAAAACGTTTCCCAATCACACGGTGGACCATACTATGGGTTTCCCATGCATGTTTTAGCTGAAGGAAGAATCCCTTAAACCTGGAAATTTGGAACCCATGGAATGGGTACCATGCAGTATGACTTCAAAGGGTCTCCGTTTGCTCACCGAACCTCACCAGTGCTATCAGCCCGAAGTGTCCAGCCTTATGTCTCACCCAGCTCTGGGTGTAGATGTGGGAAATCCAGGTTGCATCACAAGCCCTGAATGAATTATTTAAGAATTGCTCTCTATTTCACTGTCATTTTGTTTTGTTTTTGAAATTTATTTTGATAATGGGATTTATCGGATTTTCACTGCTGCGTTTAGGCCGCTGTACACACGCTTGATTTCCTTATGGAGACATATAAATCCATGGGTTTTAAGATTCTTACTTGTCAGGTATCTTGCCAGGCATTGAATATGGGGTGTTGAGTCCATTTCGTTGAGCAAGCAGTAGGTCTTGTCTATTATATATTTGGCTTATGGAACGGTATCTGTGCTCATTTCAATCTCTGGTTTTATGCAGCACCCCAACTCACCTTTCCCCATAAGCAAGCATAAGTTGGTTTTCTAAATTTGAGACCCTGTTCTGTTTTGTAATTCAGTTCATGGGTAGCCAAGTTTACATTCCGTGTATTAGTGATATCTTATGAGCTTTCTTTTTTGTGTGACTTATTTCTCGTAGAATCATCATACCTGAATCCACTCATTATGCCGCTACGGGCCTGATGACGTAGATTTCATTGCTGAGTGATATTCCATTGTACGTGCGTACCACAACTTCTTTATCCATTTTTTACTTTCTGGGATATTTTACTTGTACCGTAGACGAGGTTCTTGTAAACAGAGCCGTCCCAAACTCTGGGGTGGCTGTGTGTTTTTGATTTTAATTTCCCTAAGCTATAGGACCATAAGTGGAAGTGCCATAGGCTGTGTTGCTTTGTTTCCTACGTGTTTCTGGAAACACCATACACTTCTCCAGAGTGGTTGTTGGCAATTTACATCCCGCCCATCAGCATAACAAGGCTCCCTGTTCTCCATGACCTGTCCTGCCTTTCTGGATTTTACACTTTATTCAGATGGCTCTTTTGACCGGGGGGGCAGTGAGACTTCATTGTAGTGCAGATTTCCTTAACACGCTTGCTTGGTTGGCCAAAAAGTGCGTATGCGTTTTTTCCTTCAGGAAAAAACGCATACGCCCTTTTTGGCCAAGTGCATCTTTGTCGACATTCTGCCTCTTTTCCTATGCTTTTAGTACAATTCCAGTCTACCCCCTGAAATCGTTTTCCTGAAATTCTGCCCCGCTTTCAAGTCCTCTTGGAAGACTTACTTCAATACATTTTTGGACGATAGCTGTCATTCATAACTCTGCAGGTTTGTGAATTACAGTGCCCCTGAGCTCATGTCTTCAACTCGCTTTCTTGTGAGCTGGCCGCAAAACCGCAGGATTGCTTCAGGCCAAAGTCTCTTTCCGGCAGGGCATGCTGAGCCTTTGTTTAATTCCTCTTCCTGGTTGGAAATGAGCGCTCCTTTTGCCCGTGCAGGCACCTACAGCTAGTCTCTCATTGGTTCTCCCTATTCCTGTATATCTTGCGCAGAAATTGCAAACTGTGCCAAACAGGAGGTTAATGGGACTGACTCTCCAAGTGGGGAGAGTGTTAGTAAAGCGTCTGGAATGGTGAACCCGAGTACCAGGGGACGAAAACTGAGATGCATTTGAAAACGTTTACCGGTCACACAGTGCACTGTACTGTGGGTTTCCCATGCATGTTTTAGCTGAAGGAAGAATCCCTTAAACCTGGAGAGTTGGGACCCATGGAATGGGTACCATGCAGTATGACTTCAAAGGGTCTCCGTTTGCTCACCGAACCTCACCAATGCTATCAGCCCGAAGTGTCCAGCCTTATGTCTCACCCAGCTCTGGGTGTAGATGTGGTAAATCCAGGTTGCATCACAATCCCTGAATGAATTATTTAAGAATTGCTCTCTATTTCACTGTCATTGTGTTTTGTTTTTGAAATTCATTTTGATAATGGGATTTATCGGATTTTCACTGCTGCCTTTAGGCCGCTGTACACACGCTTGATTTCCTTATGGAGACATATGAATCCATGGGTTTTAAGATTCTTACTTGTCAGGTATCTTGCCAGGCGTTGAATATGGGGTGTTGGGTCCATTTCGTTGAGCAAGGAGTAGGTCTTGTCTATTATATATTTGGCTTATGGAACGGTATCTGTGCTAATTTCAATCTCTGGTTTTATGCAGCACCCCAACTCACCTTTCCCCATAAGCAAGCATAAGTTTGTTTTCTAAATTTGAGACCCTGTTCTGTTTTGTAATTCAGTTTATGTGTAGCTAAGTTTACATTCCGTGTATTACTGATATATTATGATGTTTCTTTTTCTGTGTGACTTATTTCTCGTAGAATCATCGTACCTGAATCCACTCATTATGCCACTATGGGCCTGAAGACGTAGATTTCATTGCTGAGTGATATTCCATTGTACGTGCGTACCAGAACTTCTTTATCCATTTTTTCCTTTCTCGGATATTTAACTTGTACCGTAGACAAGGTTCTTGTAAACAGAGCCATCCCAAACTTTGGGGTGGCTGTGTGTTTTTGATTTTAATTTCCCTAAGCTATAGGACCATAAGTGGAAGTGACATAGGCTGTGTTGCTTTGTTTCCTACGTGTTTCAGGATACACCATACATTTCTCCAGAGTGGCTGTTGGCAATTTACATCCCGCCCATCAGCATAACAAGGCTCCCTGTTCTCCATGACCTGTCCTGTCTTTCTGGATTTTACTCTTTTTTCAGATGGCCCTTTTGACCGGGGGGCAGTGAGACTTCATTGTAGTGCAGATTTCCTTTACACGCTTGCTTGGTTGGCCAAAAAGGGCGTATGCGTTTTTTCCTGAATATATTCAGGAAAAAACGCATACGCCCTTTTTGGCCAAGGGCATCATTGTCGACATTCTGCCTCTTTTCCTATGCTTTAAGTGCAATTCCAGTCTACCCCCTGAAATCGTTTTCCTGAAATTCTGCCCCGCTTTCAAGTCCTCTTTGAAGACTTACTTCAGTACATTTTTGGACGATAGCTGTCATTCATAACTCTGCAGGTTTGTGAATTACAGTGCCCCTGAGGCCCTTTCTTCAACTCGTTTTCTTGTGAGCTGGCCGCAAAACCGCAGGATTGCTTCAGGCCCTAATCTGTTTCCGGCATGACACGATGAGCCTTTGGTTAATTCCTCTTCCTGGTGGGAAATGAGCGTTCAATTTGCCCGTGCAGACACCAACAGCTAGTCTCTCATTGGTTCTCCCTATGCCTGTTCATCTTGCGCAGAAATTGCAAACTGTGCCAAACAGGAGGTTAAAGGCACTGACTCTCCAAGTGGGGAGAGTGTTAGTAAAGCGTCTGGAATGGTGAAACCAAGTACCAGGGGACGAAAACTGAGATGCATTTGAAAACGTTTCCCAATCACACAGCGGACGATAGTCTGGGTTTCCCATGCATGTTTTAGCTGAAGGAAGAATCGCTTAAACCTGGAGAGTTGGGACCCATGGAATGGGTACCATGCAGTATGACTTCAAAGGGTCTGCGTTTGCTCACCGAACCTCACCAATGCTATCAGCCCGAAGTGTCCAGCCTTATGTCTCACCCAGCTCTGGGTGTAGATGTGGAAAATCCAGGTTGCATCACAAGCCCTGAATGAATTATTTAAGAATTGCTCTGTATTTCACTGTCATTGTGTTCTGTTTTTGAAATTTATTTTGATAATGGGATTTATCGGATTTTCACTGCTGCGTTTAGGCCGCTGTACACACGCTTGATTTCCTTATGGAGACATATAAATCCATGGGTTTTAAGATTCTTACTTGTCAGGTATCTTGCCAGGCGTTGAATATGGGGTGTTGAGTCCATTTCGTTGAGCAAGGAGTAGGGCTTGTCTATTATATATTTGGCTTATGGAACGGTATCTGTGCTAATTTCAATCTCTGGTTTTATGCAGCACCCCAACTCACCTTTCCCCATAAGCAAGCATAAGTTGGTTTTCTAAATTTGAGACCCTGTTCTGTTTTGTAATTCAGTTCATGTGTATCCAACTTTACATTCCGTGTATTAGTGATATCTTATGATGTTTCTTTTTCTGTGTGACTTATTTCTCGTAGAATCATCGTACCTGAATCCACTCATTATGCCGCTACGGGCCTGATGACGTAGATTTCATTGCTGAGTGATATTCCATTGTACGTGCATACCACAACTTCTTTATCCATTTTTTGCTTTCTCGGATATTTTACTTGTACCATAGACGAGGTTCTTGTAAACAGAGCCGTCCCAAACTCTGGGGTGGCTGTGTGTTTTTGATTTTAATTTCCCTAAGCTATAGGACCATAAGTGGAAGTGCCATAGGCTGTGTTGCTTTGTTTCCTACGTGTTTCTGGAAACACCATACACTTCTCCAGAGTGGTTGTTGGCAATTTACATCCCGCCCATCAGCATGACAAGGCTCCCTGTTCTCCATGACCTGTCTTGACTTTCTGGATTTTACATTTTTTTCAGATGGCCCTTTTGACCGGGGGGCAGTGAGACTTCATTGTAGTGCAGATTTCCATTACACACTTGCTTGGTTGGCCAAAAAGGGCGTATGCGTTTTTTCCTGAATATATTCAGGAAAAAACGCATACGCCCTTTTTGGCCAAGTGCATCATTGTCGACATTCTGCCTCTTTTCCTATGCTGTTAGTACAATTCCAGTCTACCCCCTGAAATCGTTTTCCTGAAATTCTGCCCCGCTTTCAATTCCTCTTCGAAGACTTACTTCAATACATTTTTGGACGATAGCTGTCATTCATAACTCTGCAGGTTTGTGAATTACAGTGCCCCTGAGCTCATTTCTTCAACTCGCTTTCTTGTGAGCTGGTCGCAAAACCGCAGGATTGCTTCAGGCCTTAATCTGTTTCCGGCAGGGCACGCTGAGCCTTTGGTTAATTCCTCTTCCTGGTGGGAAATGAGCGTTCCATTTGCCCGTGCAGACACCAACAGCTAGTCTCTCATTGGTTCTCCCCATTCCTGTTCATCTTGCGCAGAAATTGCAAACTGTGCCAAACAGGAGGTTAAAGGCACTGACTCTCCAAGTGGGGAGAGTGTTTGTAAAGCGCCTGGAATGGTGAACCCGAGTACCAGGGGCGAAAACTGAGATGCACTGGAAAACGTTTCCCAATCACACGGTGGACCATACTCTGGGTTTCCCATGCATGTTTTAGCTGAAGGAAGAATCCCTTAAACCTGGAGAGTTGGGACCCATGGAATGGGTACCATGCAGGATGACTTCAAAGGGTCTGCGTTTGCTCACCGAACCTCACCAATGCTATCAGCCCGAAGTGTCCAGCCTTATGTCTCATCCAGCTCTGGGTGTAGATGTGGTAAATACAGGTTGCATCACAAGCCCTGAATGAATTATTTAAGAATTGCTCTCTATTTCACTGTCATTGTGTTTTGTTTTTGAAATTCATTTTGATAATGGGATTTATCGGATTTTCACTGCTGCTTTTAGGCCTCTGTACACACGCTTGATTTCCTTATGGAGACATATAAATCCATGGGTTTTAAGATTCTTACTTGTCAGGTATCTCTCCAGGCGTTGAATATAGGGTGTTGAGTCCATTTCGTTGAGCAAGGAGTAGGTTTTGTCTGTTATATATTTGGCTTATGGAACGGTATCTGTGCTAATTTCAATCTCTGGTTTTATGCAGCATCCCAACTGACCTTTCCCCATAAGCAAGCATAAGTTGGTTTGCTAAATTTGAGACCCTGTTCTGTTTTGTAATTCAGTTCATGGGTAGCCAAGTTTACATTCCGTGTATTAGTGATAACTTATGATGTTTCTTTTTCTGTGTGACTTATTTCTCATAGAATCATCGTACCTGAATCCACTCATTATGCCGCTACGGTCCTGATGACGTAGATTTCATTGCTGAGTGATATTCCATTGTACGTGCGTACCACAACTTCTTTATCCATTTTATGCTTTCTGGGATATTTAACTGCTACCGTAGATGAGGTTCTTGTAAACAGAGCCATCGCAAACTTTGGGGTGGCTGTGTGTTTTTGATTTTAATTTCCCTAAGCTATAGGACCATAAGTGGAAGTGCCATAGGCTGTGTTGCTTTGTTTCCTACGTGTTTCAGGAAACACCATACACTTTTCCAGAGTGGCTGTTGGCAATTTAAATCCGCCCATCAGCATAACAAGGCTCCCTGTTCTCCATGACCTGTCCTGCCTTTCTGGATTTTACACTTTTTTCAGATGGCCCTTTTGACCGGGGGGCAGTGAGACTTCATTGTAGTGCAGATTTCCTTTACACGCTTGCTTGGTTGGCCAAAAAGGGCGTATGCGTTTTTTCCTGAATATATTCAGGAAAAAACGCATACGCCCTTTTTGGCCAAGTGCATCATTGTTGACATTCTGCCTCTTTTTCTACGCTTTAAGTGCAATTCAAGTCTACCCCCTGAAATCGTTTTCCTGAAATTCTGCCCCGCTTTCAAGTCCTCTTTGAAGACTTACTTCAGTACATTTTTGGACGATAGCTGTCATTCATAACTCTGCAGGTTTGTGAATTACAGTGCCCCTGAGCTCCTTTCTTCAACTCGTTTTCTTGTGAGCTGGCCGCAAAACCGCAGGATTGCTTCAGGACCTAATATGTTTCCGGCCGGGCACGCTGAGCCTTTGTTTAATTCCTCTTCCTGGTGGGAAATGAGCGTTCAATTTGCCCGTGCAGACACCAACAGCTAGTCTCTCATTGCTTCTCCCTATTCCTGTTCATCTTGCGCAGAAATTGCAAACTGCGCCAAACAGCAGGTTAATGGCACTGACTCTCCAAGTGGGGAGAGTGTTAGTAAAGCGTTCAATTGTTGAACCCGAGTACCAGGGGACGAAAACTGAGATGCATTTGAAAACGTTTCCCAATCACACGGTGGACCATACTATGGGTTTCCCATGCATGTTTTAGCTGAAGGAAGAATCCCTTAAACCTGGAGAGTTGGGACCCATGGAATGGGTACCATGCAGTATGACTTCAAAGGGTCTCCGTTTGCTCACCGAACCTCACCAATGCTATCAGCCCGAAGTGTCCAGCCTTATGTCTCACCCAGCTCTGGGTGTAGATGTGGGAAATCCAGGTTGCATCACAATCCCTGAATGAATTATTTAAGAATTGCTCTCTATTTCACTGTCATTGTGTTTTGTTTTTGAAATTTATTTTGATAATGGGATTTATCGGATTTTCACTGCTGCCTTTAGGCCGCTGTACACACGCTTGATTTTCTTATGGAGACATATAAATCCATGGGTTTTAAGATTCTTACTTGTCAGGTATCTTGCCAGGCGTTGAATATGGGGTGTTGAGTCCATTTCGTTGAGCAAGGAGTAGGTCTTGTCTATTATATATTTGGCTTATGGAACGGTATCTGTGCTAATTTCAATCTCTGGTTTTATGCAGCACCCCAACTCACCTTTCCCCATAAGCAAGCATAAATTTGTTTTCTAAATTTGAGTCCCTGTTCTGTTTTGTAATTCAGTTTATGCATAGCCAAGTTTACATTCCGTGTATTACTGATACATTATGATGTTTCTTTTTCTGTGTGACTTATTTCTCGTAGAATCATCGTACCTGAATCCACTCATTACGCCGCTATGGGCCTGAAGACGTAGATTTCATTGCTGAGTGATATTCCATTGTACGTGCGTACCAGAACTTCTTTATCCATTTTTTCCTTTCTCGGATATTTAACTTGTACCGTAGACAAGGTTCTTGTAAACAGAGCCATCCCAAACTTTGGGGTGGCTGTGTGTTTTTGATTTTAATTTCCCTAAGCTATAGGACCATAAGTGGAAGTGACATAGGCTGTGTTGCTTTGTTTCCTACGTGTTTCAGGATACACCATACATTTCTCCAGAGTGGCTGTTGGCAATTTACATCCCGCCCATCAGCATAACAAGGCTCCCTGTTCTCCATGACCTGTCCTGTCTTTCTGGATTTTACTCTTTTTTCAGATGGCCCTTTTGACCGGGGGGCAGTGAGACTTCATTGTAGTGCAGATTTCCTTTACACGCTTGCTTGGTTGGCCAAAAAGGGCGTATGCGTTTTTTCCTGAATATATTCAGGAAAAAACGCATACGCCCTTTTTGGCCAAGTGCATCATTGTCGACATTCTGCCTCTTTTCCTATGCTTTAAGTGCAATTCCAGTCTACCCCCTGAAATCGTTTTCCTGAAATTCTGCCCCGCTTTCAAGTCCTCTTTGAAGACTTACTTCAGTACATTTTTGGACGATAGCTGTCATTCATAACTCTGCAGGTTTGTGAATTACAGTGCCCCTGAGGCCCTTTCTTCAACTCGTTTTCTTGTGAGCTGTCCGCAAAACCGCAGGATTGCTTCAGGCCCTAATCTGTTTCCGGCATGGTACACTGAGCCTTTGGTTAATTCCTCTTCCTGGTGGGAAATGAGCGTTCAATTTGCCCGTGCAGACACCAACAGCTAGTCTCTCATTGGTTCTCCCTATGCCTGTTCATCTTGCGCAGAAATTGCAAACTGTGCGAAACAGGAGGTTAAAGGCACTGACTCTCCAAGAGGGGAGAGTGTTAGTAAAGCGTCTGGAATGGTGAAACCAAGTACCAGGGGACGAAAACTGAGATGCATTTGAAAACGTTTCCCAATCACACAGCGGACGATAGTCTGGGTTTCCCATGCATGTTTTAGCTGAAGGAAGAATCCCTTAAAGCTGGAGAGTTGGGACCCATCGAATGGGTACCATGCAGTTTGACTTCAAAGGGTCTGCGTTTGTTCACCGAACCTCACCAATGCTATCAGCCCGAAGTGTCCAGCCTTATGTCTCATCCAGCTCTGGGTGTAGATGTGGTAAATACAGGTTGCATCACAAGCCCTGAATGAATTATTTAAGAATTGCTCTCTATTTCACTGTCATTGTGTATTGTTTTTGAAATTCATTTTGATAATGGGATTTATCGGATTTTCACTGCTGCTTTTAGGCCGCTGTACACACGCTTGATTTCCTTATAGAGACATATAAATCCATGGGTTTTAAGATTCTTGCTTGTCAGGTATCTTCCCAGGCGTTGAATAGAGGGTGTTGAGTCCATTTCGTTGAGCAAGGAGTAGGTTTTGTCTATTATATACTTGGCTTATGGAACGGTATCTGTGCTAATTTCAATCTCTGGTTTTATGCAGCATCCCAAGTGACCTTTCTCCATAAGCAAGCATAAGTTGGTTTGCTAAATTTGAGACCCTGTTCTGTTTTGTAATTCAGTTCATGGTCAGCCAAGTTTACATTCCGTGTATTAGTGATAACTTATGATGTTTCTTTTTCTGTCTGACTTATTTCTCATAGAATCATCGTACCTGAATCCACTCATTATGCCGCTACGGGCCTGATGACGTAGATTTCATTGCTGAGTGATATTCCATTGTACGTGCGTACCACAAATTCTTTATCCATTTTATGCTTTCACGGATATTTAACTTCTACCGTAGATGAGGTTCTTGTAAACAGAGCCATTCCAAACTTTGGGGTGGCTGTGTGTTTTTGATTTTAATTTCCCTAAGCTATAGGACCATAAGTGGAAGTGCCATAGGCTGTGTTGCTTTGTTTCCTACGTGTTTCTGGAAACACCATACACATCTCCAGAGCGGTTGTTGGCAATTTACATCCCGCCCATCAGCATAACAAGGCTCCCTGTTCTCCATGACCTGTCCTGCCTTTCTGGATTTTACACTTTTTTCAGATGGCCCTTTTGACCGGGGGGCAGTGAGACTTCATTGTAGTGCAGATTTCCTTTACACGCTTGCTTGGTTGGCCAAAAAGGGCGTATGCGTTTTTTCCTGAATATATTCAGGAAAAAACGCATACGCCCTTTTTGGCCAAGTGCATCATTGTCGACATTCTGCCTCTTTTCCTATGCTTTAAGTGCAATTCCAGTCTATCCCCTGAAATCGTATTCCTGAAATTCTGCCCCGCTTTCAAGTCCTCTTCGAAGACTTACTTCAATACATTTTTGGACGATAGCTGTCATTCAAAACTCTGCAGGTTTCTGAATTACACTGCCCCTGAGCTCCTTTCTTCAACTTGCTTTCTTGTGAGCTGGCCGCAAAACCGCAGGATTGCTTCACGCCATAATCTCTTTCTGGCAGGGCACGCTGAGCCTTTGGTGAATTCCTCTTCCTGGTGGGAAATGAGCGTTCCATTTGCCCGTGCAGGCACCTACAGCTAGTCTCTCATTGGTTATCCCTATTTCTGTACATCTTGCACAGAAATTGCAAACTGTGCCAACAGGAGGTTAATGGCACTGACTCTCCAAGTGGGGAGAGTGTTAGTAAAGCGTCTGGAATGATGAACCCGAGTACCAGGGGACGAAATCTGAGATGCATTTGAAAATGTTTCCCGGTCACACAGTGCACAGTTCTGTGGGTTTCCCATGCATGTTTTAGCTGAAGGAAGAATCCCTTAAACCTGGAGAGTTGGGACCCATGGAATGGGTACCATGCAGTATGACTTCAAAGGGTCTCCGTTTGTTCACCGAACCTCACCAATGCTATCAGCCCGAAGTGTCCAGCCTTATGTCTCACCCAGCTCTGGATGTAGATGTGGTAAATCCAGGTTGGATCACATGCCCTGAATGAATTATTTAAGAATTGCTCTCTATTTCACTCTCATTGTGTTTTGTTTTTCTAATTCATTTTGATAATGGGATTTATTGGATTTTCTCTGCTGCGTTCATGCAGCTGTACACACGCTTGATTGTCTTAAGGAGACATATAAATCCATGGGTTTGAAGATTCTTACTAGTCAGGTGTATTCCTAGGCGTTGAATATGAGGTGTTTAGTCCATTTCGTTGAGCAAGGGGTAGGTCTTGACTATTACATATTTGGCTTATGGAAAGGTATCTGTGCTAATTTCTATCTCTGCTTTTATGCAGCACCCCAACTCACTTTTCCCCTTAAGCAAGCATAAGTTGGTTTTCTAAATTTGAGACCCTGTTCTGTTTTGTAATTCAGTTCATGTGTAGCCAAGTTTACATTCCGTGTATTAGTGATAACTTATGATATTTCATTTTCTGTGTGACTTATTTTACTTAGAATCATCGTACCTGAATCCACTCATTATGCCGCGACGGGCCTGATGAAATAGATTTCATTGGTGAGTGATATTCATTTGTACGTACGTACCACACTTCTTTATCCATTTTTCGCTTTCTGGGATATTTAACTTGTTCCGTAGACGAGGTTCTTGTAAACAGAGCCGTCCGACACTTTGGGGTGGCTGTCTGTTTTTGATTTTAATTTCCGTGATCTATAAGACCATAAGTGGAAGTGCCGTAGTCTCCGTTGCTTTGTTTCTTAGGTGTTTCAGGAAACACCATACACTTCTCCAGAGTGGCTGTTGGCATTTACATCCCGCCCATCAGCATAACAAGGCTCCCTGTTCTCCATGGCCTGTCCTGTGTTTCTGGTTTTTACACTTTTTTCAGATGGCCCTTTTGACGAATGGGAAATGAGACTTCATTGTAGTGCGGATTTCCATTGCTCGAGTGCTTGGTTGGCCAAAAAGGGCAGATGTGTTTTTTCCTGAATATATTCAGGAAAAAATGTTTACGCACTTTGGTCCAAGTGCATCACTGTCAAAGATCTGCCGCTTTTCACATGCTTTAAATGCAATTCCAATCTACCTCCTGAAATATGATTCCTGCAATTCTGCCTCGTTTTCAAGTCCTCTTTGCAGACTTACTTCCATATATTTTTGCCAATAGCTGTCATTTATAACTCTGCAGGTTTGTGAATTACAGTGCCCGTGATTTCCTTTCTTAACTCGTTTCCTTGAAAACTGGCCACAGAACCGCAGGTTTGCTTCAGGCCGTAATCAGGGTCCGGCACGGCACTCTGAGACTTTGGTTCATTCCACTTCCTGGTGGGAAATTAGAGTTAAATGTGCCCCTCCAGACACCTGCCTCACTCCTAACCCCTTGGTGATGTGTGTCCTCTGGTTTGAGGCCACATGTGCTGCGTTCCTCACCTTTGGCTGATGTGGCCTCACTGGTGTGAGGACACTCCTGCCTGGTTCCCATCCCCTTGGTGATGTGGGCCCTCCGGTGAGAGTCTGATCCTGGTTGGGTTCCTCACACTTCTGTGAGGTGGGCCCTCTTCTCTGAGGTCACTCCTGCCTGGCTGGCACACCCCGCCTTGGCGACGTCGGCCCTCTGGTGGGATTTGGTGCCTGCTGGGTGTCTCCTCCCCTCGGTAATGAGGGCCCTCTGGCGTCAGGCCCTAACTCCTGGGCTCCCAATATTTTCTGATATGCGCCCTGTGGTTCGAGTACACTCCTGCCAGGTTCCCAACCCCATGGGAATGTGGGCCTTCTGCTCTGAGGTCCCAACCGTGGGTTACTCAGTTTCATGATGAGGGCCCTCTGCTGCGAGTTCTCTCCTGCCTGGATCCCATAGCCTCGCTGCTCTTGGCCACCTGCTGGGAGGTTACAACTGCGGGATTACTCACCTTTTTTCTTCTATGGGCCCTCTGTTTTGAGACTCCTCCTGCCTGCCTCACTCCCAGCCCCTTGGTGATGTGTGTCCTCTGGTTTGAGGCCACGTATGCTGGGTCCCTCGCCTTTCGATGATGTGGCCCCACTGATGTGAGGACACTCCTGCCTGGTTCCTATCCCCTTGATGATGTGGGCCCTCTGGTGAGAGTCTGATCCTGGCTGGGTTCCTCACCCTTCTGTGAGGGGGGCCCTCTGCTGTGAGGTCACTCCTGCCTGGCTGGCACACCCCACCTGGGCAACATCGGCCCTCTTGTGGCAGTTGGAGCCTGCTGAGAACCTCCCCTCGGTGATGGGGTCCCTCTTGCCTCAGGCCCTAACTGCTGGGTACCCACATTTTCTGATACGTGCTAAGTGGTGCGAGGACACTCCTGCGAGGTTCCCATCCCCATGGGCATGTGGGCCTTCTGATCTAAGGTCCCAACACCTGTGTTGTTCACCGTTTCATGATGTTGGCTCTCTGGTGTTAGTTCACCCAGGCCTAGATCCCATAGACTCTGTGCTCTGAGCGGCCTGCTGGGAGGTTCCTACTGCTGGATTCCTTAACTCTTTTATTCTTTGGGTCCTGTGTTTTCATGCTCCTACTTCCTGACTCACTTCCAGCCCATTTGTGATGTAGGTCCTCTGGTTTAAGGCCACATGTACCGGTTTCCTCACCTTTATTGATGTGGCCCCACTGGTGTGAGGACACTCCTGCCTGGTTCCCATCCCCTTGGTGATGGGGGCCCTCTGGTGAGAGTCTGATCCTGTCTGGATTCCTCACACTTCTGGGAGGTGGGCCCTCTGCTGTGAGGTCACTCCTGCCTGGCTGGCACATGTCACGTTGGCGATGTGGGCCCTCAGTTGGGAGTTGGTGCCTGCTGGGAGTCTCCTCCCCTCGGTAATGAGGGCCCTCTGGCGTCAGGCCCTAACTCATGGGCTCCCAAAATTTTCTGATGTGTGCCCTGTCGTGCGAGTACACTCCAGCCAGTGTCCCATCCCCATGGGTATGTGGGCTTTCTGCTCTCAGGTCCCAAAGGCTGGGTTGCTCACAGTGTCAGAATGTGGGCCCTCTGCTGTGAGTTCACTCCGGCATGGATCCCATAGCCTCGGTGCTCTGGGCCACCTGCTTGGAGCTTCCAACTGCGGGGTTCCTCACCTTTTTTATTCTATGGGCGCTCTGTTGTGAGTTTCCTCCTGCATGCCTCACTCCCAGCCCTTTCGTGATGTGTGTCCCCTTGTTTGAGGCCACATGTGCTGTGTTCCTCACCTTTCGCTGATGTGGCCCCACTGGTGTGAGGACACTCCTGCCTGGTTTCCATCCCATTGGTGATGTGGGCGCTCTGGTTAGAGTCTGATCCTGTTTGGGCCCCTCACACTTCTGTGAGGTGGGCCCTCTTCTGTGAGGTAACTCCTGCCTGGCTTACTCCCATTGCCTTGGTGACGTCGGCCCTCTGGTGGCATTTGGAGCCTGCTGGTAGCCTCCTCTCCTCAGTGATGAGGGCCCTCTGGCGTCAGGCCATAACTGCTGGGTTCCCACATTTTCTGATACGTGCTAAGTTGTGCGAGGACACTCCTGCGAGGTTCCCATCCCCATGGGGATGTGGGCCTTCTGCTCTGAGGTCCCACTGGCTGGGTTGCTCACAGTTTCATGATGTGGGCCCTCTGCTGTGAGTTCACTGTGGCCAGGATCCCATAGACTCCATGCTCTGGGCCACCTGCTGGGAGGTTCAAACTGCTGGATTCCTCACATTTTTTATTCTGTGGGCCCTGTGTTGTTAGGCTACTCCTGCCTGCCTCACTCGGAGCACCTTGGAAATGTGGGTCCTCTGGTTTAGGCCACATGTGCTGGGTTCCTCACCTTTCGCTGATGTGGCCCCACTGGTGTGAGGACACTCCTGCCTTGTTCCGATCCCCTTGGTGATGTGGGCCCTCTGGTGAGAGTCTTATCCTGGCTGGGTTCCTCACCCTTCTGTGAGGTAGGCCCTCTGCTGTGAGGTCACTCCTGCCTGGCTGGCCCAGGTCACCTTGGCGACGTGGGCCCTCAGTTGGGAGTTGGTGCCTGCTGGGAGTCTCCTCCCCTCGGTAATGAGGGCCCTCTGGCGTCAGACCCTAACTCCTGGGCTCCCAAAATTTTCTGTTGTGCGCCCTGTGGTGCTAGTACACTCCTGCCAGGTTCCCAACCCCATGGGAATGTGGGCCTTCTGCTCTGAGGTCCCAACCGTGGGTTGCTCAGTTTCTTGATGAGGGCCCTCTGGTGTGAGTTCACTCCAGCATGGATCCCATAGCCTCGCTGCTCCTGGCCACCTGCGGGGAAGTTCCAACTGCGGGATTCCTCACCTTTTTCCTTCTATGGGCCCTCTGTTTTGAGACTCCTCCTGCCTGCCTCACTCCCAGCCCCTTGGTGATGTGTGTCCTCTGGTTTGAGGCCACGTGTGCTGGGTCCCTCACCTTTCGATGATGTGGCCCCACTGGTGTGAGGACACTCCTGCCTGGTTCCTATCCCCTTGGTGATGTGGGCCCTCTGGTGAGAGTCTGATCCTGGCTGGGTTCCTCACACTTCTGGGAGGTGGGCCCTCTGCTGCGAGGTCACTCCTGCCTGGCTGGCACACCCCGCCTTGGCAATGTCGGCCCTCTTGTGGCAGTTGGAGCCTACTGGGAGCCACCTCCCCTCGGTGATGAGGGCCCTCTGGCGTCAGGCCCTAACTGCTGGGTACCCACATTTTCTGATACGTGCTAAGTTGTGCGAGGACACTCGTGCCATGTTCCCAACCCCATGGTGATGTGGGCCTTCTGCTCTGAGGTCCAAACGGCTGGGTTGCTCACAGTTTCATGATGTGGGCCCTCTGCTGTGAGTTCACTGTGGCCTGGATCGCATAGACTCGGTGCTCTGGGCCGCCCACTGGGAGGTTCCCACTGCAGGATTCCTCAGCTTTTTTATTCTATTCACCCTGTGTTGTGAGGCTACTCATGCCTGCCTCATTCCGAACCCCTTGGAGATCTGGGTCCGCTGGTTTAGGCCACATGTGCTGGGTTCCTCACCTTTCTATGATGTGGTCACCCTGGTGTGAAGACAGTCCTGCCTGGTTCTGATGCCCTTGGTGATGTGGGCCCTCTGGTGAGAGTCTAATCCTGGCTGGGTTCCTCACCATTCTGTGAGGTAGGCCCTCAGCTGTGAGGTCACTCCTGCCTGGCTGTTGCACGTCACCTTGGCGACATGGTCCCTCCATAGGGAATTGGTGCCTGCTTGGGGTCTCCTCCCCTTGGTAATGAGGGCCATCTGGCATCAGGCTAATTTCTGGGTTCCCAAAATTCTCTGATGTGCGCCCTGTGGTGCGAGTACACTTCTGCCAAGTTCCCAACCACATGGGAATGTGGGCCTTCTGCTCTAAAGTCCCAACGGCTGGGTTGCTCACAGTTTCATGATGAGGGCCCTCTGTTTTGAGTTCAGTCAGGCCTGGATCCCATAGCCTCGCTGCCCCTGGCCGCCTGCTGGGAGGTTCCAACTGTGGGATTCCTCACCTTTTTTACGCAATGGGCCCTCTGTTTTGAGGCTCCTCCTGCCTGCCTCACTCCCAGCCCCTTGGTGATGTGTGTCCTGTAGTTTGAGGCCACGTGTGCTGGGTCCGCACATTTCGGTGATGTGGCCCCACTGGTGTGAAGACACTCCTGCCTGGTTTCCATTCCCTTGGTGATGTGGGCCCTCTGGTGAGAGTCTGATCCTCTTTGGGTTCCTCACACTTTTGTGTGGTTGGCCCTCTGCTCTGAGGTCACTCCTGCCTGGCTGGCACACCCCGCATTGGCAACGTCGGCCCTCTGGTAGCAGTTGGAGCTTGCTGGGAGCCTCCTCTCCTCAGTGATGAGGGCCCTCTGGCATCCGGCCCTAACTGCTGGGCTCCCCACATTTTCTGTTGTGTGCCCACTGGTGCGATGACACTCCTGCTTGGTTCCCTTCCCCATGGGGATGTGGGCCTTGTGCTCTGAGGTCACAACGGCTGGGTTGCTTACAGTATCACGATGAGGGCCCTCTGTTGTGAGTTCATCACTGCCTGGATCCCATAGCCTCGGTGCTCTGGGCCGCCTGCTGGGATGTTCCAACTGCTGGATTCCTCACCTTTTTATACAATGGGCCATGTGTTTTGAGGTTAATCCTGCCTGCCTCGCTCTGAGACCCATGGTGATGTGGGACTTCTGGTTTGAGGCCACATGTGCTGGGTACCTCAACTTTCGATGATGTGGCCCCACGGGTGTGAGGACACTCGTGCCTGATTCCCAGCCCCTTGCTTATGTGGGCACTCTGGTGAGAGTCTGATCATGACTGGGTTCCTTACCCTTCTGTGAGGTGGGCGCTCTGATGTGAGGTCACTCCTGCCTGAATGGCTCACGTCGCCTTGGCGACGTATGCTCTCTGTTGGCCACTGAAGCATGCTGGGAGCCTCCTACCCTCTTTAATGAGGGCCCTGGAAGAAACGCATATGCCCTTTTTGACCAAGTGCATCATTGTCGAAGTTCTGCCTCTTCTCCTATACTTTCAGAGGACTTCCCGTCTACCTCCTGAAATCGTATTCCTGGAATTCTGCCCCGCGTTCAAGTCCTCTTTGCAGCCTTACTTCAATATATTTTTGGACGATAGCTGTCATTTATAACTCTGCAGGTTTGTGAATTACAGTGCCCCTGAGCTCCATTCTTCAACTCGCTTTCTTGTGAGCTGGCCGCAAAACCGCAGGATTGCTTCAGGCCCTAATCTGGTTCCGGCACGGCATGTTGAGCCTTTGGCTAATTCCTCTTCCTGATGGGAAATGAGCGTTAAATTTGCTCGTGGAGACACCTACAGCTAATCTCTCATTGGTTCTCCCTATTCCTGTTCATCTTGCTCAGAAATTCCAAACTGTGCCAAACAGGAGGTTAAAGGCACTGACTCTCCAATTGGGGAAAGAGTTAGTAAAGTGTCTGGAATGGTAAAACCGAGTATGAGGGGAAGAAAACTGAGATGCATGTAAAAAGGTTTCCCGGTCACACGGTGGACCATATTCTGGGTTTCCCATGCGTGTTTTACCTGAAGGAAGAATCCCTTAAACCTGGAGAGGTGGGACCCATGCAATGGGTACCATGCAGTATGACTTCTAAGGGCCTGCATTTTCTCACCGAACCTCACCAATGCTATCAGCCCAAAGTGTCGAACCTTATGTCTCACTCAGCTCTAGGTGTAGATGTGGTAAATCCAGGTTGCATCACAAGCCCTGAATGAATTATTTAAGAATTGCTCTCTATTTCACTGTCATTGTGTTTGTTTTTGTAGTTTATTTTGATAATGGGATTTATCGGATTTTCTCTGCTGCCTTCATGCAGCTGTACACACACTTGATTCTCTTACGGAGACATATAAATCCATGGGTTTGAAGATTCTTACTAGTAATGTGTAATCCTAGGAGTTGAATATGGTGTGTTTAGTCCATTTCGTTGAGCAAGGTGTAGGTCTTGACTATTACATATTTGGCTTATGGAAAGGTATGTGTGCTAATTTCTATCTCTGCTTTTATGCAGCACCCCACCTCACCTTTCCCCATAAGCAAGCATAAGTTGGTGTTCTAAATTTGAGACCCTGTTCTGTTTTGTAATTCAGTTCATGTGTAGCCAAGCTTACATTCCGTGTATTAGTGATATCTTATGATGTTTCATTTTCTGTGTGACTTATTTCACTTAGAATCATCGTACCTGGATCCACTCAATATGCCGCGACGGGCCTGATGACATAGATTTCATTGGTGAGTGATATTCCATTGTACGTGCGTACCACAACTTCTTTAACCATTTTTCACATTCTGGGATATTTAACTTGTACCGTAGACGAGGTTCTTGTAAACAGAGCCGTCCGAAAATTTGCGGTGGCTGTGTGTCTTTGATTTTAATTTCCCTAAGCTATAGGACCATAAGTGGAAGTGCCATAGGCTGTGTTGCTTTGTTTCCTACCTGTTTCAGGAAACACGATACACAACTCCAGAATGGCTGTTGGCAATTTTCATCCGCCCATCAGCATAACAAGGCTCCCTGTTCTCCATGACCTGTCCTGCCTTTCTGGATTTTACACATTTTTCAGATGGCCCTTTTGACCGGGGGGCAGTGAGTCTTCATTGTAGTGCAGATTTTCTTTACACGCTTGCTTGGTTTTCCAAAAAGGGCGTATGCGTTTTTTCCTGAATATATTCAGGAAAAAAAGCATACGCCCTTTTTGGCCAAGTGTATCATTGTCGACATTCTGCCTCTATTCCTATGCTTTACGTGCAATTCCAGTCTACCCCCTGAAATCGTTTTCCTGAAATTCTGCCCCGCTTTCAAGTCCTCTTTGAAGACTTACTTCAGTACATTTTTGGACGATAGCTGTCATTCATAACACTGCAGTTTTGTGAATTACAGTGCCCTTGAGCTCCTTTCTTCAACTCGCTTTCTTGTGAGCTGGCCGCAAAACCGCAGGATTCCTTCAGGCCCTAATCTGTTTCTGGCAGGGCACGGTGAGCCTTTGGTTTATTCCTCTTCCTGGTGGGAAATGAACGTTCCATTTGCCCGTGCAGACACCTACAGCTAGTCTCTCATTGGTTCTCCCTATTCCTGTTCATCTTGCGCAGAAATTGCAAACTGTGCCAAACCGGAGGTTAAAGGCACTGACTCTCCAAGTGGGGAGAGTGTTAGTAAAGCGTCTGGAATGGTTAACCCGAGTACCAGGGAACGAAAACTGAGATGCATTTGAAAACGTTTCCCAATCACAAGGTGGACCATACTCTGGGTTTCCCATGCATGTTTTAACGGAAGGAAGAATCCCTTAAACCTGGAGAGTTGGGACCCATGGAATGGGTACCATGCAGTAAGACTTCAAAGGGTCTGAATTTGCTCACCGAACCTCACCAATGCTATCAGCGCGAAGTGTCCAGCCTTTTGTCTCACCCAGCTCTGGGTGTAGATGTGGTAAATCAAGGTGGCATCACAAGCCCTGAATGAATTATTTAAGAATTGCTCTCTATTTCACTGTCATTGTGTTTTGTTTTTGAAATATATTTTGACAATTGGATTTATCGGATGTTCACTGTTGCGTTTAGGCCGCTGAACACACGCTTGATTTCCTTATGGAGACATATAAATCCATGGGTTTTAAGATTCTTACTTGTCAGGTATCTTCCCAGGCGTTGAATATGGGGTGTTGAGTCCATTTCGTTGAGCAAGGAGTAGGTCTTGTCTATTATATATTTGGCTTATGGAACGGTATATGTGCTAATTTCAATCTCCGGTTTTATGCAGCACCCCAACTCACCTTTCCCCATAAGCAAGCATAAGTTGGTTTTCTAAACTTGAGACCCTGTTCTGTTTTGTAATTCAGTACATGTGTAGCCAAGTTTACAATCCGTGTATTAGGGATATCTTATGATGTTTCTTTTTCTGTGTGACTTATTTCTCGTAGATTCATCATACCTGAATCCACTCATTATGCCGCTACGGGCCTGATGACGTAGATTTCATTGCTGAGTGATATTCCACTGTACGTGCATACCACATCTTCTTTATCCATTTTTTGATTTCTCGGATATTTAACTTGTACCGTAGACGAGGTTCTTGTAAACAGAACCGTCCCAAAATTTGGGGTTGCTGAGTCTTTTTCATTTTAATTTCCCTAAGCTGTAGGACCATAAGTGGAAGTGACATAGGCTGTGTTGCTTTGTTTCCTACGTGTTTCAGGAAACACCATACACTTCTCCAGAGTGGCTGTTGGCAATTTACATCCCGCCCATCAGCATAACAAGGCTCCCTTTTCTCCATGACCTATCCTGCCTTTCTGGATTTTACACTTTTTTCAGGTGGCCCTTTTGACCGGGGGGCAGTGAGACTTCATTGTAGTGCCGATTTCATTTACACGCTTGCTTGGTTGGCCAAAAAGTGCGTTTGCGTTTTTTCCTGAATATATTCAGGAAAAAACGCATATGCCCTTTTTAGCCAAGTGCATCATTGTCGACATTCTGCCTCTGTTCCTATGCTTTAAGCGCAATTCCTGTCTACCCCCTGAAATCGTTTTCCTGAAATTCTGCCCCGCTTTCAAGTCCTCTTCGAAGAGTTACTTCAGTACATTTTGGTCGATAGCTGTCATTCATAACTCTGCAGGTTTGTGAATTACAGTGCCCCTGAGCTCCTTTCTTCAACTCGCTTCCTTGTGAGCTGGCCGCCAAACCGCAGGATTGCTTCAGGCCCTAATCTGTTTCTGGCAGGCCACGCTGAGCCTTTGGTTAATTCCTCTTCCTGGTGGGAAATGAGTGTTCCATTTGCCCGTGCAGAAACCTACAGCTAGTCTCTCATTGGTTCTCCCTTTTCCTGTTCACCTTGCGCAGAAATTGCAAACTGTGCCAAACAGGAGGTGAAAGGCACTGACTCTTCAAGTGAGGAGAGTGTTAGTAAAGCGTCTGGAAAGGTGAACCCGAGTACCAGGGGACGAAAACTGAGATGCATTTGAAAACGTTTCCCAATCACACGGTTGACCATACTCTGGGTCTCCCATGCATGTTTTAACTGAAGAAGAATCCCTTAAACCTGGAGAGTTGGGACCCATGGAATGGGTACCATGCAGTATGACTTCAAAGTGTCTGCGTTTGCTCACCAAACCTCACCAATGCTATCAGCCCGAAGTGTCCAGCCTTATGTCTCACCCAGCTCTGGGTGTAGATGTGGTAATTCCAGGTTGCATCACAAGCCCTGAAAGAATTATTTAAGAATTGCTCTCTATTTCACTCTCATTGTGTTTTGTTTTTGAAATTAATTTTGATAATGGGATTTATCGGATGTTCACTGCTGCGTTTTCGCCGCTGTACACACGCTTGATATCCTTATGGAGACATATAAATCCATGGGTTTTAAGGTTCTTACTTGTCAGGTATCTTCCCAGGCGTTGAATATGGGGTGTTGAGTCCATTTCGTTGAGCAAGGAGTAGGGCTAGTCTATTATATATTTGGTTTATGGAACGGTATCTGTGCTAATTTCAATCTATGGTTTTATGCAGCACCCCAACACACCTTTCCCCATAAGCAAGCATAAGTTGGTTTTCTCAATTTGAGACCCTGTTCTGTTTTGTAATTCAGTTCATGTGTAGCCAAGTTTACATTCCGTGTATTAGTGATATCTTATGATGTTTCTTTTTCTGTGTGACTTATTTCTCGTGGAATCATCGTACCTGAATCCACTCATTATGCCGCTACGGGCCTGATGACGTAGATTTCATTGCTGAGTGATATTCCACTATACGTGCGTACCACAACTTCTTTATCCATTTTTTGGTTTCTCGGATATTTAACTTGTACCGTAGAGGACGTTCTTGTAAACAGAGATGTCCCAAATTTTGGGGTGGCTGTGTCTTTTTGATTTTAATTTTCCTAAGCTGTCGGACCATAAGTGGAAGTGCCATAGGCTGTGTTGTTTTGTTTCCTACGTGTCTCTGGAAACACCATACAATTCTCCAGAGTGGTTGTTGGCAATTTACATCCCGCCCATCAGCATAACAAGGCTCCCTGTTCTCCATGACCTGTCCTGCCTTTCTGGATTTTATAATTTTTTCAGATGGCCCTTTTCACCGGGGGGCAGTGAGACTTCATTGTAGTGCAGATTTCCTTTACACGCTTGCTTAGTTGGCCAAAAAGTGCGTATGCGTTTTTTCCTGAATATATTCAGGAAAAAACGCATACGCCCTTTTTGGCCAAGTGCATCATTGTCGACATTCTGCTCCTTTTCCTATGCTTTAAGTGCAATTCCAGTCTACCCCCTGAAATCGTGTTCCTGAAATTCTGCCCCGCTTTCAAGTCCTCTTCGAAGACTTACTTCAATACATTTTTGGACGATAGCTGTCATTCATAACTCTACAGGTTTCTGAATTACACTGCCCCAGAACACCTTTCTTCAACTCGCTTTCCTGTGAGCTGGCCGCAACACCGCAGGATTGCTTCACGCCATAATCTGTTTCTGGCAGGGTACAGTGAGCCTTTGGTTTATTCCTCTTCCTGGTGGGAAATGAGCGTTCCATTTGCCCGTGCAGACACCTACAGCTAGTCTCTCATTGGTTCTCCCTATTCCTGTTCATCTTGCGCAGAAATTGCAAACTGTGCCAAACCGGAGGTTAAAGGCACTGACTCTCCAAGTGGGGAGAGTGTTAGTAAAGCGTCTGGAATGGTGAACACGAGTACCAGGGAACGAAAACTGAGATGCATTTGAAAACGTTTCCCAATCACACTGTGGGCCATACTCTGGGTTTCCCATGCATGTTTTACCTGAAGAAGAATCCCTTAAACCTGGAGAGTTGGGACCCATGGAATGGGTACCATGCAGTAAGACTTCAAAGGGTCTGAATTTGCTCACCGAACCTCACCAATGCTATCAGCCCGAAGTGTCCAGCCTTATGTCTCACCCAGCCCTGGGTGTAGATGTGGTAAATCCAGGTTGCATCACAAGCCCTGAATGAATTATTCAAGAATTGCTCTCTATTTCACTGTCATTGTGTTTTGTTTTTGAAATTTATTTTGATAATGGGATTTATCGGATTTTCACTGCTGCGTTTAGGCTGCTGTACACTCGCTTGATTCCCTTATGGAGACATATAAATCCATGGGTTTTAAGATTCTTACTTGTCAGGTATCTTCCCAGGCGTTGAATATGGGGTGTTGAGTCCATTTCGTTGAGCAAGGAGTAGGTCTTGTCTATTATATATTTGGCTTATGGAACGGTATCTGTGCTAATTTCAATCTCTGGTTTTATGCAGCACCCCAACTCACCTTTCCCCATAAGCAAGCATAAGTTGGTTTTCTCAATTTGAGACCCTGTTCTGTTTTGTAATTCAGTTCATGTGTAGCCAAGATTACATTCCGTGTATTAGTGATATCTTATGATGTTTCTTTTTCTGTGTGACTTATTTCTCGTAGAATCATCGTACCTGAATCCACTCATTATGCCGCTACGGGCCTGATGACGTAGATTACATTGCTGAGTGATATTCCATTGTACGTGCGTACCACAACTGCTTTATACAGTTTTTGCTTTCTCGGATATTTAACTTGTACCGTAGACGAGGTTCTTGTAAACAGAGCCGTCCCAAACTTTGGGGTGGCTGTGTTTTTGATTTTAATTTCCCTAAGCTATAGGACCATAAGTGGAAGTGCCATAGGCTGTGTTGCTTTGTTTCCTACGTGTTTCAGGAAACACCATAAACTTCTCCAGAGTGGCTGTTGGCAATTTACATCACGCCCATCAGCATAACAAGGCTCCCTGTTCTCCATGACCTGTGGTGCCTTTCTGGATTTTACACATTTTTCAGATGGCCCTTTTGACCGGGGGGCAGTGAGACTTCATTGTAGTGCAGATTTCCTTTACACACTTGCTTCGTTGGCCAAAAAGTGCGTATGCGTTTTTATCTGAATATATTCAGGAAAAACCGCATACGCCCTTTTTGGCCAAGTGCATCATTGTCGACATTCTGCCTCTTTTCCTATGCTTTTAGTGCAATTCCAGTCTACCCCCTGAAATCGTTTTCCTGAAATTCTGCCCCGCTTTCAAGTCCTCTTCGAAGACTTACTTCAGTACATTTTTGGACGATAGCTGTCATTCATAACTCTGCAGGTCTGTGAATTACAGTGCCCCTGAGCTCCTTTCTTCAACTGTCTTTCTAGTGAGCTGCTCGCAAAACCGCAGGATTGCTTCAGGCCCTAATATGTTTCCGGCGGGGCACACTGAGCCTTTGGTTAATTCCTCTTCCTGGTGGGAAATGAGCGTTCCATTTGCCCGTGCAGACACCAACAGCTAGTCTCTCATTGGTTCTCCCTATTCCTGTTCATCTTGCGCAGAAATTGCAAACTGTGCCAAACAGGAGGTTAAAGGCACTGACTCTCCAAGTGGGGAGAGTGTTAGTAAAGCGTCTGGAATAGTGAACCCGAGTGCCAGGGGACGAAAACTGAGTTGCACTTGAAAACGTATCCCAATCACACGGTGGACCATACTCTGGGTTTCCCATGCATGTTTTAGCTGAAGGAAGAATCCCTTAAACCTGGAGAGTTGGGACCCATGGAATGGGTACCATGCAGTATGCCTTCAACGGGTCTGCGTTTGCTCAGTGAACCTCACCAATGCTATCAGCCTGAAGTGTCCAGCCTTATGTCTCACCCAGGTCTGGGTGTAGATGTGGTAAATCCAGGTTGCATCACAAGCCCTGAATCAATTATTTAATAATTGCTCTCTATTTCACTGTCATTGTGTTTTTTTTTTTTAAACATCTTTATTGGGGTATAATTGCTTTACAATTGTGTGTTAATTTCTGCTTTATAATAAAGTGAATCAGTTATACATATACATATGTTCCCATATGTCTTCCCTCTTGCGTCTCCCTCCCTCACACTCTCCCTATCCCACCCCTCCAGGCTGTCACAAAGCACCGAGCTAATATCCCTGTGCCTTGCGGCTGCTTCCCCCTAGCTATCTACCTCACTACGTTTGTTAGTGTGTATATGTCCATGACTCTCTCTCGCCCTGTCAAAGCTCACCCTTCCCCCTCCCCATATCCTCAAGTCCGTTCTCCAGTAGGTCTGCGTCTTTATTCCTGTCTTACCCCTAGGTTCTTCATGACATTTTTTTCCCCCTTAAATTCCATATATATGCGTTAGCATATGGTATTTGTCTTTTTCTTTCTGACTTACTTCACTCTGTATGACAGACTCTAGGTCTATCCACCTCATTACAAATAGCTCAATTTCATTTCTTTTTAAGGCTGAGTAATATTCCATTGTATATATGTGCCACATCTTCTTTATCCATTCATCCGATGATGGGCGCTTAGGTTGTTTCCATCTCCGGGCTATTGTAAATAGAGCTGCAATGAACATTTTGGTACATGACTCTTTTTGAATTATGGTTTTCTCAGGGTATATGCCCAGTAGTGGGATTGCTGGGTCATATGGTAATTCTATTTGTAGTTTTTTAAGGAACCTCCATACTGTTCTCCATAGTGGCTGAACCAATTCACATTCCCACCAGCAGTGCAAGAGTGTTCCCTTTTCTCCACACCCTCTCCAGCATTTATTGTTTCTAGATTTTTTGATGATGGCCATTCTGACTGGTGTGAGATGATATCTCATTGTTGTTTTGATTTGCATTTCTCTAATGATTAATGATGTTGAGCATTCTTTCATGTGTTTGTTGGCATTCTGTATATCTTCTTTGGAGAAATGTCTATTTAGGTCTTCTGCCCATTTTTGGATTGGGTTGTTTGTTTTTTTGTTATTGAGCTGCATGAGCTGCTTGTAAATTTTGGAGATTAATCCTTTGTCAGTTGCTTCATTTGCAAATATTTTCTCCCATTGTGAGGGTTGTCTTTTGGTCTTGATTATGGTTTCCTTTGCTGTGCAAAAGCTTTGAAGTTTCATTAGGTCCCATTTGTTTATTTTTGTTTTTATTTCCATTACTCTAGGAGGTGGGTCAGAAAGGATCTTGCTGTGATTTATGTCATAGAGTGTTCTGCCTATGTTTTCCTCTAAGAGTTTGATAGTTTCTGGCCTTACATTTAGGTCTTTAATCCATTTTGAGCTTATTTTTGTGTATGGTGTTAGGGAGCGATCTAATCTCATACTTTTACATGTACCTGTCCAGTTTTCCCAGCACCATTTATTGAAGAGGCTGTCCTTTCTCCACTGTACATTCCTGCCACCTTTATCAAAGATAAGGTGTCCATATGTGCGTGGGTTTATCGCTGGGCTTTCTATCCTCTTCCATTGATCTATCTTTCTGTTTTTGTGCCAGTACCATACTGTCTTGATTACTGTAGCTTTGTAGTATAGTCTGAAGTCAGGGAGCCTGATTCCTCCAGCTCCTTTTCTCGTTCTCAAGATTGCTTTGGCTATTCGGGGTCTTTTGTGTTTCCATACAAATTGTGAAATTTTTTGTTCTAGTTCTGTGAAAAATGCCAGTGGTAGTTTGATAGGGATTGCATTGAATCTGTAGATTGCTTTGGGTAGTAGAGTCATTTTCACAATGTTGATTCTTCCCATCCAAGAACATGGTATATCTCTCCATCTATTTGTATCATCTTTAATTTCTTTCATCAGTGTCTTATAATTTTCTGCATACAGGTCTTTCGTCTCCTTAGGTAGGTTTATTCCTAGATATTTTATTCTTTTTGTTGCAATGGTAAATGGAAGTGTTTTCTTGATTTCACTTTCAGATTTTTCATCATTAGTATATAGGAATGCCAGAGATTTCTGTGCATTAACTTTGTATCCTGCTACTTTACCAAATTCATTGATTAGCTCTAGTAGTTTTCTGGTAGCATCTTTAGGATTCTCTATGTATAGTATCATGTCATCTGCAAACAGTGACAGCTTTACTTCTTCTTTTCCGATTTGGATTCCTTTTATTTCCTTTTCTTCTCTGATTGCTGTGGCTAAAACTTCCAAAACTATGTTGAATAAGAGTGGTGAGAGTGGGCAACCTTGTCTTGTTCCTGATCTTAGTGGAAATGCTTTCAGTTTTTCACCATTGAGGATGATGTTTGCTGTGGGCTTGTCATATATGGCCTTTATTATGTTGAGGAAAGTTCCCTCTATGCCTATTTTCTGCAGGGTTTTTAGCATAAATGGGTGTTGAATTTTGTCGAAAGCTTTCTCTGCATCTATTGAGATGATCATATGGTTTTTCTCCTTCAATTTGTTAATATGGTTTATCACATTGATAGATTTGCGTATATTGAAGAATCCTTGCATTCCTGGAATAAACCCCACTTGATCATGGTGTATGATCCTTTTAATGTGCTGTTGGATTCTGTTTGCTAGTATTTTGTTGAGGATTTTTGCATCTATGTTCATCAGTGATATTGGCCTGTAGTTTTCTTTCTTTGTGACATCCTTGTCTGGTTTTGGTATCAAGGTGATGGTGGCCTCGTAGAAGGAATTTGGGAGTGTTCCTCCCTCTGCTATATTTTGGAAGGGTTTGAGAAGGATAGGTGTTAGCTCTTCTCTAAACGTTTGATAGAATTCACCTGTGAAGCCATCTGGTCCTGGGCTTTTGTTTGTTGGAAGATTTTTAATGACAGTTTCAATTTCAGTGCTTGTGATTGGTCTGTTCATATTTTCTATTTCTTCCTGATTCAGTCTTGGCAGGTTGTGCATTTCTAAGAATTTGTCCATTTCTTCCAGATTGTCCATTTTATTGGCATAGAGTTGCTTGTAGTAATCTCTTATGATTTTTTTTATTTCTGCAGTGTCAGTTGTTACTTCTCCTTTTTCATTTCTAATTCTATTGATTTGAGTCTTCTCCCTTTTTTTCTTGATGAGTCTGGCTAGTGGTTTATCTATTTTGTTTATCTTCTCAAAGAACCAGCTTTTAGTTTTATTGATCTTTGCTATCGTTTCCTTCATTTCTTTTTCATTTATTTCTGATCTGATTTTTATGATTTCTTTCCTTCTGCTAGCTTTGGGGTTTTTTTGTTCTTCTTTCTCTAATTGCTTGAGGTGCAAGGTTAGGTTGTTTATTCGAGATGTTTCCTGCTTCTTAAGGTGGGCTTGTATTGCTATAAACTTCCCCCTTAGAACTGCTTTTGCTGCATCCCATAGGTTTTGGGTCGTTGTGTCTCCATTGTCATTTGTTTCTAGGTATTTTTTTATTTCCTCTTTGATTTCTTCAGTGATCACTTCATTATTAAGTAGTGTATTGTTTAGCTTCCATGTGTTTGTATTTTTTACAGATCTTTTCCTGTAATTGATATCTAGTCTCATGGCGTTGTGGTCAGAAAAGATACTTGATACAATTTCAATTTTCTTAAATTTACCAAGGCTTGATTTGTGACCCAAGATATGATCTATCCTGGAGAATGTTCCATGAGCACTTGAGAAAAATGTGTATTCTGTTGTTTTTGGATGGAGTGTCCTATAAATATCAATTAAGTCCATCTTGTTTAATGTATCATTTAAAGCTTGTGTTTCCTTATTTATTTTCATTTTGGATGATCTGTCCATGGGTGAAAGTGGGGTGTTAAAGTCCCCTACTATGAATGTGTTACTGTCAATCTCCCCTTTTATGGCTGTTAGTATTTGCCTTATGTATTGAGGTGCTCCTATGTTGGGTGCATAAATATTTACAATTGTTATATCTTCTTCTTGAATCGATCCCTTGATCATTATGTAGTGTCCTTCTTTGTCTCTTGTAATAGTCCTTATTTTAAAGTCTATTTTGTCTGATATGAGAATTGCTACTCCAGCTTTCTTTTGGTTTCCATTTGCATGGAATATCTTTTTCCATCCCCTTATTTTCAGTCTGTATGTGTCTCTAGGTCTGAAGTGGGTCTCTTGTAGACAGCATATATAAGGGTCTTGTTTTTGTATCCATTCAGCCAATCTGTGTCTTTTGGTGGGAGCATTTAGTCCATTTACATTTAAGGTAATTATCGATATGTATGTTCCTATTCCCATTTTCTATATTGTTTTGGGTTCGTTATTATAGGTCTTTTCCTTCTCTTGTGTTCCTTGTCTAGAGAAGTTCCTTTAGCATTTGCTGTAAAGCTGGTTTGGTGGTGCTAAACTCTCTCAGCTTTTGCTTGTCTGTAAAGGTTTTAATTTCTCCATCAAATCTGAATGAGATCCTTGCTGGGTAAAGTAGCCTTGGTTGCAGGTTTTTCTCCTTCATCACTTTCAGTATGTCCTGCCACTCCCTTCTGGCTTGTAGGGTTTCTGCTGAGAGATCAGCTGTTAACCTTATGGGGATTCCCTTGTGTGTTATTTGCTGTTTTTCCCTTGCTGCTTTTAATATGCTTTCTTTGTATTTAATTTTTGACAGTTTGATTAATATGTGTCTTGGCGTATTTCTCCTTGTATTTATCCTGTATGGGACTCTCTGTGCTTCCTGGACTTGATTAACTATTTCCTTTCCCATATTAGGGAAGTTTTCAACTATAATCTCTTCAAATATTTTCTCAGTCCCTTTCTTTTTCTCTTCTTCTTCTGGAACCCCTATAATTCGAATGTTGGTGCGTTTAATGTTGTCCCAGAGGTCTCTGAGACTGTCCTCAGTTCTTTTCATTCTTTTTTCTTTATTCTGCTCTGCAGTAGTTATTTCCACTATTTTATCTTCCAGGTCACTTATCCGTTCTTCTGCCTCAGTTATTCTGTTATTGATCCCATCTAGAGTACTTTTAATTTCATTTATTGCGTTGTTCATCATTGCTTGTTTCACCTTTATTTCTTCTAGGTCCTTGTTAACTGCTTCTTGCATTTTGTCCATTCTACTTCCAAGATTTCGGATCATCCTTACTATCATTATTCTGAATTCTTTTTCAGGTAGACTGCCTATTTCCTCTTCATTTGTTAGGTCTGGTGCATTTTTATCTTGCTCCTTCATCTGCTGTGTGTTTTTCTGTCTTCTCATTTTGCTTATCTTACTGTGTTTGGGGTCTCCTTTTTGCAGGCTGCACGTTCGTAGTTCCCGTTGTTTTTGATGTCTGTCTCCAGTGGCTAAGGTTGTTTCAGTGGGTTGTGTAGGCTTCCTGGTGGAGGGGACTAGTGCCTGTGTTGTGGTGGATGAGGCTGGATCTTGTCTCTCTAGTGGGCAGGTTCACGTCTGGTGGTGTGTTTTGGGGTGTCTGTGGCCTTATTATGATTTTAGGCAGCCTCTCTGCTAATGGGTGGGGTTGTGTTCCTGTTTTGCTAGTTGTTTGGCATAGGTTGTCTAGCACTGTGGCTTGCTGGTCGTTGAGTGAAGCTGGGTGCTGGTGTTAAGATGGAGGTCACTGGGAGATTTCCACCGTTTAATATTATGTGGAGCTGGGAGGTCTCTTTGGACCAGTGTCCTGAAGTTGGCTCTCCTACCTCAGAGGCAGAGCCCTGACTCCTGGCTGGAGCACCAAGAGCCTTTCATCCACACGGCTCAGAATAAAAGGGAGAAAAAGTAGAGAGAATTAGTAGATGTATGAGGAAAGAAAGAAGGAAAGGAGGAAAGGAAGGAAGGAAGAAAGAAGCAAAGAAGGAAAGAAAGGAGGGAGGGAGGGAGGAAGGAAGGAAGGAAGGAAGGAAGGAGGGAAAGAAGGAAAAAAGACAGAAAGAAAGAAGATACAGTAAAAATAAAATAAAGTATAATATATTTATTGAATTAAAAAATATTTAGAAAAAAAAAAAAGAGGGACGGATAGAACCTTAGGACAAATGTTGGAAGCAAAGCTATACAGAGAAAATCTTATACAGAAGCATACACATACACCTTCACAAAAAGAGGTAAAGGGGAAAAATCATAAATCTTGCTCTCAGAGACCACCTCCTCAATTTGGGGTGATTCGTTGTCTAAAGGAGGGAAGGACGGAAAGAAAGAAAGAAAGAAAGAAGGAACGACGGTAAAGTATAATAAAGTTATTACAATTAAAATTATTGAGAAAAAAAATTTTTTTTTAAAAACCATGGACGGATAGAGCCCTAGGACAAATGGTGGAAGCAAGAGTATACAGACAAGATCTCACACATAAGCATACACGTACACATTCACAAAAAGAGGAAAAGGGAAAAAAATCATAGATCTCGCTCCTAAATTCCACCTCTTCAATTTGGGATCATTTCTTGTCTATTCAGGTATTCCACAGATGCAGGGTATATCAAGTTGATTGTGGAGCTTTAATCCGCTGCTTCTGAGGCTGCTGGGGGAGATTTCCCTTTCTCTTCTTTGTTCTCACAGCTCACAGGAGCTCAGCTTTGGATTTGGCCCTGCCTCTGCGTGTAGGTCGCTGGAGGGCGTCTGTTTTTTGCTCAGACAGGAAAGGGTTAAAGGGGCCGCTAATTCGGGGGCTCAGGCTCACTCAGGCCGGGGGTGAGGGGGGGGAAGGAGGGGCACTGCGTGCGGGGCGGGCCTGCGGCGTCAGAGGCGGCGTGACGTTGCGGCAGAGGCCGGCGTGACGTTGCACCAGCCTGAGGCCCGCCGTGCGTTCTCCCGGGGAAGTTGTCCCTGGTTCCCGGGAACCTGGCAGTGGCGGGCTGCACAGGCTCCGCGGAAGAGGGGTGTGGAGGTTCCCGGGAACCTGGCAGGGGCGGGCTGCACAGGCCCCTTGGTGGCGGCAGCAGCAGCCCTAGCGTCTCCCGCCCATCTCTGGGGTCCGCGCTTTTAGCCGCGGCTCGCGCCCGTCTCTGGGGTTCGCGCTTTTAGCCGCGGCTCGCGCCCGTCTCTGGGGTTCGCGCTTTTAGCCGCGGCTCGCGCCCGTCTCTGGAGTTCCTTTAAGCAGCGCTCTTAAACCCCTCTCCTCGCGCACCAGGAAACAAAGAGGGAAGAAAAAGTCTCTTGCCTCTTCGGCAGGTGCAGGCTTTTCCCCGAACTCCCTCCCGGCTAGTCGTGGTGCACTAACCCCTTCAGGCTATGTTCAAGCCGCCAACCCCAGTCCTCTCCCTGCGCTCCGTCCAAAACCGAAACCCGAGCTTCAGCTCGCAGCCCCGCCCGCCCGGGCGGGTGAGCAGACAAGCCTCTCGGGCTGGTGAGTGCCGGTCGGCACCGATCCTCTGTGCGGGAATCTCCCCGCTTTGCCCTCCGCACCCGTCGCTGTGCACTACTCCTCGGTCCCGAAGCCCCCCCCTCCGCCTCCCGCAGTCTCCGCCCGCGGAGGGGCTTCCAAGTGTGTGGAAACTTTTCCTCCTTCACAGCTCCCTCCTACTGGCGCAGGTGCCGTCCTTATTCTTTTGTCTCTGTTTTTTCTTTTGCCCTACCCAGGTACGTGGGGAGTTTCTTGCCTTTTGGGACGTCTGAGGTCTTCTGCCAGCCTTCAGTAGGTGTTCTGTAGGAGTTGTTCCACGTGTAGATGTATTTCTGGTGTATCCGTGGGGAGGAAGGCGATCTCCGCGTCTTACTCTTCCGCCATCTTCAAGGTCCCCCCTCTGTGTTTTGTTTTTGAAATTAATTTTGATAATGGGATTTATCGGATTTTCACTGCTGCGTTTAGGCCGCTGTACACTCGCTTGATTCCCTTATGGAGACATATAAATCCATGGCTTTTAAGATTCTTACTTGTCAGGTATCTTGCAAGGCGTTGAATATGGGGTGTTGAGTCCATTTCGTTGAGCAAGGAGTAGGTCTTGTCTATTATATATTTGGCTTATGGAACGGTATCTGTGCTAATTTCAATCTCTGGTTTTATGCAGCACCCCAACTCACCTTTCCCCATAAGCAAGCATAAGTTGGTTTTCTCAATTTGAGACCCTGTTCTGTTTTGTAATTCAGTTCATGTGTAGCCAAGATTACATTCCGTGTATTAGTGATATCTTATGATGTTTCTTTTTCTGTGTGACTTATTTCTCGTAGAATCATCGTACCTGAATCCACTCATTATGCCGCTACGGGCCTGATGACGTAGATTACATTGCTGAGTGATATTCCATTGTACGTGCGTACCACAACTGCTTTATACAGTTTTTGCTTTCTCGGATATTTAACTTGTACCGTAGACGAGGTTCTTGTAAACAGAGCCGTCCCAAACTTTGGGGTGGCTGTGTTTTTGATTTTAATTTCCCTAAGCTATAGGACCATAAGTGGAAGTGCCATAGGCTGTGTTGCTTTGTTTCCTACGTGTTTCAGGAAACACCATAAACTTCTCCAGAGTGGCTGTTGGCAATTTACATCACGCCCATCAGCATAACAAGGCTCCCTGTTCTCCATGACCTGTGGTGCCTTTCTGGATTTTACACATTTTTCAGATGGCCCTTTTGACCGGGGGGCAGTGAGACTTCATTGTAGTGCAGATTTCCTTTACACACTTGCTTCGTTGGCCAAAAAGTGCGTATGCGTTTTTATCTGAATATATTCAGGAAAAACCGCATACGCCCTTTTTGGCCAAGTGCATCATTGTCGACATTCTGCCTCTTTTCCTATGCTTTTAGTGCAATTCCAGTCTACCCCCTGAAATCGTTTTCCTGAAATTCTGCCCCGCTTTCAAGTCCTCTTCGAAGACTTACTTCAGTACATTTTTGGACGATAGCTGTCATTCATAACTCTGCAGGTCTGTGAATTACAGTGCCCCTGAGCTCCTTTCTTCAACTGTCTTTCTAGTGAGCTGCTCGCAAAACCGCAGGATTGCTTCAGGCCCTAATATGTTTCCGGCGGGGCACACTGAGCCTTTGGTTAATTCCTCTTCCTGGTGGGAAATGAGCGTTCCATTTGCCCGTGCAGACACCAACAGCTAGTCTCTCATTGGTTCTCCCTATTCCTGTTCATCTTGCGCAGAAATTGCAAACTGTGCCAAACAGGAGGTTAAAGGCACTGACTCTCCAAGTGGGGAGAGTGTTAGTAAAGCGTCTGGAATAGTGAACCCGAGTGCCAGGGGACGAAAACTGAGTTGCACTTGAAAACGTATCCCAATCACACGGTGGACCATACTCTGGGTTTCCCATGCATGTTTTAGCTGAAGGAAGAATCCCTTAAACCTGGAGAGTTGGGACCCATGGAATGGGTACCATGCAGTATGCCTTCAACGGGTCTGCGTTTGCTCAGTGAACCTCACCAATGCTATCAGCCTGAAGTGTCCAGCCTTATGTCTCACCCAGGTCTGGGTGTAGATGTGGTAAATCCAGGTTGCATCACAAGCCCTGAATCAATTATTTAATAATTGCTCTCTATTTCACTGTCATTGTGTTTTTTTTTTTTAAACATCTTTATTGGGGTATAATTGCTTTACAATTGTGTGTTAATTTCTGCTTTATAATAAAGTGAATCAGTTATACATATACATATGTTCCCATATGTCTTCCCTCTTGCGTCTCCCTCCCTCACACTCTCCCTATCCCACCCCTCCAGGCTGTCACAAAGCACCGAGCTAATATCCCTGTGCCTTGCGGCTGCTTCCCCCTAGCTATCTACCTCACTACGTTTGTTAGTGTGTATATGTCCATGACTCTCTCTCGCCCTGTCAAAGCTCACCCTTCCCCCTCCCCATATCCTCAAGTCCGTTCTCCAGTAGGTCTGCGTCTTTATTCCTGTCTTACCCCTAGGTTCTTCATGACATTTTTTTCCCCCTTAAATTCCATATATATGCGTTAGCATATGGTATTTGTCTTTTTCTTTCTGACTTACTTCACTCTGTATGACAGACTCTAGGTCTATCCACCTCATTACAAATAGCTCAATTTCATTTCTTTTTAAGGCTGAGTAATATTCCATTGTATATATGTGCCACATCTTCTTTATCCATTCATCCGATGATGGGCGCTTAGGTTGTTTCCATCTCCGGGCTATTGTAAATAGAGCTGCAATGAACATTTTGGTACATGACTCTTTTTGAATTATGGTTTTCTCAGGGTATATGCCCAGTAGTGGGATTGCTGGGTCATATGGTAATTCTATTTGTAGTTTTTTAAGGAACCTCCATACTGTTCTCCATAGTGGCTGAACCAATTCACATTCCCACCAGCAGTGCAAGAGTGTTCCCTTTTCTCCACACCCTCTCCAGCATTTATTGTTTCTAGATTTTTTGATGATGGCCATTCTGACTGGTGTGAGATGATATCTCATTGTAGTTTTGATTTGCATTTCTCTAATGATTAATGATGTTGAGCATTCTTTCATGTGTTTGTTGGCATTCTGTATATCTTCTTTGGAGAAATGTCTATTTAGGTCTTCTGCCCATTTTTGGATTGGGTTGTTTGTTTTTTTGTTATTGAGCTGCATGAGCTGCTTGTAAATTTTGGAGATTAATCCTTTGTCAGTTGCTTCATTTGCAAATATTTTCTCCCATTGTGAGGGTTGTCTTTTGGTCTTGATTATGGTTTCCTTTGCTGTGCAAAAGCTTTGAAGTTTCATTAGGTCCCATTTGTTTATTTTTGTTTTTATTTCCATTACTCTAGGAGGTGGGTCAGAAAGGATCTTGCTGTGATTTATGTCATAGAGTGTTCTGCCTATGTTTTCCTCTAAGAGTTTGATAGTTTCTGGCCTTACATTTAGGTCTTTAATCCATTTTGAGCTTATTTTTGTGTATGGTGTTAGGGAGCGATCTAATCTCATACTTTTACATGTACCTGTCCAGTTTTCCCAGCACCATTTATTGAAGAGGCTGTCCTTTCTCCACTGTACATTCCTGCCACCTTTATCAAAGATAAGGTGTCCATATGTGCGTGGGTTTATCGCTGGGCTTTCTATCCTCTTCCATTGATCTATCTTTCTGTTTTTGTGCCAGTACCATACTGTCTTGATTACTGTAGCTTTGTAGTATAGTCTGAAGTCAGGGAGCCTGATTCCTCCAGCTCCTTTTCTCGTTCTCAAGATTGCTTTGGCTATTCGGGGTCTTTTGTGTTTCCATACAAATTGTGAAATTTTTTGTTCTAGTTCTGTGAAAAATGCCAGTGGTAGTTTGATAGGGATTGCATTGAATCTGTAGATTGCTTTGGGTAGTAGAGTCATTTTCACAATGTTGATTCTTCCCATCCAAGAACATGGTATATCTCTCCATCTATTTGTATCATCTTTAATTTCTTTCATCAGTGTCTTATAATTTTCTGCATACAGGTCTTTCGTCTCCTTAGGTAGGTTTATTCCTAGATATTTTATTCTTTTTGTTGCAATGGTAAATGGAAGTGTTTTCTTGATTTCACTTTCAGATTTTTCATCATTAGTATATAGGAATGCCAGAGATTTCTGTGCATTAACTTTGTATCCTGCTACTTTACCAAATTCATTGATTAGCTCTAGTAGTTTTCTGGTAGCATCTTTAGGATTCTCTATGTATAGTATCATGTCATCTGCAAACAGTGACAGCTTTACTTCTTCTTTTCCGATTTGGATTCCTTTTATTTCCTTTTCTTCTCTGATTGCTGTGGCTAAAACTTCCAAAACTATGTTGAATAAGAGTGGTGAGAGTGGGCAACCTTGTCTTGTTCCTGATCTTAGTGGAAATGCTTTCAGTTTTTCACCATTGAGGATGATGTTTGCTGTGGGCTTGTCATATATGGCCTTTATTATGTTGAGGAAAGTTCCCTCTATGCCTATTTTCTGCAGGGTTTTTAGCATAAATGGGTGTTGAATTTTGTCGAAAGCTTTCTCTGCATCTATTGAGATGATCATATGGTTTTTCTCCTTCAATTTGTTAATATGGTTTATCACATTGATAGATTTGCGTATATTGAAGAATCCTTGCATTCCTGGAATAAACCCCACTTGATCATGGTGTATGATCCTTTTAATGTGCTGTTGGATTCTGTTTGCTAGTATTTTGTTGAGGATTTTTGCATCTATGTTCATCAGTGATATTGGCCTGTAGTTTTCTTTCTTTGTGACATCCTTGTCTGGTTTTGGTATCAAGGTGATGGTGGCCTCGTAGAAGGAATTTGGGAGTGTTCCTCCCTCTGCTATATTTTGGAAGGGTTTGAGAAGGATAGGTGTTAGCTCTTCTCTAAACGTTTGATAGAATTCACCTGTGAAGCCATCTGGTCCTGGGCTTTTGTTTGTTGGAAGATTTTTAATGACAGTTTCAATTTCAGTGCTTGTGATTGGTCTGTTCATATTTTCTATTTCTTCCTGATTCAGTCTTGGCAGGTTGTGCATTTCTAAGAATTTGTCCATTTCTTCCAGATTGTCCATTTTATTGGCATAGAGTTGCTTGTAGTAATCTCTTATGATTTTTTTTATTTCTGCAGTGTCAGTTGTTACTTCTCCTTTTTCATTTCTAATTCTATTGATTTGAGTCTTCTCCCTTTTTTTCTTGATGAGTCTGGCTAGTGGTTTATCTATTTTGTTTATCTTCTCAAAGAACCAGCTTTTAGTTTTATTGATCTTTGCTATCGTTTCCTTCATTTCTTTTTCATTTATTTCTGATCTGATTTTTATGATTTCTTTCCTTCTGCTAGCTTTGGGGTTTTTTTGTTCTTCTTTCTCTAATTGCTTGAGGTGCAAGGTTAGGTTGTTTATTCGAGATGTTTCCTGCTTCTTAAGGTGGGCTTGTATTGCTATAAACTTCCCCCTTAGAACTGCTTTTGCTGCATCCCATAGGTTTTGGGTCGTTGTGTCTCCATTGTCATTTGTTTCTAGGTATTTTTTTATTTCCTCTTTGATTTCTTCAGTGATCACTTCATTATTAAGTAGTGTATTGTTTAGCTTCCATGTGTTTGTATTTTTTACAGATCTTTTCCTGTAATTGATATCTAGTCTCATGGCGTTGTGGTCAGAAAAGATACTTGATACAATTTCAATTTTCTTAAATTTACCAAGGCTTGATTTGTGACCCAAGATATGATCTATCCTGGAGAATGTTCCATGAGCACTTGAGAAAAATGTGTATTCTGTTGTTTTTGGATGGAGTGTCCTATAAATATCAATTAAGTCCATCTTGTTTAATGTATCATTTAAAGCTTGTGTTTCCTTATTTATTTTCATTTTGGATGATCTGTCCATGGGTGAAAGTGGGGTGTTAAAGTCCCCTACTATGAATGTGTTACTGTCAATCTCCCCTTTTATGGCTGTTAGTATTTGCCTTATGTATTGAGGTGCTCCTATGTTGGGTGCATAAATATTTACAATTGTTATATCTTCTTCTTGAATCGATCCCTTGATCATTATGTAGTGTCCTTCTTTGTCTCTTGTAATAGTCCTTATTTTAAAGTCTATTTTGTCTGATATGAGAATTGCTACTCCAGCTTTCTTTTGGTTTCCATTTGCATGGAATATCTTTTTCCATCCCCTTATTTTCAGTCTGTATGTGTCTCTAGGTCTGAAGTGGGTCTCTTGTAGACAGCATATATAAGGGTCTTGTTTTTGTATCCATTCAGCCAATCTGTGTCTTTTGGTGGGAGCATTTAGTCCATTTACATTTAAGGTAATTATCGATATGTATGTTCCTATTCCCATTTTCTATATTGTTTTGGGTTCGTTATTATAGGTCTTTTCCTTCTCTTGTGTTCCTTGTCTAGAGAAGTTCCTTTAGCATTTGCTGTAAAGCTGGTTTGGTGGTGCTAAACTCTCTCAGCTTTTGCTTGTCTGTAAAGGTTTTAATTTCTCCATCAAATCTGAATGAGATCCTTGCTGGGTAAAGTAGCCTTGGTTGCAGGTTTTTCTCCTTCATCACTTTCAGTATGTCCTGCCACTCCCTTCTGGCTTGTAGGGTTTCTGCTGAGAGATCAGCTGTTAACCTTATGGGGATTCCCTTGTGTGTTATTTGCTGTTTTTCCCTTGCTGCTTTTAATATGCTTTCTTTGTATTTAATTTTTGACAGTTTGATTAATATGTGTCTTGGCGTATTTCTCCTTGTATTTATCCTGTATGGGACTCTCTGTGCTTCCTGGACTTGATTAACTATTTCCTTTCCCATATTAGGGAAGTTTTCAACTATAATCTCTTCAAATATTTTCTCAGTCCCTTTCTTTTTCTCTTCTTCTTCTGGAACCCCTATAATTCGAATGTTGGTGCGTTTAATGTTGTCCCAGAGGTCTCTGAGACTGTCCTCAGTTCTTTTCATTCTTTTTTCTTTATTCTGCTCTGCAGTAGTTATTTCCACTATTTTATCTTCCAGGTCACTTATCCGTTCTTCTGCCTCAGTTATTCTGTTATTGATCCCATCTAGAGTACTTTTAATTTCATTTATTGCGTTGTTCATCATTGCTTGTTTCACCTTTATTTCTTCTAGGTCCTTGTTAACTGCTTCTTGCATTTTGTCCATTCTACTTCCAAGATTTCGGATCATCCTTACTATCATTATTCTGAATTCTTTTTCAGGTAGACTGCCTATTTCCTCTTCATTTGTTAGGTCTGGTGCATTTTTATCTTGCTCCTTCATCTGCTGTGTGTTTTTCTGTCTTCTCATTTTGCTTATCTTACTGTGTTTGGGGTCTCCTTTTTGCAGGCTGCACGTTCGTAGTTCCCGTTGTTTTTGATGTCTGTCTCCAGTGGCTAAGGTTGTTTCAGTGGGTTGTGTAGGCTACCTGGTGGAGGGGACTAGTGCCTGTGTTGTGGTGGATGAGGCTGGATCTTGTCTCTCTAGTGGGCAGGTTCACGTCTGGTGGTGTGTTTTGGGGTGTCTGTGGCCTTATTATGATTTTAGGCAGCCTCTCTGCTAATGGGTGGGGTTGTGTTCCTGTTTTGCTAGTTGTTTGGCATAGGTTGTCTAGCACTGTGGCTTGCTGGTCGTTGAGTGAAGCTGGGTGCTGGTGTTAAGATGGAGGTCACTGGGAGATTTCCACCGTTTAATATTATGTGGAGCTGGGAGGTCTCTTTGGACCAGTGTCCTGAAGTTGGCTCTCCTACCTCAGAGGCAGAGCCCTGACTCCTGGCTGGAGCACCAAGAGCCTTTCATCCACACGGCTCAGAATAAAAGGGAGAAAAAGTAGAGAGAATTAGTAGATGTATGAGGAAAGAAAGAAGGAAAGGAGGAAAGGAAGGAAGGAAGAAAGAAGCAAAGAAGGAAAGAAAGGAGGGAGGGAGGGAGGAAGGAAGGAAGGAAGGAAGGAAGGAGGGAAAGAAGGAAAAAAGACAGAAAGAAAGAAGATACAGTAAAAATAAAATAAAGTATAATATATTTATTGAATTAAAAAATATTTAGAAAAAAAAAAAAGAGGGACGGATAGAACCTTAGGACAAATGTTGGAAGCAAAGCTATACAGAGAAAATCTTATACAGAAGCATACACATACACCTTCACAAAAAGAGGTAAAGGGGAAAAATCATAAATCTTGCTCTCAGAGACCACCTCCTCAATTTGGGGTGATTCGTTGTCTAAAGGAGGGAAGGACGGAAAGAAAGAAAGAAAGAAAGAAGGAACGACGGTAAAGTATAATAAAGTTATTACAATTAAAATTATTGAGAAAAAAAATTTTTTTTTAAAAACCATGGACGGATAGAGCCCTAGGACAAATGGTGGAAGCAAGAGTATACAGACAAGATCTCACACATAAGCATACACGTACACATTCACAAAAAGAGGAAAAGGGAAAAAAATCATAGATCTCGCTCCTAAATTCCACCTCTTCAATTTGGGATCATTTCTTGTCTATTCAGGTATTCCACAGATGCAGGGTATATCAAGTTGATTGTGGAGCTTTAATCCGCTGCTTCTGAGGCTGCTGGGGGAGATTTCCCTTTCTCTTCTTTGTTCTCACAGCTCACAGGAGCTCAGCTTTGGATTTGGCCCTGCCTCTGCGTGTAGGGCGTCTGTTTTTTGCTCAGACAGGAAAGGGTTAAAGGGGCCGCTAATTCGGGGGCTCAGGCTCACTCAGGCCGGGGGTGAGGGGGGGGAAGGAGGGGCACTGCGTGCGGGGTGGGCCTGCGGCGTCAGAGGCGGCGTGACGTTGCGGCAGAGGCCGGCGTGACGTTGCACCAGCCTGAGGCCCGCCGTGCGTTCTCCCGGGGAAGTTGTCCCTGGTTCCCGGGAACCTGGCAGTGGTGGGCTGCACAGGCTCCGCGGAAGAGGGGTGTGGAGGTTCCCGGGAACCTGGCAGGGGCGGGCTGCACAGGCCCCTTGGTGGCGGCAGCAGCAGCCCTAGCGTCTCCCGCCCGTCTCTGGGGTCCGCGCTTTTAGCCGCGGCTCGCGCCCGTCTCTGGGGTTCGCGCTTTTAGCCGCGGCTCGCGCCCGTCTCTGGGGTTCGCGCTTTTAGCCGCGGCTCGCGCCCGTCTCTGGAGTTCCTTTAAGCAGCGCTCTTAAACCCCTCTCCTCGCGCACCAGGAAACAAAGAGGGAAGAAAAAGTCTCTTGCCTCTTCGGCAGGTGCAGGCTTTTCCCCGAACTCCCTCCCGGCTAGTCGTGGTGCACTAACCCCTTCAGGCTATGTTCAAGCCGCCAACCCCAGTCCTCTCCCTGCGCTCCGTCCAAAACCGAAACCCGAGCTTCAGCTCGCAGCCCCGCCCGCCCGGGCGGGTGAGCAGACAAGCCTCTCGGGCTGGTGAGTGCCGGTCGGCACCGATCCTCTGTGCGGGAATCTCCCCGCTTTGCCCTCCACACCCGTCGCTGTGCACTACTCCTCGGTCCCGAAGCCCCCCCCTCCGCCTCCCGCAGTCTCCGCCCGCGGAGGGGCTTCCAAGTGTGTGGAAACTTTTCCTCCTTCACAGCTCCCTCCTACTGGCGCAGGTGCCGACCTTATTCTTTTGTCTCTGTTTTTTCTTTTGCCCTACCCAGGTACGTGGGGAGTTTCTTGCCTTTTGGGACGTCTGAGGTCTTCTGCCAGCCTTCAGTAGGTGTTCTGTAGGAGTTGTTCCACGTGTAGATGTATTTCTGGTGTATCCGTGGGGAGGAAGGCGATCTCCGCGTCTTACTCTTCCGCCATCTTCAAGGTCCCCCCTCTGTGTTTTGTTTTTGAAATTAATTTTGATGATGGGATTTTTCGGATCTTCACTGCTGCGTTTAGGCCGTTGTACACATGCTTGATTTCCTTATGGAGACATATAAATCCATGGGTTTTAAGATTCTTAATTGTCAGGTTTCTTCCCAGGCGTTGAATATGGGGTGTTGAGTCCATTTCGTTGAGCAAGGAGTAGGTCTTGTCTATTATATATTTGGCTTATGGAACGGTATCTGTGCTAATTTCAATCTCTGGTTTTATGCAGCACCCCAACTCACCTTTCCCCATAAGCAAGCATAAGTTGGTTTTCTAAATTTGAAACCCTGTCCTGTTTTGTAATTCATTTCACGTGTAGCCAAGTTTACATTCCGTGTATTAGTGATATCTTATGATGTTTCTTTTTCTGTGTGACTTATTTCTCGTAGAATCATCGTACCTGAATCCACTCATTATGCCGCTACGGGCCTGATGACGTAGATTTCATTGCTGAGTGATATTCCATTGTACGTACGTACCACAATTTCTTTATCCATTTTTTGCTTTCTCGGATATTTAACTTGTACCGTAGACGAGGTTTTTGTAAACAGAGCCGTTCCAAACTTTGGGGTTGCTTTGTGTTTTTGATTTTAATTTCCCTAAGCTATAGGAACATAAGTGGAAGTGCCATAGGCTCCGTTGCTTTGTTTTTTAGGCGTTTCAGGAAACACCATACACTTCTCCAGAGTGGCTGTTGGCAATTTACATCCCGCCCATCAGCATAACAAGGCTCCCTGTTCTCCATGACCTGTCCTGCCTTTCTGGATTTTAAACTTTTTCCAGATGGCCCTTTTGACTGGGGGGCAGTGAGACTTCATTGTAGTGCAGATTTCCTTTACACGCTTGCTTGGTTGTCCAAAAACGGCATATGCGTTTTTTCCTGAATATATTCAGGAAAAAACGCATACGCTCTTTGTGGCCAAGTGCATCATTGTCGACATTCTGCCTCGTTTCCTATGCTGTAAGTGCAATTCCAGTCTGCCCCCTGAAATAGTTTTCCTGAAATTCTGTCCCGCTTTCAAGTCCTCTTCGAAGACTTACTTCAGTACATTTTTGGATGATAGCTGTCATTCATAACTCTGCAGGTTTGTGAATTACGGTGTCCCAGAGCTCCTTTCTTCAACTCGCTTTCTTGTGAGCTGGCCGCAAAACTGCAGGATTGCTTCAGGGACTAATCTGTTTCCGGCAGGGCACGCTGAGCCTTTGGTAAATTCCTTTTCCTGGTGGTAAATGAGCGTTCCAAATGCCCGTGCAGACAACTACAGCTAGTCTCTCATTGGTTCTCCCTATTCCTGTTCATCTTGCGCAGAAATTGCAAACTGTGCCAAACAGGAGGTTAAAGGCACTGACTCTCCAAGTGGGGATTGTGTTAGTAAAGCGTCTGGAATGGTGAACCCGAGTACCAGGGGACGAAAACTGTGATGCATTTGAAAACGTTTCCCAATCACATGGCGGTCGATACTCTGCGTTTCCCATGCATGTTTTAGCTGAAGGAAGAATCCCTTAAACCTGGAGAGTTGGGACCCATGGAACGGGTACCATGCAGTATGACTTCAAAGGGTCTGCGTTTGCTCACCGAACCTCACCAATGCTATCAGCCCGAAGTGTCCAGCCTTATGTCTCACCCAGCTCTGTGTGTAGATGTGGTAAATCCAGGTTGCATCACAAGCCCTGAATGAATGATTTAAAAATTGCTCTCTATTTCACTGTCATTGTGTTTTGTTTTTGAAATTTATTTTGATAATGGGATTTATCGGATTTTCACTGCTCCGTTTAGGCTGCTGTACACACGCTTGTTTTCCTTATGGAGACATATAAATCAATGGTTTTTAAGATTCTTACTTTTCAGGTATCTTCCCAGGCGTTGAATATGGGGTATTGAGTCCATTTCGTTGAGCAAGGAGTAGGTCTTGTCTATTATATATTTGGCTTATGGAACGGTATCTGTGCTAATTTCAATCTCTGGTTTTATGCAGCACCCCAACTCACCTTTCCCCATAAGCAAGCATAAGTTGGTTTTCTAAATTTGAGACCCTGTTCTGTTTTGTATTTCAGTTCACGTGTAGCCAAGGTTACATTCCGTGTATTAGTGATATCTTATGATGTTTCTTTATCTGTGTGACTTATTTCTCGTAGAATCATCGTACCTGAATCCACTAATTATGCCGCTACGGGCCTGATGACGTAGATTTCATTGCGGAGTGATATTCCATTGTACGTGCGTACCACAACTGCTTTACCCAGTTTTTGCTTTCTCGGATATTTAACTTGTACCGTAGACGAGGTACTTGTAAACAGAGCCGTCCCAAACATTGGGGTGGCTGTGTGTTTTTGATTTTAATTTCCCTAAGCTATAGGACCATAAGTGGAAGTGCCATAGGCTGTGTTGCTTTGTTTCCTACGTGTTTCAGGAAACACCATACACTTCTCCAGAGTGGCTGTTGGCAATTTACATCCCGCCCATCAGCATAACAAGGCTCCCTCTTCTCCATGACCTGTCCTGCCTTTCTGGATTTTACACATTTTTCAGATGGCCCTTTTGACCGGGGGGCAGTGAGACTTCATTGTAGTGCAAATTTCCTTTACACGCTTGCTTCGTGGGCCAAAATGGGCGTATGCGTTTTTACCTGAATATATTCAGGAAAAACTGCATACGCCCTTTTTGGCCAAGTGCATCATTGTCGACATTCTGCCTCTTTTCGTATGCTTTAAGTGCAATTCCAGTCTACCCCTTGAAATCGTTTTCCTGAAATTCTGCCCCGCTTTCATGTCCTCTTTGAAGACTTACTTCAATACATTTTTGGACGATAGCTGTCATTCATAACTCTGCAGGTTTGTGAATTGCAGTGCCCCTGAGCTCCTTTCTTCAACTCTCTTTCTTGTGAGCTGGCAGCAAAACCGCAGGATTGCTTCAGGCCATAATCTCTTTCCAGGGGGGGAACGCTGAGCCTTTGCTTAATTCCTCTTCCTGGTGGGAAATGAGCGTTCCATTTGCCCGTGCAGACACCTACAGCTAGTCTCTCATTGGTTCTCCCTATTCCTGTTCATCTTGGGCAGAAATTGCAAACTGTGCCAAACAGGAGGTTAAAGGCACTGACTCTCCAAGTGGGGATAGTGTTAGTAAAGCGTCTGAAATGATGAACCCGAGTACCAGGGGACGAAAACTGAGATGCATTTGAAAACATTTCCCGGTCACACAGTGCACTGTACTGTGGGTTTCCCATGCATGTTTTAGCTGAAGGAAGAATCCCTTAAACCTGGAGAGTTGGGACCCATGGAATGGGTACCATGCAGGATGACTTCAAAGGGTCTGCGTTTGCTCACCGAACCTCACCAATGCTATCAGCCCGAAGTGTCCAGCCTTATGTCTCACCCAGCTCTGGCTGTAGATGTGGTAAATCCAGGTTGCATCACAAGCCCTGAATGAATTATTTAAGAATTGCTCTCTATTTCACTGTCATTGTGTTTTGTTTTTGAAATTCATTTTGATAATGGGATTTATCGGATGTTCACTGCTGCGTTTAGGCCGCTGTACACACGCTTGATTTCCTTATGGAGACATATAAATCCATGGGTTTTAAGATTCTTATTTGTCAGGTATCTTCCCAGGCGTTGAATAAGTTGTGTTGAATCCATTTCGTTGAGCAAGGAGTAGGTCTTGTCTATTATATATTTGCCTTATGAAACGGTATCTGTGCTAATTTCAATCTCTGGTTTTATGCAGCACCCCAACTCACCTTTCCCCATAAGCAAGCATAAGTTGGTTTTCTAAATTTGAGACCCTGTTCTGTTTTGTAATTCAGTTTATGTTTAGCCAAGTTTACATTCCGTGTATTAGTGATATCTTATGATGTTTCTTTTTCTTTGTGACTTTTTTCTCGTAGAATCATCGTACCTGAATCCACTCATTATGCCGATAGGGACCTGATGTCGTAGATTTCATTGCTGAGTGATATTCCATTGTACGTGCGTACCACAACTGCTTTATCCAGTTTTTGCTTTCTCGGATATTTAACTTGTACCGTAGACGAGGTACTTGTAAACAGAGCCGTCCCAAACATTGGGGTGGCTGTGTGTTTTTGATTTTAATTTCCCTAAGCTATAGGACCATAAGTGGAAGTGCCATAGGCTGTGTTGCTTTGTTTCCTACGTGTTTCAGGAAACACCATACACTTCTCCAGAGTGGCTGTTGGCAATTTACATCCCGCCCATCAGCATAACAAGGCTCCCTCTTCTCCATGACCTGTCCTGCCTTTCTGGATTTTACACATTTTTCAGATGGCCCTTTTGACCGGGGGGCAGTGAGACTTCATTGTAGTGCAAATTTCCTTTACACGCTTGCTTCGTGGGCCAAAATGGGCGTATGCGTTTTTACCTGAATATATTCAGGAAAAACTGCATACGCCCTTTTTGGCCAAGTGCATCATTGTCGACATTCTGCCTCTTTTCGTATGCTTTAAGTGCAATTCCAGTCTACCCCTTGAAATCGTTTTCCTGAAATTCTGCCCCGCTTTCATGTCCTCTTTGAAGACTTACTTCAATACATTTTTGGACGATAGCTGTCATTCATAACTCTGCAGGTTTGTGAATTGCAGTGCCCCTGAGCTCCTTTCTTCAACTCTCTTTCTTGTGAGCTGGCAGCAAAACCGCAGGATTGCTTCAGGCCATAATCTCTTTCCAGGGGGGGAACGCTGAGCCTTTGCTTAATTCCTCTTCCTGGTGGGAAATGAGCGTTCCATTTGCCCGTGCAGACACCTACAGCTAGTCTCTCATTGGTTCTCCCTATTCCTGTTCATCTTGCGCAGAAATTGCAAACTGTGCCAAACAGGAGGTTAAAGGCACTGACTCTCCAAGTGGGGATAGTGTTAGTAAAGCGTCTGAAATGATGAACCCGAGTACCAGGGGACGAAAACTGAAATGCATTTGAAAACATTTCCCGGTCACACAGTGCACTGTACTGTGGGTTTCCCATGCATGTTTTAGCTGAAGGAAGAATCCCTTAAACCTGGAGAGTTGGGACCCATGGAATGGGTACCATGCAGTATGACTTCAAAGGGTCTGCGTTTGCTCACCGAACCTCACCAATGCTATCAGCCCGAAGTGTCCAGCCTTATGTCTCACCCAGCTCTGGGTGTAGATGTGGTAAATCCAGGTTGCATCACAAGCCCTGAATGAATTATTTAAGAATTGCTCTCTATTTCACTGTCATTGTGTTTTGTTTTTGAAATTCATTTTGATAATGGGATTTATCGGATGTTCACTGCTGCGTTTAGGCCGCTGTACACACGCTTGATTTCCTTATGGAGACATATAAATCCATGGGTTTTAAGATTCTTACTTGTCAGGTATCTTCCCAGGCGTTGAATATGTTGTGTTGAATCCATTTCGTTGAGCAAGGAGTAGGTCTTGTCTATTATATATTTGCCTTATGAAACGGTATCTGTGCTAATTTCAATCTCTGGTTTTATGCAGCACCCCAACTCACCTTTCGCCATAAGCAAGCATAAGTTGGTTTTCTAAATTTGAGACCCTGTTCTGTTTTGTAATTCAGTTTATGTGTAGCCAAGTTTACATTCCGTGTATTAGTGATATCTTATGATGTTTCTTTTTCTTTGTGACTTTTTTCTCGTAGAATCATCGTACCTGAATCCACTCATTATGCCGATAGGGACCTGATGACGTAGATTTCATTGCTGAGTGATATTCCATTGTACGTGCGTACCACAACTTCTTTATCCATTTTTTGCTTTCTTGGATATTTAACTTGTACCGTAGACGAGGTTCTTGTAAACAGAGCCGTCCCAAACATTGGGCTGGCTGTGTGTTTTTGATTTTAATTTCCCTAAGCTATAGGACCATATTTGGAAGTGCCATAGGCTGTGTTGCTTTGTTTCCTACATGTTTCAGGAAACACCATACACTTCTCCAGAGTGGCTGTTGGCAATTTATATCCCACCCATCAGCATAACAAGGCTCCCTGTTCTCCATGACCTGACCTGCCTTTCTGGATTTTACACATTTTTCAGATGGCCCTTTTGACCGGGGAGCAGTGAGACTTCATTGTAGTGCAGATTTCCTTTACACGCTTGCTGGGTTGGCCAAAAAGGGCGTATGCGTTTTTTTCTGAATATATTCAGGAAAAAACGCATACGCCCTTTATGGCCAAGTGCATCATTGTCGACATTCTGCCTATTTTCCTATGCTTTAAGTGCAATTCCAGTCTGCCCCCTGAAATCATTTTCCTGAAATTCTGCCCCGCTTTCCAGTCCTCTTCGAAGACTTACTTCAGTACATTTTTGTACGATAGCTGTCATTCATAACTCTGCAGGTTTGTGAATTACAGTGCCCCTGAGCTCCTTTCTTCAACTCTCTTTCTTGTGAGCTGGCCACAAAACCGCAGGATTGCTTCAGGCCCTAATCTGTTTCCGGCAGGGCAGGCTGAGCATATGGTTAATTCCTCTTCCTGGTGTGAAATGAGCGTTCCATTTGCCCGTGCAGACACCTACAGCTAGTCTCTCATTGGTTCTCCCTATTCCTGTTCATCTTGCGCAGAAATTGCAAACTGTGCCAAACAGGAGGTTAAAGGCACTGACTCTCCAAGTGGGGAGAGTGTTAGTAAAGCGTCTGGAATGGTGAACCCGAGTACCAGGGGACGAAAACTGTGATGCATTTGAAAACGTTTCCCAATCACATGGCGGTCGATACTCTGCGTTTCCCATGCATGTTTTAGCTGAAGGAAGAATCCCTTAAACCTGGAGAGTTGGGACCCATGGAACGGGTACCATGCAGTATGACTTCAAAGGGTCTGCGTTTGCTCACCGAACCTCACCAATGGTATCAGCCCGAAGTGTCCAGCCTTATGTCTCACCCAGCTCTGTGTGTAGATGTGGTAAATCCAGGTTGCATCACAAGCCCTGAATGAATGATTTAAGAATTTCTCTCTATTTCACTGTCATTGTGTTTTGTTTTTGAAATTTATTTTGATAATGGGATTTATCGGATTTTCACTGCTCCGTTTAGGCTGCTGTACACACGCTTGTTTTCCTTATGGAGACATATAAATCAATGGTTTTTAAGATTCTTACTTTTCAGTTATCTTCCCAGGCGTTGAATATGGGGTATTGAGTCCATTTCGTTGAGCAAGGAGTAGGTCTTGTCTATTATATATTTGGCTTATGGAACGGTATCTGTGCTAATTTCAATCTCTGGTTTTATGCAGCACCCCAACTCACCTTTCCCCATAAGCAAGCATAAGTTGGTTTTCTAAATTTGAGACCCTGTTCTGTTTTGTATTTCAGTTCACGTGTAGCCAAGGTTACATTCCGTGTATTAGTGATATCTTATGATGTTTCTTTATCTGTGTGACTTATTTCTCGTAGAATCATCGTACCTGAATCCACTAATTATGCCGCTACGGGCCTGATGACGTAGATTTCATTGCTGAGTGATATTCCATTGTACGTGCGTACCACAACTGCTTTATCCAGTTTTTGCTTTCTCGGATATTTAACTTGTACCGTAGACGAGGTACTTGTAAACAGAGCCGTCCCAAACATTGGGGTGGCTGTGTGTTTTTGATTTTAATTTCCCTAAGCTATAGGACCATAAGTGGAAGTGCCATAGGCTGTGTTGCTTTGTTTCCTACGTGTTTCAGGAAACACCATACACTTCTCCAGAGTGGCTGTTGGCAATTTACATCCCGCCCATCAGCATAACAAGGCTCCCTCTTCTCCATGACCTGTCCTGCCTTTCTGGATTTTACACATTTTTCAGATGGCCCTTTTGACCGGGGGGCAGTGAGACTTCATTGTAGTGCAAATTTCCTTTACACGCTTGCTTCGTGGGCCAAAATGGGCGTATGCGTTTTTACCTGAATATATTCAGGAAAAACTGCATACGCCCTTTTTGGCCAAGTGCATCATTGTCGACATTCTGCCTCTTTTCGTATGCTTTAAATGCAATTCCAGTCTACCCCTTGAAATCGTTTTCCTGAAATTCTGCCCCGCTTTCATGTCCTCTTTGAAGACTTACTTCAATACATTTTTGGACGATAGCTGTCATTCATAACTCTGCAGGTTTGTGAATTGCAGTGCCCCTGAGCTCCTTTCTTCAACTCTCTTTCTTGTGAGCTGGCAGCAAAACCGCAGGATTGCTTCAGGCCATAATCTCTTTCCAGGGGGGGAACGCTGAGCCTTTGCTTAATTCCTCTTCCTGGTGGGAAATGAGCGTTCCATTTGCCCGTGCAGACACCTACAGCTAGTCTCTCATTGGTTCTCCCTATTCCTGTTCATCTTGCGCAGAAATTGCAAACTGTGCCAAACAGGAGGTTAAAGGCACTGACTCTCCAAGTGGGGATAGTGTTAGTAAAGCGTCTGAAATGATGAACCCGAGTACCAGGGGACGAAAACTGAGATGCATTTGAAAACATTTCCCGGTCACACAGTGCACTGTACTGTGGGTTTCCCATGCATGTTTTAGCTGAAGGAAGAATCCCTTAAACCTGGAGAGTTGGGACCCATGGAATGGGTACCATGCAGGATGACTTCAAAGGGTCTGCGTTTGCTCACCGAACCTCACCAATGCTATCAGCCCGAAGTGTCCAGCCTTATGTCTCACCCAGCTCTGGGTGTAGATGTGGTAAATCCAGGTTGCATCACAAGCCCTGAATGAATTATTTAAGAATTGCTCTCTATTTCACTGTCATTGTGTTTTGTTTTTGAAATTCATTTTGATAATGGGATTTATCGGATGTTCACTGCTGCGTTTAGGCCGCTGTACACACGCTTGATTTCCTTATGGAGACATATAAATCCATGGGTTTTAAGATTCTTACTTGTCAGGTATCTTCCCAGGCGTTGAATAAGTTGTGTTGAATCCATTTCGTTGAGCAAGGAGTAGGTCTTGTCTATTATATATTTGCCTTATGAAACGGTATCTGTGCTAATTTCAATCTCTGGTTTTATGCAGCACCCCAACTCACCTTTCCCCATAAGCAAGCATAAGTTGGTTTTCTAAATTTGAGACCCTGTTCTGTTTTGTAATTCAGTTTATGTGTAGCCAAGTTTACATTCCGTGTATTAGTGATATCTTATGATGTTTCTTTTTCTTTGTGACTTTTTTCTCGTAGAATCATCGTACCTGAATCCACTCATTATGCCGATAGGGACCTGATGACGTAGATTTCATTGCTGAGTGATATTCCATTGTACGTGCGTACCACAACTTCTTTATCCATTTTTTGCTTTCTTGGATATTTAACTTGTACCGTAGACGAGGTTCTTGTAAACAGAGCCGTCCCAAACATTGGGCTGGCTGTGTGTTTTTGATTTTAATTTCCCTAAGCTATAGGACCATATTTGGAAGTGCCATAGGCTGTGTTGCTTTGTTTCCTACATGTTTCAGGAAACACCATACACTTCTCCAGAGTGGCTGTTGGCAATTTATATCCCACCCATCAGCATAACAAGGCTCCCTGTTCTCCATGACCTGACCTGCCTTTCTGGATTTTACACATTTTTCAGATGGCCCTTTTGACCGGGGAGCAGTGAGACTTCATTGTAGTGCAGATTTCCTTTACACGCTTGCTGGGTTGGCCAAAAAGGGCGTATGCGTTTTTTTCTGAATATATTCAGGAAAAAACGCATACGCCCTTTATGGCCAAGTGCATCATTGTCGACATTCTGCCTATTTTCCTATGCTTTAAGTGCAATTCCAGTCTGCCCCCTGAAATCATTTTCCTGAAATTCTGCCCCGCTTTCCAGTCCTCTTCGAAGACTTACTTCAGTACATTTTTGTACGAAAGCTGTCATTCATAACTCTGCAGGTTTGTGAATTACAGTGCCCCTGAGCTCCTTTCTTCAACTCTCTTTCTTGTGAGCTGGCCACAAAACCGCAGGATTGCTTCAGGCCCTAATCTGTTTCCGGCAGGGCAGGCTGAGCATATGGTTAATTCCTCTTCCTGGTGTGAAATGAGCGTTCCATTTGCCCGTGCAGACACCTACAGCTAGTCTCTCATTGGTTCTCCCTATTCCTGTTCATCTTGCGCAGAAATTGCAAACTGTGCCAAACAGGAGGTTAAAGTCCCTGACTCTCCAAGTGGGGAGAGTGTTAGTAAAGCGTCTGGAATGGTGAACCCGAGTACCAGGGGACGAAAACTGTGATGCATTTGAAAACGTTTCCCAATCACATGGCGGTCGATACTCTGCGTTTCCCATGCATGTTTTAGCTGAAGGAAGAATCCCTTAAACCTGGAGAGTTGGGACCCATGGAACGGGTACCATGCAGGATGACTTCAAAGGGTCTGCGTTTGCTCACCGAACCTCACCAATGGTATCAGCCCGAAGTGTCCAGCCTTATGTCTCACCCAGCTCTGGGTGTAGATGTGGTAAATCCAGGTTGCATCACAAGCACTGAATGAATTATTTAAGAATTGCTCTCTATTTCACTGTCATTGTGTTTTGTTTTTGAAAATTATTTTGATAATGGGATTTATCGGATTTTCACTGCTCCGTTTAGGCTGCTGTACACACGCTTGTTTTCCTTATGGAGACATATAAATCAATGGTTTTTAAGATTCTTACTTTTCAGGTATCTTCCCAGGCGTTGAATATGGGGTATTGAGTCCATTTCGTTGAGCAAGGTGTAGGTCCTGTCTATTATATATTTGGCTTATGGGACGGTATGTGTGCTAATTTCAATCTCTGGTTTTATGCAGCACCCCAACTCACCTTTCCCCATAAGCAAGCATAAGTTGGTTTTCTAAATTTGAGACCCTGTTCTGTTTTGTAATTCAGTTCATGTGTAGCCAAGTTTACATTCCATGTATTAGTGATATCTTACGATGTTTCTTTTTCTGTGTGACTTATTTCTCGTAGAATCATCGTACCTGAATCCACTCATTATGCCGATAGGGACCTGATGACGTAGATTTCATTGCTGAGTGATATTCCATTGTACATGCGTACCACAACTTCTTTATCCATTTTTTGCTTTCTCGGATATTTAACTTGTACTGTAGACGAGGTTCTTGTAAACAGAGCCGTCCCAAACTTTGGGGTGGCTGTGTGATTTTGATTTTAATTTCCCTAAGCTATAGGACCATAAGTGGAAGTGCCATAGGCTGTGTTGCTTTGTTTCCTACGTGTTTCTGGAAACACCATACACTTCTCCAGAGTGGTTGTTGGGAATTTACATCCCACCCATCAGCATAACAAGGCTCCCTGTTCTCCATGACCTGTCCTGCCTTTCTGGATTTTACACTTTTTTCAGATGGCCCTTTTGACCGGGGGGCAGTGAGACTTCATTGTAGTGCAGATTTCCTTTACACGCTTGCTTGGTTGGCCAAAAAGGGCGTATGCGTTTTTTCCTGAATATATTCAGGAAAAAACGCATACGCCCTTTTTGGCCAAGTGCATCATGGTCGACATTCTGCCTCTTCTCCTATGCTTTAAGTGCAATTCCAGTCTATCCCCTGAAATCGTGTTCCTGAAATTCTGCCCCGCTTTCAAGTCCTCTTCGAAGACTTACTTCAATACATTTTTGGACGATAGCTGTCATTCATAACTCTGCAGTTTTGTGAATTACAGTGCCCCTGAGCTCCTTTCTTCAACTCGCTTTCTTGTGAGCTGGCCACAAAACCGCAGGATTGCTTCAGGCCCTAATCTGTTTCCGGCAGAGCACCCTGAGCCTTTGTTTAATCCCTCTTCCTGGTGCGAAATGAGCATTCCTTTTGCCCGTGCACACACCTACAGCTAGTCTCTCATTGGTTCTCCCTATTCCTGTACATCTTGCGCAGAAATTGCAAACTGTGCCAAACAGGAGGTTAAAGGCACTGACTCTCCAAGTGGGGAGAGTGTTAGTAAAGCGTCTGGAATGGTGAACCCGAGTACCAGGGTTCGAAAACTGAGATGCATTTGAAAACGTTTCCCAATCACACGGTGGACCATACTCTGGGTTTCCCATGCATGTTTTAGCTGAAGGAAGAATCCCTTAAACCTGGAGAGTTTGGACCCATGGAATGGGTACCATGCAGTATGACTTCAAAGGGTCTGCGTTTGCTCACCGAACCTCAACAATGCTATCAGCACGAAGTGTCCAGCCTTATGTCTCACCCAGCTCTGGATGTAGATGTGGTAAATCGAGGTTGCATCACATGCCCTGAATGAATTATTTAAGAATTGCTCTCTATTTCACTCTCATTGTGTTTTGTTTTTCTAATTCATTTTGATAATGGGATTTATTGGATTTTCTCTGCTGCGTTCATGCAGCTGTACACACGCTTGATTGTCTTAAGGAGACATATAAATCCATGGGTTTGAAGATTCTTACTAGTCAGGTGTATTCCTAGGCGTTGAATATGAGGTGTTTAGTCCATTTCGTTGAGCAAGGCGTAGGTCTTGACTATTACATATTTGGCTTATGGAAAGCTATCTGTGCTAATTTCTATCTCTGCTTTTATGCAGCACCCCAACTCACTTTTCCCCTTAAGCAAGCATAAGTTGGTTTTCTAAATTTGAGACCCTGTTCTGTTTTGTAATTCAGTTCATGTGTAGCCAAGTTTACATTCCGTGTATTAGTGATAACTTATGATGTTTCATTTTCTGTGTGACTTATTTCACTTAGAATCATCGTACCTGAATCCACTCATTATGCCGCGACGGGCCTGATGAAATAGATTTCATTGGTGAGTGATATTCATTTGTACGTACGTACCACACTTCTTTATCCATTTTTCGCTTTCTGGGATATTTAACTTGTTCCGTAGACGAGGTTCTTGTAAACAGAGCCGTCGGACACTTTGGGGTGGCTGTCTGTTTTTGATTTTAATTTCCGTGATCTATAAGACCATAAGTGGAAGTGCCGTAGTCTCCGTTGCTTTGTTTCTTAGGTGTTTCAGGAAACACCATACACTTCTCCAGAGTGGCTGTTGGCATTTACATCCCGCCCATCAGCATAACAAGGCTCCCTGTTCTCCATGGCCTGTCCTGTGTTTCTGGTTTTTACACTTTTTTCAGATGGCCCTTTTGACGAATGGGAAATGAGACTTCATTGTAGTGCGGATTTCCATTGCTCGAGTGCTTGGTTGGCCAAAAAGGGCATATGTGTTTTTTCCTGAATATATTCAGGAAAAAATGTTTACGCACTTTTGTCCAAGTGCATCACTGTCAAAGATCTGCCGCTTTTCACATGCTTTAAATGCAATTCCAATCTACCTCCTGAAATATGATTCCTGCAATTCTGCCTCGTTTTCAAGTCCTCTTTGCAGACTTACTTCCATATATTTTTGCCAATAGCTGTCATTTATAACTCTGCAGGTTTGTGAATTACAGTGCCCGTGATTTCCTTTCTTAACTCGTTTCCTTGAAAACTGGCCACAGAACCGCAGGTTTGCTTCAGGCTGTAATCAGGGTCCGGCACGGCACTCTGAGACTTTGGTTCATTCCACTTCCGGTGGGAAATTACAGTTAAATGTGCCCCTCCAGACACCTGCCTCACTCCTAGCCCCTTGGTGATGTGTGTCCTCTGGTTTGAGGCCACATGTGCTGCGTTCCTCACCTTTGGCTGATGTGGCCCCACTGGTGTGAGGACACTCCTGCCTGGTTCCCATCCCCTTGGTGATGTGGGCCCTCCGGTGAGAGTCTGATCCTGGTTGGGTTCCTCACACTTCTGTGAGGTGGGCCCTCTTCTCTGAGGTCACTCCTGCCTGGCTGGTACACCCCGCCTTGGCGACGTCGGCCCTCTGGTGGGATTTGGTGCCTGCTGGGTGTCTCCTCCCCTCGGTAATGAGGGCCCTCTGGCGTCAGGCCCTAACTCCTGGGCTCCCAATATTTTCTTTTTTTTTTTTTTTTTTTTAAACATCTTTATTGGGGTATAATTGCTTTACAATTGTGTGTTAGTTTCTGCTTTATAACAAAGTGAATCAGTTATACATATACATATGTTCCCATATGTCTTCCCTCTTGCATCTCCCTCCCTCCCACTCTCCCTATCCCACCCCTCCAGGCTGTCACAAAGCACCGAGCTAATATCCCTGTGCCTTGCGGCTGCTTCCCCCTAGCTATCTACCTTACTACGTTTGTTAGTGTGTATATGTCCATGACTCTCTCTCACCCTGTCAAAGCTCACCCTTCCCCCTCCCCATATCCTCAAGTCTGTTCTCCAGTAGGTCTGCGTCTTTATTCCTGTCTTACCCCTAGGTTCTTCATGACATTTTTTTTCCCCTTAAATTCCATATATATGCGTTAGCATACGGTATTTGTCTTTTTCTTTCTGACTTACTTCACTCTGTATGACAGACTCTAGGTCTATCCACCTCATTACAAATAGCTCAATTTCGTTTCTTTTTATGGCTGAGTAATATTCCATTGTATATATGTGCCACATCTTCTTTATCCATTCATCCGATGATGGGCGCTTAGGTTGTTTCCATCTCCGGGCTATTGTAAATAGAGCTGCAATGAACATTTTGGTACATGACTCTTTTTGAATTTTGGTTTTCTCAGGGTATATGCCCAGTAGTGGGATTGCTGGGTCATATGGTAATTCTATTTGTAGTTTTATAAGGAACCTCCATACTGTTCTCCATAGTGGCTGAACCAATTCACATTCCCACCAGCAGTGCAAGAGTGTTCCCTTTTCTCCACACCCTCTCCAGCATTTATTGTTTCTAGATTTTTTGATGATGGCCATTCTGACTGGTGTGAGATGATATCTCATTGTAGTTTTGATTTGCATTTCTCTAATGATTAATGATGTTGAGCATTCTTTCATGTGTTTGTTGGCATTCTGTATATCTTCTTTGGAGAAATGTCTATTTAGGTCTTCTGCCCATTTTTGGATTGGGTTGTTTGTTTTTTTGTTATTGAGCTGCATGAGCTGCTTGTAAATTTTGGAGATTAAACCTTTGTCAGTTGCTTCATTTGCAAATATTTTCTCCCATTCTGAGGGTTGTCTTTTGGTCTTGATTATGGTTTCCTTTGCTGTGCAAAAGCTTTGAAGTTTCATTAGGTCCCATTTGTTTATTTTTGTTTTTATTTCCATTACTCTAGGAGGTGGGTCAGAAAGGATCTTGCTGTGATTTATGTCATAGAGTGTTCTGCCTATGTTTTCCTCTAAGAGTTTGATAGTTTCTGGCCTTACATTTAGGTCTTTAATCCATTTTGAGCTTATTTTTGTGTATGGTGTTAGGGAGTGATCTAATCTCATACTTTTACATGTACCTGTCCAGTTTTCCCAGCACCATTTATTGAAGAGGCTGTCCTTTCTCCACTGTACATTCCTGCCACCTTTATCAAAGATAAGGTGTCCATATGTGCGTGGGTTTATCGCTGGGCTTTCTATCCTGTTCCATTGATCTATATTTCTGTTTTTGTGCCAGTACCATACTGTCTTGATTACTGTAGCTTTGTAGTATAGTCTGAAGTCAGGGAGCCTGATTCCTCCAGCCCCTTTTTTCGTTCTCAAGATTGCTTTGGCTATTCGGGGTCTTTTGTGTTTCCATACAAATTGTGAAATTTTTTGTTCTAGTTCTGTGAAAAATGCCAGTGGTAGTTTGATAGGGATTGCATTGAATCTGTAGATTGCTTTGGGTAGTAGAGTCATTTTCACAATGTTGATTCTTCCCATCCAAGAACATGGTATATCTCTCCATCTATTTGTATCATCTTTAATTTCTTTCATCAGTGTCTTATAATTTTCTGCATACAGGTCTTTCGTCTCCTTAGGTAGGTTTATTCCTAGATATTTTATTCTTTTTGTTGCAATGGTAAATGGGAGTGTTTTCTTGATTTCACTTTCAGATTTTTCATCATTAGTATATAGGAATGCCAGAGATTTCTGTGCATTAACTTTGTATCCTGCTACTTTACCAAATTCATTGATTAGCTCTAGTAGTTTTCTGGTAGCATCTTTAGGATTCTCTATGTATAGTATCATGTCATCTGCAAACAGTGACAGCTTTACTTCTTCTTTTCCGATTTGGATTCCTTTTATTTCCTTTTCTTCTCTGATTGCTGTGGCTAAAACTTCCAAAACTATGTTGAATAAGAGTGGTGAGAGTGGGCAACCTTGTCTTGTTCCTGATCTTAGTGGAAATGCTTTCAGTTTTTCACCATTGAGGATGATGTTTGCTGTGGGCTTGTCATATATGGCCTTTATTATGTTGAGGAAAGTTCCCTCTATGCCTACTTTCTGCAGGGTTTTTAGCATAAATGGGTGTTGAATTTTGTCAAAAGCTTTCTCTGCACCTATTGAGATGATCATATGGTTTTTCTCCTTCAATTTGTTAATATGGTTTATCACATTGATAGATTTGCGTATATTGAAGAATCCTTGCATTCCTGGAATAAACCCCACTTGATCATGGTGTATGATCCTTTTAATGTGCTGTTGGATTCTGTTTGCTAGTATTTTGTTGAGGATTTTTGCATCTATGTTCATCAGTGATATTGGCCTGTAGTTTTCTTTCTTTGTGACATCCTTGTCTGGTTTTGGTATCAAGGTGATGGTGGCCTTGTAGAAGGAATTTGGGAGTGTTCCTCCCTCTGCTATATTTTGGAAGAGTTTGAGAAGGATAGGTGTTAGCTCTTCTCTAAACGTTTGATAGAATTCACCTGTGAAGCCATCTGGTCCTGGGCTTTTGTTTGTTGGAAGATTTTTAATGACAGTTTCAATTTCAGTGCTTGTGATTGGTCTGTTCATATTTTCTATTTCTTCCTGATTCAGTCTTGGCAGGTTGTGCATTTCTAAGAATTTGTCCATTTCTTCCAGATTGTCCATTTTATTGGCATAGAGTTGCTTGTAGTAATCTCTTATGATTTTTTTTATTTCTGCAGTGTCAGTTGTTACTTCTCCTTTTTCATTTCTAATTCTATTGATTTGAGTCTTCTCCCTTTTTTTCTTGATGAGTCTGGCTAGTGGTTTATCTATTTTGTTTATCTTCTCAAAGAACCAGCTTTTAGTTTTATTGATCTTTGCTATCGTTTCCTTCATTTCTTTTTCATTTATTTCTGATCTGATTTTTATGATTTCTTTCCTTCTGCTAGCTTTGGGGTTTTTTTGTTCTTCTTTCTCTAATTGCTTGAGGTGCAAGGTTAGGTTGTTTATTCGAGATGTTTCCTGCTTCTTAAGGTGGGCTTGTATTGCTATAAACTTCCCCCTTAGAACTGCTTTTGCTGCATCCCATAGGTTTTGGGTCGTTGTGTCTCCATTGTCATTTGTTTCTAGGTATTTTTTTATTTCCTCTTTGATTTCTTCAGTGATCACTTCATTATTAAGTAGTGTATTGTTTAGCTTCCATGTGTTTGTATTTTTTACAGATCTTTTCCTGTAATTGATATCTAGTCTCATGGCGTTGTGGTCAGAAAAGATACTTGATACAATTTCAATTTTCTTAAATTTACCAAGGCTTGATTTGTGACCCAAGATATGATCTATCCTGGAGAATGTTCCATGAGCACTTGAGAAAAATGTGTATTCTGTTGTTTTTGGATGGAGTGTCCTATAAATATCAATTAAGTCCATCTTGTTTAATGTATCATTTAAAGCTTGTGTTTCCTTATTTATTTTCATTTTGGATGATCTGTCCATGGGTGAAAGTGGGGTGTTAAAGTCCCCTACTATGAATGTGTTACTGTCAATCTCCCCTTTTATGGCTGTTAGTATTTGCCTTATGTATTGAGGTGCTCCTATGTTGGGTGCATAAATATTTACAATTGTTATATCTTCTTCTTGAATCGATCCCTTGATCATTATGTAGTGTCCTTCTTTGTCTCTTGTAATAGTCCTTATTTTAAAGTCTATTTTGTCTGATATGAGAATTGCTACTCCAGCTTTCTTTTGGTTTCCATTTGCATGGAATATCTTTTTCCATCCCCTTATTTTCAGTCTGTATGTGTCTCTAGGTCTGAAGTGGGTCTCTTGTAGACAGCATATATAAGGGTCTTGTTTTTGTATCCATTCAGCCAATCTGTGTCTTTTGGTGGGAGCATTTAGTCCATTTACATTTAAGGTAATTATCGATATGTATGTTCCTATTCCCATTTTCTATATTGTTTTGGGTTCGTTATTATAGGTCTTTTCCTTCTCTTGTGTTCCTTGTCTAGAGAAGTTCCTTTAGCATTTGCTGTAAAGCTGGTTTGGTGGTGCTAAACTCTCTCAGCTTTTGCTTGTCTGTAAAGGTTTTAATTTCTCCATCAAATCTGAATGAGATCCTTGCTGGGTAAAGTAGCCTTGGTTGCAGGTTTTTCTCCTTCATCACTTTCAGTATGTCCTGCCACTCCCTTCTGGCTTGTAGGGTTTCTGCTGAGAGATCAGCTGTTAACCTTATGGGGATTCCCTTGTGTGTTATTTGCTGTTTTTCCCTTGCTGCTTTTAATATGCTTTCTTTGTATTTAATTTTTGACAGTTTGATTAATATGTGTCTTGGCGTATTTCTCCTTGTATTTATCCTGTATGGGACTCTCTGTGCTTCCTGGACTTGATTAACTATTTCCTTTCCCATATTAGGGAAGTTTTCAACTATAATCTCTTCAAATATTTTCTCAGTCCCTTTCTTTTTCTCTTCTTCTTCTGGAACCCCTATAATTCGAATGTTGGTGCGTTTAATGTTGTCCCAGAGGTCTCTGAGACTGTCCTCAGTTCTTTTCATTCTTTTTTCTTTATTCTGCTCTGCAGTAGTTATTTCCACTATTTTATCTTCCAGGTCACTTATCCGTTCTTCTGCCTCAGTTATTCTGTTATTGATCCCATCTAGAGTACTTTTAATTTCATTTATTGCGTTGTTCATCATTGCTTGTTTCACCTTTATTTCTTCTAGGTCCTTGTTAACTGCTTCTTGCATTTTGTCCATTCTACTTCCAAGATTTCGGATCATCCTTACTATCATTATTCTGAATTCTTTTTCAGGTAGACTGCCTATTTCCTCTTCATTTGTTAGGTCTGGTGCATTTTTATCTTGCTCCTTCATCTGCTGTGTGTTTTTCTGTCTTCTCATTTTGCTTATCTTACTGTGTTTGGGGTCTCCTTTTTGCAGGCTGCACGTTCGTAGTTCCCGTTGTTTTTGATGTCTGTCTCCAGTGGCTAAGGTTGTTTCAGTGGGTTGTGTAGGCTTCCTGGTGGAGGGGACTAGTGCCTGTGTTGTGGTGGATGAGGCTGGATCTTGTCTCTCTAGTGGGCAGGTTCACGTCTGGTGGTGTGTTTTGGGGTGTCTGTGGCCTTATTATGATTTTAGGCAGCCTCTCTGCTAATGGGTGGGGTTGTGTTCCTGTTTTGCTAGTTGTTTGGCATAGGTTGTCTAGCACTGTGGCTTGCTGGTCGTTGAGTGAAGCTGGGTGCTGGTGTTAAGATGGAGGTCACTGGGAGATTTCCACCGTTTAATATTATGTGGAGCTGGGAGGTCTCTTTTGACCAGTGTCCTGAAGTTGGCTCTCCTACCTCAGAGGCAGAGCCCTGACTCCTGGCTGGAGCACCAAGAGCCTTTCATCCACACGGCTCAGAATAAAAGGGAGAAAAAGTAGAGAGAATTAGTAGATGTATGAGGAAAGAAAGAAGGAAAGGAGGAAAGGAAGGAAGGAAGAAAGAAGCAAAGAAGGAAAGAAAGGAGGGAGGGAGGGAGGAAGGAAGGAAGGAAGGAAGGAAGGAGGGAAAGAAGGAAAAAAGACAGAAAGAAAGAAGATACATTAAAAATAAAATAAAGTATAATATATTTATTGAATTAAAAAATATTTAGAAAAAAAAAAAAAAAGAGGGACGGATAGAACCTTAGGACAAATGTTGGAAGCAAAGCTATACAGAGAAAATCTTATACAGAAGCATACACATACACCTTCACAAAAAGAGGTAAAGGGGAAAAATCATAAATCTTGCTCTCAGAGACCACCTCCTCAATTTGGGGTGATTCGTTGTCTAAAGGAGGGAAGGACGGAAAGAAAGAAAGAAAGAAAGAAGGAACGACGGTAAAGTATAATAAAGTTATTACAATTAAAATTATTGAGAAAAAAAATTTTTTTTTAAAAACCATGGACGGATAGAGCCCTAGGACAAATGGTGGAAGCAAGAGTATACAGACAAGATCTCACACATAAGCATACACGTACACATTCACAAAAAGAGGAAAAGGGAAAAAAATCATAGATCTCGCTCCTAAATTCCACCTCTTCAATTTGGGATCATTTCTTGTCTATTCAGGTATTCCACAGATGCAGGGTATATCAAGTTGATTGTGGAGCTTTAATCCGCTGCTTCTGAGGCTGCTGGGGGAGATTTCCCTTTCTCTTCTTTGTTCTCACAGCTCACAGGAGCTCAGCTTTGGATTTGGCCCTGCCTCTGTGTGTAGGTCGCTGGAGGGCGTCTGTTTTTTGCTCAGACAGGAAAGGGTTAAAGGGGCCGCTAATTCGGGGGCTCAGGCTCACTCAGGCCGGGGGTGAGGGGGGGGAAGTAGGGGCACTGCGTGCGGGGTGGGCCTGCGGCGTCAGAGGCGGCGTGACGTTGCGGCAGAGGCCGGCGTGACGTTGCACCAGCCTGAGGCCCGCCGTGCGTTCTCCCGGGGAAGTTGTCCCTGGTTCCCGGGAACCTGGCAGTGGTGGGCTGCACAGGCTCCGCGGAAGAGGGGTGTGGAGGTTCCCGGGAACCTGGCAGGGGCGGGCTGCACAGGCCCCTTGGTGGCGGCAGCAGCAGCCCTAGCGTCTCCCGCCCGTCTCTGGGGTCCGCGCTTTTAGCCGCGGCTCGCGCCCGTCTCTGGGGTTCGCGCTTTTAGCCGCGGCTCGCGCCCGTCTCTGGGGTTCGCGCTTTTAGCCGCGGCTCGCGCCCGTCTCTGGAGTTCCTTTAAGCAGCGCTCTTAAACCCCTCTCCTCGCGCACCAGGAAACAAAGAGGGAAGAAAAAGTCTCTTGCCTCTTCGGCAGGTGCAGGCTTTTCCCCGAACTCCCTCCCGGCTAGTCGTGGTGCACTAACCCCTTCAGGCTATGTTCAAGCCGCCAACCCCAGTCCTCTCCCTGCGCTCCGTCCAAAACCGAAACCCGAGCTTCAGCTCGCAGCCCCGCCCGCCCAGGCGGGTGAGCAGACAAGCCTCTCGGGCTGGTGAGTGCCGGTCGGCACCGATCCTCTGTGCGGGAATCTCCCCGCTTTGCCCTCCACACCCGTCGCTGTGCACTACTCCTCGGTCCCGAAGCCCCCCCCTCCGCCTCCCGCAGTCTCCGCCCGCGGAGGGGCTTCCAAGTGTGTGGAAACTTTTCCTCCTTCACAGCTCCCTCCTACTGGCGCAGGTGCCGACCTTATTCTTTTGTCTCTGTTTTTTCTTTTGCCCTACCCAGGTACGTGGGGAGTTTCTTGCCTTTTGGGACGTCTGAGGTCTTCTGCCAGCCTTCAGTAGGTGTTCTGTAGGAGTTGTTCCACGTGTAGATGTATTTCTGGTGTATCCGTGGGGAGGAAGGCGATCTCCGCGTCTTACTCTTCCGCCATCTTCAAGGTCCCCCCTCTGTGTTTTGTTTTTGAAATTAATTTTGATGATGGGATTTTTCGGATCTTCACTGCTGCGTTTAGGCCGTTGTACACATGCTTGATTTCCTTATGGAGACATATAAATCCATGGGTTTTAAGATTCTTAATTGTCAGGTTTCTTCCCAGGCGTTGAATATGGGGTGTTGAGTCCATTTCGTTGAGCAAGGAGTAGGTCTTGTCTATTATATATTTGGCTTATGGAACGGTATCTGTGCTAATTTCAATCTCTGGTTTTATGCAGCACCCCAACTCACCTTTCCCCATAAGCAAGCATAAGTTGGTTTTCTAAATTTGAAACCCTGTCCTGTTTTGTAATTCATTTCACGTGTAGCCAAGTTTACATTCCGTGTATTAGTGATATCTTATGATGTTTCTTTTTCTGTGTGACTTATTTCTCGTAGAATCATCGTACCTGAATCCACTCATTATGCCGCTACGGGCCTGATGACATAGATTTCATTGCTGAGTGATATTCCATTGTACGTACGTACCACAATTTCTTTATCCATTTTTTGCTTTCTCGGATATTTAACTTGTACCGTAGACGAGGTTTTTGTAAACAGAGCCGTTCCAAACTTTGGGGTTGCTTTGTGTTTTTGATTTTAATTTCCCTAAGCTATAGGAACATAAGTGGAAGTGCCATAGGCTCCGTTGCTTTGTTTTTTAGGCGTTTCAGGAAACACCATACACTTCTCCAGAGTGGCTGTTGGCAATTTACATCCCGCCCATCAGCATAACAAGGCTCCCTGTTCTCCATGACCTGTCCTGCCTTTCTGGATTTTAAACTTTTTCCAGATGGCCCTTTTGACTGGGGGGCAGTGAGACTTCATTGTAGTGCAGATTTCCTTTACACGCTTGCTTGGTTGTCCAAAAACGGCATATGCGTTTTTTCCTGAATATATTCAGGAAAAAACGCATACGCTCTTTGTGGCCAAGTGCATCATTGTCGACATTCTGCCTCGTTTCCTATGCTGTAAGTGCAATTCCAGTCTGCCCCCTGAAATAGTTTTCCTGAAATTCTGTCCCGCTTTCAAGTCCTCTTCGAAGACTTACTTCAGTACATTTTTGGATGATAGCTGTCATTCATAACTCTGCAGGTTTGTGAATTACGGTGTCCCAGAGCTCCTTTCTTCAACTCGCTTTCTTGTGAGCTGGCCGCAAAACTGCAGGATTGCTTCAGGGACTAATCTGTTTCCGGCAGGGCACGCTGAGCCTTTGGTAAATTCCTTTTCCTGGTGGTAAATGAGCGTTCCAATTGCCCGTGCAGACAACTACAGCTAGTCTCTCATTGGTTCTCCCTATTCCTGTTCATCTTGGGCAGAAATTGCAAACTGTGCCAAACAGGAGGTTAAAGGCACTGACTCTGCAAGTGGGGATAGTGTTAGTAAAGCGTCTGGAATGGTGAACCCGAGTACCAGGGGACGAAAACTGAGATGCATTTGAAAACGTTTTCCAATCACACGGTGGACCATACTCTGGGTTTCCCACGCATGTTTTACCTGAAGGAAGAATCCCTTAAACATGGAGATTTGGGACCCATGGAATGGATACCATGCAGGGTGACTTCAAAGGGTCTGCGTTTGCTCACCGAACCTCACCAATGCTATCAGCCCGAAGTGTCCAGCCTTATGTCTCACCCAGCTCTGGGTGTAGATGTGGTAAATCCAGGTTGCATCACAAGCCCTGAATGAATTATTTAAGAATTGCTCTCTATTTCACTGTCATTGTGTTTTGTTTTTGAAATTTATTTTGATAATGGGATTTATCGGATTTTCACTGCTGCGTTTAGGCCGCTGTAAACTCGCTTGATTCCCTTATGGAGACATATAAATCCATGGGTTTTAAGATTCTTACTTGTCAGGTATCTTGCAAGGCGTTAAATATGGGGTGTTGAGTCCATTTCGTTGAGCAAGGAGTAGGTCTTGTCTATTATATATTTGGCTTATGGAACGGTATCTGTGCTAATTTCAATCTCTGGTTTTATGCAGCACCCCAACTCACCTTTCCCCATAAGCAAGCATAAGTTGGTTTTCTCAATTTGAGACCCTGTTCTGTTTTGTAATTCAGTTCATGTGTAGCCAAGTTTACATTCCGTGTATTAGTAATATCTTATGATGTTTCTTTTTCTGTGTGACTTATTTCTCGTAGAATCATCTTACCTGAATCCACTCATTATGCCGCTACGGGCCTGATGACGTAGATTTCATTGCTGAGTGATATTCCATTGTACGTGCGTACCACAACTGCTTTATACAGTTTTTGCTTTCTCGGATATTTAACTTGTACCGTAGACGAGGTTCTTGTAAACAGAGCCGTCCCAAACTTTGGGGTGGCTGTGTTTTTGATTTTAATTTCCCTAAGCTATAGGACCATAAGTGGAAGTGCCATAGGCTGTGTTGCTTTTTTTCCTACGTGTTTCAGGAAACACCATACACTTCTCCAGAGTGGCTCTTGGCAATTTACATCACGCCCATCAGCATAACAAGGCTCCCTGTTCTCCATGACCTGTGGTGCCTTTCTGGATTTTACACATTTTTCAGATGGCCCTTTTGACCGGGGGGCAGTGAGACTTCATTGTAGTGCAGATTTCCTTTAAACACTTGCTTCATTGGCAAAAAAGTGCATATGCTTTTTTATCTGAATATATTCAGGAAAACACGCATACGCCCTTTTTGGCCAAGTGCATCATTGTCGACATTCTGCCTCTTTTCGTATGCTTTAAGTGCAATTCCAGTCTACCCCGTGAAATCGTTTTCCTGAAATTCTGTCCCGCTTTAAAGTCCTCTTCAAAGACTTACTTCAATACATTTTTGGACGATAGCTGTCATTCATAACTCTGCAGGTTTCTGAATTACACTGCCCCTGAGCTCCATTCTTCAACTCGCTTTCTTGTGAGCTGGCCACAAAACCGCAGGATTGCTTCAGGCCCTAATCTGTTTCCGGCAGGGCAGGCTGAGCATATGGTTAATTCCTCTTCCTGGTGTGAAATGAGCGTTCCATTTGCCCGTGCAGACACCTACAGCTAGTCTCTCATTGGTTCTCCCTATTCCTGTTCATCTTGCGCAGAAATTGCAAACTGTGCCAAACAGGAGGTTAAAGGCACTGACTCTCCAAGTGGGGAGAGTGTTAGTAAAGCGTCTGGAATGGTGAACCCGAGTACCAGGGGACGAAAACTGTGATGCATTTGAAAACGTTTCCCAATCACATGGCGGTCGATACTCTGCGTTTCCCATGCATGTTTTAGCTGAAGGAAGAATCCCTTAAACCTGGAGAGTTGGGACCCATGGAACGGGTACCATGCAGTATGACTTCAAAGGGTCTGCGTTTGCTCACCGAACCTCACCAATGCTATCAGCCCGAAGTGTCCAGCCTTATGTCTCACCCAGCTCTGTGTTTAGATGTGGTAAATCCAGGTTGCATCACAAGCCCTGAATGAATGATTTAAAATTTGCTCTCTATTTCACTGTCATTGTGTTTTGTTTTTGAAATTTATTTTGATAATGGGATTTATCGGATTTTCACTGCTCCGTTTAGGCTGCTGTACACACGCTTGTTTTCCTTATGGAGACATATAAATCAATGGTTTTTAAGATTCTTACTTTTCAGGTATCTTCCCAGGCGTTGAATATGGGGTATTGAGTCCATTTCGTTGAGCAAGGAGTAGGTCTTGTCTATTATATATTTGGCTTATGGAACGGTATCTGTGCTAATTTCAATCTCTGGTTTTATGCAGCACCCCAACTCACCTTTCCCCATAAGCAAGCATAAGTTGGTTTTCTAAATTTGAGACCCTGTTCTGTTTCGTATTTCAGTTCACGTGTAGCCAAGGTTACATTCCGTGTATTAGTGATATCTTATGATGTTTCTTTATCTGTGTGACTTATTTCTCGTAGAATCATCGTACCTGAATCCACTAATTATGCCGCTACGGGCCTGATGACGTAGATTTCATTGCTGAGTGATATTCCATTGTACGTGCGTACCACAACTGCTTTATCCAGTTTTTGCTTTCTCGGATATTTAACTTGTACCGTAGACGAGGTACTTGTAAACAGAGCCGTCCCAAACATTGGGGTGGCTGTGTGTTTTTGATTTTAATTTCCCTAAGCTATAGGACCATAAGTGGAAGTGCCATAGGCTGTGTTGCTTTGTTTCCTACGTGTTTCAGGAAACACCATACACTTCTCCAGAGTGGCTGTTGGCAATTTACATCCCGCCCATCAGCATAACAAGGCTCCCTCTTCTCCATGAAATGTCCTGCCTTTCTGGATTTTACACATTTTTCAAATGGCCCTTTTGACCGGGGGGCAGTGAGACTTCATTGTAGTGCAAATTTCCTTTACACGCTTGCTTCGTTGGCCAAAATGGGCGTATGCGTTTTTACCTGAATATATTCAGGAAAAACTGCATACGCCCTTTTTGGCCAAGTGCATCATTGTCGACATTCTGCCTCTTTTCGTATGCTTTAAGTGCAATTCCAGTCTACCCCTTGAAATCGTTTTCCTGAAATTCTGCCCCGCTTTCATGTCCTCTTTGAAGACTTACTTCAATACATTTTTGGACGATAGCTGTCATTCATAACTCTGCAGGTTTGTGAATTGCAGTGCCCCTGAGCTCCTTTCTTCAACTCTCTTTCTTGTGAGCTGGCAGCAAAACCGCAGGATTGCTTCAGGCCATAATCTCTTTCCAGGGGGGGAACGCTGAGCCTTTGCTTAATTCCTCTTCCTGGTGGGAAATGAGCATTCCATTTGCCCGTGCAGACACCTACAGCTAGTCTCTCATTGGTTCTCCCTATTCCTGTTCATCTTGCGCAGAAATTGCAAACTGTGCCAAACAGGAGGTTAAAGGCACTGACTCTCCAAGTGGGGATAGTGTTAGTAAAGCGTCTGAAATGATGAACCCGAGTACCAGGGGACGAAAACTGAGATGCATTTGAAAACATTTCCCGGTCACACAGTGCACTGTACTGTGGGTTTCCCATGCATGTTTTAGCTGAAGGAAGAATCCCTTAAACCTGGAGAGTTGGGACCCATGGAATGGGTACCATGCAGGATGACTTCAAAGGGTCTGCGTTTGCTCACCGAACCTCACCAATGCTATCAGCCCGAAGTGTCCAGCCTTATGTCTCACCCAGCTCTGGCTGTAGATGTGGTAAATCCAGGTTGCATCACAAGCCCTGAATGAATTATTTAAGAATTGCTCTCTATTTCACTGTCATTGTGTTTTGTTTTGGAAATTCATTTTGATAATGGGATTTATCGGATGTTCACTGCTGCGTTTAGGCCGCTGTACACACGCTTGATTTCCTTATGGAGACATATAAATCCATGGGTTTTAAGATTCTTACTTGTCAGGTATCTTCCCAGGCGTTGAATAAGTTGTGTTGAATCCATTTCGTTGAGCAAGGAGTAGGTCTTGTCTATTATATATTTGCCTTATGAAACGGTATCTGTGCTAATTTCAATCTCTGGTTTTATGCAGCACCCCAACTCACCTTTCCCCATAAGCAAGCATAAGTTGGTTTTCTAAATTTGAGACCCTGTTCTGTTTCGTATTTCAGTTCACGTGTAGCCAAGGTTACATTCCGTGTATTAGTGATATCTTATGATGTTTCTTTATCTGTGTGACTTATTTCTCGTAGAATCATCGTACCTGAATCCACTAATTATGCCGCTACGGGCCTGATGACGTAGATTTCATTGCTGAGTGATATTCCATTGTACGTGCGTACCACAACTGCTTTATCCAGTTTTTGCTTTCTCGGATATTTAACTTGTACCGTAGACGAGGTACTTGTAAACAGAGCCGTCCCAAACATTGGGGTGGCTGTGTGTTTTTGATTTTAATTTCCCTAAGCTATAGGACCATAAGTGGAAGTGCCATAGGCTGTGTTGCTTTGTTTCCTACGTGTTTCAGGAAACACCATACACTTCTCCAGAGTGGCTGTTGGCAATTTACATCCCGCCCATCAGCATAACAAGGCTCCCTCTTCTCCATGACCTGTCCTGCCTTTCTGGATTTTACACATTTTTCAGATGGCCCTTTTGACCGGGGGGCAGTGAGACTTCATTGTAGTGCAAATTTCCTTTACACGCTTGCTTCGTGGGCCAAAATGGGCGTATGAGTTTTTACCTGAATATATTCAGGAAAAACTGCATATGCCCTTTTTGGCCAAGTGCATCATTGTCGACATTCTGCCTCTTTTCGTATGCTTTAAGTGCAATTCCAGTCTACCCCTTGAAATCGTTTTCCTGAAATTCTGCCCCGCTTTCATGTCCTCTTTGAAGACTTACTTCAATACATTTTTGGACGATAGCTGTCATTCATAACTCTGCAGGTTTGTGAATTGCAGTGCCCCTGAGCTCCTTTCTTCAACTCTCTTTCTTGTGAGCTGGCAGCAAAACCGCAGGATTGCTTCAGGCCATAATCTCTTTCCAGGGGGGGAACGCTGAGCCTTTGCTTAATTCCTCTTCCTGGTGGGAAATGAGCGTTCCATTTGCCCGTGCAGACACCTACAGCTAGTCTCTCATTGGTTCTCCCTATTCCTGTTCATCTTGCGCAGAAATTGCAAACTGTGCCAAACAGGAGGTTAAAGGCACTGACTCTCCAAGTGGGGATAGTGTTAGTAAAGCGTCTGAAATGATGAACCCGAGTACCAGGGGACGAAAACTGAGATGCATTTGAAAACATTTCCCGGTCACACAGTGCACTGTACTGTGGGTTTCCCATGCATGTTTTAGCTGAAGGAAGAATCCCTTAAACCTGGAGAGTTGGGACCCATGGAATGGGTACCATGCAGTATGACTTCAAAGGGTCTGCGTTTGCTCACCGAACCTCACCAATGCTATCAGCCCGAAGTGTCCAGCCTTATGTCTCACCCAGCTCTGGGTGTAGATGTGGTAAATCCAGGTTGCATCACAAGCCCTGAATGAATTATTTAAGAATTGCTCTCTATTTCACTGTCATTGTGTTTTGTTTTTGAAATTCATTTTGATAATGGGATTTATCGGATGTTCACTGCTGCGTTTAGGCCGCTGTACACACGCTTGATTTCCTTATGGAGACATATAAATCCATGGGTTTTAAGATTCTTACTTGTCAGGTATCTTCCCAGGCGTTGAATAAGTTGTGTTGAATCCATTTCGTTGAGCAAGGAGTAGGTCTTGTCTATTATATATTTGCCTTATGAAACGGTATCTGTGCTAATTTCAATCTCTGGTTTTATGCAGCACCCCAACTCACCTTTCGCCATAAGCAAGCATAAGTTGGTTTTCTAAATTTGAGACCCTGTTCTGTTTTGTAATTCAGTTTATGTGTAGCCAAGTTTACATTCCGTGTATTAGTGATATCTTATGATGTTTCTTTTTCTTTGTGACTTTTTTCTCGTAGAATCATCGTACCTGAATCCACTCATTATGCCGATAGGGACCTGATGACGTAGATTTCATTGCTGAGTGATATTCCATTGTACGTGCGTACCACAACTTCTTTATCCATTTTTTGCTTTCTTGGATATTTAACTTGTACCGTAGACGAGGTTCTTGTAAACAGAGCCGTCCCAAACATTGGGCTGGCTGTGTGTTTTTGATTTTAATTTCCCTAAGCTATAGGACCATATTTGGAAGTGCCATAGGCTGTGTTGCTTTGTTTCCTACATGTTTCAGGAAACACCATACACTTCTCCAGAGTGGCTGTTGGCAATTTATATCCCACCCATCAGCATAACAAGGCTCCCTGTTCTCCATGATCTGACCTGCCTTTCTGGATTTTACACATTTTTCAGATGGCCCTTTTGACCGGGGAGCAGTGAGACTTCATTGTAGTGCAGATTTCCTTTACACGCTTGCTGGGTTGGCCAAAAAGGGCGTATGCGTTTTTTTCTGAATATATTCAGGAAAAAACGCATACGCCCTTTATGGCCAAGTGCATCATTGTCGACATTCTGCCTATTTTCCTATGCTTTAAGTGCAATTCCAGTCTGCCTCCGGAAATCATTTTCCTGAAATTCTGCCCCGCTTTCCAGTCCTCTTCGAAGACTTACTTCAGTACATTTTTGTACGATAGCTGTCATTCATAACTCTGCAGGTTTGTGAATTACAGTGCCCCTGAGCTCCTTTCTTCAACTCTCTTTCTTGTGAGCTGGCCACAAAACCGCAGGATTGCTTCAGGCCCTAATCTGTTTCCGGCAGGGCAGGCTGAGCATATGGTTAATTCCTCTTCCTGGTGTGAAATGAGCGTTCCATTTGCCCGTGCAGACACCTACAGCTAGTCTCTCATTGGTTCTCCCTATTCCTGTTCATCTTGCGCAGAAATTGCAAACTGTGCCAAACAGGAGGTTAAAGGCACTGACTCTCCAAGTGGGGAGAGTGTTAGTAAAGCGTCTGGAATGGTGAACCCGAGTACCAGGGGACGAAAACTGTGATGCATTTGAAAACGTTTCCCAATCACATGGCGGTCGATACTCTGCGTTTCCCATGCATGTTTTAGCTGAAGGAAGAATCCCTTAAACCTGGAGAGTTGGGACCCATGGAACGGGTACCATGCAGTATGACTTCAAAGGGTCTGCGTTTGCTCACCGAACCTCACCAATGCTATCAGCCCGAAGTGTCCAGCCTTATGTCTCACCCAGCTCTGTGTGTAGATGTGGTAAATCCAGGTTGCATCACAAGCCCTGAATGAATGATTTAAGAATTTCTCTCTATTTCACTGTCATTGTGTTTTGTTTTTGAAATTTATTTTGATAATGGGATTTATCGGATTTTCACTGCTCCGTTTAGGCTGCTGTACACACGCTTGTTTTCCTTATGGAGACATATAAATCAATGGTTTTTAAGATTCTTACTTTTCAGTTATCTTCCCAGGCGTTGAATATGGGGTATTGAGTCCATTTCGTTGAGCAAGGAGTAGGTCTTGTCTATTATATATTTGGCTTATGGAACGGTATCTGTGCTAATTTCAATCTCTGGTTTTATGCAGCACCCCAACTCACCTTTCCCCATAAGCAAGCATAAGTTGGTTTTCTAAATTTGAGACCCTGTTCTGTTTTGTATTTCAGTTCACGTGTAGCCAAGGTTACATTCCGTGTATTAGTGATATCTTATGATGTTTCTTTATCTGTGTGACTTATTTCTCGTAGAATCATCGTACCTGAATCCACTAATTATGCCGCTACGGGCCTGATGACGTAGATTTCATTGCTGAGTGATATTCCATTGTACGTGCGTACCACAACTGCTTTATCCAGTTTTTGCTTTCTCGGATATTTAACTTGTACCGTAGACGAGGTACTTGTAAACAGAGCCGTCCGAAACATTGGGGTGGCTGTGTGTTTTTGATTTTAATTTCCCTAAGCTATAGGACCATAAGTGGAAGTGCCATAGGCTGTGTTGCTTTGTTTCCTACGTGTTTCAGGAAACACCATACACTTCTCCAGAGTGGCTGTTGGCAATTTACATCCCGCCCATCAGCATAACAAGGCTCCCTCTTCTCCATGACCTGTCCTGCCTTTCTGGATTTTACACATTTTTCAGATGGCCCTTTTGACCGGGGGGCAGTGAGACTTCATTGTAGTGCAAATTTCCTTTACACGCTTGCTTCGTGGGCCAAAATGGGCGTATGCGTTTTTACCTGAATATATTCAGGAAAAACTGCATACGCCCTTTTTGGCCAAGTGCATCATTGTCGACATTCTGCCTCTTTTTGTATGCTTTAAGTGCAATTCCAGTCTACCCCTTGAAATCGTTTTCCTGAAATTCTGCCCCGCTTTCATGTCCTCTTTGAAAACTTACTTCAATACATTTTTGGACGATAGCTGTCATTCATAACTCTGCAGGTTTGTGAATTGCAGTGCCCCTGAGCTCCTTTCTTCAACTCTCTTTCTTGTGAGCTGGCAGCAAAACCGCAGGATTGCTTCAGGCCATAATCTCTTTCCAGGGGGGGAACGCTGAGCCTTTGCTTAATTCCTCTTCCTGGTGGGAAATGAGCGTTCCATTTGCCCGTGCAGACACCTACAGCTAGTCTCTCATTGGTTCTCCCTATTCCTGTTCATCTTGCGCAGAAATTGCAAACTGTGCCAAACAGGAGGTTAAAGGCACTGACTCTCCAAGTGGGGATAGTGTTAGTAAAGCGTCTGAAATGATGAACCCGAGTACCAGGGGACGAAAACTGAGATGCATTTGAAAACATTTCCCGGTCACACAGTGCACTGTACTGTGGGTTTCCCATGCATGTTTTAGCTGAAGGAAGAATCCCTTAAACCTGGAGAGTTGGGACCCATGGAATGGGTACCATGCAGGATGACTTCAAAGGGTCTGCGTTTGCTCACCGAACCTCACCAATGCTATCAGCCCGAAGTGTCCAGCCTTATGTCTCACCCAGCTCTGGGTGTAGATGTGGTAAATCCAGGTTGCATCACAAGCCCTGAATGAATTATTTAAGAATTGCTCTCTATTTCACTGTCATTGTGTTTTGTTTTTGAAATTCATTTTGATAATGGGATTTATCGGATGTTCACTGCTGCGTTTAGGCCGCTGTACACACGCTTGATTTCCTTATGGAGACATATAAATCCATGGGTTTTAAGATTCTTACTTGTCAGGTATCTTCCCAGGCGTTGAATAAGTTGTGTTGAATCCATTTCGTTGAGCAAGGAGTAGGTCTTGTCTATTATATATTTGCCTTATGAAACGGTATCTGTGCTAATTTCAATCTCTGGTTTTATGCAGCACCCCAACTCACCTTTCCCCATAAGCAAGCATAAGTTGGTTTTCTAAATTTGAGACCCTGTTCTGTTTTGTAATTCAGTTTATGTGTAGCCAAGTTTACATTCCGTGTATTAGTGATATCTTATGATGTTTCTTTTTCTTTGTGACTTTTTTCTCGTAGAATCATCGTACCTGAATCCACTCATTATGCCGATAGGGACCTGATGACGTAGATTTCATTGCTGAGTGATATTCCATTGTACGTGCGTACCACAACTTCTTTATCCATTTTTTGCTTTCTTGGATATTTAACTTGTACCGTAGACGAGGTTCTTGTAAACAGAGCCGTCCCAAACATTGGGCTGGCTGTGTGTTTTTGATTTTAATTTCCCTAAGCTATAGGACCATATTTGGAAGTGCCATAGGCTGTGTTGCTTTGTTTCCTACATGTTTCAGGAAACACCATACACTTCTCCAGAGTGGCTGTTGGCAATTTATATCCCACCCATCAGCATAACAAGGCTCCCTGTTCTCCATGACCTGACCTGCCTTTCTGGATTTTACACATTTTTCAGATGGCCCTTTTGACCGGGGAGCAGTGAGACTTCATTGTAGTGCAGATTTCCTTTACACGCTTGCTGGGTTGGCCAAAAAGGGCGTATGCGTTTTTTTCTGAATATATTCAGGAAAAAACGCATACGCCCTTTATGGCCAAGTGCATCATTGTCGACATTCTGCCTATTTTCCTATGCTTTAAGTGCAATTCCAGTCTGCCCCCTGAAATCATTTTCCTGAAATTCTGCCCCGCTTTCCAGTCCTCTTCGAAGACTTACTTCAGTACATGTTTGTACGATAGCTGTCATTCATAACTCTGCAGGTTTGTGAATTACAGTGCCCCTGAGCTCCTTTCTTCAACTCTCTTTCTTGTGAGCTGGCCACAAAACCGCAGGATTGCTTCAGGCTCTAATCTGTTTCCGGCAGGGCAGGCTGAGCATATGGTTAATTCCTCTTCCTGGTGTGAAATGAGCGTTCCATTTGCCCGTGCAGACACCTACAGCTAGTCTCTCATTGGTTCTCCCTATTCCTGTTCATCTTGCGCAGAAATTGCAAACTGTGCCAAACAGGACGTTAAAGGCACTGACTCTCCAAGTGGGGAGAGTGTTAGTAAAGCGTCTGGAATGGTGAACCCGAGTACCAGGGGACGAAAACTGTGATGCATTTGAAAACGTTTCCCAATCACATGGCGGTCGATACTCTGCGTTTCCCATGCATATTTTAGCTGAAGGAAGAATCCCTTAAACCTGGAGAGTTGGGACCCATGGAACGGGTACCATGCAGGATGACTTCAAAGGGTCTGCGTTTGCTCACCGAACCTCACCAATGCTATCAGCCCGAAGTGTCCAGCCTTATGTCTCACCCAGCTCTGTGTGTAGATGTGGTAAATCCAGGTTGCATCACAAGCCCTGAATGAATGATTTAAGAATTGCTCTCTATTTCACTGTCATTGTGTTTTGTTTTTGAAATTTATTTTGATAATGGGATTTATCGGATTTTCACTGCTCCGTTTAGGCTGCTGTACACACGCTTGTTTTCCTTATGGAGACATATAAATCAATGGTTTTTAAGATTCTTACTGTTCAGTTATCTTCCCAGGCGTTGAATATGGGGTATTGAGTCCATTTCGTTGAGCAAGGAGTAGGTCTTGTCTATTATATATTTGGCTTATGGAACGGTGTCTGTGCTAATTTCAATCTCTGGTTTTATGCAGCACCCCAACTCACCTTTCCCCATAAGCAAGCATAAGTTGGTTTTCTAAATTTGAGACCCTGTTCTGTTTTGTATTTCAGTTCACGTGTAGCCAAGGTTACATTCCGTGTATTAGTGATATCTTATGATGTTTCTTTATCTGTGTGACTTATTTCTCGTAGAATCATCGTACCTGAATCCACTAATTATGCCGCTACGGGCCTGATGACGTAGATTTCATTGCTGAGTGATATTCCATTGTACGTGCGTACCACAACTGCTTTATCCAGTTTTTGCTTTCTCGGATATTTAACTTGTACCGTAGACGAGGTACTTGTAAACAGAGCCGTCCCAAACATTGGGGTGGCTGTGTGTTTTTGATTTTAATTTCCCTAAGCTATAGGACCATAAGTGGAAGTGACATAGGCTGTGTTGCTTTGTTTCCTACGTGTTTCAGGAAACACCATACACTTCACCAGAGTGGCTGTTGGCAATTTACATCACGCCCATCAGCATAACAAGGCTCCCTCTTCTCCATGACCTGTCGTGCCTTTCTGGATTTTATACATTTTTCAGATGGCCCTTTTGACCGGGGGGCAGTGAGACTTCATTGTAGTGCAAATTTCCTTTACACGCTTGCTTGGTTGGCCAAAATGGGCGTATGCGTTTTTACCTGAATATATTCAGGAAAAACCGCATACGCCCTTTTTGGCCAAGTGCATCATTGTCGACATTCTGCCTCTTTTCGTATGCTTTAAGTGCAATTCCAGTCTACCCCTTGAAATCGTTTTCCTGAAATTCTGCGCCGCTTTCATGTCCTCTTTGAAGACTTACTTCAATACATTTTTGGACGATAGCTGTCATTCATAACTCTGCAGGTTTGTGAATTGCAGTGCCCCTGAGCTCCTTTCTTCAACTCTCTTTCTTGTGAGCTGGCAGCAAAACCGCAGGATTGCTTCAGGCCATAATCTCTTTCCAGGGGGGGAACGCTGAGCCTTTGCTTAATTCCTCTTCCTGGTGGGAAATGAGCGTTCCATTTGCCCGTGCAGACACCTACAGCTAGTCTCTCATTGGTTCTCCCTATTCCTGTTCATCTTGCGCAGAAATTGCAAACTGTGCCAAACAGGAGGTTAAAGGCACTGACTCTCCAAGTGGGGATAGTGTTAGTAAAGCGTCTGAAATGATGAACCCGAGTACCAGGGGACGAAAACTGAGATGCATTTGAAAACATTTCCCGGTCACACAGTGCACTGTACTGTGGGTTTCCCATGCATGTTTTAGCTGAAGGAAGAATCCCTTAAACCTGGAGAGTTGGGACCCATGGAATGGGTACCATGCAGGATGACTTCAAAGGGTCTGCGTTTGCTCACCGAACCTCACCAATGCTATCAGCCCGAAGTGTCCAGCCTTATGTCTCACCCAGCTCTGGGTGTAGATGTGGTAAATCCAGGTTGCATCACAAGCCCTGAATGAATTATTTAAGAATTGCTCTCTATTTCACTGTCATTGTGTTTTGTTTTTGAAATTCATTTTGATAATGGGATTTATCGGATGTTCACTGCTGCGTTTAGGCCGCTGTACACACGCTTGATTTCCTTATGGAGACATATAAATCCATGGGTTTTAAGATTCTTACTTGTCAGGTATCTTCCCAGGCGTTGAATATGTTGTGTTGAATCCATTTCGTTGAGCAAGGAGTAGGTCTTGTCTATTATATATTTGCCTTATGAAACGGTATCTGTGCTAATTTCAATCTCTGGTTTTATGCAGCACCCCAACTCACCTTTCCCCATAAGCAAGCATAAGTTGGTTTTCTAAATTTGAGACCCTGTTCTGTTTTGTAATTCAGTTTATGTGTAGCCAAGTTTACATTCCGTGTATTAGTGATATCTTATGATGTTTCTTTTTCTTTGTGACTTTTTTCTCGTAGAATCATCGTACCTGAATCCACTCATTATGCCGATAGGGACCTGATGACGTAGATTTCATTGCTGAGTGATATTCCATTGTACGTGCATACCACAATTTCTTTATCCATTTTTTGCTTTCTCGGATATTTAACTTGTACCGTAGACGAGGTTCTTGTAAACAGAGCCGTCCCAAACATTGGGCTGGCTGTGTGTTTTTGATTTTAATTTCCCTAAGCTATAGGACCATATTTGGAAGTGCCATAGGCTGTGTTGCTTTGTTTCCTACGTGTTTCAGGAAACACCATACACTTCTCCAGAGTGGCTGTTGGCAATTTATATCCCACCCATCAGCATAACAAGGCTCCCTGTTCTCCATGACCTGTCCTGCCTTTCTGGATTTTACACATTTTTCAGATGGCCCTTTTGACCGGGGAGCAGTGAGACTTCATTGTAGTGCAGATTTCCTTTACACGCTTGCTGGGTTGGCCAAAAAGGGCGTATGCGTTTTTTTCTGAATATATTCAGGAAAAAACGCATACGCCCTTTATGGCCAAGTGCATCATTGTCGACATTCTGCCTATTTTCCTATGCTTTAAGTGCAATTCCAGTCTGCCCCCTGCAATCATTTTCCTGAAATTCTGCCCCGCTTTCCAGTCCTCTTCAAAGACTTACTTCAATACATTTTTGGACGATAGGTGTCATTCATAACTCTGCAGGTTTCTGAATTACACTGCCCCTGAGCTCCTTTCTTCAACTCGCTTTCTTGTGAGCTGGCCGCAAAACCGCAGGATTGCTTCACGCCATAATCTCTTTCTGGCAGGGCACGCTGAGCCTTTGGTTAATTCCTCTTCCTGGTGGGAAATGAGCGTTCCATTTGCCCGTGCAGACACCTACATCTAGTCTCTCATTGGTTCTCCCTATTCCTGTTCATCTTGCGCAGAAATTGCAAACTGTGCCAAACAGGAGGTTAAAGGCACTGACTCTCCAAGTGGGGAGAGTGTTAGTAAAGCGTCTGGAATGGTGAACCTGAGTACCAGGGGCGAAAACTGAGATGCATTTGAAAACGTTTCCCAATCACACGGTGGACCATACTCTGGGTTTCCCATGCATGTTTTAGCTGAAGGAAGAATCCATTAAACCTGGAGAGTTGGGACCCATAGAATGGGTACCATGCAGTATGACTTCAAAGGGTCTGCGTTGCTCACCGAACCTCACCAATGCTATCAGCCCGAAGTGTTCGACCTTATGTCTCACCCAGCTCTGGGTGTAGATGTGGTAAATCCAGGTTGCATCACAAGCCCTGAATGAATGATTTAAGAATTGCTCTCTATTTCACTGTCATTGTGTTTTGTTTTTGAAATTCATGTTGATAATGGGATTTATCGGATGTTCACTGCTGCGTTTAGGCCGCTGTACACACGCTTGATTTCCTTATGGAGACATATAAATCCATGGGTTTTAAGATTCTTAATTGTCAGGGATCATCCCAGGCGTTGAATATGGTGTGTTGAGTCCATTTCGTTGAGCAAGGAGTAGGTCTTGTCTATTATATATTTGGCTTATGGAACGGTATCTGTGCTAATTTCAATCTCTGGTTTTATGCAGCACCCCAACTCACCTTTCCCCATAAGCAAGCATAAGTTGGTTTTCTAAATTTGAGACCCTGTTCTGTTTTGTAATTCAGTTCATGTGTAGCCAAGTTTATATTCCGTGTATTAGTGATATCTTATGATATTTCTTTTTCTGTGTGACTTATTTCTCGTAGAATCATCGTACCTGAATCCACTCATTATGCTGCTACGGTCCTGATAACGTAGATTTCATTGCTGAGTGATATTCCATTGTACGTGCGTACCACAACATCTTTATCCATTTTTTGCTTTCTTGGATATTTAACTTGTACCATAGACGAGGTTCTTGTAAACAGACCCGTCCCAAATTTTGGGGTGGCTGTGTGTTTTTGATTTTAATTTCCCTAAGCTATAGGACCATAAGTGGAAGTGCCATAGGCTGTGTTGCTTTGTTTCCTACGTGTTTCTGGAATCACCATACACTTCTCCAGAGTGGTTGTTGGCAATTTACATCCCGCCCATCAGCATAACAAGGCTCCCTGTTCTCCATGACCTGTGCTGCCTTTCTGGATTTTACACTTTTTTCAGATGGCCCTTTTGACCGGGGGGCAGTGAGACTTCATTGTAGTGCAGATTTCCTTTACACGCTTGCTTCCTTGGCCAAAAAGGGCGTATGCGTTTTTACCTGAATATATTCAGGAAAAACCGCATACGCCCTTTTTGGCCAAGTGCATCATTGTCGACATTCTGCCTCTTTTCGTATGCTTTAAGTGCAATTCCAGTCTATCCCCTGACATCGTATTCCTGAAATTCTGCCCCGCTTTCATGTCCTCTTCGAAGACTTAATTCAATACACTTTTGGACGATAGCTGTCATTCATAACTCTGCAGGTTTGTGAATTGTAGTGCCCCTGAGCTCCTTTCTTCAACTCTCTTTCTTGTGAGCTGGCCGCAAAACCGCAGGATTGCTCTAGGCCATAATCTCTTTCCGGGGGGTTACGCTGAGCCTTTGTTTAATTCCTCTTCCTGTTCGGAAATGAGCGTTCCATTTGCCCGTGCAGGCACCTACAGCTAGTCTCTCATTGGTTCTCCCTATTCCTGTACATCTTGCGCAGAAATTGCAAACTGTGCCAAACAGGAGGTTAAAGGCACTGACTCTCCAAGTGGGGATAGTGTTAGTAAAGCGTCTGGAATGGTGAACCCGAGTACCAGGGGACGAAAACTGAGATGCATTTGAAAACGTTTCCCGGTCACACAGTGCACTGTACTGTGGGTTTCCCATGCATGTTTTAGCTGAAGGAAGAATCCCTTAAACCTGGAGAGTTGGGACCCATGGAATGGGTACCATGCAGGATGACTTCAAAGGGTCTGCGTTTGCTCACCGAACCTCACCAATGCTATCAGCCCGAAGTGTCCAGCCTTATGTCTCACCCAGCTCTGGGTGTAGATGTGGTAAATCCAGGTTGCATCACAAGCCCTGAATGAATTATTTAAGAATTGCTCTCTATTTCACTGTCATTGTGTTTTGTTTTTGAAATTCATTTTGATAATGGGATTTATTGGATGTTCACTGCTGCGTTTAGGCCGCTGTACACACGCTTGATTTCCTTATGGAGACATATAAATCCATGGGTTTTAAGATTCTTACTTGTCAGGTATCTTCCCAGGCGTTGAATATGTGGTTTTGAATCCATTTGGTTAAGCAAGGAGTAGGTCTTGTCTATTATATATTTGGCTAATGGAAAGGTATCTGTGCTAATTTCAATCTCTGGTTTTATGCAGCACCCCAACTCACCTTTCCCCATAAACAAGCATAAGTTGGTTTTCTCAATTTGAGACCCTGTTCTGTTTTGTAATTCAGTTTATGTGTAGCCAAGTTTACATTGCGTGTATTAGTGATATCTTATGATGTTTCTTTTTCTGTGTGACTTATTTCTCGTAGAATCATCGTACCTGAATCCACTCATTATGCCGATAGGGACCTGATGATGTAGATTTCATTGCTGAGTGATATTCCATTGTACGTGCGTACCACAACTTCTTTATCCATTTTTTGCTTTCTCAGATATTTAACTTGTACCGTAGACGAGGTTCTTGTAAACAGAGCCGTCCCAAACTTTTGGGTGGCTGTGTGTTTTTGATTTTAATTTCCCTAAGCTATAGGACTATAAGTGGAAGTGCCATAGGCTGTGTTGCTTTGTTTCCTACATGTTTCAGGAAACACCGTACACTTCTCGAGAGTGGCTGTTGGCAATTTACATCCCGCCCATCAGCATAACAATGCTCCGTGTTCTCCATGACCTGTCCTGCCTTTCTGGATTTTACACTTTTTTCAGATGGCCCTTTTGACCGGGGGGCAGTGAGACTTCATTGTAGTGCAGATTTCCTTTACACGCTTGCTTGGTAGGCCAAAAAGGGCGTATGCGTTTTTTCCTGAATATATTCAGGAAAAAACGCATACGCCCTTTTTGGCCAAGTGCATCATTGTCGACATTCTGCCTCTTTTCCTATGCTTTAAGTGCAATTCCAGTCTACCCCCTGAAATCGTTTTCCTGAAATTCTGCCCCGCTTTCAAGTCCTCTTCGAAGACTTACTTCAGTACATTTTTGGACGATAGCTGTCATTCATAACTCTGCAGGTCTGTGAATTACAGTGCCCCTGAGCTCCTTTCTTCAACTGTCTTTCTTGTGAGCTGGCCGCAAAACAGCAGGATTGCTTCAGGCCCTAATATGTTTCCGGCGGGGCACACTGAGCCTTTGTTTAATTCCTCTTCCTGGTGGGAAATGAGCGTTCCATTTGCCCGTGCAGACACCTACAGCTAGTCTCTCATTGGTTCTCCCTATTCCTGCTCATCTTGCGCAGAAATTGCAAACTGTGCCAAACAGGAGGTTAAAGGCACTGACTCTCCAAGTGGGGAGAGTGTTAGTAAAGCGTCTGGAATGGTGAACCCGAGTACCAGGGGACGAAAACTGAGATGCATTTGAAAACGTTTCCCAATCACACGGTGGACAGTACTCTGGGTTTCCCATGCATGTTTTAACGGAAGGAAGAATCCCTTAAACCTGGAGAGTTAGGACCCATGGAATGGGTACCATGCAGTAAAACTTCAAAGGGTCTGAATTTGCTCACCGAACCTCACCAATGCTATCAGCGCGAAGTGTCCAGCCTTTGTCTCACCCAGCTCTGGGTGTAGATGTGGTAAATCCACGTTGCATCACAAGCCCTGAATGAATTATTTAAGAATTGCTCTCTATTTCACTCTCATTGTGTTTTGTTTTTGAAATTCATTTTGATAATGGGATTTATCGGATGTTCACTCCTGCGTTTACGCCACTGTACACATGCTTGATTTCCTTATGGAGACATATAAATCCATGGGTTTTAAGATTCTTACTTGTCATGTATCTTCCCAGGCGTTGAATATGGGGTGTTGAGTCCATTTCGTTGAGTAAGGTGTAGGTCTTGTCTATTATATATTTGGCTTATGGAACGGTATGTGTGCTAAATTCAATCTCTGGTTTTATGCAGCACCCCAACTCAACTTTCCCCATAAGCAAGCATAAGTTGGTTTTCTAAATTTGAGACCCTGTTCTGTTTTGTAATTCAGTTCATGTGTAGCCAAGTTTACATTACGTGTATTAGTGATATCTTATGATGTTTCTTTTTCTGTGTGACTTATTTCTCGTAGAATTATCGTACCTGAATCCACTCATTATGCCGATAGGGACCTGATGATGTAGATTTCATTGCTGAGTGGTATTACATTGTACGTGCGTACCACAACTTCTTTATTCATTTTTTGCTTTCTCGGATATTTAACTTGTACCGTAGACGAGGTTCTTGTAAACAGAGCCATCCCAAATTTTGGGGTGGCTGTGTGTTTTTGATTTTAATTTCCCTAAGCTATAGGACCATAAGTGGAAGTGCCATAGGCTGTGTTGCTTTGTTTCCTACGTGTTTCTGGAAACACCATACACTTCTCCAGAGTGGTTGTTGGCAATTTACATCCCGCCCATCATCATAACAAGGCTCTCTGTTCTCCATGACCTGTCCTGCCTTTCTGGATTTTACACTTTTTTCAGATGGCCCTTTTGACCGGGGGGCAGTGAGACTTCATTGTAGTGCAGATTTCCTTTACACGCTTGCTTGGTTGGCCAAAAAGGGCGTATGTGTTTATTCCTGAATATATTCAGGAAAAAACGCATACGCCCTTTTTGGCCAAGTGCATCATTGTCGACATTCTGCCTCTTTTCTTATGCTTTAAGTGCAATTCCAGTCTATCCCCTGACATCGTATTCCTGAAATTCTGCCCCGCTTTCATGTCCTCTTCGAAGACTTAATTCAATACACTTTTGGACGATAGCTGTCATTCATAACTCTGCAGGTTTGTGAATTGCAGTGCCCCTGAGCTCCTTTCTTCAACTCTCTTTCTTGTGAGCTGGCCGCAAAACCGCAGGATTGCTTCAGGCCATAATCTCTTTCCGGGGGGGAACGCTGAGCCTTTGTTTAATTCCTCTTCCTGTTCGGAAATGAGCGTTCCATTTGCCCGTGCAGGCACGTACAGCTAGTCTCTCATTGGTTCTCCCTATTCCTGTACATCTTGCGCAGAAATTGCAAACTGTGCCAAACAGGAGGTTAAAGGCACTGACTCTCCAAGTGGGGATAGTGTTAGTAAAGCGTCTGGAATGGTGAACCCGAGTACCAGGGGACGAAAACTGAGATGCATTTGAAAACGTTTCCCGGTCACACAGTGCACTGTACTGTGGGTTTCCCATGCATGTTTTAGCTGAAGGAAGAATCCCTTAAACCTGGAGAGTTGGGACCCATGGAATGGGTACCATGCAGGATGACTTCAAAGGGTCTGCGTTTGCTCACCGAACCTCACCAATGCTATCAGCCCGAAGTGTCCAGCCTTATGTCTCACCCAGCTCTGGGTGTAGATGTGGTAAATCCAGGTTGCATCACAAGCCCTGAATGAATTATTTAAGAATTGCTCTCTATTTCACTGTCATTGTGTTTTGTTTTTGAAATTCATTTTGATAATGGGATTTATCGGATGTTCACTGCTGCGTTTAGGCTGCTGTACACACGCTTGATTTCCTTATGGAGACATATAAATCCATGGGTTTTAAGATTCTTACTTGTCAGGAATCTTCCCAGGCGTTGAATATGTGGTGTTGAATCCATTTGGTTAAGCAAGGAGTAGGTCTTGTCTATTATATATTTGGCTAATGGAAAGGTATCTGTGCTAATTTCAATCTCTGGTTTTATGCAGCACCCCAACTCACCTTTCCCCATAAGCAAGCATAAGTTGGTTTTCTCAATTTGAGACCCTGTTCTGTTTTGTAATTCAGTTCATGTGTAGGCAAGTTTACATTCCGTGTATTAGTGATATCCTATGATATTTCTTTTTCTGTGTGACTTATTTCTCGTAAAATCATCGTACCTGAATCCACTCATTATGCCGCCATGGGCCTGATGACTTAGATTTCATTGCTGAGGGATATTCCATTGTACGTGCGTAACACAACTTCTTTATCCATTTTTTGCTTTCTCGGATATTTAACTTGTATTGTAGACGAGGTTCTTGTAAACAGAGCCGTCCCAAACTTTGGGGTGGCTGTGTGTTTTTGATTTTAATTTCCCTAAGCTATAGGACCATAAGTGGAAATGCCATAGGCTGTGTTGCTTTGTTTCCTACATGTTTCAGGAAACACCGTACACTTCTCGAGAGTGGCTGTTGGCAATTTACATCCCGCCCATCAGCATAACAATGCTCCGTGTTCTCCATGACCTGTCCTGCCTTTCTGGATTTTACACTTTTTTCAGATGGCCCTTTTGACCGGGGGGCAGTGAGACTTCATTGTAGTGCAGATTTCCTTTACACGCTTGCTTGGTAGGCCAAAAAGGGCGTATGCGTTTTTTCCTGAATATATTCAGGAAAAAACGCATACGCCCTTTTTGGCCAAGTGCATCATTGTCGACATTCTGCCTCTTTTCCTATGCTTTAAGTGCAATTCCAGTCTACCCCCTGAAATCGTTTTCCTGAAATTCTGCCCCGATTTCAAGTCCTCTTCGAAGACTTACTTCAAAACATTTTTGGACGATAGCTGTCTTTCATTACTCTGCAGTTTTGTGAATTACAGTGCCCCTGAGCTCCTTTCTTCAACTCGCTTTCTTGTGAGCTGGCCGCAAACCCGCAGGATTGCTTCAGGCCCTAATATGGTTCCGGCATGGCATGCTGAGCCTTTGGTTAATTCCTCTTCCTGGTGGGAAATGAGCGTTAAATTTCCATGTTCAGACACCTTCACATGAGTCGTCATGGTGCCCCTTTGCCCCGGTTATCTCTATGGAGGTTGGAGTTGGAAGGCCTCCTCACTCAAGATCAGTGTGCCCACGGAGCCAACCCTGCAACTTCAGGGCATGGTTGGGGGTTAGGATCACCACGAGGGTTCCTTTTTCCTTAGGAGGGAGGTGGCCTTTTGGGCTGCTGATTTCCAGGTTATCAGATACTGCCAGTATCTTGGCCAGATGTGGCGGTGGGCCAAGCCCCTTGGTGACCGTAGTTTATCCTACCTGGATCGCATTCTTGCATTGTTCCATTTCAAGTGGTCCCAGGTTTTGCACTAATACTCCAATGGCGATTCACCGTTCACCAGGAATGTAAAGGTCAAAGGGTTTAGCTAAATTAGGGAGTTCCAGGGCAAGGGTCTGAATTGACTGCTCTTTCCATTCTTGAAAGGCCACTTCTGCATTCTATTCAAAAGGATCATCACCTTTTCCTTTCAGTGTTTCATATAGAGGCCGAGCTAGTAGACTGTAGTTAGGGATCCAGAAGCAGCAAACCCTGGCCTCCCCAGGAACCCCTAAGCTGTCTTCTAGTTTCAGAAATGGGTAAGGCTGTAAATTGTTTCTTCCCTTTCCTGGGATGGGCTTCTCCGACCTTCTGTGAGAATGAAGCCCAGGCAGGTCACCGTAGTCTGTGATATTTGAGCTTTTTCTTGGACAACTTGTATCCTTTATTGGCTTCGTAGTTCAGAGGTCTCCTTAGTAGGGCTGGCGATCAGAATGTCGTCTGCATATTGAAGGAGTGTTTCCTTTTCCAGAGGTAGAACTTTTAGGTCTTTAGCTGAGCTTTCCCCAAAGATGGTGTGGGAATTTTTGAACCCTTGGGGCAACACGGCCCGGAAGTATTGTTTTAGTTGTATGTTGAGTCCTGCCACTCACAAGCCAAAATTTCTTGTGACTCTGGGACTAATAGAATACAAAAGAAGGCATCATTGAAGACTAATACAGAATACCATGTCCTGGTGGTTGGTAGAATGACCAGCAGGGTGTAGGATTTAGGAACTACTGGAGGTATATCCTCGGTGGCTTCACTGACTGTCCTGACATCCTTTACCAGGACTCCAGCAGCCCATGGGGCTCTCGAGGTCAGGCCAATCCCAGGATATGGAGCTCACCTGGGCAGGTACCCCACCCCAGCCCACGGGGCTCTCGTGTTCAGGACCCTCCCAGGATATGGTGTTCCCTGGGCAGGTCCCCCTGCAGCCCATGGGGCTCTCGTGGTCAGGCCCCTCCCAGGATACAGAGCTACCCTTGCAGGTACCATGGCAGGGCTGGGAACACAGGAACCGTGCATATCGCCCTCATTGCAGAGCACTCCCATCTCACCTGTCACTCAGATCTGACACAGAGCACCTCAGAGCAGGACTTGAACTAACAAACAGCAGCTCCGACAGGTCTGTGACCCTGGGCATCACTCTGTGTGGCCTCCCTCCACCTGGTGTTCCAGAGACTTCCACTGTACCCGGGGCACCAGGCCTCTGTCTCCACCCACCACCCACCCCTCCTCTCCCTGACTCCTGGGTTCCTCTCATTAGGAGAGTGTTTTCTTGAAGTTGTCTCCCACTCATGGGCCAGATAATATAATTAGAAAACAAGCCAGAGCTGCAGCCCCTTGTCTATCCTGACTCTCAGGAGCCCACACCTGTTCCTTGGACCTGGCCGATTCAGCATTTCCAGTTTCTGCAACTGTGAGCCCCTGAGGGGTGATTATTGGCTGGCCTGGTAAGCCTGACTGTGCCGGCCAGCCCTCCCCAGGTGTGCCTGGGTTCAGATCAATATAAACACCGCTCCAGGCAGCAAGAGCCCCTGCAGCTGTGCCTGACGCCATTTTCTCTGCCCTGTCAGCAGTCTTGGGGCTGGACTGGTGGGAGGGAGTGAGAGGCCACGGCTTTGTGGGTGGCCCAGTGTGAGTGGGGCTCTGCTGGACTTTCTGCAGCAGTTGCCAAGATGCCACCTGCTAAAGAAGAGGATGTGTCACCCATACCTGCCGCTGGAATTTCTCCCTGGGCAGAGGTGAGTGAGGAAGAAAGCAGTGGGGGCCGGGACAGCAGGGGTATCTCAGGCAGGGAAATGGAAAGCTTCCAGAAGAGCACCCAGGGCCAGGACCATCCTGGCTGGCCTGCAGGCACCAAGTCGGCTGGCATGCTGTCGCTCATGTGGCTCCATGGCCCTTCCTCTAGGCTTTCAAGTCCTTGTACATATTCAGGTGTTTTACCTGGGAAGGGTGGGAACATTTCAGCAGCAGCTGGCCTGGGGCTCAGCCCACGTTTACTCACAGATGCCTCGGCACGGTGCCCCAGCTTTGCAATGAGGACGCTTGTTGCGTGGGGCCTGCTGGCTGAATGGGAGATGATTCCCCACCACTGACCAACTTCAGAATTGTTTACAACTGGAGCAAGTGCCCTGATACGGTTTTCCTCTGTGTAGCTGGTGGGTTCTGTTTTTTTTTCTTTTTTGGTTCAAGGTAGATTTTATTCCTCTTTTTTGTATTTACAGATATAAGCATGGAAATAATTTATTCATATAAATACATGTATGTGAAGGGAAGAATATTTTTTCTGTTTTACTTTTTGTAATTTGAATTTTATTTTATTTTTTTATACAGCAGGTTCTTTTTGGTTATCTATTTTATACATATAAATGTATACATGCCAATCCCAATCTCTCAACTCCTCCCACCACCACCCCCCAACAGCTTTCCCCCCTTGGTGTCCATACGTTTGTTGTCTACATCTGTTGCTCTATTTCTGCCTTGCAAAACGGTTCATCTGTACAATTTTTCTAGGTTCCACATATAGGCATTAATAGACAAGATTTGTTTTTCTCTTTCTGACTTACTTCACTCTGTATGACAGTCTCTAGATCCATCAACGTCTCTACAAATGACCCAATTTCATTCCTTTTTATGGCTTAGTAATATTCCATTTTATATATGTACCACTTCTTTATGCATTCGTCTGTCTGTGGGCATTTAGGTTGCTTCCATTACCTGGATATTGTAAATAGTGATGCAATGAACATTGCAGTGAATGTCTCTTTTTGATTTATGGTTTTGTCTGGGTATATGCCCAGTAGTGGGACTGCTGTATCGTATGGTAATTCTATTCTTAGTTTTATAAGAAACTCCATAACTTTCTCCACAATAGCGGAAGAGGGTTCCTTATCTCCACACCCTTTCCAGCATTTGTTGTTTGTAGATTTTCTGATGATGCCCATTCTAACAGGTGTGAGGTGATACACCATGGATGAGTCTATTTCGTTGAGCAAAGAGTAGGTCTTGTCTATTACATATTTGGCTTATGGAACGGTATGTGTGCTAATTTCAATCTCTGGTTTTATACAGCACCGCAACTCAACTTTCCCCTTAAGCAAGCATAAGTTTTTATCTAAATGTGAGACTCTGTTCGGTTTTGGAATTCAGTTTATGTGTAGCCAAGTTACACTCTCTCTATTAGTGATATCTTATGATAATTACCTTTCTCTGTGTGACATATTTCTCTTAGAATCATCATACTTAAATCCACTCAATTTGCTGCTACAGGCCTGATGACATTGATTTCATTGCTGAGTGATATTCCATTGTACGTAAGTAGCACAACTCCTTTATCCATATTTTTCTTTCTGGGATATTTAATTTGTACTGGACTCAAGGTTCTTGTAAACACAGCAGCCCTAAATTTTGTGTTGGCTGTGTCTTGTTGATTTTAATTTTCCTAAGCTATAGGGCCAAAAGTGGAAGGGCCCTAGGGTCTGTAGCTTTGTTTTTCAGATGTTTCAGGATACACCATAAACATCTCCAGAGTGTCTGTTGGCAATTTACATCCCGCCCATCAGCATAACAAGGCTCCCTGTTCTCCATGGCCTGTCCTGTGTTTCTGGTTTTTACACTTTTTTCAGATGGCCCTTTTGACGAATGGGAGATGAGACTTCATTGTAGTGCGGATTTCCATTTCTCGAGTGCTTGGTTGGCCAAAAAGGGCATATGTGTTTTTTCCTGCATATATTCAGGAAAAAATGTTTACGCACTTTTGTCCAAGTGCATCACTGTCAAAGATCTGCCGCTTTTCACATGCTTTAAATGCAATTCCAGTCTACCTCCTGAAATATGATTCCTGCAATTCTGCCTCGTTTTGAAGTCCTCTTTGCAGACTTACTTCAGTATATTTTTGCCAATAGCTGTCATTTATAACTCTGCAGGTTTGTGAATTACAGTGCCTGTGATTTCCTTTCTTAACTCGTTTCCTTGAAAGCTGGCCACAGAACCGCAGGTTTGCTTTAGGCCATAATCAGGGTCTGGCACGGCACTCTGAGCCTTTGGTTAATTCCTCTTCCTGGTGGGAAATTAGAGTTAAATGTGCCCCTCCGGACACGTGCCTCACTCCCAGCCCCTTGGTGATGTGTGTCCTGTGGTTTGAGGCCACATGTGCTGGGTTCCTCACCTTTGGCTGATGTGGCCCCACTGGTGTGAGGACACTCCTGCCTGGTTCCCATCCCCTTGGTGATGTGGGCCATCCGGTGAGATTCTGATCCTGTTTGGGTTCCTCACACTTCTGTGAGGTGGGCCCTCTTCTCTGACGTCACTCCTGCCTGGCTGGCACACCCCGCCTAGGCGAAGTCGGCCCTCTGGTGGGATTTGGTGCCTGCTGTGTGTCTCCTGCCCTCGGTAATGAGGGCCCTCTGGCGTCAGGCCCTAATTCCTGGGCTCCCAATATTTTCTGATATGCGCCCTGTGGTTCGAGTACACTCCTGCCAGGTTCCCAACCCCATGGGAATGTGGGCCTTCTGCTCTGAGGTCCCAACCGTGGGTTGCTCAGTTTCATGATGAGGGCCCTCTGCTGTGAGTTCTCTCCGGCTTGGATCCCATAGCCTCGCTGCTCCTGGCCACCTGCTGGGAGGTTCCAACTGCGGGATTCCTCACCTTTTTTCTTCTATGGACCCTCTGTTTTGAGACTCCTCCTGCCTGCCTCACTCCCAGTCCCTTGGTGATGTGTATCCTCTGGTTTGAGGCCACGTGTGCTGGGTCCCTCGCCTTTCGATGATGTGGCCCCACTGGTGTGAGGACACTCCTGCCTGCTTCCTATCCCCTTGATGATGTGGGCCCTCTGGTGAGAGTCTGATCCTGGCTGGGTTCCTCACCCTTCTGTGAGGTGGGCCCTCTGCTGTGAGGTCACTCCTGCCTGGCTGGCACACCCCACCTGGGCAACATCGGCCCTCTTGTGGCACTTGGAGCCTGCTGGGAGCCTCCTCCCCTCGGTGATGGGGGCCCTCTAGCGTCAGGCCCTAACTGCTGGGTACCCACATTTTCTGATACGTGCTAAGTGGTGCGAGGACACTCCTGCGAGGTTCCCATCCCCATGGGCATGTGGGCCTTCTGCTCTAAGGTCCCAACACCTGTGTTGTTCACCGTTTCATGATGTTGGCTCTCTGGTGTTAGTTCACTCAGGCCTAGATCCCATAGACTCTGTGCTCTGAGCCGACTGCTGGGAGGTTCCTACTGCTGGATTCCTTACCTTTTTTATTCTTTGTGTCCTGTGTTTTTATGCTCCAACTTCCTGACTCACTCCCAGCCCCTTTGTGATGTAGGTCCTCTGGTTTAAGGCCACATGTACCGGTTTCCTCACCTTTATTGATGTGGCCCCACTGGTGTGAGGACACTCCTGCCTGGTTCCCATCCCCTTGGTGATTGGGGCCCTCTTGTGAGAGTCTGATCCTGTCTGGATTCCTCACACTTCTGGGAGGTGGACCCTCTGCTGTGAGGTCACTCCTGCCTGGCTGGCACACGTCACGTTGGCGATGTGGGCCCTCAGTTGGGAGTTGGTGCCTGCTGGGAGTCTCCTCCCCTCGGTAATGAGGGCCCTCTGGCGTCAGGCCCTAACTCATGGGCTCCCAAAATTTTCTGATGTGCGCCCTGTCGTGTGAGTACACTCCAGCCAGGGTCCCTTCCCTAGGGGATGTGGGCTTTCTGCTCTGTGGTCCCAACGGCTGGGTTGCTCACAGTGTCAGAATGTGGGCCCTCTGCTCTGAGTTCACTCCGGCCTGGATCCCATAACCTCGGTGCTCTGGGCCACCTGCTTGGAGCTTCCAACTGCGGGGTTCCTCACCTTTTTTATTCTATGGGCCCTCTGTTCTGAGTCTCCTCCTGCATGCCTCACTCCCAGCCCTTTCGTGATGTGCGTCCCCTTGTTTGAGGCCACATGTGCTGTGTTCCTCACCTTTCGCTGATGTGGCCTCACTGGTGTGAGGACACTCCTGCCTTGTTCCGATCCCCTTGGTGATGTGGGCCCTCTGGTGAGAGTCTTATCCTGGCTGGGTTCCTCACCCTTCTGTGAAGTAGGCCCTCTTCTGTGAGGTCACTCCTGCCTGGCTGGCCCACGTCACCTTGGCGACGTGGGCCCTCAGTTGGGAGTTGGTGCCTGCTGGGAGTCTCCTCCCCTCGGTAATGAGGGCCCTCTGGCGTCAGGCCCTAACTGCTGGGTACCCACATTTTCTGATACGTGCTAAGTTGTGCGAGGACACTCGTGCCATGTTCCCAACCCCATGGTGATGTGGGCCTTCTGCTCTGAGGTCCAAACGGCTGGGTTGCTCACAGTTTCATGATGTGGGCCCTCTGCTGTGAGTTCACTGTGGCCTGGATCGCATAGACTCGGTGCTCTGGGCCGCCCACTGGGAGGTTCCCACTGCAGGATTCCTCAGCTTTTTTATTCTATTCACCCTGTGTTGTGAGGCTACTCATGCCTGCCTCACTCCGAACCCCTTGGAGATCTGGGTCCGCTGGTTTAGGCCACATGTGCTGGGTTCCTCACCTTTCTATGATGTGGTCACCCTGGTGTGAAGACAGTCCTGCCTGGTTCTGATGCCCTTGGTGATGTGGGCCCTCTGGTGAGAGTCTTATCCTGGCTGGGTTCCTCACCATTCTGTGAGTTAGGCACTCAGCTGTGAGGTCACTCCTGCCTGGCTGTTGCACGTCACCTTGGCGACATGGTCCCTCCGTAGGGAGTTGGTGCCTGCTTGGGGTCTCCTCCCCTTGGTAATGAGGGCCCTCGTGCATCAGGCCCTAATTTCTGGGTTCCCAAAATTCTCTGATGTGCGCCCTGTGGTGCGAGTACACTTCTGCCAAGTTCCCAACCACATGGGAATGTGGGCCTTCTGCTCTAAGGTCCCAACGGCTGGGTTGCTCACAGTTTCATGATGAGGGCCCTCTGTTTTGTGTTCAGTCAGGCCTGGATCCCATAGCCTCGCTGCTCCTGGCCGCCTGCTGGGAGGTTCCAACTGCGGGATTCCTCACCTTTTTTACGCAATGGGCCCTCGGTTTTGAGGCTCCTCCTGCCTGCCTCACTCCCAGCCCCTTGGTGATGTGTGTCCTGTAGTTTGAGGCCACGTGTGCTGGGTCCGTCACATTTCGGTGATGTGGCTCCACTGGTGTGAGGACACTCCTGCCTGGTTTCCATTCCCTTGGTGATGTGGGCCCTCTGGTGAGAGTCTGATCCTCTTTGGGTTCCTCACACTTTTGTGTGGTTGGCCCTCTGCTCTGAGGTCACTGCTGCCTGGCTGGCACACCCCGCATTGGCGCCGTCGGCCTTCTGGTAGCAGTTGGAGCTTGCTGGGAGCCTCCTCTCTTCAGTGATGAGGGCCCTCTGGCGTCCGGCCCTAACTGCTGGGCTCCCCACATTTTCTGTTGTGTGCCCACTGGTGCGATGACACTCCTGCTTGGTTCCCTTCCCCATGGGGATGTGGGCCTTGTGCTCTGAGGTCACAACGGCTGGGTTGCTTACAGTATCACGATGAGGGCCCTCTGTTGTGAGTTCATCACTGCCTGGATCCCATAGCCTCGGTGCTCTGGGCCGCCTGCTGGGATGTTCCAACTGCTGGATTCCTCACCTTTTTATACAATGGGCCATGTGTTTTGAGGTTAATCCTGCCTGCCTCGCTCTGAGACCCATGTTGATGTGGGACTTCTGGTTTGAGGCCACATGTGCTGGGTACCTCAACTTTCGATGATGTGGCCCCACGGGTGTGAGGACACTCGTGCCTGATTCCCAGCCCCTTGCTTATGTGGGCACTCTGGTGAGAGTCTGATCATGACTGGGTTCCTTACCCTTCTGTGAGGTGGGCGCTCTGATGTGAGGTCACTCCTGCCTGAATGGCTCACGTCGCCTTGGCGACGTAGGCCCTCTGTTGGCCACTGAAGCATGCTGGGAGCCTCCTACCCTCTTTAATGAGGGCCCTGGAAGAAACGCATATGCCCTTTTTGACCAAGTGCATCATTGTCGAAGTTCTGCCTCTTCTCCTATACTTTCAGAGGACTTCCCGTCTACCTCCTGAAATCGTATTCCTGGAATTCTGCCCCGCGTTCAAGTCCTCTTTGCAGCCTTACTTCAATATATTTTTGGACGATAGCTGTCATTTATAACTCTGCAGGTTTGTGAATTACAGTGCCCCTGAGCTCCATTCTTCAACTCGCTTTCTTGTGAGCTGGCCGCAAAACCGCAGGATTGCTTCAGGCCCTAATCTGGTTCCGGCACGGCATGTTGAGCCTTTGGCTAATTCCTCTTCCTGATGGGAAATGAGCATTAAATTTGCTCGTGCAGACACCTACAGCTAATCTCTCATTGGTTCTCCCTATTCCTGTTCATCTTGCTCAGAAATTCCAAACTGTGCCAAACAGGAGGTTAAAGGCACTGACTCTCCAATTGGGGAAAGAGTTAGTAAAGCGTCTGGAATGGTAAAACCGAGTATGAGGGGAAGAAAACTGAGATGCATTTAAAAAGGTTTCCCGGTCACACGGTGGACCATATTCTGGGTTTCCCAAGCGTGTTTTACCTGAAGGAAGAATCCCTTAAACCTGGAGAGGTGGGACCCATGCAATGGGTACCATGCAGTATGATTTCAAATGGCCTGCATTTTCTCACCGAACCTCACCAATGCTATCAGCCCAAAGTGTCAAACCTTATGTCTCACTCAGCTCTAGGTGTAGATGTGGTAAATCCAGGTTGCATCACAAGCCCTGAATGAACTATTTAAGAATTGCTCTCTATTTCACTGTCATTGTGTTTGTTTTTGTAGTTTATTTTGATAATGGGATTTATCGGATTTTCTCTGCTGCCTTCATGCAGCTGTACACACACTTGATTCTCTTACGGAGACATGTAAATCCATGGGTTTGAAGATTCTTAATAGTCATGTGTAATCCTAGGAGTTGAATATGGTGTGTTTAGTCCATTTCGTTGAGCAAGGTGTAGGTCTTGACTATTACATATTTGGCTTATGGAAAGGTATGTGTGCTAATTTCTATCTCTGGTTTTATGCAGCACCCCACCTCACCTTTCCCCATAAGCAAGCATAAGTTGGTGTTCTAAATTTGAGACCCTGTTCTGTTTTGTAATTCAGTTCATGTGTAGCCAAGTTTACATTCCGTGTATTAGTGATATCTTATGATGTTTCATTTTCTGTGTGACTTATTTCACTTAGAATCATCGTACCTGGATCCACTCAATATGCCGCGACGGGCCTGATGACATAGGTTTCATTGGTGAGTGATATTCCATTGTACGTGCATACCACAACTTCTTTATCCATTTTTCACATTCTGGGATATTTAACTTGTACCGTAGACGACGTTCTTGTAAACAGAGCTGTCGCAAACATTGGGGTGGCTGTGTGTTTTTGATTTTAATTTCCCTAAGCTATAGGACCATAAGTGGAAGTGACATAGGCTGTGTTGCTTTGTTTCCTACGTGTTTCAGGATACACCATACATTTCTCCAGAGTGGCTGTTGGCAATTTACATCCCGCCCATCAGCATAACAAGGCTCCCTGTTCTCCATGACCTGTCCTGTCTTTCTGGATTTTACACTTTTTTCAGATGGCCCTTTTGACCGGGGGGCAGTGAGACTTCATTGTAGTGCAGATTTCCTTTACACGCTTGCTTGGTTGGCCAAAAAGGGCGTATGCGTTTTTTCCTGAATATATTCAGGAAAAAACGCATACGCCCTTTTTGGCCAAGTGCATCATTGTTGACATCCTGCCTCTTTTCCTATGCTTTAAGTGCAATTCCAGTCTACCCCCTGAAATCGTTTTCCTGAAATTCTGCCCCGCTTTCAAGTCCTCTTTGAAGACTTACTTCAGTACATTTTTGGACGATAGCTGTCATTCATAACTCTGCAGGTTTGTGAATTACAGTGTCCCTGAGCTCCTTTCTTCAACTCCTTTTCTTGTGAGCTGGCCGCAAAACCGCAGGATTGCTTCAGGCCCTAATATGTTTCCGGCCGGGCACGCTGAGCCTTTGGTTAATTCCTCTTCCTGGTGGGAAATGATCATTCAATTTGCCCGTGCAGACACCAACAGCTAGTCTCTCATTGGTTCTCCCTATGCCTGTTCATCTTGCGCAGAAATTGCAAACTGTGCCAAACAGGAGGTTAAAGGCACTGACTCTCCAAGTGGGGAGAATGTTAGTAAAGTGTCTGGAATGGTGAATCCGAGTACCAGGGTTCGAAAACTGAGATATATTTGAAAACGTTTCCCAATCACACGGTGGACAATACTCTGGGTTTCCCATGCATGTCTTAGCTGAAGGAAGAATCCCTTAAACCTGGAGAGCTGGGACCCATGGAATGGGTACCATGCAGTATGACTACAAAGGGTCTGCGTTTGCTCACCGAACCTCACAAATGCTATCAGCCCGAAGTGTCCAGCCTTATATCTCACCCAGCTCTGGGTGTAGATGTGGTAAATCCAGGTTGAATCACAAGCCCTGAATGAATTATTTAATAATTGCTCTCTATTTCACTGTCAATGTGTTTCGGTTTTGAAATTTATTTTGATAATGGGATTTATCGGATTTTCACTGCTGCGTTTAGGCCGCTGTACACACGCTTGATTTCCTTATGGAGACATATAAATCCATGGGTTTTAAGATTCTTACTTGTCAGGTATATTCTCAGGCTTTGAGTCCGTTTCGTTGAGCAAGGAGTAGGTCTTGTCTATTATATATTTGGCTTATGGAACGGAATCTGTGCTAATTTCAATCTCTGGTTTTATGCAGCACCCCAACTCACCTTTCCGCATAAGCAAACATAAGTTGGTTGTCTCAATTTGAGACAGTTTTCTGTTTTGTAATTCAGTTCAAGTGTAGCCAAGTTTACATTCCGTGTATTAGTCATATCTTATGATGTTTCTTTTTCTGTGTGACTTATTTTTCGTAGAATCATCGTACCTGAATCCACTCATTATGGCGCTACGGGCCTGATGATGTAGATTTCATTGCTGTGTGATATTCCATTGTACGTACGTAGCGCACCTTCTTTATCCATTTTTTGCTTTCTCGGATATTTAACATGTAACGTAGACGAGGTTCCTGTAAACGGAGCCGTCCCAAATTTTGGGGTGGCTGTGTGTTTTTGATTTTAATTTCCCTAAGCTATAGGACCATAAGTGGAACTGCCATAGGCTGTGTTGCTTTGTTTCCTATGTGTTTCAGGAAACACCATACACTTCTCCAGAGTGGCTGTTGGCAATTTACATCCCGCCCATCAGCATAACAAGGCTCCCAGTTCTCCATGACCTGTCCTGCCTTTCTGGATTTTACACTTTTTTCACATGGCCCTTTTGACCGGGGGGCAGTGAGACTTCATTGTAGTGCAAATTTCCTTTACACAACTGCTTGGATGGCCAAAAAGTGCGTATGCGTTTTTTCCTGAATATATTCAGGAAAAAACGCATACGCCCTTTTTGGCCAAGTGCATCATTGTCGACATTCTGCCTCTTTTCCTATGCTTTAAGTGCAATTCCAGTCTACCCCCTGAAATCGTTTTCCTGAAATTCTGCCCCACTTTCAAGTCCTCTTCGAAGACTTACTTCAATACGTTTTTGGACGATAGCTGTTATTCATAACTCTGCAGGTTTGTGAATTACAGTGCCCCTGAGCTCCTTTCCTAAACTAGCTTTCTTGTGAGCTGGCCGAAAAACCGCAGGATTGCTTCAGGCCCTAATCTGTTTCCGGCAGGGCACGCTGAGCCTTTGGTTAATTCCTCTTCCTGGTGGGAAATGAGCGTTCCATTTGCCCGTTCAGACACCTACAGCTAGTCTCTCATTTTTCTCCCTATTACTGTTCATCTTGGGCAAAAATTGCAAACTGTGCCAAACAGGAGGTTAAAGGCACTGACTCTCCACGTGGGGAGAATGTTAGTAAAGCGTCTGGAATGGTGAACCCTAGTACCAGGGTTCGAAAATTGAGATGCATTTGAAAACGTTTCCCAATCACACGGTGGACCATAATCTGGGTTTCCCATGCAGGTTTTAGCTGAAGGAAGAATCCCTTAAACCTGGAGATTTGGGACCCATGGAATGGGTACCATGCAGTAAGACTTTAAAAGGTCTGCGTTTGCTCACCGAACCTCACCAATGCTTTCATCCCGAAGTGTCCAGCCTTATGTCTCACCCAGCTCTGGGTGTAGATGTGGTAAATCCAGGTTGCATCACAATCCAGGAATGAATTATTTAAGAATTGCTCTCTATTTCACTATCATTGTGTTTTGTTTTGGAAATTTATTTTCATAATGGGATTTATTGGATTTTCACTGCTGCGTTTAGGCCGCTGTACACACGCTTGATTTCCTTATGGAGACATATAAATCCATGGGTTTTAAGATTCTTACTTCACAGGTATCTTGCCAGGCGTTGAATATGTGGTGTTGAGTCCATTTCGTTGAGCAAGGAGTAGGTCTTGTCTATTATATATTTGGCTTATGGAACGGTATCTGTGCTAATTTCAATCTCTGGTTTTATGCAGCACCCCAACTCACCTTTCCCCATAAGCAAGCATAAGTTGGTTTTCTAAATTTGAGACCCTGTTCTGTTTTGTAATTCAGTTCATGGGTAGCCAAATTTACATTCCGTGTATTAGTGATATCTTATGATGTTTCTTTTTCTGTGTGACTTATTTCTCGTAGAATCATCATACCTGAATCCACTCATTATGCCACTACGGGCCTGAAGACGTAGATTTCATTGCTGAGTGATATTCCATTGTACGTGCGTACCAGAACTTCTTTATCCATTTTTTCCTTTCTCGGATATTTAACTTGTACCGTAGACAAGGTTCTTGTAAACAGAGCCATCCCAAACTTTGGGGTGGCTGTGTGTTTGTGACTTTAATTTCCCTAAGCTATAGGACCATAAGTGGAAGTGACATAGGCTGTGTTGCTTTGTTTCCTACGTGTTTCAGGATACACCATACATTTCTCCAGAGTGGCTGTTGGCAATTTACATCCCGCCCATCAGCATAACAAGGCTCCCTGTTCTCCAAGACCTGTCCTGCCTTTCTAGATTTTACACTTTTTTCAGATGTCCCTTTTGACCGGGGGGCAGTGAGACTTCATTGTAGTGCAGATTTCCTTTACACGCTTGCTTGGTTGGCCAAAAAGGGCGTATGCGTTTTTTCCTGAATATATTCAGGAAAAAACGCATACGCCCTTTTTGGCCAAGTGCATCATTGTCGACATTCTGCCTCTTTTCCTATGATTTAAGTGCAATTCCAGTCTGCCCACTGAAATCGTTTTCCTGAGATTTTGCCCCGCTTTCAAGTCCTCTTCGAAGACTTACTTCAGTACATTTTTGGTCGATAGCTGTCATTCATAACTCTGCAGGTTTGTGAATTACAGTGTCCCTGAGCTCCTTTCTTCAACTCGCTTTCTTGTGAGCTGGCCGCAAAACCGCAGAATTGCTTCAGGCCCTAATCTGTTTCCAGCAGGGCACGCTGAGCCTTTGGTTAATTCCTCTTTCGGTTGGGAAATGTGCATTCCATTTGCCCGTGCAGACACCCACAGCTGCTCTGTCATTGGTTCTCCCAATTCCTGTTCATCTGGCGCAGAAATTGCAAACTGTGCCAAACAGGAGTTTAAATGCACTGACTCTCCAAGTGGGGAGAGTGTTAGTAAAGCGTCTGGAATGGTGAACACAAGTACCAGGGGATGAAAACTGAGATGCATTTGAAAACATTTCACAATCACACGGCGGACGATAGTCTGGGTTTCCCATGCATGTTTTAGCTGAAGGAAGAATCCCTTAAACCTGGAGAGTTGGGACCCATGGAATGGGTAGCATGCAGTATGACTTAAAATGGTCTGCGTTTGCTCACCGAACCTCACCAATGCTATCAGCCCGAAGTGTCCAGCCTTATGTCTCACTCAGCTCTGGGTGTAGATGTTGTAAATCCAGGTTGCATCACAAGTCCTGAATGAATTATTTAAGAATTGCTCTCTATTTCACTGTCATTGTGTTTTGTTTTTGTAATTTATTTTAATAATGGGATTTATCGGATGTTCACTGCTGCATTTAGGCCGCTGTACACACGCTTGATTTCCTTATGGAGACATATAAATCCATGGGTTTTAAGATTCTTACTTGTCAGGTATCTTGCCAGGCTTTGAATATGGGGTGTTGAGTCCATTTCGTTGAGCAACGAGTAGGTCTTGTCTATTATATATTTGGCTTATGGAACGGTATGTGTGCTAATTTCAATCTCTGGTTTTATGCCGCACCCTAACTCACCTTTCCCCATAAGCAAGCATAAGTTGATTTTCTCAATTTGAGACCCTGTTCTGTTTTGTAATTCAGTTCATGTATAGCCAAGTTTACATTCCGTGTATTAGAGATATCTTATGATGTTTCTTTTTCTGTGTGACTTATTTCTCGTAGCATCATCGTACCTGAATCCACTCATTATGCCGCTAGGGACCTGATGACGTAGATTTCATTGCTGAGTGATATTCCATTGTACGTGCGTACCAAAACTTCTTTATCCATTTTTTGCTTTCTCGGATATTTAACTTGTACCGTAGATGACGTTCTTGTAAACAGAGCCGTCCCAAATTTTGGGGTGGCTGTGTCTTTTTGATTTTAATTTCCGTAAGCTATAGGACCATAAGTGGAAGTGCCATAGGCTGTGTTGCTTTGTGTCCTACGTGTTTCAGGAAACACCATACCCTTCTCCAGAGTGGCTGTTGGCAATTTACATCCGCCCATCAGCATAACAAGGCTCCCTGTTCTCCATGACCTGTCCTGCATTTCTGGATTTTACACTTTTTTCAGATGGCCCTTTTGACCGGGGGGCAGTGAGACTTCATTGTAGTGCAGATTTCCTTTACACGCTTACTTGGTTGGCCAAAAAGGGCGTATGCGTTTTTTCCTGAATATATTCAGGAAAAAACGCATACGCCCTTTTTGGCCAAGTGCATCATTGTCGACATTCTGCCTGTTTTCCTATGCTTTAAGTGCAATTGCAGTCTACCCCCTGAAATCGTTTTCCTGAAATTCTGCCCCGCTTTCAAGTCCTCTTTGAAGACTTACTTCAGTACATTTTTGGACGATAGCTGTCATTCATAACTCTGCAGGTTTGTGAATTACAGTGTCCCTGAGCTCCTTTCTTCCACTCCTTTTCTAGTGAGCTGGCCGCAAAACCGCAGGATTGCTTCAGGCCCTAATATGTTTCCGGCCGGGCACGCTGAGCCTTTGGTTAATTCCTCTTCCTGGTGGGAAATGATCGTTCAATTTGCCCGTGCAGACACCAACAGCTAGTCTCTCATTGGTTTTCCCTATGCCTGTTCATCTTGCGCAGAAATTGCAAACTGTGCCAAACAGGAGGTTAAAGGCACTGACTCTCCAAGTGGGGAGAGTGTTCATAAAGGGTCTGGAATGGTGAACCCGAGTACCAGGGGACGAAACCTGAGATGCATTTGAAAACGTTTCCCGGTCACACAGTGCAGTGTACTGTGGGTTTCCCATGCATGTTTTAGCTGAAGGAAGTGTCCCTTAAACCTGGAGAGTTGGGACCCATGGAATGGGTACCATGCAGTATGACTTCAAAGGGTCTGTGTTTGCTCACCGAACCTCACCAATGCTATCAGCCCGAAGTGTCCAGCCTTATGTCTCACCCAGCTCTGGGTGTAGAAGTGTTAAATCCAGGTTGCATCACAAGACCTTAATGAATTATTTAAGAATTGCTCTCTATTTCACTGTCATTGTGTTTTGTTTTTGAAATTTATTTTGATAATGGGATTTATCGGATTTTCACTGCTGCATTTAGGTCGCTGTACACGCTCTTGATTTCATTATGTAGACATATAAATCCATGGGTTTTAAGATTCTTACTTATCAGGTATCTTCCCAGGCGTTGAATATGGGGAGTTGAGTCCATTTCGTTGAGCAAGGAGTAGGTTTTGTCTATTATATATTTGGCTTATGGAACGGTATATGTGCTAATTTCAATCTCCGGTTTTATGCAGCACCCCAACTCACCTTTCCCCATAAGCAAGCATAAGTTGGTTTTCTAAACTTGAGGCCCTGTTCTGTTTGGTAATTCAGTACATGTGTAGCCAAGTTTACATTCCGTGTAATAGGGATATCTTATGATGTTTCTTTTTCTGTGTAACTTATTTCTCGTAGAATTATCATACCTGAATCCACTCATTATGCCGCTAGGGACCTGATGACTTAGATTTCATTGCTGAGTGATATTCCACTATACGTGCGTACCACAACTTCTTTATGCATTTTTTGCTTTCTTGGATATTTAACTTGTACCGTAGACGAGGTTCTTGTAAACAGAGCCGTCCCAAACTTTGGGGTGGCTGTGTGTTTTTGATTTTAATTTCCCTAAGCTATAGGACCATAAGTGGAAGTGCCATAGGCTGTGTTGCTTTGTTTCCTACGTGTTTCAGGAAACACCATACACTTCTCCAGAGTGGCTGTTGGCAATTTACATCCCGCCCATAAGCATAACAAGGCTCCTTGTTCTCCATGACCTTTCCTGCCTTTCAGGATTTTACACTTTTTTCAGATGGCCCTTTTGACCACGGGGCAGTGAGACTTCATTGTAGTGCAGATTTCCTTTACACGCTTGCTTGGTTGGTCAAAAAGTGCGTTTGCGTTTTTTCCTGAATATATTCAGGAAAAAACGCATATGCCCTTTTTAGCCAAGTGCATCATTGTCGACATTCTGCCTCTATTCCTATGCTTTAAGTGCAATTCCAGTCTACCCCCTGAAATCGTTTGCCTGAAATTCTGCCCCGCTTTCAAGTCCTCTTCGAAGACTTACTTCAGTACATTTTGGACGATAGGTGTCATTCATAACTCTGCAGGTTTGTGAATTACAGTGCCCCGATCTCCTTTCTGCAACTCGCTTCCATGTGAGCTGGCCGCCAAACCGCAGGATTGCTTCAGGCCCTAATCTGTTTCCTGGAGTGCACGTTGAGCCTTTGGTTAATTCCTCTTCCTGGTGGGAAATGAGCGTTCCATTTGCCCGTGCAGACACCTACAGCTAGTCTCTCATTGGTTCTCCCTATTCCTGTTCATCTTGCGCAGAAATTGCAAACTGTGCCAAACAGGAGGTTAAAGGCACTGACTCTCCAAGTGGGGAGAATGTTAGTAAAGCGTCTGGAATGGTGAACCCGAGTATCAGGGTCGAAAACTGAGATGCATTTGTAAACGTTTCCCAATCACACGGTGGTCCATACTCTGGGTTTCCCATGCATGTTTTAGCTGAAGGAAGAATCCCTTAAACCTGGAGAGTTGGGACCCATGGAATGGGTACCATGCAGGATGACTTCAAAGGGTCTGCGTTTGCTCACCGAACCTCACCAATGCTATCAGCCCGAAGTGTCCAGCCTTATGTCTCACCCAGCTCTGGGTGTAGATGTGGTAATTCCAGGTTGCATCACAAGCCCTGAATGAATTATTTAAGAATTGCTCTCTATTTCACTGTCATTGTGTTTTGTTTTTGAAATTCATTTTGATAATGGGATTTATCGGATGTTCACTGCTGCGTTTAGGCCGCTGTACACACGCTTGATTTCCTTATGGAGACATATAAATCCATGGGTTTTAAGATTCTTACTTGTCAGGTATCTTCCCAGGCGTTGAATATGTGGTGTTGAATCCATTTCGTTAAGAAAGGAGTAGGTCTTGTCTATTATATATTTGGCTAATGGAAAGGTATCTGTGCTAATTTCAATCTCTGGTTTTATGCAGCACCCCAACTCACCTTTCCCCATAAGCAAGCATAAGTTGGTTTTCTCAATTTGAGACCCTGTTCTGTTTTGTAATTCAGTTTATGTGTAGCCAAGGTTACATTCCGTGTATTAGTGATATCTTATGATGTTTCTTTCACTGTGTGACTTATTTCCCGTAGAATCATCGTACCTGAATCCACTCATTATGCCGATAGGGACCTGATGATGTAGATTTCATTGCTGAGTGATATTCCATTGTACGTGCGTACCACAACTTCTTTATCCATTTTTTGCTTTCTCGGATATTTAACTTGTACCGTAGACGAGGTTCTTGTAAACAGAGCCGTCCCAAACTTTGGGGTGGCTGTGTGTTTTTGATTTTAATTTCCCTAAGCTATAGGACCATAAGTGGAAATGCCATAGGCTGTGTTGCTTTGTTTCCTACATGTTTCAGGAAACACCGTACACTTCTCGAGAGTGGCTGTTGGCAATTTACATCCCGCCCATCAGCATAACAATGCTCCGTGTTCTCCATGACCTGTCCTGCCTTTCTGGATTTTACACTTTTTTCAGATGGCCCTTTTGACCGGGGGGCAGTGAGACTTCATTGTAGTGCAGATTTCCTTTACACGCTTGCTTGGTAGGCCAAAAAGGGCGTATGCGTTTTTTCCTGAATATATTCAGGAAAAAACGCATACGCCCTTTTTGGCCAAGTGCATCATTGTCGACATTCTGCCTCTTTTCCTATGCTTTAAGTGCAATTCCAGTCTACCCCCTGAAATCGTTTTCCTGAAATTCTGCCCCGCTTTCAAGTCCTCTTCGAAGACTTACTTCAGTACATTTTTGGACGATAGCTGTCATTCATAACTCTGCAGGTCTGTGAATTACAGTGCCCCTGAGCTCCTTTCTTCAACTGTCTTTCTTGTGAGCTGGCCGCAAAACCGCAGGATTGCTTCAGGCCCTAATATGTTTCCGGCGGGCCACACTGAGCCTTTGGTTAATTCCTCTTCCTGGTGGGAAATGAGCGTTCCATTTGCCCGTGCAGACATCTACAGCTAGTCTCTCATTGGTTCTCCCTATTCCTGTTCATCTTGCGCAGAAATTGCAAACTGTGCCAAACAGGAGGTTAAAGGCACTGACTCTCCAAGTGGGGAGAATGTTAGTAAAGCGTCTGGAATGGTGAACCCGAGTACCAGGGGACGAAAACTGAGATGCATTTGAAAACGTTTCCCAATCACACGGTGGACCATACTCTGGGTTTCCCATGCATGTTTTAACGGAAGGAAGGATCCCTTAAACCTGGAGAGTTGGGACACATGGAATGGGTACCATGCAGGATGACTTCAAAGGGTCTGAATTTGCTCACCGAACCTCACCAATGCTATCAGCGCTAAGTGTCCAGCCTTTGTCTCACCCAGCTCTGGGTGTAGATGTGGTAAATCCAGGTTGCATCACAAGCCCTGAATGAATTATTTAAGAATTGCTCTCTATTTCACTGTCATTGTGTTTTGTTTTTGAAATTTATTTTGATAACAGGATTTATCGGATGTTCACTGTTGCGTTTAGGCCGCTGTACACACGCTTGATTTCCTTATGGAGACATATAAATCCATGGGTTTTAAGATTCTTACTTGTCAGGTATCTTCCCAGGCGTTGAATATGGGGTGTTGAGTCCATTTCGTTGAGCAAGGAGTAGGTCTTGTCTATTATATATTTGGCTTATGGAACGGTATCTGTGCTAATTTCAATCTCTGGTTTTATGCAGCACCCCAACTCACCTTTCCCCATAAGCAAGCATAAGTTGGTTTTCTAAATTTGAGACCCTGTTCTGTTTTGTAATTCAGTTCATGTGTAGCCAAGTTTATATTCCGTGTATTAGTGATATCTTATGATGCTTCTTTTTCTGTGTGACGTATTTCTCGTAGAATCATCGTACCTGAATCCACTCATTATGCCGCTACGGGCCTGATAACGTAGATTTCATTGCTGAGTGATATTCCATTGTACGTGCGTACCACAACATCTTTATCCATTTTTTGCTTTCTCGGATATTTAACTTGTACCGTAGACGAGGTTCTTGTAAACAGACCCGTCCCAAATTTTGGGGTGGCTGTGTGTTTTTGATTTTAATTTCCCTAAGCTATAGGACCATAAGTGGAAGTGCCATAGGCTGTGTTGCTTTGTTTCCTACGTGTTTCTGGAAACACCATACACTTCTCCAGAGTGGTTGTTGGAAATTTACATCCCGCCCATCAGCATAACAAGGCTCCCTGTTCTCCATGACCTGTCCTGCCTTTCTGGATTTTACACTTTTTTCAGATGGCCCTTTTGACCGGGGGGCAGTGAGACTTCATTGTAGGGCAGATTTCCTTTACACGCTTGCTTCCTTGGCCAAAAAGGGCATATGCATTTTTACCTGAATATATTCAGGAAAAACCGCATACGCGCTTTTTGGCCAAGTGCATCATTGTCGACATTCTGCCTCTTTTCGTATGCTTTAAGTGCAATTCCAGTCTATCCCCTGACATCGTATTCCTGAAATTCTGCCCCGCTTTCATGTCCTCTTCGAAGACTTAATTCAATACACTTTTGGACGATAGCTGTCATTCATAACTCTGCAGGTTTGTGAATTGCAGTGCCCCTGAGCTCCTTTCTTCAACTCTCTTTCTTGTGAGCTGGCAGCAAAACCGCAGGATTGCTTCAGGCCATAATCTCTTTCCGGGGGGGAACGCTGAGCCTTTGTTTAATTCCTCTTCCTGTTCGGAAATGAGCGTTCCATTTGCCCGTGCAGGCACGTACAGCTAGTCTCTCATTGGTTCTCCCTATTCCTGTACATCTTGCACAGAAATTGCAAACTGTGCCAAACAGGAGGTTAAAGGCACTGACTCTCCAAGTGGGGATAGTGTTAGTAAAGCGTCTGGAATGGTGAACCCGAGTACCAGGGGACGAAAACTGAGATGCATTTGAAAACGTTTCCCGGTCACACAGTGCACTGTACTGTGGGTTTCCCATGCATGTTTTAGCTGAAGGAAGAATCCCTTAAACCTGGAGAGTTAGGACCCATGGAATGGGTACCATGCAGGATGACTTCAAAGGGTCTGCGTTTGCTCACCGAACCTCACCAATGCTATCAGCCCGAAGTGTCCAGCCTTATGTCTCACCCAGCTCTGGGTGTAGATATGGTAAATCCAGGTTGCATCACAAGCCCTGAATGAATTATTTAAGAATTGCTCTCTATTTCACTGTCATTGTGTTTTGTTTTTGAAATTCATTTTGATAATGGGATTTATCGGATGTTCACTGCTGCGTTTAGGCCGCTGTCCACACGTTTGATTTCCTTATGGAGACATATAAATCCATGGGTTTTAAGATTCTTACTTGTCAGGTATCTTCCCAGGCGTTGAATATGTGGTGTTGAATCCATTTCGTTAAGCAAGGAGTAGGTCTTGTCTATTATATATTTGGCTAATGGAAAGGTATCTGTGCTAATTTCAATCTCTGGTTTTATGCAGCACCCCAACTCACCTTTCCCCATAAGCAAGCATAAGTTGGTTTTCTCAATTTGAGACCCTGTTCTGTTTTGTAATTCAGTTTATGTGTAGCCAAGTTTACATTCCGTGTATTAGTGATATCTTATGATGTTTCTTTTTCTGTGTGACTTATTTCTCGTAGAATCATCGTACCTGAATCCACTCATTATGCCGATAGGGACCTGATGATGTAGATTTCATTGCTGAGTGATATTCCATTGTACGTGCATACCACAACTTCTTTATCCATTTTTTGCTTTCTCAGATATTTAACTTGTACCGTAGATGAGGTTCTTGTAAACAGAGCCGTCCCAAACTTTGGGGTGGCTGTGTGTTTTTCATTTTAATTTCCCTAATCTATAGGACCATAAGTGGAAGTGCCATAGGCTGTGTTGCTTTGTTTCCTACCTGTTTCAGGAAACACCGTACACTTCTCGAGAGTGGCTGTTGGCAATTTACATCCCGCCCATCAGCATAACAATGCTCCCTGTTCTCCATGACCTGTCCTGCCTTTCTGGATTTTACACTTTTTTCAGATGGCCCTTTTGACCGGGGGGCAGTGAGACTTCATTGTATTGCAGATTTCCTTTACACGCTTGCTTGGTAGGCCAAAAAGGGCGTATGCGTTTTTTCCTGAATATATTCAGGAAAAAACGCATACCCCCTTTTTGGCCAAGTGCATCATTGTCGACATTCTGCCTCTTTTCCTATGCTTTAAGTGCAATTCCAGCCTACCCCCTGAAATCGTTTTCCTGAAATTCTGCCCCGCTTTCAAGTCCTCTTCGAAGACATACTTCAGTACATTTTTGGACGATAGCTGTCATTCATAACTCTGCAGGTTTGTGATTTACAGTGCCCCTGAGCTCCTTTCCTCAACTCGCTTTCTTGTGAGCTGCCCGCAAACCGCAGGATTCCTTCAGGCCCTAATCTGTTTCCGGCAGGGCACGCTGAGCCTTTGGTTAATTCCTCTTCCTGGTGGGAAATGAGCGTTCCATTTGCCCGTGCAGACACCTACAGCTAGTCTCTCATTGGTTCTCCCTATTCCTGTGCATCTTGCACAGAAATTGCAAACTGTGCCAAACAGGAGGTTAAAGTCCCTGACTCTCCAAGTGGGGAGAGTGTTAGTAAAGCGTCTGGAATGGTGAACCCGAGTACCAGGGTTCGAAAACTGAGATGCATTTGAAAACGTTTCCCAATCACACGGTGGTCCATACTCTGGGTTTCCCATGCATGTTTTAGCTGAAGGAAGACTCCCTTAAACCTGGAGAGTTGGGACCCATGGAATGGGTACCATGCATTATGACCTCAAAGGGTCTGCGTTTGCTCACCGAACCTCACCAATGCTATCAGCCCGAAGTATCCAGCCTTATGTCTAACCCAGCTCTGGGTGTAGATGTGGTAAATCCAGGTTGCATCACAAGCCCTGAATGAATTATTTAAGAATTGCTCTCTATTTCACTGTCATTGTGTTTTGTTTTTGAAATTTATTTTGATAATGGGATTTATCGGATTTTCACTGCTGCGTTTAGGCCGCTGTACACACGCTTGATTTCCTTATGGAGACATATAAATCCATAGGTTTTAAGATTCTTACTTGTCAGGTATCTTCCCACTCGTTGAGTCCGTTTCGTTGATCAAGGAATAGGTGTTTTTTATTATATATTTGACTTATGGAACGGTATCTGTGCTAATTTCAATCTCTGTTTGATGCAGCACCCCAACTCACCTTTCCGCATAAGCAAGCATAAGTTGATTTTCTCAATTTGAGACCATTTTCTGTTTTGTAATTCAGTTCATGTATAGCCATGTTTACATTCCGTGTTTTAGTCATATCTTATGATGTTTCTTTTTCTGTGTGACTCATTTCTCGTAGAATCATCGTACCTGAATCCACTCATTATGCCGCTACGGGCCTGATGACGTAGATTTCATTGCTGAGTGATATTCCATTGTACGTGCATACCACAACATCTTTTTCCATTTTTTGCTTTCTCAGATATTTAAATTGTACCGTAGACGAGGTTCTTGTAAACAGAGCCGTCCCAAACTTTGGGGTGGCTGTGTGTTTTTGATTTTAATTTCCCTAAGCTGTAGGACCATAAGTGGAAGAGCCATAGGCTGTGTTGCTTTGTTTCCTACCTGTTTCAGGAAACACCATACACTTCTCCAGAGTGGCTGTTGGCAATTAACATCCGCCCATCAGCATAACAAGGCTCCCTGTTCTCCATGACCTGTCCTGCCTTTCTGGATTTTACACTTTTTTCAGATGGCCCTTTTGACCGGGGGGCAGTGAGACTTCATTGTAGTGCAGATTTCCTTTACACGCTTGCTTGGTTGGCCAAAATGTGCATATGCGTTTTTTCCTGAATATATTCAGGAAAAAACGCATTCGCCCTTTTTGGCCAAATGTATCATTGTCGACATTCTGCCTCTTTTCCTATGCTTTAAGTGCAATTCCAGTCTACCCCCTGACATCGTTTTCCTGAAATTCTGCCCCACTTTCAAGTAGTCTTCGAAGACTTACTTCAGTACATTTTTGGACGATAGCTGTCATTCATAACTCTGCAGGTTTGTGAATTACAGTGCCCCTGAGCTCCTTTCTTCAACTCGCTTTCTTGTGAGCTGGCCGCAAAACCGCAGGATTCCTTCAGGCCCTAATCTGTTTCTGGCAGGGCATGGTGAGCCTTTGGTTAATTCCTCTTCCTGGTGGGAAATGAGCGTTCCATTTGCCCGTGCAGACACCTACAGCTAGTCTCTCATTGGTTCTCCCTCTTCCTGTTCATCTTGCGCAGAAATTGCAAACTGTGCCAAACAGGAGGTTAATGGCACTGACTCTCCAAGTGGGGAGAGTGTCAGTAAAGCGTCTGGAATGGTGAACCCGAGTACCAGGGAACGAAAACTGAGATGCATTTGAAAAAGTTTCCCAATCACACGGTGGACCATACTCTGGGTTTCCCATGCATGTTTTAACTGAAGGAAGAATCCCTTAAACCTGGAGAGTTGGGACCCATGGCATGTGTATCATGCAGTATGACTTCAATGGGTCTGACTTTGCTCACCGAACCTCACCAATGCTATCAGCGCGAAGTGTCCAGCCTTATGTCTCACCCAGCTCTGGGTGTAGATGTGGTAAATCCAGGTGCCATCACAAGCCCTGAATGAATTATTTAAAAATTGCTCTCTATTTCACTGTCATTGTGTTTTGTTTTTGAAATTTATTTTGATAATGGGATTTATCGGATGTTCACTGTTGCATTTAGGCCGCTGTACACACGCTTGATTTCCTTATGGAGACATATAAATCCATGGGTTTTAAGATTCTTACTTGTCACGTATCTTCCCAGGCGTTGAATATGGGGTGATGAGTCCATTTCGTTTAGCAAGGAGTAGGTCTTGTCTATTATATATTTGGCTTATGGAAAGGTATCTGTGCTAATTTCAATCTCTGGTTTTATGCAGCAACCCAACTCACCTTTCCCCATAAGCAAGCATAAGTTGGTTTTCTAAACTTGAGACCCTGTTCTGTTTTGTAATTCAGTACATGTGTAGCCAAGTTTACATTTTGTGTATTAGGGATACCATATGATGTTTCTTTTTCCGTGTGACTTATTTCTCGTAGAATCATCATACCTGAATAAATTCATTATGCCGCTACGGGCCTGATGACGTAGATTTCATTGCTGAGTGATATTCCACTGTACGTGCGTACCACAACTTCTTTATGCATTTTTTGCTTTCTTGGATATTTAACTTGTACCGTAGACGAGGTTCTTGTAAACAGAGCCGTCCCAAACTTTGGGGTGGCTGTGTCTTTTGATTTTAATTTCCCTAAGCTATAGGACCATAAGTGGAAGTGCCATAGGCTGTGTTGCTTTGTTTCCTACGTGTTTCAGGAAACAGCATACAGTTCTCCAGAGTGGCTGTTGGCAATTTACATCCCGCCCATCAGCATAACAAGGCTCCCTGTTCTCCATGACCTGTCCTGCCTTTCTGGATTTTACACTTTTCTCAGATGGCCCTTTTGACCGGGGGGCAGTGAGACTTCATTATAGTGCCGATTTCATTTACACGCTTGCTTGGTTGGCCAAAAAGTGCGTTTGCGTTTTTTCCTGAATATATTCAGGAAAAAACGCATATGCCCTTTTTAGCCAAGTGCATCATTGTCGACATTCTGCCTATTTTCCTATGCTTTAAGTGCAATTCCAGTCTGCCCCCTGAAATCGTTTTCCTGAAATTCTGCCCGGCTTTCAAGTCCTCTTCGAAGACTTACATCAGTACATTTTGGACGATAGCTGTCATTCATAACTCTGCAGGTTTGTGAATTACAGTGCCCCTGAACTCCTTTCTTCAACTCGCTTCCTTGTGAGCTGGCCGCCAAAGCGCAGGATTGTTTCAGGCCCTAATCTGTTTCCGGCAGGGCAAGCTGAGCCTTTGGTTAATTCCTCTTCCTGGTGGGAAATGTGCGTTCCATTTGCCCGTGCAGACACCAACAGCTAGTCTCTCATTGGTTCTCCTTATTGCTGTTCATCTTGCGCAGAAATTGCAAACTGTGCCAAAGAGGAGTTTAAAGGCACTGACTCTCCAAGTGAGGAGAGTGTTAGTAAAGCGTCTGGAATGGTGAACCCGAGTACCAGGGGACGAAAACTGAGATGCATTTGAAAGCGTTTCCCGGTCACACAGTGCACTGTAATGTGCGTTTCCCATGCATGTTTTAGCTGAAGGAAGAATCCCTTAAACCTGGAGAGTAGGGACCCATGGAATGGGTACCATGCAGTATGACTTCAAAGGGTCTGCATTTGCTCACCGAACCTCACCAATGCTATCAGCCCGAAGTGTCCAGCCTTATGTCACACCCAGCTCTGGGTGTAGATGTGGTAAATCAAGGTTGCATCACAAGCCCTGAATGAATTATTTAAGAATTGCTCTCTATTTCACTGTCATTTTTTTTTGTTTTTGAAATTTATTTTGGTAATGTGATTTATCGGATGTTCACTGCTGCGTTTAGGCCGCTGTACACACGCTTGATTTCCTTATGGAGACATATAAATCCATGGGTTTTAAGATTCTTACTTGTCAGGTATCTTCCCAGGCGTTGAATATGGGGTGTTGAGTCCATTTCGATGAGGAAGGAATAGGTCTTGTCTATTATATATTTGGCTTATGGAACGGTATGTGTGCTAATTTCAATCTCTGGTTTTATGCAGCACCCCAACTCACCTTTCCCCATAAGCAAGCATAAGTTGGTTTTCTAAATTTGAGACCCTGTTCTGTTTTGTAATTCAGTTCATGTGTAGCCAAGTTTACATTCCGTGTATTAGAGATATCTTATGATGTTTCTTTTTCTGTGTGACTTATTTCTTGTAGAATCATCGTACCTGAATCCACTCATTATGACGCTAGGGACCTGATGACGTAGATTTCATTGCTGAGTGATATTCCATTGTACGTGCATACCACAACTTCTTTATCCATTTTTTGCTTTTTCGGAAATTTAACTTGTACCGTAGATGACGTTCTTGTAAACAGAGCCGTCCCAAATTTTGGGGTGGCTGTGTCTTTTTGATTTTAATTTCCGTAAGCTATAGGACCATAAGTGGAAGTGCCATAGGCTGTGTTGCTTTGTTTCCTACGTGTTTCAGGAAATACCATACCCTTCTCCAGAGTGGCTGTTGGCAATGTACATCCGCCCATCAGCATAACAAGGCTCCCTGTTCTCCATGACCTGTCCTGCCTTTCTGGATTTTACACTTTTTTCAGATGGCCCTTTTGACCGGGGGGCAGTGAGACTTCATTGTAGTGCAGATTTCCTTTACACGCTTGCTTGGTTGGCCAAAAAGGGCATATGCGTTTTTTCCTGAATATATTTAGGAAAAAACGCATACGCCCTTTTTGGCCAAGTGCATCATTGTCGACATTCTGCCTGTTTTCCTATGCTTTAAGTGCAATTGCAGTCTACCCCCTGAAATCGTTTTCCTGAAATTCTGCCCCGCTTTCAAGTCCTCTTCGAAGACTTACTTCAATACATTTTTGGACAATAGCTGTCATTCATAACTCTGCAGGTTTCTGAATTACACTGCCCCTGAGCTCCTTTCTTCAACTAGCTTTCTTGTGAGCTGGCCGCAAAACCGCAGGATTGCCTCAGGCCATAATCTCTTTCTGGCAGGGCACGCTGAGCTTTTGGTTAATTCCTCTTCCTGGTGGGAAATGAGCGTTCCATTTGCCCGTGCAGACATCTACAGCTAGTCTCTCATTGGTTCTCCCTATTCCTGTTCATCTTGCGCAGAAATTGCAAACTGTGCCAAACAGGAGGTTAAAGGCACTGACTCTCCAAGTGGGGATATTGTTAGTAAAGCGTCTGGAATGGTGAACCCGAGTACCAGGGGACGAAACCTGAGATGCATTTGAAAACGTTTCCCGGTCACACAGTGCAGTGTACTGTGGGTTTCCCATGCATGTTTTAGCTGAAGGAAGTGTCCCTTAAACCTGGAGAGTTGGGACCCATGGAAGGGGTACCATGCAGTATGACTTCAAAGGGTCTGCGTTTGCTCACCGAACCTCACCAATGCTATCAGCCCGAAGTGTCCAGCCTTATGTCTCACCCAGCTCTGGGTGTAGATGTGGTAAATCCAGGTTGCATCACAAGCCCTGAATGAATTATTTAAGAATTGCTCTCTATTTCACTGTCATTCTGTTTTGTTTTTGAAATTCATTTTGATAATGGGATTTATCGGATGTTCACTGCTGCGTTTAGGCCGCTGTACACACGCTTGATTTCCTTATGGAGACATATAAATCCATGGGTTTTAAGATTCTCACTTGTCAGGTATCTTCCCAGCGTTGAATATGGGGTGTTGAGTCCATTTCGTTGAGCAAGGAGTAGGTATTGTCTATTATATATTTGGCTTATGGAACGGTATCTGTGCTAATTTCAATCTCTGGTTTTATGCAGCACCCCAACTCACTTTTCCCCATAAGCAAGCATAAGTTGGTTTTCTAAATTTGAGACCCTGTTCTGTTTTGTAATTCAGTTCATGTGTAGCCAAGTTTATATTCCGTGTATTAGTGATATCTTATGATGTTTCTTTTTCTGTGTGACTAATTTCTCGTAGAATCATCGTACCTGAATCCACTCATTATGCCGATAGGACCTGATGACGTAGATTTCATTGCTGAGTGATATTCCATTGTACGTGCGTACCACAACTTCTTTATCCATTTTTTGCTTTCTCGGATATTTAACTTGTACCGTAGACGAAGTTCTTGTAAACAGAGCCGTCCCAAATTTTGGGTTGGCTGTGTCTTTTTGATTTTAATTTCCCTAAGCTATAAGACCATAAGTGGAAGTGCCATAGGCTGTGTTGCTTTGTTTCCTACGTGTTTCTGGAAACACCATACACTTCTCCAGAGTGGTTGTTGGCAATTTACATCCCGCCCATCAGCATACCAAGGCTCCCTGTTCTCCATGACCTGTCCTGCATTTCTGGATTTTACACTTTTTTCAGATGGCCCTTTTGACCGTGGGGCAGTGAGACTTCATTGTAGTGCAGATTTCCTTTACACGCTTGCTTGGTTGGCCAAAAAGTGCGTATGCGTTTTTTCCTGAATATATTCAGGAAAAAACGCATACGCACTTTTTGGCCAAGTGCATCATTGTCGACATTCTGCCTCTTTTCCTCTGCTTTAAGTGCAATTCCAGTCTACCCCCTGAAATCGTGTTCCTGAAATTCTGCCCCGCTTTCAAGTCCTCTTCGAAGACTTACTTCAATACATTTTTGGACGATAGGTGTCATTCATAACTCTGCAGGTTTCTGAATTACACTGCCCCTGAGCTCCTTTCTTCAACACGATTTCTTGTGAGCTGGCCAGAAAACCGCAGGATTGCTTCACGTCATAATCTCTTTCTGGCAGGGCACGCTGAGCCTTTGTTTAATTCCTCTTCCGGGTGGGAAATGAGCGTTCCATTTGCCCGTGCAGACACCTACAGCTAGTCTCTCATTGGTTCTCCCTATTCCTGTTCATCTTGCGCAGAAATTGCAAACTGTGCTAAACAGGAGGTTAAAGGCACTGACTCTCCAAGTGGGGAGAGTGTTAGTAAAGCGTCTGGAATGGTGAACCCGAGTACCAGGGGTGAAAATTGAGATGCATTTGAAAACGTTTCCCAATCACACGGTGGTCCATACTCTGGGTTTCCCATGCATGTTTTAGCTGAAGGAAAAATCCCTTAAACCTGGAGAGTTGGGACTCATGGAATGGGTACCACGCAGTATGACTTCAAAGGGTCTGTGTTTGCTCACCGAACCTCACCAATGCTATCAGCCCGAAGTGTCCAGCCTTATGTCTCACCCAGCTCTGGGTGTAGAAGTGTTAAATCCAGGTTGCATCACAAGACCTTAATGAATTATTTAAGAATTGCTCTCTATTTCACTGTCATTGTGTTTTGTTTTTGAAATTTATTTTGATAATGGGATTTATCGGATTTTCACTGCTGCATTTAGGTCGCTGTACACGCTCTTGATTTCATTATGTAGACATATAAATCCATGGGTTTTAAGATTCTTACTTGTCAGGTATCTTCCCAGGCGTTGAATATGGGGTGTTGAGTCCATTTCGTTGAGCAAGGAGTAGGTCTTGTCTATTATATATTTGGCTTATGGAACGGTATCTGTGCTAATTTCAATCTCTGGTTTTATGCAGCACCCCAACTCACCTTTCCCCGTAAGCAAGCATAAGTTGGTTTTCTCACTTTGAGACCCTGTTCTGTTTTGTAATTCAGTTCATGTGTACCCAAGTTTACATTCCGTTTATTAGGGATATCTAATGATGTTTCTTTTTCTGTGTGACTTATTTCTCGTAGAATCATCATAACTGAATCCACTCATTATGCCGCTAGGGTCCTGATGACGTAGATTTCATTGCTGAGTGATATTCCATTGTACGTGCGTACCAAAACTTCTTTATCCATTTTTTGCTTTCTTGGATATTTAACTTGTACCGTAGACGAGTTTCTTGTAAACAGAGCCGTCCCAAACTTTGGAGTGACTGTGTCTTTTTGATTTTAATTTCCCTAAGCCATAGGACCATAAGTGGAAGTGCCATAGGCTGTGTTGCCTTGTTTCCTACCTGTTTCAGGAAACACCATACACTTCTCCAGAGTGGCTGTTGGCAATTTACATCCGCCCATCAGCATAAAAAGGCTCCCTGTTCTCCATGACCTGTCCTGGCTTTCTGGATTTTACACTTTATTCAGATGGCCCTTTTGACCGGGGGGCAGTGAGACTTCATTGTAGTGCAGATTTCCTTTACACGCTTGCTTGGTTGGCCAAAACGGGCGTATGCATTTTTTCCTGAATATATTCAGGAAAAAACGCATACGCCCTTTTTGGCCAAATGTATCATTGTCGACATTCTGCCTATTTTCCTATGCTTTAAGTGCAATTCCAGTCTACCCCCTGAAATCGTTTTCCGGAAATTCTTCCACGCTTTCAAGTCCTCTTCGAAGACTTACTTCAGTACATTTTTGGACGATAGCTGTCATTCATAACTCTGCAGGTTTGTGAATTACAGTGCCCCTGAGCTCCTTTCTTCAACTCGCTTTCTTGTGAGCTGGCCGCAAAACCGCAGGATTCCTTCAGGCCCTAATCTGTTTCTGGCAGGGCACGCTGAGCCTTTGGTTAATTCCTCTTCCTGGTGGGAAATGAGCGTTCCATTTGCCCGTGCAGACACCTACAGCTAGTCTCTCATTGGTTCTCCCTATTCCTGTTCATCTTGCGCAGAAATTGCAAACTGTGCCAAACAGGAGGTTAATGGCACTGACTCTCCAAGTGGGGAGAGTGTCAGTAAAGCGTCTGGAATGGTGAACCCGAGTACCAGGGAACGAAAACTGAGATGCATTTGAAAACGTTTCCCAATCACACGGTGGACCATACTCTGGGTTTCCCATGCATGTTTTAACTGAAGGAAGAATCCCTTAAACCTGGAGAGTTGGGACCCATGGAATGGGTATCATGCAGTATGACTTCAAAGGGTCTGTGTTTGCTCACCGAACCTCACCAATGCTATCAGCGCGAAGTGTCCAGCCTTATGTCTCACCCAGCTATGGGTGTAGATGTGGTAAATCCAGGTGGCATCACAAGCCCTGAATGAATTATTTAAGAATTGCTCTCTATTTCACTGTCATTGTGTTTTGTTTTTGAAATTTATTTTGATAATGGGATTTATCGGATGTTCACTGTTGCATTTAGGCCGCTGTACACAGGCTTGATTTCCTTATGGAGACATATAAAACCATGGGTTTTAAGATTCTTACTTGTCACATATCTTCCCAGGCGTTGAATATGGGGTGTTGAGTCCATTTCGTTGAGCAAGGAGTAGGTCTTGTCTATTATATATTTGGCTTATGGAAAGGTATCTGTGCTAATTTCAATCTCTGGTTTTATGCAGCACCCCAACTCACCTTTCCCCTTAAGCAAGCATAAGTTGGTTTTCTCAATTTGAGACCCTGTTCTGTTTTGTAATTCACTACATGTGTAGCCAAGTTTACATTCCGTGTATTAGAGATATCTTATGATGTTTCTTTTTCTGTGTGACTTATTTCTTGTAGAATCATCGTACCTGAATCCACTCATTATGCCGCTAGGGACCTGATGACGTAGATTTCATTGCTGAGTGATATTCCATTGTACGTGCATACCACAACTTCTTTATCCATTTTTTGCTTTCTCGGATATTTAACTTGTACCGTAGATGACGTTCTTGTAAACAGAGCCGTCCCAAATTTTGGGGTGGCTGTGTCTTTTTGATTTTAATTTCCGTAAGCTATAGGACCATAAGTGGAAGTGCCATAGGCTGTGTTGCTTTGTTTCCTACGTGTTTCAGGAAATACCATACCCTTCTCCAGAGTGGCTGTTGGCAATGTACATCCGCCCATCAGCATAACAAGGCTCCCTGTTCTCCATGACCTGTCCTGCCTTTCTGGATTTTACACTTTTTTCAGATGGCCCTTTTGACCGGGGGGCAGTGAGACTTCATTGTAGTGCAGATTTCCTTTACACGCTTGCTTGGTTGGCCAAAAAGGGCATATGCGTTTTTTCCTGAATATATTCAGGAAAAAACGCATACGCCCTTTTTGGCCAAGTGCATCATTGTCGACATTCTGCCTCTTTTCCTCTGCTTTAAGTGCAATTGCAGTCTACCCCCTGAAATCGTGTTCCTGAAATTCTGCCCCGCTTTCAAGTCCTCTTCGAAGACTTACTTCAATACATTTTTGGACGATAGGTGTCATTCATAACTCTGCAGGTTTCTGAATTACACTGCCCCTGAGCTCCTTTCTTCAACACGATTTCTTGTGAGCTGGCCAGAAAACCGCAGGATTGCCTCAGGCCATAATCTCTTTCTGGCAGGGCACGCTGAGCTTTTGGTTAATTCCTCTTCCTGGTGGTAAATGAGCGTTCCATTTGCCCGTGCAGACATCTACAGCTAGTCTCTCATTGGTTCTCCCTATTCCTGTTCATCTTGCGCAGAAATTGCAAACTGTGCCAAACAGGAGGTTAAAGGCACTGACTCTCCAAGTGGGGATATTGTTAGTAAAGCGTCTGGAATGGTGAACCCGAGTACCAGGGGTGAAAATTGAGATGCATTTGAAAACGTTTCCCGGTCACACAGTGCAGTGTACTGTGGGTTTCCCATGCATGTTTTAGCTGAAGGAAAAATCCCTTAAACCTGGAGAGTTGGGACCCATGGAAGGGGTACCATGCAGTATGACTTCAAAGGGTCTGTGTTTGCTCACCGAACCTCACCAATGCTATCAGCCCGAAGTGTCCAGCCTTATGTCTCACCCAGCTCTGGGTGTAGAAGTGTTAAATCCAGGTTGCATCACAAGACCTTAATGAATTATTTAAGAATTGCTCTCTATTTCACTGTCATTGTGTTTTGTTTTTGAAATTTATTTTGATAATGGGATTTATCGGATTTTCACTGCTGCATTTAGGTCGCTGTACACGCTCTTGATTTCATTATGTAGACATATAAATCCATGGGTTTTAAGATTCTTACTTGTCAGGTATCTTCCCAGGCGTTGAATATGGGGTGTTGAGTCCATTTCGTTGAGCAAGGAGTAGGTCTTGTCTATTATATATTTGGCTTATGGAACGGTATCTGTGCTAATTTCAATCTCTGGTTTTATGCAGCACCCCAACTCACCTTTCCCCGTAAGCAAGCATAAGTTGGTTTTCTCACTTTGAGACCCTGTTCTGTTTTGTAATTCAGTTCATGTGTACCCAAGTTTACATTCCGTTTATTAGGGATATCTAATGATGTTTCTTTTTCTGTGTGACTTATTTCTCGTAGAATCATCATAACTGAATCCACTCATTATGCCGCTAGGGTCCTGATGACGTAGATTTCATTGCTGAGTGATATTCCATTGTACGTGCGTACCAAAACTTCTTTATCCATTTTTTGCTTTCTTGGATATTTAACTTGTACCGTAGACGAGTTTCTTGTAAACAGAGCCGTCCCAAACTTTGGAGTGACTGTGTCTTTTTGATTTTAATTTCCCTAAGCCATAGGACCATAAGTGGAAGTGCCATAGGCTGTGTTGCCTTGTTTCCTACCTGTTTCAGGAAACACCATACACTTCTCCAGAGTGGCTGTTGGCAATTTACATCCGCCCATCAGCATAAAAAGGCTCCCTGTTCTCCATGACCTGTCCTGGCTTTCTGGATTTTACACTTTATTCAGATGGCCCTTTTGACCGGGGGGCAGTGAGACTTCATTGTAGTGCAGATTTCCTTTACACGCTTGCTTGGTTGGCCAAAACGGGCGTATGCATTTTTTCCTGAATATATTCAGGAAAAAACGCATACGCCCTTTTTGGCCAAATGTATCATTGTCGACATTCTGCCTATTTTCCTATGCTTTAAGTGCAATTCCAGTCTACCCCCTGAAATCGTTTTCCGGAAATTCTTCCACGCTTTCAAGTCCTCTTCGAAGACTTACTTCAGTACATTTTTGGACGATAGCTGTCATTCATAACTCTGCAGGTTTGTGAATTACAGTGCCCCTGAGCTCCTTTCTTCAACTCGCTTTCTTGTGAGCTGGCCGCAAAACCGCAGGATTCCTTCAGGCCCTAATCTGTTTCTGGCAGGGCACGCTGAGCCTTTGGTTAATTCCTCTTCCTGGTGGGAAATGAGCGTTCCATTTGCCCGTGCAGACACCTACAGCTAGTCTCTCATTGGTTCTCCCTATTCCTGTTCATCTTGCGCAGAAATTGCAAACTGTGCCAAACAGGAGGTTAATGGCACTGACTCTCCAAGTGGGGAGAGTGTCAGTAAAGCGTCTGGAATGGTGAACCCGAGTACCAGGGAACGAAAACTGAGATGCATTTGAAAACGTTTCCCAATCACACGGTGGACCATACTCTGGGTTTCCCATGCATGTTTTAACTGAAGGAAGAATCCCTTAAACCTGGAGAGTTGGGACCCATGGAATGGGTATCATGCAGTATGACTTCAAAGGGTCTGTGTTTGCTCACCGAACCTCACCAATGCTATCAGCGCGAAGTGTCCAGCCTTATGTCTCACCCAGCTATGGGTGTAGATGTGGTAAATCCAGGTGGCATCACAAGCCCTGAATGAATTATTTAAGAATTGCTCTCTATTTCACTGTCATTGTGTTTTGTTTTTGAAATTTATTTTGATAATGGGATTTATCGGATGTTCACTGTTGCATTTAGGCCGCTGTACACAGGCTTGATTTCCTTATGGAGACATATAAAACCATGGGTTTTAAGATTCTTACTTGTCACATATCTTCCCAGGCGTTGAATATGGGGTGTTGAGTCCATTTCGTTGAGCAAGGAGTAGGTCTTGTCTATTATATATTTGGCTTATGGAAAGGTATCTGTGCTAATTTCAATCTCTGGTTTTATGCAGCACCCCAACTCACCTTTCCCCTTAAGCAAGCATAAGTTGGTTTTCTCAATTTGAGACCCTGTTCTGTTTTGTAATTCACTACATGTGTAGCCAAGTTTACATTCCGTGTATTAGAGATATCTTATGATGTTTCTTTTTCTGTGTGACTTATTTCTTGTAGAATCATCGTACCTGAATCCACTCATTATGCCGCTAGGGACCTGATGACGTAGATTTCATTGCTGAGTGATATTCCATTGTACGTGCATACCACAACTTCTTTATCCATTTTTTGCTTTCTCGGATATTTAACTTGTACCGTAGATGACGTTCTTGTAAACAGAGCCGTCCCAAATTTTGGGGTGGCTGTGTCTTTTTGATTTTAATTTCCGTAAGCTATAGGACCATAAGTGGAAGTGCCATAGGCTGTGTTGCTTTGTTTCCTACGTGTTTCAGGAAATACCATACCCTTCTCCAGAGTGGCTGTTGGCAATGTACATCCGCCCATCAGCATAACAAGGCTCCCTGTTCTCCATGACCTGTCCTGCCTTTCTGGATTTTACACTTTTTTCAGATGGCCCTTTTGACCGGGGGGCAGTGAGACTTCATTGTAGTGCAGATTTCCTTTACACGCTTGCTTGGTTGGCCAAAAAGGGCATATGCGTTTTTTCCTGAATATATTTAGGAAAAAACGCATACGCCCTTTTTGGCCAAGTGCATCATTGTCGACATTCTGCCTGTTTTCCTATGCTTTAAGTGCAATTGCAGTCTACCCCCTGAAATCGTTTTCCTGAAATTCTGCCCCGCTTTCAAGTCCTCTTCGAAGACGTACTTCAATACATTTTTGGACAATAGCTGTCATTCATAACTCTGCAGGTTTCTGAATTACACTGCCCCTGAGCTCCTTTCTTCAACTAGCTTTCTTGTGAGCTGGCCGCAAAACCGCAGGATTGCCTCAGGCCATAATCTCTTTCTGGCAGGGCACGCTGAGCTTTTGGTTAATTCCTCTTCCTGGTGGGAAATGAGCGTTCCATTTGCCCGTGCAGACATCTACAGCTAGTCTCTCATTGGTTCTCCCTATTCCTGTTCATCTTGCGCAGAAATTGCAAACTGTGCCAAACAGGAGGTTAAAGGCACTGACTCTCCAAGTGGGGATATTGTTAGTAAAGCGTCTGGAATGGTGAACCCGAGTACCAGGGGACGAAACCTGAGATGCATTTGAAAACGTTTCCCGGTCACACAGTGCAGTGTACTGTGGGTTTCCCATGCATGTTTTAGCTGAAGGAAGTGTCCCTTAAACCTGGAGAGTTGGGACCCATGGAAGGGGTACCATGAAGTATGACTTCAAAGGGTCTGCGTTTGCTCACCGAACCTCACCAATGCTATCAGCACGAAGTGTTCAGCCTTATGTCTCACCCAGCTCTGGGTGTAGATGTGGTAAATCCAGGTTGCATCACAAGCCCTGAATGAATTATTTAAGAATTGCTCTCTATTTCACTGTCATTCTGTTTTGTTTTTGAAATTCATTTTGATAATGGGATTTATCGGATGTTCACTGCTGCGTTTAGGCCGCTGTACACACGCTTGATTTCCTTATGGAGACATATAAATCCATGGGTTTTAAGATTCTCACTTGTCAGGTATCTTCCCAGCGTTGAATATGGGGTGTTGAGTCCATTTCGTTGAGCAAGGAGTAGGTATTGTCTATTATATATTTGGCTTATGGAACGGTATCTGTGCTAATTTCAATCTCTGCTTTTATGCAGCACCCCAACTCACTTTTCCCCATAAGCAAGCATAAGTTGGTTTTCTAAATTTGAGACCCTGTTCTGTTTTGTAATTCAGTTCATGTGTAGCCAAGTTTATATTCCGTGTATTAGTGATATCTTATGATGTTTCTTTTTCTGTGTGACTAATTTCTCGTAGAATCATCGTACCTGAATCCACTCATTATGCCGATAGGACCTGATGACGTAGATTTCATTGCTGAGTGATATTCCATTGTACGTGCGTACCACAACTTCTTTATCCATTTTTTGCTTTCTCGGATATTTAACTTGTACCGTAGACGAAGTTCTTGTAAACAGAGCCGTCCCAAATTTTGGGTTGGCTGTGTCTTTTTGATTTTAATTTCCCTAAGCTATAAGACCATAAGTGGAAGTGCCATAGGCTGTGTTGCTTTGTTTCCTACGTGTTTCTGGAAACACCATACACTTCTCCAGAGTGGTTGTTGGCAATTTACATCCCGCCCATCAGCATACCAAGGCTCCCTGTTCTCCATGACCTGTCCTGCATTTCTGGATTTTACACTTTTTTCAGATGGCCCTTTTGACCGTGGGGCAGTGAGACTTCATTGTAGTGCAGATTTCCTTTACACGCTTGCTTGGTTGGCCAAAAAGTGCGTATGCGTTTTTTCCTGAATATATTCAGGAAAAAACGCATACGCACTTTTTGGCCAAGTGCATCATTGTCGACATTCTGCCTCTTTTCCTCTGCTTTAAGTGCAATTCCAGTCTACCCCCTGAAATCGTGTTCCTGAAATTCTGCCCCGCTTTCAAGTCCTCTTCGAAGACTTACTTCAATACATTTTTGGACGATAGGTGTCATTCATAACTCTGCAGGTTTCTGAATTACACTGCCCCTGAGCTCCTTTCTTCAACACGATTTCTTGTGAGCTGGCCAGAAAACCGCAGGATTGCTTCACGTCATAATCTCTTTCTGGCAGGGCACGCTGAGCCTTTGTTTAATTCCTCTTCCGGGTGGGAAATGAGCGTTCCATTTGCCCGTGCAGACACCTACAGCTAGTCTCTCATTGGTTCTCCCTATTCCTGTTCATCTTGCGCAGAAATTGCAAACTGTGCTAAACAGGAGGTTAAAGGCACTGACTCTCCAAGTGGGGAGAGTGTTAGTAAAGCGTCTGGAATGGTGAACCCGAGTACCAGGGGTGAAAATTGAGATGCATTTGAAAACGTTTCCCAATCACACGGTGGTCCATACTCTGGGTTTCCCATGCATGTTTTAGCTGAAGGAAAAATCCCTTAAACCTGGAGAGTTGGGACTCATGGAATGGGTACCACGCAGTATGACTTCAAAGGGTCTGTGTTTGCTCACCGAACCTCACCAATGCTATCAGCCCGAAGTGTCCAGCCTTATGTCTCACCCAGCTCTGGGTGTAGAAGTGTTAAATCCAGGTTGCATCACAAGACCTTAATGAATTATTTAAGAATTGCTCTCTATTTCACTGTCATTGTGTTTTGTTTTTGAAATTTATTTTGATAATGGGATTTATCGGATTTTCACTGCTGCATTTAGGTCGCTGTACACGCTCTTGATTTCATTATGTAGACATATAAATCCATGGGTTTTAAGATTCTTACTTGTCAGGTATCTTCCCAGGCGTTGAATATGGGGTGTTGAGTCCATTTCGTTGAGCAAGGAGTAGGTCTTGTCTATTATATATTTGGCTTATGGAACGGTATCTGTGCTAATTTCAATCTCTGGTTTTATGCAGCACCCCAACTCACCTTTCCCCGTAAGCAAGCATAAGTTGGTTTTCTCACTTTGAGACCCTGTTCTGTTTTGTAATTCAGTTCATGTGTACCCAAGTTTACATTCCGTTTATTAGGGATATCTAATGATGTTTCTTTTTCTGTGTGACTTATTTCTCGTAGAATCATCATAACTGAATCCACTCATTATGCCGCTAGGGTCCTGATGACGTAGATTTCATTGCTGAGTGATATTCCATTGTACGTGCGTACCAAAACTTCTTTATCCATTTTTTGCTTTCTTGGATATTTAACTTGTACCGTAGACGAGTTTCTTGTAAACAGAGCCGTCCCAAACTTTGGAGTGACTGTGTCTTTTTGATTTTAATTTCCCTAAGCCATAGGACCATAAGTGGAAGTGCCATAGGCTGTGTTGCCTTGTTTCCTACCTGTTTCAGGAAACACCATACACTTCTCCAGAGTGGCTGTTGGCAATTTACATCCGCCCATCAGCATAAAAAGGCTCCCTGTTCTCCATGACCTGTCCTGGCTTTCTGGATTTTACACTTTATTCAGATGGCCCTTTTGACCGGGGGGCAGTGAGACTTCATTGTAGTGCAGATTTCCTTTACACGCTTGCTTGGTTGGCCAAAACGGGCGTATGCATTTTTTCCTGAATATATTCAGGAAAAAACGCATACGCCCTTTTTGGCCAAATGTATCATTGTCGACATTCTGCCTATTTTCCTATGCTTTAAGTGCAATTCCAGTCTACCCCCTGAAATCGTTTTCCGGAAATTCTTCCACGCTTTCAAGTCCTCTTCGAAGACTTACTTCAGTACATTTTTGGACGATAGCTGTCATTCATAACTCTGCAGGTTTGTGAATTACAGTGCCCCTGAGCTCCTTTCTTCAACTCGCTTTCTTGTGAGCTGGCCGCAAAACCGCAGGATTCCTTCAGGCCCTAATCTGTTTCTGGCAGGGCACGCTGAGCCTTTGGTTAATTCCTCTTCCTGGTGGGAAATGAGCGTTCCATTTGCCCGTGCAGACACCTACAGCTAGTCTCTCATTGGTTCTCCCTATTCCTGTTCATCTTGCGCAGAAATTGCAAACTGTGCCAAACAGGAGGTTAATGGCACTGACTCTCCAAGTGGGGAGAGTGTCAGTAAAGCGTCTGGAATGGTGAACCCGAGTACCAGGGAACGAAAACTGAGATGCATTTGAAAACGTTTCCCAATCACACGGTGGACCATACTCTGGGTTTCCCATGCATGTTTTAACTGAAGGAAGAATCCCTTAAACCTGGAGAGTTGGGACCCATGGAATGGGTATCATGCAGTATGACTTCAAAGGGTCTGTGTTTGCTCACCGAACCTCACCAATGCTATCAGCGCGAAGTGTCCAGCCTTATGTCTCACCCAGCTATGGGTGTAGATGTGGTAAATCCAGGTGGCATCACAAGCCCTGAATGAATTATTTAAGAATTGCTCTCTATTTCACTGTCATTGTGTTTTGTTTTTGAAATTTATTTTGATAATGGGATTTATCGGATGTTCACTGTTGCATTTAGGCCGCTGTACACAGGCTTGATTTCCTTATGGAGACATATAAAACCATGGGTTTTAAGATTCTTACTTGTCACGTATCTTCCCAGGCGTTGAATATGGGGTGTTGAGTCCATTTCGTTGAGCAAGGAGTAGGTCTTGTCTATTATATATTTGGCTTATGGAAAGGTATCTGTGCTAATTTCAATCTCTGGTTTTATGCAGCACCCCAACTCACCTTTCCCCTTAAGCAAGCATAAGTTGGTTTTCTCAATTTGAGACCCTGTTCTGTTTTGTAATTCACTACATGTGTAGCCAAGTTTACATTCCGTGTATTAGAGATATCTTATGATGTTTCTTTTTCTGTGTGACTTATTTCTTGTAGAATCATCGTACCTGAATCCACTCATTATGCCGCTAGGGACCTGATGACGTAGATTTCATTGCTGAGTGATATTCCATTGTACGTGCATACCACAACTTCTTTATCCATTTTTTGCTTTCTCGGATATTTAACTTGTACCGTAGATGACGTTCTTGTAAACAGAGCCGTCCCAAATTTTGGGGTGGCTGTGTCTTTTTGATTTTAATTTCCGTAAGCTATAGGACCATAAGTGGAAGTGCCATAGGCTGTGTTGCTTTGTTTCCTACGTGTTTCAGGAAATACCATACCCTTCTCCAGAGTGGTTGTTGGCAATGTACATCCGCCCATCAGCATAACAAGGCTCCCTGTTCTCCATGACCTGTCCTGCCTTTCTGGATTTTACACTTTTTTCAGATGGCCCTTTTGACCGGGGGGCAGTGAGACTTCATTGTAGTGCAGATTTCCTTTACACGCTTGCTTGGTTGGCCAAAAAGGGCATATGCGTTTTTTCCTGAATATATTTAGGAAAAAACGCATACGCCCTTTTTGGCCAAGTGCATCATTGTCGACATTCTGCCTGTTTTCCTATGCTTTAAGTGCAATTGCAGTCTACCCCCTGAAATCGTTTTCCTGAAATTCTGCCCCGCTTTCAAGTCCTCTTCGAAGACGTACTTCAATACATTTTTGGACAATAGCTGTCATTCATAACTCTGCAGGTTTCTGAATTACACTGCCCCTGAGCTCCTTTCTTCAACTAGCTTTCTTGTGAGCTGGCCGCAAAACCGCAGGATTGCCTCAGGCCATAATCTCTTTCTGGCAGGGCACGCTGAGCTTTTGGTTAATTCCTCTTCCTGGTGGGAAATGAGCGTTCCATTTGCCCGTGCAGACATCTACAGCTAGTCTCTCATTGGTTCTCCCTATTCCTGTTGATCTTGCGCAGAAATTGCAAACTGTGCCAAACAGGAGGTTAAAGGCACTGACTCTCCAAGTGGGGATATTGTTAGTAAAGCGTCTGGAATGGTGAACCCGAGTACCAGGGGACGAAAACTGAGATGCATTTGAAAACGTTTCCCGGTCACACAGTGCAGTGTACTGTGGGTTTCCCATGCATGTTTTAGCTGAAGGAAGAATCCCTTAAACCTGGAGAGTTGGGACTCATGGAACGGGTACCATGCAGTATGACTTCAAAGGGTCTGCGTTTGCTCACCGAACCTCACCAATGCTATCAGCCCGAAGTGTCCAGCCTTATGTCTCACCCAGCTCTGGGCGTAGAAGTGGTAAATCCAGGTTGCATCACAAGCCCTGAATGAATTATTTAAGAATTGCTCTCTATTTCACTGTCATTGTGTTTTGTTTTTGAAATTTATTTTGATAATGGGATTTATCGGATTTTCACTGCTGCATTTAGGCCGCTGTACACACTCTTGATTTCCTTATGGAGACATATAAATCCATGGGTTTTAAGATTTTTACTTGTGAGGTATCTTGCCAGGCATTGAATATGGGGTGTTGAGTCCATTTCGTTGAGCAAGGAGTAGGTCTTGTCTATTATATATTTGGCTTATGGAACGGTATCTGTGCTAATTTCAATCTCTGGTTTTATGCAGCACCCCAACTCACCTTTCCCCGTAAGCAAGCATAAGATGGTTTTCTCAATTTGAGACCCTGTTCTGTTTTGTAATTCAGTTCATGTGTAGCCAAGTTTACATTCCGTTTATTAGGGATATCTAATGATGTTTCTTTTTCTGTGTGACTTATTTCTCGTAGAATCATGGTACCTGAATCCACTCATTATGCCGCTAGGGACCTGATGACGTAGATTTCATTGCTGAGTGATATTCCATTGTACGTGCGTACCACAACTTCTTTATCCATTTGTTGCTTTCTTGGATATTTAACTTGTACCGTAGACGAGGTTCTTGTAAACAGAGCCATCCGAAAATTTGGGTGGCTGTGTGTTTTTGATTTTAATTTCCCTAAGCTATAGGACCATAAGTGGAAGTGCCATAGGCTGTGTTGCTTTGTTTCCTACCTGTTTCAGGAAACACCATACACTTCTCCAGAGTGGCTGTTGGCAATTTTCATCCGCCCATCAGCATAACAAGGCTCCCTGTTCTCCATGACCTGTCCTGCCTTTCTGGATTTTACACTTTTTTCAGATGGCCCTTTTGACCGGGGGGCAGTGAGACTTCATTGTAGTGCAGATTTCCTTTACACGCTTGCTTGGTTGGCCAAAAAGCGCGTATGCGTTTTTTCTTGAATATATTCATGAAAAAACGCATACGCCATTTTTGGCCAAGTGTATCATTGTTGACATTCTGCCTCTTTTCCTATGCTTTAAGTGCAATTCCAGTCTACCCCCTGAAATCATTTTCCTGAAATTCTGCCCCGCTTTCAAGTCCTCTTCGAAGACTTACTTCAGTACATTTTTGGACGATAGCTGTCATTCATAACAATGCAGGTTTGTGAATTACAGTGCCCTTGAGCTCCTTTCTTCAACTCGCTTTCTTGTGAGCTGGCCGCAAAACCGCAGGATTCCTTCAGGCCCTAATCTGTTTCTGGCAGGGCACGGTGAGCCTTTGGTGTATTCCTCTTCCTGGTGGGAAATGAGCGTTCCATTTGCCCGTGCAGACACCTACAGCTAGTCTCTCATTGGTTCTCCCTATTCCTGTTCATCTTGTGCAGAAATTGCAAACTGTGCCAAACCGGAGGTTAAAGGCACTGACTCTCCAAGTGGGGAGAGTGTTAGTAAAGCGTCTGGAAAGGTGAACCCGAGTACCAGGGGACGAAAACTGAGATGCAATTGAAAACGTTTCCCAATCACACGGTTGACCATACTCTGGGTTTCCCATGCATGTTTTAACTGAAGAAGAATCCCTTAAACCGGGAGAGTTGGGACCCATGGAATGGGTACCATGCAGTATGACTTCAAAGTGTCTGCGTTTGCTCACCAAACCTCACCAATGCTATCAGCCCGAAGTGTCCAGCCTTATGTCTCACCCAGCTCTGGGTGTAGATGTGGTAAATCCAGGTTGCATCACAAGCCCTGAATGAATTATTTAAGAGTTGTTCTCTATTTCACTGTTATGGTGTTTTGTTTTTGAAATTTATTTTGATAATGGGATTTATCGGATTTTCATTGCTGCGTTTAGGCCACTGTACACACTCTTGATTTCCTTATGGAGACATATAAATCCATGGGTTTTAAGATTTTACTTGTCAGGTATCTTCCCAGGCGTTGAATATGGGCTGTTGAGTCCATTTCGTTGAGCAAGGTGTAGGTCTTATCTATTATATATTTGGTTTATGGAACGGTATCTGTGCTAATTTCAATCTCTGGTTTTATGCAGCACCCCAACTCACCTTTCCCCATAAGCAAGCATAAGTTGGTTTTCTCAATTTGAGACCCTGTTCTGTTTTGTAATTCAGTTCATGTGTAGCCAAGTTTACATTCCGTGTATTAGTGATATCTTATGATGTTTCTTTTTCTGTGTGACTTATTTCTCGTAGAATCATCGTACCTGAATCCACTCATTATGCCGCTACGGGCCTGATGACGTAGATTTCATTGCTGAGTGATATTCCATTGTACGTGAGTACCACAACATCTTTATCCATTTTTTGCTTTCTCGGATATTTAACTTGTACCGTAGACGAGGTTCCTGTAAACAGACCCGTCCCAAATTTTGGGGTGGCTGTGTCTTTTAGATTTTAATTTCCCTAAGCTATAGTACCATAAGTGGAAGTGCCATAGGCTGTGTTGCTTTGTTTCCTACGTGTTTCTGGAAACACCATACACTTCTCCAGAGTGGTTGTTGGCAATTTACATCCCGCCCATCAGCATAACAAGGCTCCCTGTTCTCCATGACCTGTCCTGCCTTTCTGGATTTTACACTTTTTTCAGATGGCCCTTTTGACCGGGGGGCAGTGAGACTTCATTGTAGTGCAGATTTCCTTTACACGCTTGCTTGGTTGGCCAAAAAGGGCGTATGCGTTTTTTCCTGAATATATTCAGGAAAAAACGCATACGCCCTTTTTGGCCAATGCATCATTGTCGACATTCTGCTTCTTTTCCTATGCTTTAAGTGCAATTCCAGCCTACCCCCTGAAATCGTGTTCCTGAAATTCTGCCCCACTTTCAAGTCCTCTTCGAAGACTTACTTCCATACATTTTTGGACGATAGCTGTCATTCATAACTCTGCAGGTTTCTGAATTACATTGCCCCTGAGTTCCTTTCTTCAACTCGCTTTCTTGTGAGCTGGCCGCAAAACCACAGGATTGCTTCACGCCATAATCTCTTTCTGGCAGGGCACGCTGAGCCTTTGGTTAATTCCTCTTCCTGGTGGGAAATGAGCGTTCCATTTGCCCGTGCAGACACCTACATCTAGTCTCTCATTGGTTCTCCCTATTCCTGTTGATCTTGCGCAGAAATTGCAAACTGTGCCAAACAGGAGGTTAAAGGCACTGACTCTCCAAGTGGGGAGAGTGTTAGTAAAGCGTCTGGAATGGTGAACCCGAGTACCAGGGGACGAAAACTGAGATGCATTTGAAAACGTTTCCCAATCACACGGTGGACCATACTCTGGGTTTCCCATGTATGTTTTAGCTGAAGGAAGAATCCCTTAAACCTGGAGAGTTGGGACTCATGGAATGGGTACCATGCAGTATGACTTCAAAGGGTCTGCGTTTGCTCACCGAACCTCACCAATGCTATCAGCCCGAAGTGTCCAGCCTTATGTCTCACCCAGCTTTGGGTGTAGAAGTGGTAAATCCAGGTTGCCTCACAAGCCCTGAATGAATTATTTAAGAATTGCTCTCTATTTCACTGTCATTGTGTTTTGTTTTTGAAATTTATTTTGATAATGGGATTTATCGGATTTTCACTGCTGCATTTAGGCCGCTGTACACACGCTTGATTTCCTTATGGAGACATATAAATCCATGGGTTTTAAGATTCTTACTTGTCAGGTATCTTCCCAGGCGTTGAATATGGGGTGTTGAGTCCATTTCGTTGAGCAAGGAGTAGGTCTTGTCTATTATATATTTGGCTTATGGAACGGTATCTGTGCTAATTTCAATCTCTGGTTTTATGCAGCACCCCAACTCACCTTTCCCCGTAAGCAAGCATAAGATGGTTTTCTCAATTTGAGACCCTGTTCTGTTTTGTAATTCAGTTCATGTGTAGCCAAGTTTACATTCCGTGTATTAGGGATATCTAATGATGTTTCTTTTTCTGTGTGACTTATTTCTCGTAGAATCATGGTACCTGAATCCACTCATTATGCTGCTACGGGCCTGAAGACGTAGATTTTATTGCTGAGTGATATTCGATTGTACGTGCGTACCACAACTTCTTTATCCATTTTTTCCTTTCTCGGATATTTTACTTGTACCATAGACGAGGTTCTTGTAAACAGAGCCATCCCAAACTTTGGGGTGGCTGTGTGTTTGTGATTTTAATTTCCCTAAGCTATAGGACCATAAGTGGAAGTGACATAGGCTGTGTTGCTTTGTTTCCTACGTGTTTCAGGATACACCATACATTACTCCAGAGTGGCTGTTGGCAATTTACATCCCGCCCATCAGCATAACAAGGCTCCCTGTTCTCCAAGACCTGTCCTGCCTTTCTGGATTTTACACTTTTTTCAGATGGCCCTTTTGACCAGGGGGCAGTGAGACTTCATTGTAGTGCAGATTTCCTTTACACGCTTGCTTGGTTGGCCAAAAAGGGCGTATGCGTTTTTTCCTGAATATATTCAGGAAAAAACGCATACGCCCTTTTTGGCCAAGTGCATCATTGTCGACATTCTGCCTCTTTTCCTATGCTTTAAGTGCAATTCCAGTCTACCCCCTGAAATCGTTTTCCTGAAATTCTGCCCCGCTTTCAAGTCCTCTTTGAAGACTTACTTCCGTACATTTTTGGACGATAGCTGTCATTCATAACTCTGCAGGTTTGTGAATTACAGTGCCCCTGAGCTCCTTTCTTCAACCCCTTTTCTTGTGAGCTGGCCGCAAAACCGCAGGATTGCTTCAGGCCCTAATCTGTTTCCGGCCGGGCACGCTGAGCCTTTGGTTAATTCCTCTTCCTGGTGGGAAATGATCGTTCAATTTGCCCGTGCAGACACCAACAGCTCGTCTCTCATTGGTTCTCCCTATGCCTGTTCATCTTGCGCAGAAATTGCAAACTGTGCCAAACAGGAAGTTATAGGCACTGACTCTCCAAGTCGGGAGAGTGTTAGTAAAGGGTCTGGAATGGCGAACCCGAGTACCAGGGTTCGAAAACTGAGATGCATTTGAAAAGGTTTCCCAATCACACGGCGGACCATACTTTGTGTTTCCCATGCATGTTTTAGCTGAAGGAATAATCCCTTAAACCTGGAGAGTTGGGACCCATGGAATGGGTACCATGCAGTATGACTTCAAAGGGTCTGCGTTTGCTCATCGAACCTCACCAATGCTATCAGCCCGAAGTGTCCAGCCTTATGTCTCACCCAGCTCTGCGTGTAGATGTGGTATTTCCAGGTTGCGTCACAATCCCTGTATGAATTATTTAAGAATTGCTCTCTATTTCACTCTCATTGTGTTTTGTTTTTGAAATTTATTTTGATAATGGGATTTATCGGATTTTCACTGCTGCGTTTATGCCGCTGTACACATGCTTGATTCTCTTATGGAGACATATAAATCCATGGGTTTTCAGATTCTTACTAGTCAGGTATATTGCTACGCATTGAATATGGGGTGTTGAGTCCATTTCGTGGAGCAAGGAGTAGGTCCTGACTATTACATATTTGCTTATGGAAAGGTATCTGTGCTAATTTCAATCTCTGGTTTTATGCAGCACCACAACTCACCTTTCCCCTTAAGCAAGCATAAGTTGGTTTTCTAAATTTGAGACCCTTTTCTGTTTTGTAATTGAGTTCATGTGCAGCCATGTTTGCATTCCGTGTATTTGAGATATCTTATGGTTTTTCTTTTTCTGTGTGACTTAGTTAACTTAGAATGATCGTACCTGAATCCACTCATTGTGCCGCGACGGGCCTCATGACATAGATTTCATTGCTGAGTGATATTCCATTGTACGTACGTACAACAACTTCTTTATCCATTTTTGCTTTCTGGGATATTTCACTTGTACCGTAAATGAGGTTCTTGTAAGCAGAGCCATCCAAAATTTATGGGTGGCCTTGTCTTTTTGATTTTAATTTCCCTAAGCTATAGAACCATAAGTTGAAGTGCCGTAGGCTCCGGTGCTTAGTTTTTTAGGTGTTTGAGGAAACACCATACACTTCTCCAGAGTGGCTGTTGGCAATTTACATCCCGCCCATCAGCATAACAAGGCTCCCTGTTCTCCATGGCCTGTCCTGCCTTTCTGGATTTTTCACTTTTTTCAGATGTCCCTTTTGACAGGGGGGCAGTGAGACTTCATTGTCATGCAGATTTCTTTACAGGCTTGCTTGTTTGGCCAAAAAGGGCATATTTGTTTGTTCTTGAATATATTCAGGAAAAAACGCATACGCCCTTTTAGACCAAGTGCATCATTGTCGACTTTCTGTCTCTTTCCCTATGCTTTAAATGCAATTCCAGTCTGCCCCTGAAATCGTTTTCCTGCAATTCTGCCCCGCTTTCCAGTCCTCTTCGCAGCCTTCCTTCAATATATTTTTGGACGATAGCTGTCATTTATAACTCTGCAGGTGTGTGAATTACAGTGCCCCTGAGCTCCTTTCTTCAACTTGCTTTCTTGTGAGCTGGCCGCAAACCCGCAGGATTGCTTCAGGCCTTAATCAGGTTCCGGCATGGCATGCTGAGCCTTTGGTTAATTCTTCCTGGTGGGAAATGAACGTTAAATTTCCAGTGCAGACACCTACAGCTAGTCTCTCATTGGTTCTCCCTATTCCTGTTCATCTTGCGCAGAAATTGCAAACTGTGCCAAATAGGAGGTTAAAGGCACTGACTCTCCAAGTGGGGAGAGTGTTAGTAAAGGTCTGGAATGGTGAACCCGAGTAAAAGGGGACGAAAACTGAGATGCATTTGAAAAGGTTTCCTGGTCACACGGTGCACCATACTGTGGGTTTCCCATGCACGTTTTAGCTGAAGGAAGAATCCCTTAAAACTGGACAGTTGGGACCCATGGAATGGGTACCATGCAGTATGACTTCAAAGGGTCTGCATTTGCTCATCGAACCTCACCAATGCTATCAGCCCGAAGTGTCCAACCTTATGTCTCACTCAGCTCTGGGTGTAGATGTGGTAAATCCAGGTTGCATCAGATGCCCTGAATGAATGATTTAAGAAATGCTCTCTATTTCACTGTCATTGTGTTTTGTTTTTGTAATTCATTTTGATAATGGGATTTATTGGATTTTCTCTGCTGCGTTCATGCAGCTGTACACACGCTTGATTGTCTTACGGAGCCATATAAATCCATGGGTTTGAAGATTCTTACTAGTCAGGTGTATTCCTAGGTGTTGAATATGAGGTGTTTAGTCCATTTCGTTGAGCAAGGGGTAGGTCTTGACTATTACATATTTGGCTTATGGAAAAGTATCTGTGCTAATTTCTATCTCTGCTTTTATGCAGCACCCCAACTCACTTTTCCCCTTAAGCAAGCATAAGTTGGTTTTCTAAATTTGAGACCCTGTTCTGTTTTGTAATTCAGTTCATGTGTAGCCAAGTTTACATTCCGTTTATTAGTGATATCTTATGATGTTTCATTTTCTGTGTGACTTATTTCACTTAGAATCATCGTACCGGAATCCACTCATTATGCCGCAACGGGCCTGATGAAATAGATTTCATTGGTGAGTGATATTCCTTTGTACGTACGTACCACACTTCTTTATCCATTTTTCGCTTTCTGGGATATTTAACTTGTACCGTAGACGAAGTTCTTGTAAACAGAGCCGTAAACAGAAACTTTGGGGTGGCTGTGTGTTTTTGATGTTAATTTCCCTAAGCTATAGGAAAATAAGTGGTAATGCCGTAGGCTCCGTTGCTTTGTTTTTTAGGTTTTTGAGGAAACACCATACATATCTCCAGAGTGGCTGTTGGTAATTTACATCCCGTCCATCAGCATAACAAGGCTCCCTGTTCTAAATGGCCTGTGCTGCCTTTCTGGATTTTACACTTTTTTCAGATGGCCCTTTTGTACGGGGCGCAGTGAGACTTCATTGTAGTGCAGATTTCTTTAACATGCTTGCTTGGTTGGCCAAAAAGGGCGTATGCGTTTTTTCCTGAATATATTCAGGAAAAAACGCATACGCCCTTTTTGGCCAAGTGCATCATTGTCGACGTTCTGCCTCTTTTCCTATGCTTTAAATGCAATTCCAGTCTACCCCCTGAAATCGTTTTCTTGCAATTCTGCCCCGCTTTCAAGTCCTTTTCGCAGCCTTCCTTCAATATATTTTTGGGTGATAGCTGTCATTTATAACTCTGCAGGTTTGTGAATTACAGTGTCCCTGAGCTCCTTTCTTCAACTCGCTTTCTTGTGAGCTGACCGCAAAACCGCAGGATTTCTTCAGGCCCTAATCTGGTTCTGGCACGGCATGCTGAGCCTTTGGTTAATTCCTCTTCCTGGTGGGAAATGAGCGTTAAATTTGCCCGTGCAGACACCTTCACACGAGTCGTCATGGTGCCCCTTTGCCCCGGTTATCTCTATGGAGGTTGGAGTTGGAGGGCCTCCTCACTCAAGGTCAGTGAGCCCATGGAGCCAACCCTGCAACTTCACGGCATGGTTGGGTGTTAGGGTCACCACGTGGGGTCCTTTTCCCTTAGGAGGGAGGTGGCCTTTTGGGCTGCTGATTTCCAGGTTTTCAGATACTGCCAGTATCTTGGCCAGATGTGGTGGTGGGCCAAGCCCCTTGGTGAACGTAGTTTATCCTACCTGGATCGCAATCTTGCATTGTTCCATTTCAAGTTGTCCCAGGTTTTGCACTAATACTCCAATGGTGATTCACCGTTCACCAGGAATGTAAAGGTCAAAGGGTTTAGCTAAATTAGGGAGTTCCAGGGCAAGGGTCTGAATTGACTGCTCTTTCCATTCTTGAAAGGCCTCTTCTGCTTTCTATTCAAAAGGATCATCATCTTTTCCTTTCAGTGTTTCATATAGAGGCCCAGCTAGTAGACTGTAGTTAGGGATCCAGAAGCAGCAAACCCTGGCCTCCCCAGGAACCCCTAAGCTGTCTTCTAGTTTCAGAAATGGGTAAGGCTGTAAATTGTTTCTTCCCTTTCCTGGGATGGGCTTCTCCGACCTTCTGTGAGAATGAAGCCCAGGCAGGTCACCGTAGTCTGTGATATTTGAGCTTTGTCTTGGACAACTTGTATCCTTTATTGGCTTGGTAGTTCAGAGGTCTCCTTAGTAGGGCTGGCGATCAGAATGTCGTCTGCATATTGAAGGAGTGTTTCCTTTTCCAGAGGTAGAACTTTTAGGTCTTTAGCTGAGCTTTCCCCAAAGATGGTGTGGGAATTTTTGAACCCTTGGGGCAACACGGCCCGGAAGTATTGTTTTAGTTGTATGTTGAGTCCTGCCACTCACAAGCCAAAATTTCTTGTGACTCTGGGACTAATAGAATACAAAAGAAGGCATCATTGAAGACTAATACAGAATACCATGTCCTGGTGGTTGGTAGAATGACCAGCAGGGTGTAGGATTTAGGAACTACTGGAGGTATATCCTCGGTGGCTTCACTGACTGTCCTGACATCCTTTACCAGGACTCCAGCAGCCCATGGGGCTCTCGAGGTCAGGCCAATCCCAGGATATGGAGCTCACCTGGGCAGGTACCCCACCCCCACCGCAGCCCACGGGGCTCTCGTGTTCAGGCCCCTCCCAGGATATGGGGTTCCCTGGGCAGGTTTCCCTGCAGCCCATGGGGCTCTCGTGGTCAGGCCCCTCCCAGGATACAGAGCTACCCTTGCAGGTACCATGGCAGGGCTGGGAACACAGGAACCGTGCATATCGCCCTCATTGCAGAGCACTCCCAGCTCACCTGTCACTCAGATCTGACACAGAGCACCTCAGAGCAGGACTTGAACTAACAAACAGCAGCTCCGACAGGTCTGTGACCCTGGGCATCACTCTGTGTGGCCTCCTTCCACCTGGTCTTCCAGAGACTTCCACTGTACCCGGGGCACCAGGCCTCTGCCTCCACCCACCAGCCACCCCTCCTCTCCCTGACTCCTGGGTTCCTCTCATTAGGAGAGGGTTTTCTTGAAGTTGTCTCCCACTCATGGGCCAGGTAATATAATTAGAAAACAAGCCAGAGCTGCAGCCCCTTGTCTATCCTGACTCTCAGGAGCCCACACCTGTTCCTTGGACCTGGCCGATTCAGCAAGTTCCAGTTTCTGCAACTGTGAGTCCCTGAGGGGTGATTATTGGCTGGCCTGGGAAGCCCGACCGTGCCGGCCAGCCCTCCCCAGGTGTGCCTGGGTTCAGATCAATATAAACACTGCTCCAGGCAACAAGAGCCCCTGCAGCTGTGCCTGACGCCATTTTCTCTGCCCTGTCAGCAGTCTTGGGGCTGGACTGGTGGGAGGGAGTGAGAGGCCACGGCTTTGTGGGTGGCCCAGTGTGAGTGGGGCTCTGCTGGACTTTCTGCAGCAGTTGCCAAGATGCCACCTGCTAAAGAAGAGGATGTGTCACCCATACCTGCCACTGGAATTTCTCCCTGGGCAGAGGTGAGTGAGGAAGAAAGCAGTGGGGGCCGGGACAGCAGGGGTATCTCAGGCAGGGAAATGGAAAACTTCCAGAAGAGCACCCAGGGCCAGGACCATCCTGGCTGGCCTCCAGGCACCAAGTCGGCTGGCATGCTGTCACTCATGTGGCTCCATGGCCCTTCCTCTAGGCTTTCAAGTCCTTGTACATATTCAGGTGTTTTACCTGGGAAGGGTGGGAACATTTCAGCAGCAGCTGGCGTGGGGCTCAGCTCACGTTTACTCACAGATGCCTCGGCACGGTCCCCCAGCTTTGCAATGAGGACGCTTGTTGCGTGGGGCCTGCTGGCTGAATGGGAGATGATTCCCCACCACTGACCAACTTCAGAATTGTTTACAACTGGAGCAAGTGCCCTGATACGGTTTTCCTCAGTGTAACTGGTGGGTTCTGTTTTTTTTTTCTTTTTTTCGTTTTTGGTTCAAGGTAGATTTTATTCCTCTTTTTTGTATTTACAGATATAAGCATGGAAATAATTTATTCCTATAAATACATGTATGTGAAGGGAAGAATATTTTTTCTGTTTTACTTTTTGTAATTTGAATTTTATTTTATTTTTTTATACAGCAGGTTCTTTTTGGTTATCTATTTTATACATATAAATGTATACATGCCAATCCCAATCTCTCAACTCCTCCCACCACCACCCCCCAACAGCTTTCCCCCCTTGGTGTCCATACGTTTGTTGTCTACATCTGTTGCTCTATTTCTGCCTTGCAAAACGGTTCATCTGTACAATTTTTCTAGGTTCCACATATAGGCATTAATAGACAAGATTTGTTTTTCTCTTTCTGACTTACTTCACTCTGTATGACAGTCTCTAGATCCATCAACGTCTCTACAAATGACCCAATTTCATTCCTTTTTATGGCTTAGTAATATTCCATTTTATATATGTACCACATCTTTATGCATTCGTCTGTCTGTGGGCATTTAGGTTGCTTCCATTACCTGGATATTGTAAATAGTGATGCAATGAACATTGCGGTGAATGTCTCTTTTTGATTTATGGTTTTGTCTGGGTATATGCCCAGTAGTGGGACTGCTGTATCATATGGTAATTCTATTCTTAGTTTTATAAGAAACTCCATAACTTTCTCCACAGTGACTGTATCAATTTCATTCCCAACAATAGCGGAAGAGGGTTCCTTATCTCCACACCCTTTCCAGCATTTGTTGTTTGTAGATTTTCTGATGATGCCCATTCTAACAGGTGTGAGGTGATACACCATGGATGAGTCTATTTCGTTGAGCAAAGAGTAGGTCTTGTCTATTACATATTTGGCTTATGGAACGGTATGTGTGCTAATTTCAATCTCTGGTTTTATACAGCACCGCAACTCAACTTTCCCCTTAAGCAAGCATAAGTTTTTATCTAAATGTGAGACTCTGTTCGGTTTTGGAATTCAGTTTATGTGTAGCCAAGTTTACACTCTCTCTATTAGTGATATCTTATGATAATTACCTTTCTCTGTGTGACATATTTCTCTTAGAATCATCATACTTAAATCCACTCAATTTGCTGCTACAGGCCTGATGACATTGATTTCATTGCTGAGTGATATTCCGTTGTACGTAAGTAGCACAACTCCTTTATCCATATTTTTCTTTCTGGGATATTTAATTTGTACTGGACTCAAGGTTCTTGTAAACACAGCAGCCCTAAATTTGGTGTTGGCTGTGTCTTGTTGATTTTAATTTTCCTAAGCTATAGGGCCAAAAGTGGAAGTGCCCTAGGGTCTGTAGCTTTGTTTTTCAGATGTTTCAGGATACACCATAAACATCTCCAGAGTGTCTGTTGGCAATTTACATCCCGCCCATCAGCATAACAAGGCTCCCTGTTCTCCATGGCCTGTCCTGTGTTTCTGGTTTTTACACTTTTTTCAGATGGCCCTTTTGACGAATGGGAAATGAGACTTCATTGTAGTGCGGATTTCCATTGCTCGAGTGCTTGGTTGGCCAAAAAGGGCATATGTGTTTTTTCCTGAATATATTCAGGAAAAAATGTTTACGCACTTTTGTCCAAGTGCATCACTGTCAAAGATCTGCCGCTTTTCACATGCTTTAAATGCAATTCCAATCTACCTCCTGAAATATGATTCCTGCAATTCTGCCTCGTTTTCAAGTCCTCTTTGCAGACTTACTTCAGTATATTTTTGCCAATAGCTGTCATTTATAACTCTGCAGGTTTGTGAATTACAGTGCCCGTGATTTCCTTTCTTAACTCGTTTCCTTGAAAGCTGGCCACAGAACCGCAGGTTTGCTTTAGGCCATAATCAGGGTCTGGCACGGCACTCTGAGCCTTTGGTTAATTCCTCTTCCTGGTGGGAAATTAGAGTTAAATGTGCCCCTCCGGACACCTGCCTCACTCCCAGCCCCTTGGTGATGTGTGTCCTGTGGTTTGAGGCCACATGTGCTGGGTTCCTCACCTTTGGCTGATGTGGCCCCACTGGTGTGAGGACACTCCTGCCTGGTTCCCATCCCCTTGGTGATGTGGGCAATCCGGTGAGTCTGATCCTGGTTGGGTTCCTCACACTTCTGTGAGGTGGGCCCTCTTCTCTGACGTCACTCCTGCCTGGCTGGCACACCCCGCCTTGACGAAGTCGGCCCTCTGGTGGGATTTGGTGCCTGCTGGGTGTCTCCTGCCCTCGGTAATGAGGGCCCTCTGGCGTCAGGCCCTAATTCCTGGGCTCCCAATATTTTCTGATATGCGCCCTGTGGTTCGAGTACACTCGTGCCAGGTTCCCAACCCCATGGGAATGTGGGCCTTCTGCTCTGAGGTCCCAACCGTGGGTTGCTCAGTTTCATGATGAGGGCCCTCTGCTGTGAGTTCTCTCCGGCCTGGATCCCATAGCCTCGCTGCTCCTGGCCACCTGCTGGGAGGTTCCAACTGCGGGATTCCTCACCTTTTTTCTTCTATGGGCCCTCTGTTTTGAGACTCCTCCTGCCTGCCTCACTCCCAGTCCCTTGGTGATGTGTGTCCTCTGGTGTGAGGCCACGTGTGCTGGGTCCCTCACCTTTCGATGATGTGGCCACACTGGTGTGAGGACACTCCTGCCTGCTTTCTATCCCCTTGATGATGTGGGCCCTCTGGTGAGAGTCTGATCCTGGCTGGGTTCCTCACCCTTCTGTGAGGTGGGCCCTCTGCTGTGAGGTCACTCCTGCCTGGCTTGCACACCCCACCTGGGCAACATCGGCCCTCTTGTGGCACTTGGATTCCTGCTGGGAGCCTCCTCCCCTCGGTGATGGGGGCCCTCTAGCGTCAGGCCCTAACTGCTGGGTACCCACATTTTCTGATACATGCTAAGTGGTGCTAGGACACTCCTGCGAGGTTCCCATCCCCATGGGCATGTGGGCCTTCTGCTCTAAGGTCCCAACACCTGTGTTGTTCACCGTTTCATGATGTTGTCTCTCTGGTGTTAGTTCACTCAGGCCTAGATCCCATAGACTCTGTGCTCTGAGCCGACTGCTGGGAGGTTCCTACTGCTGGATTCCTTACCTTTTTTATTCTTTGGGTCCTGTGTTTTTATGCTCCTACTTCCTGACTCACTCCCAGCCCCTTTGTGATGTAGGTCCTCTGGTTTAAGGCCACATGTACCGGTTTCCTCACCTTTATTGATGTGGCCCCACTGGTGTGAGGACACTCCTGCCTGGTTCCCATCCCCTTGGTGATTGGGGCCCTCTTGTGAGAGTCTGATCCTGTCTGGATTCCTCACACTTCTGGGAGGTGGGCCCTCTGCTGTGAGGTCACTCCTGCCTGGCTGGCACACGTCACGTTGGCGATGTGGGCCCTCAGTTGGGAGTTGGTGCCTGCTGGGAGTCTCCTCCCCTCGGTAATGAGGGCCCTCTGGCGTCAGGCCCTAACTCATGGGCTCCCAAAATTTTCTGATGTGCGCCCTGTCGTGTGAGTACACTCCAGCCAGGGTCCCTTCCCTAGGGGATGTGGGCTTTCTGCTCTGTGGTCCCAACGGCTGGGTTGCTCACAGTGTCAGAATGTGGGCCCTCTGTTTTGAGTTCAGTCAGGCCTGGATCCCATAGCCTCGCTGCTCCTGGCCGCCTGCTGGGAGGTTCCAACTGCGGGATTCCTCACCTTTTTTACGCAATGGGCCCTCTGTTTTGAGGCTCCTCCTGCCTGCCTCACTCCCAGCCCCTTGGTGATGTGTGTCCTGTAGTTTGAGGCCACGTGTGCTAGGTCCGTCACATTTCGGTGATGTGGCCCCACTGGTGTGAGGACACTCCTGCCTGGTTTCCATTCCCTTGGTGATGTGGGCCCTCTGGTGAGAGTCTGATCCTCTTTGGGTTCCTCATACTTTTGTGTGGTTGGCCCTCTGCTCTGAGGTCACTCCTGCCTGGCTGGCACACCCCGCATTGGCGACGTCGGCCCTCTGGTAGCAGTTGGAGCTTGCTGGGAACCTCCTCTCCTCAGTGATGAGGGCTCTCTGGCGTCCGGCCCTAACTGCTGGGCTCCCCACATTTTCTGTTGTGTGCCCACTGGTGCGATGACACTCCTGCTTGGTTCCCTTCCCCATGGGGATGTGGGCCTTGTGCTCTGAGGTCACAACGGCTGGGTTGCTTACAGTATCACGATGAGGGCCCTCTGTTGTGAGTTCATCACTGCCTGGATCCCATAGCCTCGGTGCTCTGGGCCGCCTGCTGGGATGTTCCAACTGCTGGATTCCTCACCTTTTTATATAATGGGCCATGTGTTTTGGGGTTAATCCTGCCTGCCTCGCTCTGAGACCCATGGTGATGTGGGTCTTCTGGTTTGAGGCCACATGTGCTGGGTACCTCAACTTTCGATGATGTGGCCCCACGGGTGTGAGGACACTCGTGCCTGATTCCCAGCCCCTTGCTTATGTGGGCACTCTGGTGAGAGTCTGATCATGACTGGGTTCCTTACCCTTCTGTGAGGTGGGCGCTGTGATGTGAGGTCACTCCTGCCTGGATGGCTCACGTCGCCTTGGCGACGTAGGCCCTCTGTTGGCCACTGAAGCATGCTGGGAGCCTCCTACCCTCTTTAATGAGGGCCCTGGAAGAAACGCATATGCCCTTTTTGACCAAGTGCATCATTGTCGAAGTTCTGCCTCTTCTCCTATACTTTCAGAGGACTTCCCGTCTACCTCCTGAAATCGTATTCCTGGAATTCTGCCCCGCATTCAAGTCCTCTTTGCAGCCTTACTTCAATATATTTTTGGACGATAGCTGTCATTTATAACTCTGCAGGTTTGTGAATTACAGTGCACCTGAGCTCCATTCTTCAACTCGCTTTCTTGTGAGCTGGCCGCAAAACCGCAGGATTGCTTCAGGCCCTAATCTGGTTCCGGCACGGCATGTTGAGCCTTTGGCTAATTCCTCTTCCTGATGGGAAATGAGCGTTAAATTTGCTCGTGCAGACACCTACAGCTAATCTCTCATTGGTTCTCCCTATTCCTGTTCATCTTGCTCAGAAATTCCAAACTGTGCCAAACAGGAGGTTAAAGGCACTGACTCTCCAATTGGGGAAAGAGTTAGTAAAGCGTCTGGAATGGTAAAACCGAGTATGAGGGGACGAAAACTGAGATGCATTTAAAAAGGTTTCCCGATCACACGGTGGACCATATTCTGGGTTTCCCATGCGTGTTTTACCTGAAGGAAGAATCCCTTAAACCTGGAGAGGTGGGACCCATGCAATGGGTACCATGCAGTATGACTTCAAATGGCCTGCATTTTCTCACCGAACCTCACCAATGCTATCAGCCCAAAGTGTCGAACCTTATGTCTCACTCAGCTCTAGGTGTAGATGTGGTAAATCCAGGTTGCATCACAAGCCGTGAATGAATTATTTAAGAATTGCTCTCTATTTCACTGTCATTGTGTTTGTTTTTGTAGTTTATTTTGATAATGGGATTTATCGGATTTTCTCTGCTGCCTTCATGCAGCTGTACACACACTTGATTCTCTTACAGAGACATATAAATCCATGGGTTTGAAGATTCTTACTAGTCATGTGTAATCCTAGGAGTTGAATATGGTGTGTTTAGTCCATTTCGTTGAGCAAGGTGTAAGTCTTGACTATTACATATTTGGCTTATGGAAAGGTATGTGTGCTAATTTCTATCTCTGGTTTTATGCAGCACCCCACCTCACCTTTCCCCATAAGCAAGCATAAGTTGGTGTTCTAAATTTGTGACCCTGTTCTGTTTTGTAATTCAGTTCATGTGTAGCCAAGTTTACATTCCGTGTATTAGTGATATCTTATGATGTTTCATTTTCTGTGTGACTTATTTCACTTAGAATCATCGTACCTGGATCCACTCAATATGCCGCGATGGGCCTGATGACATAGATTTCATTGGTGAGTGATATTCCATTGTACGTGCGTACCACAACTTCTTTAACCATTTTTCACATTCTGGGATATTTAACTTGTACCGTAGACGACGTTCTTGTAAACAGAGCTGTCCCAAACTTTGGGGTGGCTGTGTGTTTTTTATTTTAATTTCCCTAAGCTATAGGACCATAAGTGGAAGTGCCATAGGCTCTGTTGCTTTGTTTCCTACTTGTTTCAGGAAACCCCATACACTTCTCCAGAGTGGCTGTTTGCAATTTACATCCCCCCCATCAGCATAACAAGGCTCCCTGTTCTCCATGACCTGTCCTGCCTTTCTGGATTTTACACTTTTTCAAATGCCCCTTTTGACCGGGGGGCAGTGAGATTTCATTGTAGTGCAGATTTCATTTACCTGCTTGCTTGCTTGGCTAAAAATGACGTATGCGTTTTTTCCTGAATATATTCAGGAAAAAACGCATACGCACTTTTTGGCCAGTGCATCATTGTCGACATTCTGCCTCTATTCCTATGCTTTAAGTGCAATTCCAGTCTACCCCCTGAAATCGTTTTCCTGAAATTCTGCCCCGCTTTCAAGTCCTCTTCGAAGACTTACTTCAATACATTTTTGGACGATAGCTGTCATTCATAACTCTGCAGGTTTGTGAATTACTGTGCCCCTGAGCTCGTTTCCTCAACTCGCTTTCTTGTGAGCTGGCCGAAAAACCGCAGGATTGCTGCAGGCCGTAATCTGTTTCCATCAGGGCACGCTGAGCCTTTGGTGACTTCCTCTTCCTGGTGCGAAATGATCGTTCCATTTGCCCGTGCAGACACCTACAGCTAGTCTCTCATTGGTTCTCCCTATTCCGGTTAATCTTGCGTAGAAATTGCAAACTGTGCCGAACAGGAGGTTAAAGGCACTGACTCTCCAAGTGGGGAGAATGTTAGTAAAGTGTCTGGAATGGTGAACCCGAGTACCAGGGTTCGAAAACTGAGATATATTTGAAAACGTTTCCCAATCACACGGTGGACAATACTCTGGGTTTCCCATGCATGTCTTAGCTGAAGGAAGAATCCCTTAAACCTGGAGAGCTCGGAACCATGGAATGGGTACCATGCAGTATGACTACAATGGGTCTGCGTTTGCTCACCGAACCTCACAAATGCTATCAGCCCGAAGTGTCCAGCCGTATATCTCACCCAGCTCTGGGTGTAGATGTGGTAAATCCAGGTTGCATCACAAGCCCTGAATGAATTATTTAAGAATTGCTCTCTATTTCACTGTCAATGTGTTTTGGTTTTGAAATTTATTTTGATAATGGGATTTATCGGATTTTCACTGCTGCGTTTAGGCTGCTGTACACACGCTTGATTTCCTTATGGAGACATATAAATCCATGGGTTTTAAGATTCTTACTTGTCAGGTATCTTGCCAGGCGTTGAATATGGGGTGTTGAGTCCATTTCGTTGAGCAAGGAGTAGGTCTTGTCTATTATATATTTGGCTTATGGAACGGTATCTGTGCTAATTTCAATCTCTGGTTTTATGCAGCACCCCAACTCACCTTTCCCCATAAGCAAGCATAAGTTGGTTTTCTAAATTTGAGACCCTGTTCTGTTTTGTAATTCAGTTCATGGGTAGCCAAGTTTACATTCCGTGTATTAGTGATATCTTATGATGTTTCTTTTTCTGTGTGACTTATTTCTCGTAGAATCATCATACCTGAATCCACTCATTATGCCGCTACGGGCCTGATGACGTAGATTTCATTGCTGAGTGATATTCCATTGTACGTGCGTACCACAACTTCTTTATCCATTTTTTACTTTCTGGGATATTTTACTTGTACCGTAGATGAGGTTCTTGTAAACAGAGCCGTCCCAAACTCTGGGGTGGCTGTGTGTTTTTGATTTTAATTTCCCTAAGCTATAGGACCATAAGTGGAAGTGCCATAGGCTGTGTTGCTTTGTTTCCTACGTGTTTCTGGAAACACCATACACTTCTACAGAGTGGTTGTTGGCAATTTACATCCCGCCCATCAGCATGACAAGGCTCCCTGTTCTCCATGACCTGTCCTGCCTTTCTGGATTTTACACTTTTTTCAGATGGCCCTTTTGACCGGGGGGGCAGTGAGACTTCATTGTAGTGCAGATTTCCTTTACACGCTTGCTTGGTTGGCCAAAAAGGGCGTATGCGTTTTTTCCTGAATATATTCAGGAAAAAACGCATACGCCCTTTTTGGCCAAGTGCATCTTTGTCGACATTCTGCCTCGTTTCCTATGCTTTTAGTACAATTCCAGTCTACCCCCTGAAATCGTTTTCGTGAAATTCTGCCCCGCTTTCAAGTCCTCTTGGAAGACTTACTTCAATACATTTTTGGACGATAGCTGTCATTCATAACTCTGCAGGTTTGTGAATTACAGTGCCCCTGAGCTCATGTCTTCAACTCGCTTTCTTGTGAGCTGGCCGCAAAACCGCAGGATTGCTTCAGGCCAAAGTCTCTTTCCGGCAGGGCACGCTGAGCCTTTGTTTAATTCCTCTTCCTGGTCGGAAATGAGCGTTCCATTTGCCCGTGCAGACACCTACAGCTAGTCTCTCATTGCTTCTCCCTATTCCTGTTCATCTTGCGCAGAAATTGCAAACTGTGCCAAACAGGAGGTTAATGGCACTGACTCTCCAAGTGGGGAGAGTGTTAGTAAAGCGTTCAAATGTTGAACCCGAGTACCAGGGGACGAAAACTGAGATGCATTTGAAAACGTTTCCCAATCACATGGTGGACCATACTCTGAGTTTCCCATGCATGTTTTAGCTGAAGGAAGAATCCCTTAAACCTGGAGAGTTGGGACCCATGGAATGGGTACCATGCAGTGTGACTTCAAAGGGTCTGCGTTTGCTCACCGAACCTCACCAATGCTATCAGCCCGAAGTGTCCAGCCTTATGTCTCATCCAGCTCTGGGTGTAGATGTGGTAAATCCAGGTTGCATCACAAGCCCTGAATGAATTATTTAAGAATTGCTCTCTATTTCACTGTCATTGTGTTTTGTTTTTGAAATTCATTTTGATAATGGGATTTATCGGATTTTCACTGCTGCTTTTATGCCACTGTACACACGCATGATTTCCTTATGGAGACATATAAATCCATGGGTTTTAAGATTCTTACTTGTCAGGTATCTTCCCAGGCGTTGAATATAGGGTGTTGAGTCCATTTCGTTGAGCAAGGAGTAGGTTTTGTCTATTATATATTTGGCTTATGGAACGGTATCTGTGCTAATTTCAATCTCTGGTTTTATGCAGCATCCCAACTGACCTTTCCCCATAAGCAAGCATAAGTTGGTTTGCTAAATTTGAGACCCTGTTCTGTTTTGTAATTCAGTTCATGGGTAGCCAAGTTTACATTCCGTGTATTAGTGATAACTTATGATGTTCCTTTTTCTGTCTGACTTATTTCTCATAGAATCATCGTACCTGAATCCACTCATTATGCCGCTACGGTCCTGATGACGCAGATTTCATTGCTGAGTGATATTCCATTGTACGTGCGTACCACAACTTCTTTATCCATTTTATGCTTTCTCGGATATTTAACTTCTACCGTAGATGAGGTTCTTGTAAACAGAGCCATCCCAAACTTTGGGGTGGCTGTGTGTTTTTGATTTTAATTTCCCTAAGCTATAGGACCATAAGTGGAAGTGCCATAGGCTGTGTTGCTTTGTTTCCTACGTGTTTCAGGAAACACCATACACTTTTCCAGAGTGGCTGTTGGCAATATAAATCCGCCCATCAGCATAACAAGGCTCCCTGTTCTCCATGACCTGTCCTGCCTTTCTGGATTTTACACTTTTTTCAGATGGCCCAGTTGACCGGGGGGGGCAGTGAGACTTCATTGTAGTGCAGATTTCCTTTACACGCTTGCTTGGTTGCCCAAAAAGGGCGTATGCGTTTTTTTCTGAATATATTCAGGAAAAAAGGCATACGCCCTTTTTGGCCAAGTGCGTCGTTGTCGACATTCTGCCTCTTTTCCTATGCTTTTAGTACAATTCCAGTCTACCCCCTGAAATCGTTTTCCTGAAATTCTGCCCCGCTTTCAAGTCCTCTTCGAAGACTTACTTCTATACATTTTTGGACGATAGCTGTCATTCATAACTCTGCAGGTTTGTGAATTACAGTGCCCCTGGGCTCATGTCTTCAACTTGCTTTCTTGTGAGCTGGCCGCAAAACCGCAGGATTGCCTCAGGCCATAATCTCTTTCCGGCAGGGCATGCTGAGCCTTTGTTTAATTCCTCTTCCTGGTCGGAAATGAGCCTTCCTTTTGCCCGTGCAGGCACCTACAGCTAGTCTCTCATTCGTTCTCCCTATTCCTGTACATCTTGCGCAGAAATTGCAAACTGTGCGAAACAGGAGGTTAATGGCACTGACTCTCCAAGTGGGGAGAGTGTTAGTAAAGCGTTTAAATGTTGAACCCGAGTACCAGGGGACGAAAACTGAGATGCATTTGAAAACGTTTCCTAATCACATGGTGGACCATACTCTGGGTTTCCCATGCATGTTTTAGCTGAAGGAAGAATCCCTTAAACCTGGAGAGTTGGGACCCCTGGAATGGGTACCATGCAGTATGACTTCAAAGGGTCTGCGTTTGCTCACCGAACCTCACCAATGCTATCAGCCCGAAGTGTCCAACCTTATGTCTCATCCAGCTCTGGGTGTAGATGTGGTAAATACAGGTTGCATCACAAGCCCTGAATGAATTATTTAAGAATTGCTCTCTATTTCACTGTCATTGTGTTTTGTTTTTGAAATTCATTTTGATAATGGGATTTATCGGATTTTCACTGCTGCTTTTAGGCCACTGTACACACGCTTGATTTCCTTATGGAGACATATAAATCCATGGGTTTTAAGATTCTTACTTGTCAGGTATCTTCCCAGGCGTTGAATATAGGGTGTTGAGTCCATTTCGTTGAGCAAGGAGTAGGTTATGTCTATTATATATTTGGCTTATGGAACGGTATCTGTGCTAATTTCAATCTCTGGTTTTATGCAGCATCCCAACTGACCTTTCCCCATAAGCAAGCATAAGTGGGTTTGCTAAATTTTAGACCCTGTTCTGTTTTGTAATTCAGTTCATGGGTAGCCAAGTTTACATTCCGTGTATTAGTGATAACTTATGATGTTTCTTTTTCTGTCTGACTTATTTCTCATAGAATCATCATACCTGAATCCACTCATTATGCCGCTACGGTCCTGATGACGTAGATTTCATTGCTGAGTGATAATCCATTGTACGTGCGTACCACAACTTCTTTATCCATTTTATGCTTTCTCGGATATTTAACTTCTACCGTAGATGAGGTTCTTGTAAACTGAGCCATCCCAAACTTTGGGGTGGCTGTGTGTTTTTGATTTTAATTTCCCTAAGCTATAGGACCATAAGTGGAAGTGCCATAGGCTGTGTTGCTTTGTTTCCTACGTGTTTCAGGAAACACCATACACTTTTCCAGAGTGGCTGTTGGCAATTTAAATCCGCCCATCAGCATAACAAGGCTCCCTGTTCTCCATGACCTGTCCTGCCTTTCTGGATTTTACACTTTTTTCAGATGGCCCTTTTGACCAGGGGGCAGTGAGACTTCATTGTAGTGCAGATTTCCTTTACACGCTTGCTTGGTTGGCCAAAAAGGGCGTATGCGTTTTTTCCTGAATATATTCAGAAAAAAAAGCATACGCCCTTTTTGGCCAAGTGCATCATTGTCAACATTCTGCCTCTTTTCCTATGTTTTAAGTGCAATTCCAGTCTACCCCCTGAAATCGTTTTCCTGAAATTCTGCCCCGCTTTCAAGTCCTCTTCGAAGACTTACTTCTATACATTTTTGGACGATAGCTGTCATTCATAACTCTGCAGGTTTGTGAATTACAGTGCCCCTGAGCTCCTTTCTTCAACTCGCTTTCTTGTGAGCTGGCCGCAAAACCGCAGGATTGCTTCAGGCCCTAATCTCTTTCTGGCAGGGCATGCTGAGCCTTTGTTTAATTCCTCTTCCTGGTCGGAAATGAGCGTTCCTTTTGCCCGTGCAGGCACCTACAGCTAGTCTCTCATTGGTTCTCCCTATTCCTGTACATCTTGCGCAGAAATTGCAAACTGTGCGAAACAGGAGGTTAATGGCACTGACTCTCCAAGTGGGGAGAGTGTTAGTAAAGCGTTTAAATGTTGAACCCGAGTACCAGGGGACGAAAACTGAGATGCATTTGAAAACGTTTCCTAATCACATGGTGGACCATACTCTGGGTTTCCATTGCATGTTTTAGCTGAAGGAAGAATCCCTTAAACCTGGAGAGTTGGGACCCATGGAATGGGTACCATGCAGTATGACTTCAAAGGGTCTGCGTTTGCTCACCGAACCTCACCAATGCTATCAGCCCGAAGTGTCCAGCCTTATGTCTCACCCAGCTCTGGGTGTAGATGTGGTAAATCCAGGTTGCATCACAAACCCTGAATGAATTATTTAAGAATTGCTCTCTATTTCACTGTCATTTTGTTTTGTTTTTGAAATTTATTTTGATAATGGGATTTATCGGTTTTTCACTGCTGCGTTTAGGCCGCTGTACACACGCTTGATTCCCTTATGGAGACATATAAATCCATGGGTTTTAAGATTCTTACTTGTCAGGTATCTTGCCAGGCGTTGAATATGGGGTGTTGAGTCCATTTCGTTGAGCAAGGAGTAGGTCTTGTCTATTATATATTTGGCTTATGGAACGGTATCTGTGCTAATTTCAATCTCTGGTTTTATGCAGCACACCAACTCACCTTTCCCCATAAGCAAGCATAAGTTGGTTTTCTAAATTTGAGACCCTGTTCTGTTTTGTAATTCAGTTCATGGGTAGCCAAGTTTACATTCCGTGTATTAGTGATATCTTATGATGTTTCTTTTTCTGTGTGACTTATTTCTCGTAGAATCATCATACCTGAATCCACTCATTATGCCGCTACGGGCCTGATGACGTAGATTTCATTGCTGAGTGATATTCCATTGTACGTGCGTACCACAACTTCTTTATCCATTTTTTACTTTCTGGGATATTTTACTTGTACCGTAGACGAGGTTCTTGTAAACAGAGCCGTCCCAAACTCTGGGGTGGCTGTCTGTTTTTGATTTTAATTTCCCTAAGCTATAGGACCATAAGTGGAAGTGCCATAGGCTGTGTTGCATTGTTTCCTACGTGTTTCTGGAAACACCATACACTTCTCCAGAGTGGTTGTTGGCAATTTACATCCCGCCCATCAGCATGAAAAGGCTCCCTGTTCTCCATGACCTGTCCTGCCTTTCTGGATTTTACACTTTTTTCAGATGGCCCTTTTGACCGGGGGGGCAGTGAGACTTCATTGTAGTGCAGATTTCCTTTACACGCTTGCTTGGTTGGCCAAAAAGGGCGTATGCGTTTTTTTCTGAATATATTCAGGAAAAAACGCATACGCCCTATTTGGCCAAGTGCGTCGTTGTCGACATTCTGCCTCTTTTCCTATGCTTTTAGTACAATTCCAGTCTACCCCCTGAAATCGTTTTCCTGAAATTCTGCCCCGCTTTCAAGTCCTCTTCGAAGACTTACTTCAATACATTTTTGGACGATAGCTGTCATTCATAACTCTGCAGGTTTGTGAATTACAGTGCCCCTGAGCTCATGTCTTCAACTCGCTTTCTTGTGAGCTGGCCGCAAAACCGCAGGATTGCTTCAGGCCATAATCTCTTTCTGGCAGGGCATGCTGAGCCTTTGTTTAATTCCTCTTCCTGGTCGGAAATGAGCGTTCCATTTGCCCGTGCAGACACCTACAGCTAGTCTCTCATTGGTTCTCCCTATTCCTGTACATCTTGCGCAGAAATTGCAAACTGTGCCAAACAGGAGGTTAAATGCACTGACTCTCCAAGTGGGGAGAGTGTTAGTAAAGCGTTTAAATGTTGAACCCGAGTACCAGGGGACGAAAACTGAGATGCATTTGAAAACGTTTCCCAATCACATGGTGGACCATACTCTGGGTTTCCCATGCATGTTTTAGCTGAAGGAAGAATCCCTTAAACCTGGAGAGTTGGGACCCATGGAATGGGTACCATGCAGTATGACTTCAAAGGGTCTGCGTTTGCTCACCGAACCTCACCAATGCTATCAGCCCGAAGTGTCCAGCCTTATGTCTCATCCAGCTCTGGGTGTAGATGTGGTAAATACAGGTTGCATCACAAGCCCTGAATGAATTATTTAAGAATTGCTCTCTATTTCACTGTCATTGTGTTTTGTTTTTGAAATTCATTTTGATAATGGGATTTATCGGATTTTCACTGCTGCTTTTAGGCCACTGTACACACGCTTGATTTCCTTATGGAGACATATAAATCCATGGGTTTTAAGATTCTTACTTGTCAGGTATCTTCCCAGGCGTTGAATATAGGGTGTTGAGTCCATTTCGTTGAGCAAGGAGTAGGTTATGTCTATTATATATTTGGCTTATGGAACGGTATCTGTGCTAATTTCAATCTCTGGTTTTATGCAGCATCCCAACTGACCTTTCCCCATAAGCAAGCATAAGTGGGTTTGCTAAATTTTAGACCCTGTTCTGTTTTGTAATTCAGTTCATGGGTAGCCAAGTTTACATTCCGTGTATTAGTGATAACTTATGATGTTTCTTTTTCTGTCTGACTTATTTCTCATAGAATCATCATACCTGAATCCACTCATTATGCCGCTACGGTCCTGATGACGTAGATTTCATTGCTGAGTGATATTCCATTGTACGTGCGTACCACAACTTCTTTATCCATTTTATGCTTTCTCGGATATTTAACTTCTACCGTAGATGAGGTTCTTGTAAACTGAGCCATCCCAAACTTTGGGGTGGCTGTGTGTTTTTGATTTTAATTTCCCTAAGCTATAGGACCATAAGTGGAAGTGCCATAGGCTGTGTTGCTTTGTTTCCTACGTGTTTCAGGAAACACCATACACTTTTCCAGAGTGGCTGTTGGCAATTTAAATCCGCCCATCAGCATAACAAGGCTCCCTGTTCTCCATGACCTGTCCTGCCTTTCTGGATTTTACACTTTTTTCAGATGGCCCTTTTGACCAGGGGGCAGTGAGACTTCATTGTAGTGCAGATTTCCTTTACACGCTTGCTTGGTTGGCCAAAAAGGGCGTATGCGTTTTTTCCTGAATATATTCAGAATAAAAAGCATACGCCCTTTTTGTCAAAGTGCATCATTGTCAACATTCTGCCTCTTTTCCTATGTTTTAAGTGCAATTCCAGTCTACCCCCTGAAATCGTTTTCCTGAAATTCTGCCCCACTTTCAAGTCCTCTTGGAAGACTTACTTCAATACACTTTTGGACGATAGCTGTCATTCATAACTCTGCAGGTTTGTGAATTACAGTGCCCCTGAGCTCATGTCTTCAACTCGCTTTCTTGTGAGCTGGACGCAAAACCGCAGGATTGCTTCAAGCCAAAGTCTCTTTCCGGCAGGGCATGCTGAGCCTTTGTTTAATTCCTCTTCCTGGTCGGAAATGAGCGTTCCATTTGCCCGTGCAGACACCTACAGCTAGTCTCTCATTGCTTCTCCCTATTCCTGTTCATCTTGCGCAGTTATTGCAAAGTGTGCCAAACAGGAGGTTAAATGCACTGACTGTCCAAGTGGGGAGAGTGTTAGTAAAGCGTCTGGAATGGTGAACCCGAGTACCAGGGGACGAAAACTGAGATGCATTTGAAAACGTTTCCCAATCACACGGTGGACCATACTATGGGTTTCCCATGCATGTTTTAGCTGAAGGAAGAATCCCTTAAACCTGGAAATTTGGAACCCATGGAATGGGTACCATGCAGTATGACTTCCAAGGGTCTGCGTTTGCTCACCGAACCTCACCAATGCTATCAGCCCGAAGTGTCCAGCCTTATGTCTCACCCAGCTCTGGGTGTAGATGTGGTAAATCCAGGTTGCATCACAAACCCTGAATGAATTATTTAAGAATTGCTCTCTATTTCACTGTCATTTTGTTTTGTTTTTGAAATTTATTTTGATAATGGGATTTATCGGATTTTCACTGCTGCGTTTAGGCCGCTGTACACACGCTTGATTCCCTTATGGAGACATATAAATCCATGGGTTTTAAGATTCTTACTTGTCAGGTATCTTGCCAGGCGTTGAATATGGGGTGTTGAGTCCATTTCGTTGAGCAAGGAGTAGGTCTTTCTATTATATATTTGGCTTATGGAACGGTATCTGTGCTAATTTCAATCTCTGGTTTTATGCAGCACCCCAACTCACCTTTCCCCATAAGCAAGCATAAGTTGGTTTTCTAAATTTGAGACCCTGTTCTGTTTTGTAATTCAGTTCATGGGTAGCCAAGTTTACATTCCGTGTATTAGTGATATCTTATGATGTTTCTTTTTCTGTGTGACTTATTTCTCGTAGAATCATCATACCTGAATCCACTCATTATGCCGCTACGGGCCTGATGACGTAGATTTCATTGCTGAGTGATATTCCATTATACGTGCGTACCACAACTTCTTTATCCATTTTTTACTTTCTGGGATATTTTACTTGTACTGTAGAGGAGGTTCTTGTAAACAGAGCCGTCCCAAACTCTGGGGTGGCTGTCTGTTTTTGATTTTAATTTCCCTAAGCTATAGGACCATAAGTGGAAGTGCCATAGGCTGTGTTGCATTGTTTCCTACGTGTTTCTGGAAACACCATACACTTCTCCAGAGTGGTTGTTGGCAATTTACATCCCGCCCATCAGCATGAAAAGGCTCCCTGTTCTCCATGACCTGTCCTGCCTTTCTGGATTTTACACTTTTTTCAGATGGCCCTTTTGACCGGGGGGGCAGTGAGACTTCATTGTAGTGCAGATTTCCTTTACACGCTTGCTTGGTTGGCCAAAAAGGGCGTATGCGTTTTTTTCTGAATATATTCAGGAAAAAACGCATACGCCCTATTTGGCCAAGTGCGTCGTTGTCGACATTCTGCCTCTTTTCCTATGCTTTTAGTACAATTCCAGTCTACCCCCTGAAATCGTTTTCCTGAAATTCTGCCCCGCTTTCAAGTCCTCTTCGAAGACTTACTTCAATACATTTTTGGACGATAGCTGTCATTCATAACTCTGCAGGTTTGTGAATTACAGTGCCCCTGAGCTCCTTTCTTCAACTCGCTTTCTTGTGAGCTGGCCGCAAAACCGCAGGATTGCTTCAGGCCCTAATCTCTTTCCGGCAGGGCACGCTGAGCCTTTGGTTAATTCCTCTTCCTGGTGGGAAATGAGCGTTCCATTTGCCCGTACAGACACCTACAGCTAGTCTCTCATTGCTTCTCCCTATTCCTGTTCATCTTGCGCAGAAATTGCAAAGTGTGCCAAACAGGAGGTTAAATGCACTGACTCTCCAAGTGGGGAGAGTGTTAGTAAAGCGTCTGGAATTGTGAACCCGAGTACCAGGGGACGAAAACTGAGATGCATTTGAAAACGTTTCCCAATCACACGGTGGACCATACTATGGGTTTCCCATGCATGTTTTAGCTGAAGGAAGAATCCCTTAAACCTGGAAATTTGGAACCCATGGAATGGGTACCATGCAGTATGACTTCAAAGGGTCTGCGTTTGCTCACCGAACCTCACCAATGCTATCAGCCCGAATTGTCCAGCCTTATGTCTCACCCAGCTCTGGGTGTAGATGTGGGAAATCCAGGTTTCATCACAAGCCCTGAATGAATTATTTAAGAATTGCTCTCTATTTCACTGTCATTTTGTTTTGTTTTTGAAATTTATTTTGATAATGGATTTATCGGATTTTCACTGCTGCGTTTAGGCCGCTGTACACACGCTTGATTCCCTTATGGAGACATATAAATCCATGGGTTATAAGATTCTTACTTGTCAGGTATCTTGCCAGGTGTTGAATATGGGGTGTTGAGTCCATTTCGTTGAGCAAGGAGTAGGTCTTGTCTATTATATATTTGGCTTATGGAACGGTATCTGTGCTAATTTCAATCTCTGGTTTTATGCAGCACCCCAACTCACCTTTCCCCATAAGCAAGCATAAGTTGGTTTTCTAAATTTGAGACCCTGTTCTGTTTTGTAATTCAGTTCATGGGTAGCCAAGTTTACATTCCGTGTATTAGTGATATCTTATGATGTTTCTTTTTCTGTGTGACTTATTTCTCGTAGAATCATCATACCTGAATCCACTCATTATGCCGCTACGGGCCTGATGACGTAGATTTCATTGCTGAGTGATATTCCATTGTACGTGCGTACCACAACTTCTTTATCCATTTTTTACTTTCTGGGATATTTTACTGGTACCGTAGACGAGGTTCTTGTAAACAGAGCCGTCCCAAACTCTGGGGTGGCTGTGTGTTTTTGATTTTAATTTCCCTAAGCTATAGGACCATAAGTGGAAGTGCCATAGGCTGTGTTGCATTGTTTCCTACGTGTTTCTGGAAACACCATACACTTCTCCAGAGTGGTTGTTGGCAATTTACATCCCGCCCATCAGCATGAAAAGGCTCCCTGTTCTCCATGACCTGTCCTGCCTTTCTGGATTTTACACTTTTTTCAGATGGCCCTTTTGACCGGGGGGGCAGTGAGACTTCATTGTAGTGCAGATTTCCTTTACACGCTTGCTTGGTTGGCCAAAAAGGGCGTATGCGTTTTTTTCTGAATATATTCAGGAAAAAACGCATACGCCCTTTTTGGCCAAGTGCGTCGTTGTCGACATTCTGCCTCTTTTCCTATGCTTTTAGTACAATTCCAGTCTACCCCCTGAAATCGTTTTCCTGAAATTCTGCCCCGCTTTCAAGTCCTCTTCGAAGACTTACTTCAATACATTTTTGCACGATAGCTGTCATTCATAACTCTGCAGGTTTGTGAATTACAGAGCCCCTGAGCTCATGTCTTCAACTCGCTTTCTTGTGAGCTGCCCGCAAAACCGCAGGATTGCTTCAGGCCATAATCTCTTTCTGGCAGGGCATGCTGAGCCTTTGTTTAATTCCTCTTCCTGGTCGGAAATGAGCGTTCCTTTTGCCCGTGCAGGCACCTACAGCTAGTCTCTCATTGGTTCTCCCTATTCCTGTACATCTTGCGCAGAAATTGCAAACTGTGCGAAACAGGAGGTTAATGGCACTGACTCTCCAAGTGGGGAGAGTGTTAGTAAAGCGTTTAAATGTTGAACCCGAGTACCAGGGGACGAAAACTGAGATGCATTTGAAAACGTTTCCTAATCACATGGTGGACCATACTCTGGGTTTCCATTGCATGTTTTAGCTGAAGGAAGAATCCCTTAAACCTGGAGAGTTGGGACCCATGGAATGGGTACCATGCAGTATGACTTCAAAGGGTCTGCGTTTGCTCACCGAACCTCACCAATGCTATCAGCCCGAAGTGTCCAGCCTTATGTCTCACCCAGCTCTGGGTGTAGATGTGGTAAATCCAGGTTGCATCACAAACCCTGAATGAATTATTTAAGAATTGCTCTCTATTTCACTGTCATTTTGTTTTGTTTTTGAAATTTATTTTGATAATGGGATTTATCGGTTTTTCACTGCTGCGTTTAGGCCGCTGTACACACGCTTGATTCCCTTATGGAGACATATAAATCCATGGGTTTTAAGATTCTTACTTGTCAGGTATCTTGCCAGGCGTTGAATATGGGGTGTTGAGTCCATTTCGTTGAGCAAGGAGTAGGTCTTGTCTATTATATATTTGGCTTATGGAACGGTATCTGTGCTAATTTCAATCTCTGGTTTTATGCAGCACACCAACTCACCTTTCCCCATAAGCAAGCATAAGTTGGTTTTCTAAATTTGAGACCCTGTTCTGTTTTGTAATTCAGTTCATGGGTAGCCAAGTTTACATTCCGTGTATTAGTGATATCTTATGATGTTTCTTTTTCTGTGTGACTTATTTCTCGTAGAATCATCATACCTGAATCCACTCATTATGCCGCTACGGGCCTGATGACGTAGATTTCATTGCTGAGTGATATTCCATTATACGTGCGTACCACAACTTCTTTATCCATTTTTTACTTTCTGGGATATTTTACTTGTACCGTAGACGAGGTTCTTGTAAACAGAGCCGTCCCAAACTCTGGGGTGGCTGTCTGTTTTTGATTTTAATTTCCCTAAGCTATAGGACCATAAGTGGAAGTGCCATAGGCTGTGTTGCATTGTTTCCTACGTGTTTCTGGAAACACCATACACTTCTCCAGAGTGGTTGTTGGCAATTTACATCCCGCCCATCAGCATGAAAAGGCTCCCTGTTCTCCATGACCTGTCCTGCCTTTCTGGATTTTACACTTTTTTCAGATGGCCCTTTTGACCGGGGGGGCAGTGAGACTTCATTGTAGTGCAGATTTCCTTTACACGCTTGCTTGGTTGGCCAAAAAGGGCGTATGCGTTTTTTTCTGAATATATTCAGGAAAAAACGCATACGCCCTATTTGGCCAAGTGCGTCGTTGTCGACATTCTGCCTCTTTTCCTATGCTTTTAGTACAATTCCAGTCTACCCCCTGAAATCGTTTTCCTGAAATTCTGCCCCGCTTTCAAGTCCTCTTCGAAGACTTACTTCAATACATTTTTGGACGATAGCTGTCATTCATAACTCTGCAGGTTTGTGAATTACAGTGCCCCTGAGCTCATGTCTTCAACTCGCTTTCTTGTGAGCTGGCCGCAAAACCGCAGGATTGCTTCAGGCCATAATCTCTTTCTGGCAGGGCATGCTGAGCCTTTGTTTAATTCCTCTTCCTGGTCGGAAATGAGCGTTCCATTTGCCCGTACAGACACCTACAGCTAGTCTCTCATTGGTTCTCCCTATTCCTGTACATCTTGCGCAGAAATTGCAAACTGTGCCAAACAGGAGGTTAAATGCACTGACTCTCCAAGTGGGGAGAGTGTTAGTAAAGCGTTTAAATGTTGAACCCGAGTACCAGGGGACGAAAACTGAGATGCATTTGAAAACGTTTCCCAATCACATGGTGGACCATACTCTGGGTTTCCATTGCATGTTTTAGCTGAAGGAAGAATCCCTTAAACCTGGAGAGTTGGGACCCATGGAATGGGTACCATGCAGTATGACTTCAAAGGGTCTGCGTTTGCTCACCGAACCTCACCAATGCTATCAGCCCGAAGTGTCCAGCCTTATGTCTCATCCAGCTCTGGGTGTAGATGTGGTAAATACAGGTTGCATCACAAGCCCTGAATGAATTATTTAAGAATTGCTCTCTATTTCACTGTCATTGTGTTTTGTTTTTGAAATTCATTTTGATAATGGGATTTATCGGATTTTCACTGCTGCTTTTAGGCCACTGTACACACGCTTGATTTCCTTATGGAGACATATAAATCCATGGGTTTTAAGATTCTTACTTGTCAGGTATCTTCCCAGGCGTTGAATATAGGGTGTTGAGTCCATTTCGTTGAGCAAGGAGTAGGTTATGTCTATTATATATTTGGCTTATGGAACGGTATCTGTGCTAATTTCAATCTCTGGTTTTATGCAGCATCCCAACTGACCTTTCCCCATAAGCAAGCATAAGTGTGTTTGCTAAATTTTAGACCCTGTTCTGTTTTGTAATTCAGTTCATGGGTAGCCAAGTTTACATTCCGTGTATTAGTGATAACTTATGATGTTTCTTTTTCTGTCTGACTTATTTCTCATAGAATCATCATACCTGAATCCACTCATTATGCCGCTACGGTCCTGATGACGTAGATTTCATTGCTGAGTGATATTCCATTGTACGTGCGTACCACAACTTCTTTATCCATTTTATGCTTTCTCGGATATTTAACTTCTACCGTAGATGAGGTTCTTGTAAACTGAGCCATCCCAAACTTTGGGGTGGCTGTGTGTTTTTGATTTTAATTTCCCTAAGCTATAGGACCATAAGTGGAAGTGCCATAGGCTGTGTTGCTTTGTTTCCTACGTGTTTCAGGAAACACCATACACTTTTCCAGAGTGGCTGTTGGCAATTTAAATCCGCCCATCAGCATAACAAGGCTCCCTGTTCTCCATGACCTGTCCTGCCTTTCTGGATTTTACACTTTTTTCAGATGGCCCTTTTGACCAGGGGGCAGTGAGACTTCATTGTAGTGCAGATTTCCTTTACACGCTTGCTTGGTTGGCCAAAAAGGGCGTATGCGTTTTTTCCTGAATATATTCAGAATAAAAAGCATACGCCCTTTTTGTCAAAGTGCATCATTGTCAACATTCTGCCTCTTTTCCTATGTTTTAAGTGCAATTCCAGTCTACCCCCTGAAATCGTTTTCCTGAAATTCTGCCCCACTTTCAAGTCCTCTTGGAAGACTTACTTCAATACACTTTTGGACGATAGCTGTCATTCATAACTCTGCAGGTTTGTGAATTACAGTGCCCCTGAGCTCATGTCTTCAACTCGCTTTCTTGTGAGCTGGACGCAAAACCGCAGGATTGCTTCAAGCCAAAGTCTCTTTCCGGCAGGGCATGCTGAGCCTTTGTTTAATTCCTCTTCCTGGTCGGAAATGAGCGTTCCATTTGCCCGTGCAGACACCTACAGCTAGTCTCTCATTGCTTCTCCCTATTCCTGTTCATCTTGCGCAGTTATTGCAAAGTGTGCCAAACAGGAGGTTAAATGCACTGACTGTCCAAGTGGGGAGAGTGTTAGTAAAGCGTCTGGAATGGTGAACCCGAGTACCAGGGGACGAAAACTGAGATGCATTTGAAAACGTTTCCCAATCACACGGTGGACCATACTATGGGTTTCCCATGCATGTTTTAGCTGAAGGAAGAATCCCTTAAACCTGGAAATTTGGAACCCATGGAATGGGTACCATGCAGTATGACTTCCAAGGGTCTGCGTTTGCTCACCGAACCTCACCAATGCTATCAGCCCGAAGTGTCCAGCCTTATGTCTCACCCAGCTCTGGGTGTAGATGTGGGAAATCCAGGTTGCATCACAAACCCTGAATGAATTATTTAAGAATTGCTCTCTATTTCACTGTCATTTTGTTTTGTTTTTGAAATTTATTTTGATAATGGGATTTATCGGATTTTCACTGCTGCGTTTAGGCCGCTGTACACACGCTTGATTCCCTTATGGAGACATATAAATCCATGGGTTTTAAGATTCTTACTTGTCAGGTATCTTGCCAGGCGTTGAATATGGGGTGTTGAGTCCATTTCGTTGAGCAAGGAGTAGGTCTTGTCTATTATATATTTGGCTTATGGAACGGTATCTGTGCTAATTTCAATCTCTGGTTTTATGCAGCACCCCAACTCACCTTTCCCCATAAGCAAGCATAAGTTGGTTTTCTAAATTTGAGACCCTGTTCTGTTTTGTAATTCAGTTCATGGGTAGCCAACTTTACATTCCGTGTATTAGTGATATCTTATGATGTTTCTTTTTCTGTGTGACTTATTTCTCGTAGAATCATCATACCTGAATCCACTCATTATGCCGCTACGGGCCTGATGACGTAGATTTCATTGCTGAGTGATATTCCATTATACGTGCGTACCACAACTTCTTTATCCATTTTTTACTTTCTGGGATATTTTACTTGTACCGTAGACGAGGTTCTTGTAAACAGAGCCGTCCCAAACTCTGGGGTGGCTGTCTGTTTTTGATTTTAATTTCCCTAAGCTATAGGACCATAAGTGGAAGTGCCATAGGCTGTGTTGCATTGTTTCCTACGTGTTTCTGGAAACACCATACACTACTCCAGAGTGGTTGTTGGCAATTTACATCCCGCCCATCAGCATGAAAAGGCTCCCTGTTCTCCATGACCTGTCCTGCCTTTCTGGATTTTACACTTTTTTCAGATGGCCCTTTTGACCGGGGGGGCAGTGAGACTTCATTGTAGTGCAGATTTCCTTTACACGCTTGCTTGGTTGGCCAAAAAGGGCGTATGCGTTTTTTTCTGAATATATTCAGGAAAAAACGCATACGCCCTATTTGGCCAAGTGCGTCGTTGTCGACATTCTGCCTCTTTTCCTATGCTTTTAGTACAATTCCAGTCTACCCCCTGAAATCGTTTTCCTGAAATTCTGCCCCGCTTTCAAGTCCTCTTCGAAGACTTACTTCAATACATTTTTGGACGATAGCTGTCATTCATAACTCTGCAGGTTTGTGAATTACAGTGCCCCTGAGCTCCTTTCTTCAACTCGCTTTCTTGTGAGCTGGCCGCAAAACCGCAGGATTGCTTCAGGCCCTAATCTCTTTCCGGCAGGGCACGCTGAGCCTTTGGTTAATTCCTCTTCCTGGTGGGAAATGAGCGTTCCATTTGCCCGTACAGACACCTACAGCTAGTCTCTCATTGCTTCTCCCTATTCCTGTTCATCTTGCGCAGAAATTGCAAAGTGTGCCAAACAGGAGGTTAAATGCACTGACTCTCCAAGTGGGGAGAGTGTTAGTAAAGCGTCTGGAATTGTGAACCCGAGTACCAGGGGACGAAAACTGAGATGCATTTGAAAACGTTTCCCAATCACACAGTGGACCATACTATGGGTTTCCCATGCATGTTTTAGCTGAAGGAAGAATCCCTTAAACCTGGAAATTTGGAACCCATGGAATGGGTACCATGCAGTATGACTTCAAAGGGTCTGCGTTTGCTCACCGAACCTCACCAATGCTATCAGCCCGAATTGTCCAGCCTTATGTCTCACCCAGCTCTGGGTGTAGATGTGGGAAATCCAGGTTGCATCACAAGCCCTGAATGAATTATTTAAGAATTGCTCTCTATTTCACTGTCATTTTGTTTTGTTTTTGAAATTTATTTTGATAATGGGATTTATCGGATTTTCACTGCTGCGTTTAGGCCGCTGTACACACGCTTGATTTCCTTATGGAGACATATAAATCCATGGGTTTTAAGATTCTTACTTGTCAGGTATCTTGCCAGGCGTTGAATATGGGGTGTTGAGTCCATTTCGTTGAGCAAGGAGTAGGTCTTGTCTATTATATATTTGGCTTATGGAACGGTATCTGTGCTAATTTCAATCTCTGGTTTTATGCAGCACCCCAACTCACCTTTCCCCATAAGCAAGCATAAGTTGGTTTTCTAAATTTGAGACCCTGTTCTGTTTTGTAATTCAGTTCATGGGTAGCCAAGTTTACATTCCATGTATTAGTGATATCTTATGATGTTTCTTTTTCTGTGTGACTTATTTCTCGTAGAATCATCATACCTGAATCCACTCATTATGCCGCTACGGGCCTGATGACGTAGATTTCATTGCTGAGTGATATTCCATTGTACGTGCGTACCACAACTTCTTTATCCATTTTTTACTTTCTGGGATATTTTACTTGTACCGTAGACGAGGTTCTTGTAAACAGAGCCGTCCCAAACTCTGGGGTGGCTGTGTGTTTTTGATTTTAATTTCCCTAAGCTATAGGACCATAAGTGAAAGTGCCATAGGCTGTGTTGCTTTGTTTCCTACGTGTTTCTGGAAACACCATACACTTCTCCAGAGTGGTTGTTGGCAATTTACATCCCGCCCATCAGCATGACAAGACTCCCTGTTCTCCATGACCTGTCCTGCCTTTCTGGATTTTACACTTTTTTCAGATGGCCCTTTTGACCGGGGGGGCAGTGAGACTTCATTGTAGTGCAGATTTCCTTTACACGCTTGCTTGGTTGGCCAAAAAGGGCGTATGCGTTTTTTCCTGAATATATTCAGGAAAAAACGCATACGCCCTTTTTGGCCAAGTGCATCGTTGTCGACATTCTGCCTCTTTTCCTATGCTTTTAGTACAATTCCAGTCTACCCCCTGAAATCGTTTTCCTGAAATTCTGCCCCGCTTTAAAGTCCTCTTGGAAGACTTACTTCAATACACTTTTGGACGATAGCTGTCATTCATAACTCTGCAGGTTTGTGAATTACAGTGCCCCTGAGCTCATGTCTTCAACACGCTTTCTTGTGAGCTGGACGCAAAACCGCAGGATTGCTTCAAGCCAAAGTCTCTTTCCGGCAGGGCATGCTGAGCCTTTGTTTAATTCCTCTTCCTGGTCGGAAATGAGCATTCCATTTGCCCGTGCAGACACCTACAGCTAGTCTCTCATTGCTTCTCCCTATTCCTGTTCATCTTGCGCAGTTATTGGAAAGTGTGCCAAACAGGAGGTTAAATGCACTGACTGTCCAAGTGGGGAGAGTGTTAGTAAAGCGTCTGGAATGGTGAACCCGAGTACCAGGGGACGAAAACTGAGATGCATTTGAAAACGTTTCCCAGTCACACGGTGGACCATACTATGGGTTTCCCATGCATGTTTTAGCTGAAGGAAGAATCCCTTAAACCTGGAAATTTGGAACCGATGGAATGGGTACCATCCAGTATGACTTCCAAGGGTCTGCGTTTGCTCACCGAACCTCACCAATGCTATCAGCCCGAAGTGTCCAGCCTTATGTCTCACCCAGCTCTGGGTGTAGATGTGGGAAATCCAGGTTGCATCACAAACCCTGAATGAATTATTTAAGAATTGCTCTCTATTTCACTGTCATTTTGTTTTGTTTTTGAAATTTATTTTGATAATGGGATTTATCGGATTTTCACTGCTGCGTTTAGGCCGCTGTACACACGCTTGATTTCCTTATGGAGACATATAAATCCATGGGTTTTAAGATTCTTACTTGTCAGGTATCTTGCCAGGCGTTGAATATGGGGTGTTGAGTCCATTTCGTTGAGCAAGGAGTAGGTCTTGTCTATTATATATTTGGCTTATGGAACGGTATCTGTGCTAATTTCAATCTCTGGTTTTATGCAGCACCCCAACTCACCTTTCCCCATAAGCAAGCATAAGTTGGTTTTCTAAATTTGAGACCCTGTTCTGTTTTGTAATTCAGTTCATGGGTAGCCAAGTTTACATTCCGTGTATTAGTGATATCTTATGATGTTTCTTTTTCTGTGTGACTTATTTCTCGTAGAATCATCATACCTGAATCCACTCATTATGCCGCTACGGGCCTGATGACGTAGATTTCATTGCTGAGTGATATTCCATTATACGTGCGTACCACAACTTCTTTATCCATTTTTTACTTTCTGGGATATTTTACTTGTACCGTAGACGAGGTTCTTGTAAACAGAGCCGTCCCAAACTCTGGGGTGGCTGTCTGTTTTTGATTTTAATTTCCCTAAGCTATAGGACCATAAGTGGAAGTGCCATAGGCTGTGTTGCTTTGTTTCCTACGTGTTTCTGGAAACACCATACACTTCTCCAGAGTGGTTGTTGGAAATTTACATCCCGCCCATCAGCATGAAAAGGCTCCCTGTTCTCCATGACCTGTCCTGCCTTTCTGGATTTTACACTTTTTTCAGATGGCCCTTTTGACCGGGGGGGCAGTGAGACTTCATTGTAGTGCAGATTTCCTTTACACGCTTGCTTGGTTGGCCAAAAAGGGCGTATGCGTTTTTTCCTGAATATATTCAGGAAAATACGCATACGCCCTTTTTGGCCAAGTGCATCTTTGTCGACATTCTGCCTCGTTTCCTATGCTTTTAGTACAATTCCAGTCTACCCCCTGAAATCGTTTTCGTGAAATTCTGCCCCGCTTTCAAGTCCTCTTGGAAGACTTACTTCAATACATTTTTGGACGATAGCTGTCATTCATAACTCTGCAGGTTTGTGAATTACAGTGCCCCTGAGCTCATGTCTTCAACTCGCTTTCTTGTGAGCTGGCCGCAAAACCGCAGGATTGCTTCAGGCCAAAGTCTCTTTCCGGCAGGGCATGCTGAGCCTTTGTTTAATTCCTCTTCCTGGTCGGAAATGAGCGTTCCATTTGCCCGTGCAGACACCTACAGCTAGTCTCTCATTGCTTCTCCCTATTCCTGTTCATCTTGCGCAGAAATTGCAAACTGTGCCAAACAGGAGGTTAATGGCACTGACTCTCCAAGTGGGGAGAGTGTTAGTAAAGCGTTCAAATGTTGAACCCGAGTACCAGGGGACGAAAACTGAGATGCATTTGAAAACGTTTCCCAATCACATGGTGGACCATACTCTGAGTTTCCCATGCATGTTTTAGCTGAAGGAAGAATCCCTTAAACCTGGAGAGTTGGGACCCATGGAATGGGTACCATGCAGTGTGACTTCAAAGGGAATGCGTTTGCTCACCGAACCTCACCAATGCTATCAGCCCGAAGTGTCCAGCCTTATGTCTCATCCAGCTCTGGGTTAGATGTGGTAAATCCAGGTTGCATCACAAGCCCTGAATGAATTATTTAAGAATTGCTCTCTATTTCACTGTCATTGTGTATTGTTTTTGAAATTCATTTTGATAATGGGATTTATCGGATTTTCACTGCTGCTTTTAGGCCACTGTACACACGCTTGATTTCCTTATGGAGACATATAAATCCATGGGTTTTAAGATTCTTACTTGTCAGGTATCTTCCCAGGCGTTGAATATAAGGTGTTGAGTCCATTTCGTTGAGCAAGGAGTAGGTTTTGTCTATTATATATTTGGCTTATGGAACGGTATCTGTGCTAATTTCAATCTCTGGTTTTATGCAGCATCCCAACTGACCTTTCCCCATAAGCAAGCATAAGTTGGTTTGCTAAATTTGAGACCCTGTTGTGTTTTGTAATTCAGTTCATGGGTAGCCAAGTTGACATTCCGTGTATTAGTGATAACTTATGATGTTTCTTTTTCTGTCTGACTTATTTCTCATAGAATCATCGTACCTGAATCCACTCATTATGCCGCTACGGGCCTGATGACGTAGATTTCATTGCTGAGTGATATTCCATTGTACGTGCGTACCACAACTTCTTTATCCATTTTATGCTTTCTCGGATATTTAACTTCTACCGTAGATGAGGTTCTTGTAAACAGAGCCATCCCAAACTTTGGGGTGGCTGTGTGTTTTTGATTTTAATTTCCCTAAGCTATAGGACCATAAGTGGAAGTGCCATAGGCTGTGTTGCTTTGTTTCCTACGTGTTTCAGGAAACACCATACACTTTTCCAGAGTGGCTGTTGGCAATTTAAATCCGCCCATCAGCATAACAAGGCTCCCTGTTCTCCATGACCTGTCCTGCCTTTCTGGATTTTACACTTTTTTCAGATGGCCCTTTTGACCAGGGGGCAGTGAGACTTCATTGTAGTGCAGATTTCCTTTACACGCTTGCTTGGTTGGCCAAAAAGGGCGTATGCGTTTTTTCCTGAATATATTCAGGAAAAAAAGCATACGCCCTTTTTGGCCAAGTGCATCATTGTCAACATTCTGCCTCTTTTCCTATGCTTTAAGTGCAATTCCAGTCTACCCCCTGAAATCGTTTTCCTGATATTCTGCCCCGCTTTCAAGTCCTCTTCGAAGACTTACTTCTATACATTTTTGGACGATAGCTGTCATTCATAACTCTGCAGGTTTGTGAATTACAGTGCCCCTGAGCTCTTTTCTTCAACTCGCTTTCTTGTGAGCTGGCCGCAAAACCGCAGGATTGCTTCAGGCCCTAATCTGTTTCCGGCAGGGCACGCTGAGCCTTTGGTTAATTCCTCTTCCTGGTGGGAAATGAGCGTTCCATTTGCCCGTGCAGACACCTACAGCTAGTCTCTCATTGCTTCTCCCTATTCCTGTTCATCTTGCGCAGAAATTGCAAAGTGTGACAAACAGGAGGTTAAATGCACTGACTGTCCAAGTGGGGAGAGTGTTAGTAAAGCGTCTGGAATGGTGAACCCGAGTACCAGGGGACGAAAACTGAGATGCATTTGAAAACGTTTCCCAATCACACGGTGGACCATACTATGGGTTTTCCATGCATGTTTTAGCTAAAGGAAGAATCCCTTAAACCTGGAAATTTGGAACCCATGGAATGGGTACCATGCAGTATGACTTCCAAGGGTCTGCGTTTGCTCACCGAACCTCACCAATGCTATCAGCCCGAAGTGTCCAGCCTTATGTCTCACCCAGCTCTGGGTGTAGATGTGGGAAATCCAGGTTGCATCACAAGCCCTGAATGAATTATTTAAGAATTGCTCTCTATTTCACTGTCATTGTGTTTTGTTTTTGAAATTTATTTTGATAATGGGATTTATCGGATTTTCACTGCTGCGTTTAGGCCGCTGTACACACGCTTGATTTCCTTATGGAGACATATAAATCCATGGGTTTTAAGATTCTTACTTGTCAGGTATCTTGCCAGGCGTTGAATATGGGGTGTTGAGTCCATTTCGTTGAGCAAGGAGTAGGTCTTGTCTATTATATATTTGGCTTATGGAACGGTATCTGTGCTAATTTCAATCTCTGGTTCTTTGCAGCACCCCAACTCACCTTTCCGCATAAGCAAGCATAAGTTGGTTTTCTAAATTTGAGACCCTGTTCTGTTTTGTAATTCAGTTCATGGGTAGCCAAGTTTACATTCCGTGTATTAGGGATATCTTATGATGTTTCTTTTTCTGTGTGACTTATTTCTCGTAGAATCATCATACCTGAATCCACTCATTATGCCGCTACGGGCCTGATGACGTAGATTTCATTGCTGAGTGATATTCCATTGTACGTGCGTACCACAACTTCTTTATCCATTTTTTACTTTCTGGGATATTTTACTTGTACCGTAGACGAGGTTCTTGTAAACAGAGCCGTCCCAAACTCTGGGGTGGCTGTGTGTTTTTGATTTTAATTTCCCTAAGCTATAGGACCATAAGTGGAAGTGCCATAGGCTGTGTTGCTTTGTTTCCTACGTGTTTCTGGAAACACCATACACTTCTCCAGAGTGGTTGTTGGCAATTTACATCCCGCCCATCAGCATGACAAAGCTCCCTGTTCTCCATGACCTGTCCTGGCTTTCTGGATTTTACACTTTTTTCAGATGGCCCTTTTGACCGGGGGGGGGAAGTGAGACTTCATTGTAGTGCAGATTTCCTTTACACGCTTGCTTGGTTGGCCAAAAAGGGCGTATCCTTTTTTTCCTGAATATATTCATGAAAAAACGCATACGCCCTTTTTGGCCAAGTGCATCGTTGTCGACATTCTGCCTCGTTTCCTATGCTTTTAGTACAATTCCAGTCTACCCCCTGAAATCGTTTTCCTGAAATTCTGCCCCGCTTTCAAGTCCTCTTGGACGACTTACTTCAATACACTTTTGGACGATAGCTGTCATTCATAACTCTGCAGTATTGTGAATTACAGTGCGCCTGAGCTCATGTCTTCAACTCGCTTTCTTGTGAGCTGGACGCAAAACCGCAGGATTGCTTCAAGCCAAAGTCTCTTTCCGGCAGGGCACGCTGAGCCTTTGTTTAATTCTTCTTCCTGGTCGGAAATGAGCGTTCCATTTGCCCGTGCAGACACCAACAGCTAGTCTCTCATTGGTTCTCCCTATGCCTGTTCATCTTGCGCAGAATTTGCAAACTGTGCCAAACAGGAGGTTAAATGCACTGACTGTCCAAGTGGGGAGAGTGTTAGTAAAGCGTCTGGAATGGTGAACCTGAGTACCAGGGGACGAAAACTGAGATGCATTTGAAAACGTTTCCCAATCACACGGTGGACCACACTATGGGTTTCCCATGCATGTTTTAGCTGAAGGAAGAATCCCTTAAACCTGGAAATTTGGGACGCAGGGAATGGGTACCATGCAGTATGACTTCAAAGGGTCTGCGTTTGCTCACCGAACCTCACCAATGCTATCAGCCCGAAGTGTCCAGCCTTATGTCTCACCCAGCTCTGGGTGTAGATGTGGTAAATCCAGGTTGCATCACAAGCCCTGAATGAATTATTTAAGAATTGCTCTCTATTTCACTGTCATTTTGTTTTGTTTTTGAAATTTATTTTGATAATGGGATTTATCGGATTTTCACTGCTGCGTTTAGGCCTCTGTACACACGCTTGATTTCCTTATGGAGACATATAAATCCATGGGTTTTAAGATTCTTACTTGTCAGGTATCTTGCCAGGCGTTGAATATGGGGTGTTGAGTCCATTTCGTTGAGCAAGGAGTAGGTCTTGTCTATTATATATTTGGCTTATGGAACGGTATCTGTGCTAATTTCAATCACTGGTTTTATGCAGCACCCCAACTCACCTTTCCGCATAAGCAAGCATAAGTTGGTTTTCTAAATTTGAGACCCTGTTCTGTTTTGTAATTCAGTTCATGTGTAGTCAAGTTTACATTCCGTGTATTAGTGATATCTTATGATGTTTGTTTTTCTGTGTGACTTATTTCTCGTAGAATCATCGTACCTGAATCCACTCATTATGCCGCTACGGGACTGATGACGTAGATTTCATTGCTGAGTGATATTCCATTGTACGTGCGTACCACAACTTCTTTATCCATTTTTTACTTTCTGGGATATTTTACTTGTACCGTAGACGAGGTTCTTGTAAACACAGACGTCCCAAACTCTGGGGTGGCTGTGTGTTTTTGATTTTAATATCCCTAAGCTATAGGACCATAAGTAGAAGTGCCATAGGCTGTGTTGCTTTGTTTCCTACGTGTTTCTGGAAACACCATACACTTCTCCAGAGTGGTTGTTGGCAATTGACATCCCGCCCATCAGCATGACAAGGCTCCCTGTTCTCCATGACCTGTCCTGCCTTTTTGGATTTTACACTTTTTTCAGATGGCCCTTTTGACCGGGGGGGCAGTGAGACTTCCTTGTAGTGCAGAGTTCCTTTACACGCTTGCTTGGTTGGCCAAAAAGGGCGTATGCGTTTTTTCCTGAATATATTCAGGAAAAAACGCATACGCCCTTTTTGGCCAAGTGCATCGTTGTCGACATTCTGCCTCTTTTCCTATGCTTTTAGTACAATTCCAGTCTACCCCCTGAAATCGTTTTCCTGAAATTCTGCCCCGCTTTCAAGTCCTCTTCGAAGACTTACTTCAATACATTTTTGGACGATAGCTGTCATTCATAACTCTGCAGGTTTGTGAATTACAGTGCCCCTGAGCTCATGTCTTCAACTCGCTTTCTTGTGAGCTGGCCGCAAAACCGCAGGATTGCTTCAGGCCCTAATATGTTTCCGGCCGGGCACGCTGAGCCTTTGCTTAATTCCTCTTCCTGGTGGGAAATGAGCGTTCAGTTTGCCCGTGCAGACACCAACAGCTAGTCTCTCATTGCTTCTCCCTATTCCTGTTAATCTTGCGCAGAAATTGCAAACTGTGCCAAACAGGAGGTTAATGGCACTGACTCTCCAAGTGGGGAGAGTGTTAGTAAAGCGTTCAAATGTTGAACCCGAGTACCAGGGGACGAAAACTGAGATGCATTTGAAAACGTTTCCCAATCACATGGTGGACCATACTCTGGGTTTCCCATGCATGTTTTAGCTGAAGGTAGAATCCCTTAAACCTGGAGAGTTGGGACACATGGAATGGGTACCATGCAGTATGACTTCAAAGGGTCTGCGTTTGCTCACCGAACCTCACCAATGCTATCAGCCCGAAGTGTCCAGCCTTATGTCTCATCCAGCTCTGGGTGTAGATGTGGTAAATCCAGGTTGCATCACAAGCCCTGAATGAATTATTTAAGAATTGCTCTCTATTTCACTGTCATTGTGTTTTGTTTTTGAATTTCATTTTGATAATGGGATTTATCGGATTTTCACTGCTGCTTTTAGGCCACTGTACACACGCTTGATTTCCTTATGGAGACATATAAATCCATGGGTTTTAAGATTCTTACTTGTCAGGTATCTTCCCAGGCGTTGAATATAGGGTGTTGAGTCCATTTCGTTGAGCAAGGAGTAGGTTTTGTCTATTATATATTTGGCTTATGGAACGGTATCTGTGCTAATTTCAATCTCTGGTTTTATGCAGCATCCCAACTGACCTTTCCCCATAAGCAAGCATAAGTTGGTTTGCTAAATTTGAGACCCTGTTCTGTTTTGTAATTCAGTTCATGGGTAGCCAAGTTTACATTCCGTGTATTAGTGATAACTTATGATGTTTCATTTTCTGTCTGACTTATTTCTCATAGAATCATCGTACCTGAATCCACTCATTATGCCGCTACGGTCCTGATGACGTAGATTTCATTGCTGAGAGATATTCCATTGTACGTGCGTACCACAACTTCTTTATCCATTTTATGCTTTCTCGGATATGTAACTTCTACCGTAGATGAGGTTCTTGTAAACAGAGCCATCCCAAACTTTGGGGTGGCTGTGTGTTTTTGATTTTAATTTCCCTAAGCTATAGGACCATAAGTGGAAGTGCCATAGGCTGTGTTGCTTTGTTTCCTACGTGTTTCAGGAAACACCATACAGTTTTCCAGAGTGGCTGTTGGCAATTTAAATCCGCCCATCAGCATAACAAGGCTCCCTGTTCTCCATGACCTGTCCTGCCTTTCTGGATTTTACACTTTTTTCAGATGGCCCTTTTGACCGGGGGGGGGAAGTGAGACTTCATTGTAGTGCAGATTTCCTTTACACGCTTGCTTGGTTGGCCAAAAAGGGCGTATGCGTTTTTTCCTGAATATATTCAGGAAAAAACGCATACGCCCTTTTTGGCCAAGTGCATCATTGTCAACATTCTGCCTCTTTTCCTATGCTTTAAGTGCAATTCCAGTCTACCCCCTGAAATCGTTTTCCTGAAATTCTGCCCCGCTTTCAAGTCCTCTTCGAAGACTTACTTCTATACATTTTTGGACGATAGCTGTCATTCATAACTCTGCAGGTTTGTGAATTACAGTGCCCCTGAGCTCCTTCCTTCAACTCGCTTTCTTGTGAGCTGGCCGCAAATCCGCAGGATTGCTTCAGGCCCTAATCTCTTTCCGGCAGGGCACGCTGAGCCTTTGGTTAATTCCTCTTCCTGGTGGGAAATGAGCGTTCCATTTGCCCGTGCAGACACCTACAGCTAGTCTCTCATTGCTTCTCCCTATTCCTGTTCATCTTGCGCAGAAATTGCAAAGTGTGCCAAACAGGAGGTTAAATGCACTGACTGTCCAAGTGGGGAGAGTGTTAGTAAAGCGTCTGGAATGGTGAACCCGAGTACCAGGGGACGAAAACTGAGATGCATTTGAAAACGTTTCCCAATCACACGGTGGACCATACTATGGGTTTCCCATGCCTGTTTTAGCTGAAGGAAGAATCCCTTAAACCTGGAAATTTGGAACCCATGGAATGGGTACCATGCAGTATGACTTCCAAGGGTCTGCGTTTGCTCACCAAACCTCACCAATGCTATCAGCCCGAAGTGTCCAGCCTTATGTCTCACCCAGCTCTGGGTGTAGATGTGGGAAATCCAGGTTGCATCACAAACCCTGAATGAATTATTTAAGAATTGCTCTCTATTTCACTGTCATTTTGTTTTGTTTATGAAATTTATTTTGATAATGGGATTTATCGGATTTTCACTGCTGCGTTTAGGCCGCTGTACACACGCTTGATTTCCTTATGGAGACATATAAATCCATGGGTTTTAAGATTCTTACTTGTCAGGTATCTTGCCAGGCGTTGAATATGGGTTGTTGAGTCCATTTCGTTGAGCAAGGAGTAGGTCTTTTCTATTATATATTTGGCTTATGGAACGGTATCTGTGCTAATTTCAATCTCTGGTTTTATGCAGCACCCCAACTCACCTTTCCCCATAAGCAAGCATAAGTTGGTTTTCTAAATTTGAGACCCTGTTCTGTTTTGTAATTCAGTTCATGGGTAGCCAAGTTTACATTCCGTGTATTAGTGATATTTCATGATGTTTCTTTTTTGTGTGACTTATTTCTCGTAGAATCATCATACCTGAATCCACTCATTATGCCGCTACGGGCCTGATGACGTAGATTTCATTGCTGAGTGATATTCCATTGTACGTGCGTACCACAACTTCTTTATCCATTTTTTACTTTCTGGGATATTTTACTTGTACCGTAGACGAGGTTCTTGTAAACAGAGCCGTCCCAAACTCTGGGGTGGCTTTGTGTTTTTGATTTTAATTTCTCTAAGCTATAGGACCATAAGTGGAAGTGCCATAGGCTGTGTTGCTTTGTTTCCTACGTGTTTCTGGAAACACCATACACTTCTCCAGAGTGGTTGTTGGCAATTTACATCCCGCCCATCAGCATCACAAGGCTCCCTGTTCTCCATGACCTGTCCTGCCTTTCTGAATTTTACACTTTATTCAGAGGGCTCTTTTGACCGGGGGGGCAGTGAGACTTCATTGTAGTGCAGATTTCTTTTACATGCTTGCTTGGTTGGCCAAAAAGGGCGTATGCGTTTTTTCCTGAATATATTCAGGAAAATATATTCAGGAAAATATATTCAGGAAAAAACGCATACGCCCTTTTTGGCCAAGTGCATCGTTGTCGACATTCTGCCTCTTTTCCTATGCTTTTAGTACAATTCGAGTCTACCCACTGAAATCGTTTTCCTGAAATTCTGCCCCGCTTTCAAGTCCTCTTGGAAGACTTACTTCAATACATTTTTGGACGATAGCTGTCATTCATAACTCTGCAGGTTTGTGAATTACAGTGCCCCTGAGCTCATGTCTTCAACTCGCTTTCTTGTGAGCTGGCAGCAAAACCGCAGGATTGCTTCAGGCCAAAGTCTCTTTCCGGCAGGGCACGCTGAGCCTTTGTTTAATTCCTCTTCCTGGTCGGAAATGAGCGTTCCATTTGCCCGTGCAGACACCTACAGCTAGTCTCTCATTGCTTCTCCCTATTCCTGTTCATCTTGCACAGAAATTGCAAAGTGTGCCAAACAGGAGGTTAAATGCACTGACTCTCCAAGTGGGGAGAGTGTTAGTAAAGCGTCTGGAATGGTGAACCCGAGTACCAGGGGACGAAAACTGAGATGCATTTGAAAACGTTTCCCAATCACACAGTGGACCATACTATGGGTTTCCCATGCATGTTTTAGCTGAAGGAAAAATCCCTTAAACCTGGAAATTTGGAACCCATGGAATGGGTTCCATGCAGTGTGACTTCAAAGGGTCTGCGTTTGCTCACCGAATCTCACCAATGCTATCAGCCCGAAGTGTCCAGCCTTATGTCTCACCCAGCTCTGGGTGTAGATGTGGGAAATCCAGGTTGCATCACAAGCCCTGAATGAATTATTTAAGAATTGCTCTCTATTTCACTGTCATTGTGTTTTGTTTTTGAAATTTATTTTGATAATGGGATTTATCGGATTTTCACTGCTGCCTTTAGGCCGCTGTACACACGCTTGATTTCCTTATGGAGACATATAAATCCATGGGTTTTAAGATTCTTACTTGTCAGGCATCTTGCCAGGCGTTTAATATGGGTTGTTGAGTCCATTTCGTTGAGCAAGGAGTAGGTCTTGTCTATTATATATTTGGCTTATGGAATGGTATCTGTGCTAATTTCAATCTCTGGTTTTATGCAGCACCCCAACTCACCTTTCCCCATAAGCAAGCATAAGTTGGTTTTCTCAATTTGAGACCCTGTCCTGTTTTGTAATTCAGTTCATGGGTAACCAAGTTTACATTCCATGTATTAGTGATATCTTATGATGTTTCTTTTTTGTGTGACTTATTTCTCGTAGAATCATCATACCTGAATCCACTCATTATGCCGCTACGGGCCTGATGACGTAGATTTCATTGCTGAGTGATATTCCATTGTACGTGCGTACCACAACTTCTTTATCCATTTTTTACTTTCTGGGATATTTTACTTGTACCGTAGACGAGGTTCTTGTAAACAGAGCCGTCCCAAACTCTGGGGTGGCTGTGTGTTTTTGATTTTAATTTCCCTAAGCTATAGGACCATAAGTGGAAGTGCCATAGGCTGTGTTGCTTTGTTTCCTACGTGTTTCTGGAAACACCATACACTTCTACAGAGTGGTTGTTGGCAATTTACATCCCGCCCATCAGCATGACAAGGCTCCCTGTTCTCCATGACCTGTCCTGCCTTTCTGAATTTTACACTTTATTCAGATGGCTCTTTTGACCGGGGGGGCAGTGAGACTTCATTGTAGTGCAGATTTCTTTTACACGCTTGCTTGGTTGGCCAAAAATGGCGTATGCGTTTTTTCCTGAATATATTCAGGAAAATATATTCAGGAAAATATATTCAGGAAAAAACGCATACGCCCTTTTTGGCCAAGTGCATCGTTGTCGACATTCTGCCTCTTTTCCTATGCTTTTAGTACAATTCCAGTCTACACCCTGAAATCGTTTTCATGAAATTCTGCCCCGCTTTCAAGTCCTCTTGGAAGACTTACTTCAATACATTTTTGGACGATAGCTGTCATTCATAACTCTGCAGGTTTGTGAATTACAGTGCCCCTGAGCTCATGTCTTCAACTCGCTTTCTTGTGAGCTGGCCGCAAAACCGCAGGATTGCTTCAGGCCAAAGTCTCTTTCCGGCAGGGCACGCTGAGCCTTTGTTTAATTCCTCTTCCTGGTCGGAAATGAGCGTTCCATTTGCCCGTGCAGACACCTACAGCTAGTCTCTCATTGCTTCTCCCTATTCCTGTTCATCTTGCACAGAAATTGCAAAGTGTGCCAAACAGGAGGTTAAATGCACTGACTCTCCAAGTGGGGAGAGTGTTAGTAAAGCGTCTGGAATGGTGAACCCGAGTACCAGGGGACGAAAACTGAGATGCATTTGAAAATGTTTCCCAATCACACAGTGGACCATACTATGGGTTTCCCATGCATGTTTTAGCTGAAGGAAAAATCCCTTAAACCTGGAAATTTGGAACCCATGGAATGGGTACCATGCAGTATGACTTCAAAGGGTCTGCGTTTGCTCACCGAACCTCACCAATGCTATCAGCCCGAAGTGTCCAGCCTTATGTCTCACCCAGCTCTGGGTGTAGATGTGGGAAATCCAGGTTGCATCACAAGCCCTGAATGAATTATTTAAGAATTGCTCTCTATTTCACTGTCATTGTGTTTTGTTTTTGAAATTTATTTTGATAATGGGATTTATCGGATTTTCACTGATGCCTTTAGGCCGCTGTACACACGCTTGATTTCCTTATGGAGACATATAAATCCATGGGTTTTAAGATTCTTACTTGTCAGGTATCTTGCCAGGCGTTGAATATGGGGTGTTGAGTCCATTTCGTTGAGCAAGGAGTAGGTCTTGTCTATTATATATTTGGCTTATGGAACGGTATCTGTGCTAATTTCAATCTCTGGTTTTATGCAGCACCCCAACTCACCTTTCCCCATAAGCAAGCATAAGTTGGTTTTCTAAATTTGAGACCCTGTTCTGTTTTGTAATTCTGTTTATGTGTAGCCAAGTTTACATTCCGTGTATTACTGATATATTATGATGTTTTTTTTCTGTGTGACTTATTTCTCGTAGAATCATCGTACCTGAATCCACTCATTATGCCGCTATGGGCCTGAAGACGTAGATTTCATTGCTGAGTGATATTCCATTGTACGTGCGTACCAGAACTTCTTTATCCATTTTTTCCTTTCTCGGATATTTAACTTGTACCGTAGACAAGGTTCTTGTAAACAGAGCCATCCCAAACTTTGGGGTGGCTGTGTGTTTTTGATTTTAATTTCCCTAAGCTATAGGACCATAAGTGGAAGTGACATAGGCTGTGTTGCTTTGTTTCCCACGTGTTTCAGGATACACCATACATTTCTCCAGAGTGGCTGTTGGCAATTTACATCCCGCCCATCAGCATAACAAGGCTCCCTGTTCTCCATGACCTGTCCTGCCTTTCTGGATTTTACTCTTTTTTCAGATGGCCCTTTTGACCGGGGGGCAGTGAGACTTCATTGTAGTGCAGATTTCCTTTACACGCTTGCTTGGTTGGCCAAAAAGGGCGTATGCGTTTTTTCCTGAATATATTCAGGAAAAAACGCATACGCCCTTTTTGGCCAAGTGCATCATTGTCAACATTCTGCCTCTTTTCCTATGCTTTAAGTGCAATTCCAGTCTACCCCCTGAAATCGTTTTCCTGAAATTCTGCCCCGCTTTCAAGTCCTCTTCGAAGACTTACTTCAGTACATTTTTGGACGATAGCTGTCATTCATAACTCTGCAGGTTTGTGAATTACAGTTCCCCTGAGCCCCTTTCTTCAACTCGTTTTCTTGTGAGCTGGCCGAAAAACCGCAGGATTGCTTCAGGCCCTAATCTCTTTCCAGCAGGGCACGCTGAGCCTTTGGTTAATTCCTCTTCCTGGTGGGAAATGAGCGTTCCATTTGCCCGTGCAGACACCAACAGCTAGTCTCTCATTGGTTCTCCCTATGCCTGTTCATCTTGCGCAGAAATTGCAAACTGTGCCAAACAGGAGGTTAAAGGCACTGACTCTCCAAGTGGGGAGAGTGTTAGTAAAGCGTCTGGAATGGTGAACCCGAGTACCAGGGGACGAAAACTGAGATGCATTTGAAAACGTTTCCGAATCACACGGCGGACGATAGTCTGGGATTCCCATTCATGTTTTAGCTGAAGGAAGAATCCCTTAAACCTGGCGAGTTGGGACCCATGGAATGGGTACCATGCAGTATGACTTCAAAGGGTCTGCGTTTGCTCACCGAACCTCACCAATGCTATCAGCCCGAAGTGACCAGCCTTATGTCTCACCCAGCTCTGGGTGTAGATGTGGTAAAGCCAGGTTGCATCACAAGCCCTGAATGAATTATTTAAGAATTGCTCTCTATTTCACTGTCATTGTGTTTTGTTTTTGAAATTTATTTTGATAATGGGATTTATCGGATTTTCACTGCTGCGTTTAGGCCGCTGTACACACGCTTGATTTCCTTATGGAGACATATAAATCCATGGGTTTTAAGATTCTTACTTGTCAGGCATCTTGCCAGGCGTTTAATATGGGTTGTTGAGTCCATTTCGTTGAGCAAGGAGTAGGTCTTGTCTATTATATATTTGGCTTATGGAACGGTATCTGTGCTCATTTCAATCTCTGGTTTTATGCAGCACCCCAACTCACCTTTCCCCATAAGCAAGCATAAGTTGGTTTTCTCAATTTGAGACCCTGTCCTGTTTTGTAATTCAGTTCATGGGTAACCAAGTTTACATTCCATGTATTAGTGATATCTTATGATGTTTCTTTTTTGTGTGACTTATTTCTCGTAGAATCATCATACCTGAATCCACTCATTATGCCGCTACGGGCCTGATGACGTAGATTTCATTGCTGAGTGATATTCCATTGTACGTGCGTACCACAACTTCTTTATCCATTTTTTACTTTCTGGGATATTTTACTTGTACCGTAGACGAGGTTCTTGTAAACAGAGCCGTCCCAAACTCTGGGGTGGCTGTGTGTTTTTGATTTTAATTTCCCTAAGCTATAGGACCATAAGTGGAAGTGCCATAGGCTGTGTTGCTTTGTTTCCTACGTGTTTCTGGAAACACCATACACTTCTACAGAGTGGTTGTTGGCAATTTACATCCCGCCCATCAGCATGACAAGGCTCCCTGTTCTCCATGACCTGTCCTGCCTTTCTGAATTTTACACTTTATTCAGATGGCTCTTTTGACCGGGGGGGCAGTGAGACTTCATTGTAGTGCAGATTTCTTTTACACGCTTGCTTGGTTGGCCAAAAATGGCGTATGCGTTTTTTCCTGAATATATTCAGGAAAATATATTCAGGAAAATATATTCAGGAAAAAACGCATACGCCCTTTTTGGCCAAGTGCATCGTTGTCGACATTCTGCCTCTTTTCCTATGCTTTTAGTACAATTCGAGTCTACACCCTGAAATCGTTTTCGTGAAAATCTGCCCCACTTTCAAGTCCTCTTGGAAGACTTACTTCAATACATTTTTGGACGATAGCTGTCATTCATAACTCTGCAGGTTTGTGAATTACAGTGCCCCTGAGCTCATGTCTTCAACTCGCTTTCTTGTGAGCTGGCCGCAAAACCGCAGGATTGCTTCAGGCCAAAGTCTCTTTCCGGCAGGGCACGCTGAGCCTTTGTTTAATTCCTCTTCCTGGTCGGAAATGAGCGTTCCATTTGCCCGTGCAGACACCTACAGCTAGTCTCTCATTGCTTCTCCCTATTCCTGTTCATCTTGCACAGAAATTGCAAAGTGTGCCAAACAGGAGGTTAAATGCACTGACTCTCCAAGTGGGGAGAGTGTTAGTAAAGCGTCTGGAATGGTGAACCCGAGTACCAGGGGACGAAAACTGAGATGCATTTGAAAATGTTTCCCAATCACACAGTGGACCATACTATGGGTTTCCCATGCATGTTTTAGCTGAAGGAAAAATCCCTTAAACCTGGAAATTTGGAACCCATGGAATGGGTACCATGCAGTATGACTTCAAAGGGTCTGCGTTTGCTCACCGAACCTCACCAATGCTATCAGCCCGAAGTGTCCAGCCTTATGTCTCACCCAGCTCTGGGTGTAGATGTGGGAAATCCAGGTTGCATCACAAGCCCTGAATGAATTATTTAAGAATTGCTCTCTATTTCACTGTCATTGTGTTTTGTTTTTGAAATTTATTTTGATAATGGGATTTATCGGATTTTCACTGATGCCTTTAGGCCGCTGTACACACGCTTGATTTCCTTATGGAGACATATAAATCCATGGGTTTTAAGATTCTTACTTGTGAGGTATCTTGCCAGGCGTTGAATATGGGGTGTTGAGTCCATTTCGTTGAGCAAGGAGTAGGTCTTGTCTATTATATATTTGGCTTATGGAACGGTATCTGTGCTAATTTCAATCTCTGGTTTTATGCAGCACCCCAACTCACCTTTCCCCATAAGCAAGCATAAGTTGGTTTTCTAAATTTGAGACCCTGTTCTGTTTTGTAATTCTGTTTATGTGTAGCCAAGTTTACATTCCGTGTATTACTGATATATTATGATGTTTTTTTTCTGTGTGACTTATTTCTCGTAGAATCATCGTACCTGAATCCACTCATTATGCCGCTATGGGCCTGAAGACGTAGATTTCATTGCTGAGTGATATTCCATTGTACGTGCGTACCAGAACTTCTTTATCCATTTTTTCCTTTCTCGGATATTTAACTTGTACCGTAGACAAGGTTCTTGTAAACAGAGCCATCCCAAACTTAGGGGTGGCTGTGTGTTTTTGATTTTAATTTCCCTAAGCTATAGGACCATAAGTGGAAGTGACATAGGCTGTGTTGCTTTGTTTCCCACGTGTTTCAGGATACACCATACATTTCTCCAGAGTGGCTGTTGGCAATTTACATCCCGTCCATCAGCATAACAAGGCTCCCTGTTCTCCATGACCTGTCCTGTCTTTCTGGATTTTACTCTTTTTTCAGATGGCCCTTTTGACCGGGGGGCAGTGAGACTTCATTGTAGTGCAGATTTCCTTTACACGCTTGCTTGGTTGGCCAAAAAGGGCGTATGCGTTTTTTCCTGAATATATTCAGGAAAAAACGCATACGCCCTTTTTGGCCAAGTGCATCATTGTCAACATTCTGCCTCTTTTCCTATGCTTTAAGTGCAATTCCAGTCTACCCCCTGAAATCGTTTTCCTGAAATTCTGCCCCGCTTTCAAGTCCTCTTCGAAGACTTACTTCAGTACATTTTTGGACGATAGCTGTCATTCATAACTCTGCAGGTTTGTGAATTACAGTTCCCCTGAGCCCCTTTCTTCAACTCGTTTTCTTGTGAGCTGGCCGCAAAACCGCAGGATTGCTTCAGGCCCTAATCTCTTTCCAGCAGGGCACGCTGAGCCTTTGGTTAATTCCTCTTCCTGGTGGGAAATGAGCGTTCCATTTGCCCGTGCAGACACCAACAGCTAGTCTCTCATTGGTTCTCCCTATGCCTGTTCATCTTGCGCAGAAATTGCAAACTGTGCCAAACAGGAGGTTAAAGGCACTGACTCTCCAAGTGGGGAGAGTGTTAGTAAAGCATCTGGAAAGGTGAACCCGAGTACCAGGGGACGAAAACTGAGATGCATTTGAAAACGTTTCCCAATCACACGGCGGACGATAGTCTGGGATTCCCATTCATGTTTTAGCTGAAGGAAGAATCCCTTAAACCTGGCGAGTTGGGACCCATGGAATGGGTACCATGCAGTATGACTTCAAAGGGTCTGCGTTTGCTCACCGAACCTCACCAATGCTATCAGCCCGAAGTGTCCAGCCTTATGTCTCACCCAGCTCTGGGTGTAGATGTGGTAAAGCCAGGTTGCATCACAAGCCCTGAATGAATTATTTAAGAATTGCTCTCTATTTCACTGTCATTTTGTTTTGTTTTTGAAATTTATTTTGATAATGGGATTTATCGGATTTTCACTGCTGCGTTTAGGCCTCTGTACACACGCTTGATTTCCTTATGGAGACATATAAATCCATGGGTTTTAAGATTCTTACTTGTCAGGTATCTTGCCAGGCGTTGAATATGGGGTGTTGAGTCCATTTCGTTGAGCAAGGAGTAGGTCTTGTCTATTATATATTTGGCTTATGGAACGGTATCTGTGCTAATTTCAATCACTGGTTTTATGCAGCACCCCAACTCACCTTTCCGCATAAGCAAGCATAAGTTGGTTTTCTAAATTTGAGACCCTGTTCTGTTTTGTAATTCAGTTCATGTGTAGTCAAGTTTACATTCCGTGTATTAGTGATATCTTATGATGTTTGTTTTTCTGTGTGACTTATTTCTCGTAGAATCATCGTACCTGAATCCACTCATTATGCCGCTACGGGACTGATGACGTAGATTTCATTGCTGAGTGATATTCCATTGTACGTGCGTACCACAACTTCTTTATCCATTTTTTACTTTCTGGGATATTTTACTTGTACCGTAGACGAGGTTCTTGTAAACACAGACGTCCCAAACTCTGGGGTGGCTGTGTGTTTTTGATTTTAATATCCCTAAGCTATAGGACCATAAGTAGAAGTGCCATAGGCTGTGTTGCTTTGATTCCTACGTGTTTCTGGAAACACCATACACTTCTCCAGAGTGGTTGTTGGCAATTGACATCCAGCCCATCAGCATGACAAGGCTCCCTGTTCTCCATGACCTGTCCTGCCTTTTTGGATTTTACACTTTTTTCAGATGGCCCTTTTGACCGGGGGGGCAGTGAGACTTCCTTGTAGTGCAGAGTTCCTTTACACGCTTGCTTGGTTGGCCAAAAAGGGCGTATGCGTTTTTTCCTGAATATATTCAGGAAAAAACGCATACACCCTTTTTGGCCAAGTGCATCGTTGTCGACATTCTGCCTCTTTTCCTATGCTTTTAGTACAATTCCACTCTACCCCCTGAAATCGTTTTCCTGAAATTCTGCCCCGCTTTCAAGTCCTCTTCGAAGACTTACTTCAATACATTTTTGGACGATAGCTGTCATTCATAACTCTGCAGGTTTGTGAATTACAGTGCCCCTGAGCTCATGTCTTCAACTCGCTTTCTTGTGAGCTGGCCGCAAAACCGCAGGATTGCTTCAGGCCCTAATATGTTTCCGGCCGGGCACGCTGAGCCTTTGCTTAATTCCTCTTCCTGGTGGGAAATGAGCGTTCAGTTTGCCCATGCAGACACCAACAGCTAGTCTCTCATTGCTTCTCCCTATTCCTGTTAATCTTGCGCAGAAATTGCAAACTGTGCCAAACAGGAGGTTAATGGCACTGACTCTCCAAGTGGGGAGAGTGTTAGTAAAGCGTTCAAATGTTGAACCCGAGTACCAGGGGACGAAAACTGAGATGCATTTGAAAACGTTTCCCAATCACATGGTGGACCATACTCTGGGTTTCCCATGCATGTTTTAGCTGAAGGTAGAATCCCTTAAACCTGGAGAGTTGGGACACATGGAATGGGTACCATGCAGTATGACTTCAAAGGGTCTGCGTTTGCTCACCGAACCTCACCAATGCTATCAGCCCGAAGTGTCCAGCCTTATGTCTCATCCAGCTCTGGGTGTAGATGTGGTAAATCCAGGTTGCATCACAAGCCCTGAATGAATTATTTAAGAATTGCTCTCTATTTCACTGTCATTGTGTTTTGTTTTTGAAATTTATTTTGATAATGGGATTTATCGGATTTTCACTGCTGCTTTTAGGCCACTGTACACACGCTTGATTTCCTTATGGAGACATATAAATCCATGGGTTTTAAGATTCTTACTTGTCAGGTATCTTCCCAGGCGTTGAATATAGGGTGTTGAGTCCATTTCGTTGAGCAAGGAGTAGGTTTTGTCTATTATATATTTGGCTTATGGAACGGTATCTGTGCTAATTTCAATCTCTGGTTTTATGCAGCATCCCAACTGACCTTTCCCCATAAGCAAGCATAAGTTGGTTTGCTAAATTTGAGACCCTGTTCTGTTTTGTAATTCAGTTCATGGGTAGCCAAGTTTACATTCCGTGTATTAGTGATAACTTATGATGTTTCATTTTCTGTCTGACTTATTTCTCATAGAATCATCGTACCTGAATCCACTCATTATGCCGCTACGGTCCTGATGACGTAGATTTCATTGCTGAGAGATATTCCATTGTACGTGCGTACCACAACTTCTTTATCCATTTTATGCTTTCTCGGATATTTAACTTCTACCGTAGATGAGGTTCTTGTAAACAGAGCCATCCCAAACTTTGGGGTGGCTGTGTGTTTTTGATTTTAATTTCCCTAAGCTATAGGACCATAAGTGGAAGTGCCATAGGCTGTGTTGCTTTGTTTCCTACGTGTTTCAGGAAACACCATACACTTTTCCAGAGTGGCTGTTGGCAATTTAAATCCGCCCATCAGCATAACAAGGCTCCCTGTTCTCCATGACCTGTCCTGCCTTTCTGGATTTTACACTTTTTTCAGATGGCCCTTTTGACCGGGGGGCAGTGAGACTTCATTGTAGTGCAGATTTCCTTTACACGCTTGCTTGGTTGGCCAAAAAGGGCGTATGCGTTTTTTCCTGAATATATTCAGGAAAAAACGCATACGCCCTTTTTGGCCAAGTGCATCATTGTCAACATTCTGCCTCTTTTCCTATGCTTTAAGTGCAATTCCAGTCTACCCCCTGAAATCGTTTTCCTGAAATTCTGCCCCGCTTTCAAGTCCTCTTCGAAGACTTACTTCTATACATTTTTGGACGATAGCTGTCATTCATAACTCTGCAGGTTTGTGAATTACAGTGCCCCTGAGCTCCTTCCTTCAACTCGCTTTCTTGTGAGCTGGCCGCAAATCCGCAGGATTGCTTCAGGCCCTAATCTCTTTCCGGCAGGGCACGCTGAGCCTTTGGTTAATTCCTCTTCCTGGTGGGAAATGAGCGTTCCATTTGCCCGTGCAGACACCTACAGCTAGTCTCTCATTGCTTCTCCCTATTCCTGTTCATCTTGCGCAGAAATTGCAAAGTGTGCCAAACAGGAGGTTAAATGCACTGACTCTCCAAGTGGGGAGAGTGTTAGTAAAGCGTCTGGAATGGTGAACCCGAGTACCAGGGGACGAAAACTGAGATGCATTTGAAAACGTTTCCCAATCACACGGTGGACCATACTATGGGTTTCCCATGCCTGTTTTAGCTGAAGGAAGAATCCCTTAAACCTGGAAATTTGGAACCCATGGAATGGGTACCATGCAGTATGACTTCCAAGGGTCTGCGTTTGCTCACCGAACCTCACCAATGCTATCAGCCCGAAGTGTCCAGCCTTATGTCTCACCCAGCTCTGGGTGTAGATGTGGGAAATCCAGGTTGCATCACAAACCCTGAATGAATTATTTAAGAATTGCTCTCTATTTCACTGTCATTTTGTTTTGTTTATGAAATTTATTTTGATAATGGGATTTATCGGATTTTCACTGCTGCGTTTAGGCCGCTGTACACACGCTTGATTTCCTTATGGAGACATATAAATCCATGGGTTTTAAGATTCTTACTTGTCAGGTATCTTGCCAGCCATTGAATATGGGTTGTTGAGTCCATTTCGTTGAGCAAGGAGTAGGTCTTTTCTATTATATATTTGGCTTATGGAACGGTATCTGTGCTAATTTCAATCTCTGGTTTTATGCAGCACCCCAACTCACCTTTCCCCATAAGCAAGCATAAGTTGGTTTTCTAAATTTGAGACCCTGTTCTGTTTTGTAATTCAGTTCATGGGTAGCCAAGTTTACATTCCGTGTATTAGTGATATTTCATGATGTTTCTTTTTTGTGTGACTTATTTCTCGTAGAATCATCATACCTGAATCCACTCATTATGCCGCTACGGGCCTGATGACGTAGATTTCATTGCTGAGTGATATTCCATTGTACGTGCGTACCACAACTTCTTTATCCATTTTTTACTTTCTGGGATATTTTACTTGTACCGTAGACGAGGTTCTTGTAAACAGAGCCGTCCCAAACTCTGGGGTGGCTTTGTGTTTTTGATTTTAATTTCTCTAAGCTATAGGACCATAAGTGGAAGTGCCATAGGCTGTGTTGCTTTGTTTCCTACGTGTTTCTGGAAACACCATACACTTCTCCAGAGTGGTTGTTGGCAATTTACATCCCGCCCATCAGCATGACAAGGCTCCCTGTTCTCCATGACCTGTCCTGCCTTTCTGAATTTTACACTTTATTCAGAGGGCTCTTTTGACCGGGGGGGCAGTGAGACTTCATTGTAGTGCAGATTTCTTTTACATGCTTGCTTGGTTGGCCAAAAAGGGCGTATGCGTTTTTTCCTGAATATATTCAGGAAAATATATTCAGGAAAATATATTCAGGAAAAAACGCATACGCCCTTTTTGGCCAAGTGCATCGTTGTCGACATTCTGCCTCTTTTCCTATGCTTTTAGTACAATTCGAGTCTACCCACTGAAATCGTTTTCCTGAAATTCTGCCCCGCTTTCAAGTCCTCTTGGAAGACTTACTTCAATACATTTTTGGACGATAGCTGTCATTCATAACTCTGCAGGTTTGTGAATTACAGTGCCCCTGAGCTCATGTCTTCAACTCGCTTTCTTGTGAGCTGGCAGCAAAACCGCAGGATTGCTTCAGGCCAAAGTCTCTTTCCGGCAGGGCACGCTGAGCCTTTGTTTAATTCCTCTTCCTGGTCGGAAATGAGCGTTCCATTTGCCCGTGCAGACACCTACAGCTAGTCTCTCATTGCTTCTCCCTATTCCTGTTCATCTTGCACAGAAATTGCAAAGTGTGCCAAACAGGAGGTTAAATGCACTGACTCTCCAAGTGGGGAGAGTGTTAGTAAAGCGTCTGGAATGGTGAACCCGAGTACCAGGGGACGAAAACTGAGATGCATTTGAAAACGTTTCCCAATCACACAGTGGACCATACTATGGGTTTCCCATGCATGTTTTAGCTGAAGGAAAAATCCCTTAAACCTGGAAATTTGGAACCCATGGAATGGGTACCATGCAATACGACTTCAAAGGGTCTGCGTTTGCTCACCGAATCTCACCAATGCTATCAGCCCGAAGTGTCCAGCCTTATGTCTCACCCAGCTCTGGGTGTAGATGTGGGAAATCCAGGTTGCATCACAAGCCCTGAATGAATTATTTAAGAATTGCTCTCTATTTCACTGTCATTTTGTTTTGTTTTTGAAATTTATTTTGATAATGGGATTTATCGGATTTTCACTGCTGCGTTTAGGCCTCTGTACACACGCTTGATTTCCTTATGGAGACATATAAATCCATGGGTTTTAAGATTCTTACTTGTCAGGTATCTTGCCAGGCGTTGAATATGGGGTGTTGAGTCCATTTCGTTGAGCAAGGAGTAGGTCTTGTCTATTATATATTTGGCTTATGGAACGGTATCTGTGCTAATTTCAATCACTGGTTTTATGCAGCACCCCAACTCACCTTTCCGCATAAGCAAGCATAAGTTGGTTTTCTAAATTTGAGACCCTGTTCTGTTTTGTAATTCAGTTCATGTGTAGTCAAGTTTACATTCCGTGTATTAGTGATATCTTATGATGTTTGTTTTTCTGTGTGACTTATTTCTCGTAGAATCATCGTACCTGAATCCACTCATTATGCCGCTACGGGACTGATGACGTAGATTTCATTGCTGAGTGATATTCCATTGTACGTGCGTACCACAACTTCTTTATCCATTTTTTACTTTCTGGGATATTTTACTTGTACCGTAGACGAGGTTCTTGTAAACACAGACGTCCCAAACTCTGGGGTGGCTGTGTGTTTTTGATTTTAATATCCCTAAGCTATAGGACCATAAGTAGAAGTGCCATAGGCTGTGTTGCTTTGATTCCTACGTGTTTCTGGAAACACCATACACTTCTCCAGAGTGGTTGTTGGCAATTGACATCCAGCCCATCAGCATGACAAGGCTCCCTGTTCTCCATGACCTGTCCTGCCTTTTTGGATTTTACACTTTTTTCAGATGGCCCTTTTGACCGGGGGGGCAGTGAGACTTCCTTGTAGTGCAGAGTTCCTTTACACGCTTGCTTGGTTGGCCAAAAAGGGCGTATGCGTTTTTTCCTGAATATATTCAGGAAAAAACGCATACGCCCTTTTTGGCCAAGTGCATCGTTGTCGACATTCTGCCTCTTTTCCTATGCTTTTAGTACAATTCCACTCTACCCCCTGAAATCGTTTTCCTGAAATTCTGCCCCGCTTTCAAGTCCTCTTCGAAGACTTACTTCAATACATTTTTGGACGATAGCTGTCATTCATAACTCTGCAGGTTTGTGAATTACAGTGCCCCTGAGCTCATGTCTTCAACTCGCTTTCTTGTGAGCTGGCCGCAAAACCGCAGGATTGCTTCAGGCCCTAATATGTTTCCGGCCGGGCACGCTGAGCCTTTGCTTAATTCCTCTTCCTGGTGGGAAATGAGCGTTCAGTTTGCCCATGCAGACACCAACAGCTAGTCTCTCATTGCTTCTCCCTATTCCTGTTAATCTTGCGCAGAAATTGCAAACTGTGCCAAACAGGAGGTTAATGGCACTGACTCTCCAAGTGGGGAGAGTGTTAGTAAAGCGTTCAAATGTTGAACCCGAGTACCAGGGGACGAAAACTGAGATGCATTTGAAAACGTTTCCCAATCACATGGTGGACCATACTCTGGGTTTCCCATGCATGTTTTAGCTGAAGGTAGAATCCCTTAAACCTGGAGAGTTGGGACACATGGAATGGGTACCATGCAGTATGACTTCAAAGGGTCTGCGTTTGCTCACCGAACCTCACCAATGCTATCAGCCCGAAGTGTCCAGCCTTATGTCTCATCCAGCTCTGGGTGTAGATGTGGTAAATCCAGGTTGCATCACAAGCCCTGAATGAATTATTTAAGAATTGCTCTCTATTTCACTGTCATTGTGTTTTGTTTTTGAAATTTATTTTGATAATGGGATTTATCGGATTTTCACTGCTGCTTTTAGGCCACTGTACACACGCTTGATTTCCTTATGGAGACATATAAATCCATGGGTTTTAAGATTCTTACTTGTCAGGTATCTTCCCAGGCGTTGAATATAGGGTGTTGAGTCCATTTCGTTGAGCAAGGAGTAGGTTTTGTCTATTATATATTTGGCTTATGGAACGGTATCTGTGCTAATTTCAATCTCTGGTTTTATGCAGCATCCCAACTGACCTTTCCCCATAAGCAAGCATAAGTTGGTTTGCTAAATTTGAGACCCTGTTCTGTTTTGTAATTCAGTTCATGGGTAGCCAAGTTTACATTCCGTGTATTAGTGATAACTTATGATGTTTCATTTTCTGTCTGACTTATTTCTCATAGAATCATCGTACCTGAATCCACTCATTATGCCGCTACGGTCCTGATGACGTAGATTTCATTGCTGAGAGATATTCCATTGTACGTGCGTACCACAACTTCTTTATCCATTTTATGCTTTCTCGGATATTTAACTTCTACCGTAGATGAGGTTCTTGTAAACAGAGCCATCCCAAACTTTGGGGTGGCTGTGTGTTTTTGATTTTAATTTCCCTAAGCTATAGGACCATAAGTGGAAGTGCCATAGGCTGTGTTGCTTTGTTTCCTACGTGTTTCAGGAAACACCATACACTTTTCCAGAGTGGCTGTTGGCAATTTAAATCCGCCCATCAGCATAACAAGGCTCCCTGTTCTCCATGACCTGTCCTGCCTTTCTGGATTTTACACTTTTTTCAGATGGCCCTTTTGACCGGGGGGCAGTGAGACTTCATTGTAGTGCAGATTTCCTTTACACGCTTGCTTGGTTGGCCAAAAAGGGCGTATGCGTTTTTTCCTGAATATATTCAGGAAAAAACGCATACGCCCTTTTTGGCCAAGTGCATCATTGTCAACATTCTGCCTCTTTTCCTATGCTTTAAGTGCAATTCCAGTCTACCCCCTGAAATCGTTTTCCTGAAATTCTGCCCCGCTTTCAAGTCCTCTTCGAAGACTTACTTCTATACATTTTTGGACGATAGCTGTCATTCATAACTCTGCAGGTTTGTGAATTACAGTGCCCCTGAGCTCCTTCCTTCAACTCGCTTTCTTGTGAGCTGGCCGCAAATCCGCAGGATTGCTTCAGGCCCTAATCTCTTTCCGGCAGGGCACGCTGAGCCTTTGGTTAATTCCTCTTCCTGGTGGGAAATGAGCGTTCCATTTGCCCGTGCAGACACCTACAGCTAGTCTCTCATTGCTTCTCCCTATTCCTGTTCATCTTGCGCAGAAATTGCAAAGTGTGCCAAACAGGAGGTTAAATGCACTGACTCTCCAAGTGGGGAGAGTGTTAGTAAAGCGTCTGGAATGGTGAACCCGAGTACCAGGGGACGAAAACTGAGATGCATTTGAAAACGTTTCCCAATCACACGGTGGACCATACTATGGGTTTCCCATGCCTGTTTTAGCTGAAGGAAGAATCCCTTAAACCTGGAAATTTGGAACCCATGGAATGGGTACCATGCAGTATGACTTCCAAGGGTCTGCGTTTGCTCACCGAACCTCACCAATGCTATCAGCCCGAAGTGTCCAGCCTTATGTCTCACCCAGCTCTGGGTGTAGATGTGGGAAATCCAGGTTGCATCACAAACCCTGAATGAATTATTTAAGAATTGCTCTCTATTTCACTGTCATTTTGTTTTGTTTATGAAATTTATTTTGATAATGGGATTTATCGGATTTTCACTGCTGCGTTTAGGCCGCTGTACACACGCTTGATTTCCTTATGGAGACATATAAATCCATGGGTTTTAAGATTCTTACTTGTCAGGTATCTTGCCAGCCATTGAATATGGGTTGTTGAGTCCATTTCGTTGAGCAAGGAGTAGGTCTTTTCTATTATATATTTGGCTTATGGAACGGTATCTGTGCTAATTTCAATCTCTGGTTTTATGCAGCACCCCAACTCACCTTTCCCCATAAGCAAGCATAAGTTGGTTTTCTAAATTTGAGACCCTGTTCTGTTTTGTAATTCAGTTCATGGGTAGCCAAGTTTACATTCCGTGTATTAGTGATATTTCATGATGTTTCTTTTTTGTGTGACTTATTTCTCGTAGAATCATCATACCTGAATCCACTCATTATGCCGCTACGGGCCTGATGACGTAGATTTCATTGCTGAGTGATATTCCATTGTACGTGCGTACCACAACTTCTTTATCCATTTTTTACTTTCTGGGATATTTTACTTGTACCGTAGACGAGGTTCTTGTAAACAGAGCCGTCCCAAACTCTGGGGTGGCTTTGTGTTTTTGATTTTAATTTCTCTAAGCTATAGGACCATAAGTGGAAGTGCCATAGGCTGTGTTGCTTTGTTTCCTACGTGTTTCTGGAAACACCATACACTTCTCCAGAGTGGTTGTTGGCAATTTACATCCCGCCCATCAGCATGACAAGGCTCCCTGTTCTCCATGACCTGTCCTGCCTTTCTGAATTTTACACTTTATTCAGAGGGCTCTTTTGACCGGGGGGGCAGTGAGACTTCATTGTAGTGCAGATTTCTTTTACATGCTTGCTTGGTTGGCCAAAAAGGGCGTATGCGTTTTTTCCTGAATATATTCAGGAAAATATATTCAGGAAAATATATTCAGGAAAAAACGCATACGCCCTTTTTGGCCAAGTGCATCGTTGTCGACATTCTGCCTCTTTTCCTATGCTTTTAGTACAATTCGAGTCTACCCACTGAAATCGTTTTCCTGAAATTCTGCCCCGCTTTCAAGTCCTCTTGGAAGACTTACTTCAATACATTTTTGGACGATAGCTGTCATTCATAACTCTGCAGGTTTGTGAATTACAGTGCCCCTGAGCTCATGTCTTCAACTCGCTTTCTTGTGAGCTGGCAGCAAAACCGCAGGATTGCTTCAGGCCAAAGTCTCTTTCCGGCAGGGCACGCTGAGCCTTTGTTTAATTCCTCTTCCTGGTCGGAAATGAGCGTTCCATTTGCCCGTGCAGACACCTACAGCTAGTCTCTCATTGCTTCTCCCTATTCCTGTTCATCTTGCACAGAAATTGCAAAGTGTGCCAAACAGGAGGTTAAATGCACTGACTCTCCAAGTGGGGAGAGTGTTAGTAAAGCGTCTGGAATGGTGAACCCGAGTACCAGGGGACGAAAACTGAGATGCATTTGAAAACGTTTCCCAATCACACAGTGGACCATACTATGGGTTTCCCATGCATGTTTTAGCTGAAGGAAAAATCCCTTAAACCTGGAAATTTGGAACCCATGGAATGGGTACCATGCAATACGACTTCAAAGGGTCTGCGTTTGCTCACCGAATCTCACCAATGCTATCAGCCCGAAGTGTCCAGCCTTATGTCTCACCCAGCTCTGGGTGTAGATGTGGGAAATCCAGGTTGCATCACAAGCCCTGAATGAATTATTTAAGAATTGCTCTCTATTTCACTGTCATTGTGATTTGTTTTTGAATTTTATTTTGATAATGGGATTTATCGGATTTTCACTGCTGCCTTTAGGCCGCTGTACACACGCTTGATTTCCTTATGGAGACATATAAATCCATGGGTTTTAAGATTCTTACTTGTCAGGCATCTTGCCAGGCGTTTAATATGGGTTGTTGAGTCCATTTCGTTGAGCAAGGAGTAGGTCTTGTCTATTATATATTTGGCTTATGGAACGGTATCTGTGCTAATTTCAATCTCTGGTTTTATGCAGCACCCCAACTCACCTTTCCCCATAAGCAAGCATAAGTTGGTTTTCTCAATTTGAGACCCTGTCCTGTTTTGTAATTCAGTTCATGGGTAACCAAGTTTACATTCCATGTATTAGTGATATCTTATGATGTTTCTTTTTTGTGTGACTTATTTCTCGTAGAATCATCATACCTGAATCCACTCATTATGCCGCTACGGGCCTGATGACGTAGATTTCATTGCTGAGTGATATTCCATTGTACGTGCGTACCACAACTTCTTTATCCATTTTTTACTTTCTGGGATATTTTACTTGTACCGTAGACGAGGTTCTTGTAAACAGAGCCGTCCCAAACTCTGGGGTGGCTGTGTGTTTTTGATTTTAATTTCCCTAAGCTATAGGACCATAAGTGGAAGTGCCATAGGCTGTGTTGCTTTGTTTCCTACGTGTTTCTGGAAACACCATACACTTCTACAGAGTGGTTGTTGGCAATTTACATCCCGCCCATCAGCATGACAAGGCTCCCTGTTCTCCATGACCTGTCCTGCCTTTCTGAATTTTACACTTTATTCAGATGGCTCTTTTGACCGGGGGGGCAGTGAGACTTCATTGTAGTGCAGATTTCTTTTACACGCTTGCTTGGTTGGCCAAAAATGGCGTATGCGTTTTTTCCTGAATATATTCAGGAAAATATATTCAGGAAAATATATTCAGGAAAAAACGCGTACGCCCTTTTTGGCCAAGTGCATCGTTGTCGACATTCTGCCTCTTTTCCTATGCTTTTAGTACAATTCCAGTCTACACCCTGAAATCGTTTTCATGAAATTCTGCCCCGCTTTCAAGTCCTCTTGGAAGACTTACTTCAATACATTTTTGGACGATAGCTGTCATTCATAACTCTGCAGGTTTGTGAATTACAGTGCCCCTGAGCTCATGTCTTCAACTCGCTTTCTTGTGAGCTGGCCGCAAAACCGCAGGATTGCTTCAGGCCAAAGTCTCTTTCCGGCAGGGCACGCTGAGCCTTTGTTTAATTCCTCTTCCTGGTCGGAAATGAGCGTTCCATTTGCCCGTGCAGACACCTACAGCTAGTCTCTCATTGCTTCTCCCTATTCCTGTTCATCTTGCACAGAAATTGCAAAGTGTGCCAAACAGGAGGTTAAATGCACTGACTCTCCAAGTGGGGAGAGTGTTAGTAAAGCGTCTGGAATGGTGAACCCGAGTACCAGGGGACGAAAACTGAGATGCATTTGAAAATGTTTCCCAATCACACAGTGGACCATACTATGGGTTTCCCATGCATGTTTTAGCTGAAGGAAAAATCCCTTAAACCTGGAAATTTGGAACCCATGGAATGGGTACCATGCAGTATGACTTCAAAGGGTCTGCGTTTGCTCACCGAACCTCACCAATGCTATCAGCCCGAAGTGTCCAGCCTTATGTCTCACCCAGCTCTGGGTGTAGATGTGGGAAATCCAGGTTGCATCACAAGCCCTGAATGAATTATTTAAGAATTGCTCTCTATTTCACTGTCATTGTGTTTTGTTTTTGAAATTTATTTTGATAATGGGATTTATCGGATTTTCACTGATGCCTTTAGGCCGCTGTACACACGCTTGATTTCCTTATGGAGACATATAAATCCATGGGTTTTAAGATTCTTACTTGTCAGGTATCTTGCCAGGCGTTGAATATGGGGTGTTGAGTCCATTTCGTTGAGCAAGGAGTAGGTCTTGTCTATTATATATTTGGCTTATGGAACGGTATCTGTGCTAATTTCAATCTCTGGTTTTATGTAGCACCCCAACTCACCTTTCCCCATAAGCAAGCATAAGTTGGTTTTCTAAATTTGAGACCCTGTTCTGTTTTGTAATTCAGTTCATGGGTAGCCAAGTTTACATTCCGTGTATTAGTGATATCTTATGATGTTTCTTTTTCTGTGTGACTTATTTCTCGTAGAATCATCATACCTGAATCCACTCATTATGCCGCTACGGGCCTGATGACGTAGATTTCATTGCTGAGTGATATTCCATTGTACGTGCGTACCACAACTTCTTTATCCATTTTTTACTTTCTGGGATATTTTACTTGTACCGTAGACGAGGTTCTTGTAAACAGAGCCGTCCCAAACTCTGGGGTGGCTGTGTGTTTTTGATTTTAATTTCCCTAAGCTATAGGACCATAAGTGGAAGTGCCATAAGCTGTGTTGCTTTGTGTCCTACGTGTTTCTGGAAACACCATACACTTCTACAGAGTGGTTGTTGGCTATTTACATCCCGCCCATCAGCATGACAAGGCTCCCTGTTCTCCATGACCTGTCCTGCCTTTCTGAATTTTACACTTTATTCAGATGGCTCTTTTGACCGGGGGGGCAGTGAGACTTCATTGTAGTGCAGATTTCTTTTACACGCTTGCTTGGTTGGCCAAAAAGGGCGTATGCGTTTTTTCCTGAATATATTCAGGAAAAAACGCATACGCCCTTTTTGGCCAAGTGCATCGTTGTCGACATTCTGCCTCTTTTCCTATGCTTTTAGTACAATTCCAGTCTACCCCCTGAAATCATTTTCCTGAAATTCTGCCCCGCTTTCAAGTCCTATTGGAAGACTTACTTCAATACATTTTTGGACGATAGCTGTGATTCATAACTCTGCAGGTTTGTGAATTACAGTGCCCCTGAGCTCATGTCTTCAACTCGCTTTCTTGTGAGCTGGCCGCAAAACCGCAGGATTGCTTCAGGCCAAAGTCTCTTTCTGGCAGTGCACGCTGAGCCTTTGTTTAATTCCTCTTCCTGGTCGGAAATGAGCATTCCATTTGCCCGTGCAGACACCTACAGCTAGTCTCTCATTGCTTCTCCCTATTCCTGTTCATCTTGCACAGAAATTGCAAAGTGTGCCAAACAGGAGGTTAAATGCACTGACTGTCCAAGTGGGGAGAGTGTTAGTAAAGCGTCTGGAATGGTGAACCCGAGTACCAGGGGACGAAAACTGAGATGCATTTGAAAACGTTTCCCAATCACACGGTGGACCATACTATGGGTTTCCCATGCATGTTTTAGCTGAAGGAAAAATCCCTTAAACCTGGAAATTTGGAACCCATGGAATGGGTACCATGCAGTATGACTTCAAAGGGTCTGCGTTTGCTCACCGAACCTCACCAATGCTATCAGCCCGAAGTGTCCAGCCTTATGTCTCAACCAGCTCTGGGTGTAGATGTGGGAAATTCAGGTTGCATCACAAGCCCTGAATGAATTATTTAATAATTGCTCTCTATTTCACTGTCATTGTGTTTTGTTTTTGAAATTTATTTTGATAATGGGATTTATCGGATTTTCACTGCTGCGTTTAGGCCGCTGTACACACGCTTGATTTCCTTATGGAGACATATAAATCCATGGGTTTTAAGATTCTTACTTGTCAGGTATCTTGCCAGGCGTTGAATATGGGGTGTTGAGTCCATTTCGTTGAGCAAGGAGTAGGGCTTGTCTATTATATATTTGGCTTATGGAACGGTATCTGTGCTAATTTCAATCTCTGGTTTTATGCAGCACCCCAACTCACCTTTCCCCATAAGCAAGCATAAGTTGGTTTTCTAAATTTGAGACCCTGTTCTGTTTTGTAATTCAGTTCATGTGTAGCCAACTTTACATTCCGTGTATTAGTGATATCTTATGATGTTTCTTTTTCTGTGTGACTTATTTCTCGTAGAATCATCGTACCTGAATCCACTCATTATGCCGCTACGGGCCTGATGACGTAGATTTCATTGCTGAGTGATATTCCATTGTACGTGCGTACCACAACTTCTTTATCCATTTTTTGCTTTTTGGGATATTTTACTTGTACCGTAGACGAGGTTCTTGTAAACAGAGCCGTCCCAAACTCTGGGGTGGCTGTGTGTTTTTGAATTTAATTTCCCTAAGCTATAGGACCATAAGTGGAAGTGCCATAGGCTGTGTTGCTTTGTTTCCTACGTGATTCAGGAAACACCATACCCTTTTCCAGAGTGGCTGTTGGCAATTTAAATCCGCCCATCAGCATAACAAGGCTCCCTGTTCTCCAAGACCTGTCCTGCCTTTCTGGATTTTACACTTTTTTCAGATGGCCCTTTTGACCGGGGGTCAGTGAGACTTCATTGTAGTGCGGATTTCCTTTACACGCTTGCTTCATTTGCCAAAAAGGGCGTATGCATTTTTTCCTGAATATATTCAAGAAAATACGCATACGCCCTTTTTGGCCCAGTGCATCATTGTCGACATTCTGCCTCTTTTCCTATGCTTTAAGTGCAATTCCAGTCTACCCCCTGAAATCGTTTTCCTGAAATTCTGCCCCGCTTTCAAGTCCTCTCCGAAGACTTACTTCTATACATTTTTGGATGATAGCTGTCATTCATAACTCTGCAGGTTTGTGAATTACAGTGCCCCTGAGCTCCTTTCTTCAACTCCTTTTCTTGTGAGCTGGCCGCAAAACCGCAGGATTGCTTCAGGCCCTAATATGTTTCCGGCCGGGCACGCTGAGCCTTTGGTTAATTCCTCTTCCTGGTGGGAAATGATCGTTCCATTTGCCCGTGCAGACACCAACAGCTAGTCTCTCATTGGTTCTCCCTATGCCTGTTCATCTTGCGCAGAAAATGCAAACTGTGCCAAACAGGAGGTTAAAGGCACTGACTCTCCAAGTGGGGAGAGTGTTAGTAAAGCGTCTGGAATGGTGAACCCGAGTACCAGGGGACGAAAACTGAGATGCATTTGAAAACGTTTCCCAATCACACGGCCGACGATAGTCTGGGTTTCCCATGCATGTTTTAGCTGAAGGAAGAATACCTTAAACCTGGAGAGTTGGGACCCATGGAATGGGTACCATGCAGTATGACTTCAAAGGGTCTGCGTTTGCTCACCGAATCTCACCAATGCTATCAGCCTGAAGTGTCCAGCCTTATGTCTCACCCAGCTCTGGGTGTAGATGTGGTAAATCCAGGTTGCATCACAAGCCCTGAATGAATTATTTAAGAATTGCTCTCTATTTCACTGTCATTGTGTTTTGTTTTTGAAATTTATTTTGATAATGGGATTTATCGGATTTTCACTGCTGCTTTTAGGCCGCTGTACACACGCTTGATTTCCTTATGGAGACATATAAATCCATGGGTTTTAAGATTCTTACTTGTCAGGTATCTTGCCAGGCGTTGAATATGGGGTGTTGTGTCCATTTCGTTGAGCAAGGAGTAGGGCTTGTCTATTATATATTTGGCTTATGGAACGGTATCTGTGCTAATTTCAATCTCTGGTTTTATGCAGCCAACCAACTCACCTTTCCCCATAAGCAAGCATAAGTTGGTTTTCTAAATTTGAGACCCTGTTCTGTTTTGTAATTCAGTTCATTTGTAGCCAACATTACATTCCGTGTATTAGTGATATCCTATGATGTTTCTTTTTCTGTGTGACTTATTTCTCGTAGAATCATCGTACCTGAATCCACTCATTATGCTGCTACGGCCCTGATGACGTAGATTTCATTGCTGAGTGATATTCCTTTGTACGTGCGTGCCACAACTTCTTTATCCATTTTTTACTTTCTGGGATATTTTACTTGTACCGTAGACGAGGTTCTTGTAAACAGAGCCATCCTAAACTTTGGGGTGGCTTTGTGTTTTTGATTTTAATTTCCCTAAGCTATAGGACCATAAGTGGAAGTGACATAGGCTGTGTTGCTTTGTTTCCTACGTGTTTCAGGATACACCATACATTTCTCCAGAGTGGCTGTTGGCACTTTACATCCCGCCCATCAGCATAACAAGGCTCCCTGTTCTCCAAGACCTGTCCTGCCTTTCTGGATTTTACACTTTTTTCAGATGGCCCTTTTGACCGGGGGGCAGTGAGACTTAATTGTAGTGCAGATTTCCTTTACACGCTTGCTTGGTTGGCCAAAAAGGGCGTATGCGTTTTTTCCTGAATATATTCAGGAAAAAACGCATACGCCCTTTTTGGCCAAGTGCATCATTGTCGACATTCTGCCTCTTTTCCTATGCTTTAAGTGCAATTCCAGTCGACCACCTGAAATCGTTTTCCTGAAATTCTGCCCCGCTTTCAAGTCCTCTTTGAAGACTTACTTCAGTACATTTTTGGACGATAGCTGTCATTCATAACTCTGCAGGTTTGTGAATTACAGTGCCCCTGAGCTCCTTTCTTCAACTCCTTTTCTTGTGAGCTGGCCGCAAAACCGGAGGATTGCTTCAGGCCCTAATATGTTTCCGGCCGGGCACGCTGAGCCTTTGGCTAATTCCTCTTCCTGGTGGGAAATGATCGTTCAATTTGCCCGTGCAGACACCAACAGCTAGTCTCTCATTGGTTCTCCCTATGCCTGTTCATCTTGCGCAGAAATTGCAAACTGTGCCAAACAGGAGGTTAATGGCACTGACTCTCCAAGTGGGGAGAGTGTTAGTAAAGCGTCTGGAATGGTGAACCCGAGTACCAGGGGACGAAAACTGAGATGCATTTGAAAACGTTTCCCAATCACACGGCCGACGATAGTCTGGGTTTCCCATGCATGTTTTAGCTGAAGGAAGAATTCCTTAAACCTGAAGAGTTGGGACCCATGGAATGGGTACCATGCAGTATGACTTCAAAGGGTCTGCGTTTGCTCACCGAACCTCACCAATGCTATCAGCCCGAAGTGTCCAGCCTTATGTCTCACCCAGCTCTGGGTGTAGATGTGGGAAATCCAGGTTGCATCACAAGCCCTGAATGAAATATTTAAGAATTGCTCTCTATTTCACTGTCATTGTGTTTTGTTTTTGAAATTTATTTTTATAATGGGATTTATCGGATTTTCACTGCTGCGTTTAGGCCGCTGTACACACGCTTGATTTCCTTATGGAGACATATAAATCCATGGGTTTTAAGATTCTTACTTGTCAGGTATCTTGCCAGGCGTTGAATATGGGGTGTTGTGTCCATTTCGTTGAGCAAGGAGTAGGGCTTGTCTATTATATATTTGGCTTATGGAACGGTATCTGTGCTAATTTCAATCTCTGGTTTTATGCAGCACCCCAACTCACCTTTCCCCATAAGCAAGCATAAGTTGGTTTTCTAAATTTGAGACACTGTTCTGTTTTGTAATTCAGTTCATGGGTAACCAAGTTTACATTCCGTGTATTACTGATATATTATGATGTTTCTTTTTCTGTGTGACTTATTTCTCGTAGAATCATCGTACCTGAATCCACTCATTATGCCGCTACGGGCCTGAAGACGTAGATTTCATTGCTGAGTGATATTGCATTGTACGTGCGTACCACAACTTCTTTATCCATTTTTTGCTTTCTCGGATATTTAACTTGTACCGTAGACGAGGTTCTTGTAAACAGAGCCGTCCCAAATTTTGGGGTGGCTGTGTCTTTTTGATTTTAATTTCCCTAAGCTATAGGACCATAAGTGGAAGTGCCATAGGCTGTGTTGCTTTGTTTCCTTCATCATTCAGGATACACCATACACTTCTCCAGAGTGGCTGTTGGCAATTTATATCCCGCCCATCAGCATAACAAGGCTCCCTGTTCTCCATGACCTGTCCTGCCTTTCTGGATCTTGCACTTTTTTCAGATGGCCCTTTTGACCCTGGGGCAGTGAGACTTCATTGCAGTGCAGATTTCCTTTACACGCTTGCTTGGTTGGCCAAAAAGGGCGTATGCGTTTATTCCTGAATATATTCAGGAAAAGACGCATATGCCCTTTTTCGCCAAGTGCATCATTTTCGACATTCTGCCTCTTTTCCTATGCTTTAAGTGCAATTCCAGTCTACCCCCTGAAATCGTTTTCCTGAAATTCTGCCCCGCTTTCAAGTCCTCTTCGAAGACTTACTTCAGTACATTTTTGGACGATACCTGTCATTCATAACTCTGCATGTTTGTGAATTACAGTGCCCCTGAGCTCCTTTCTTCAACTCGCTTTCTTGTGAGCTGGCCGCAAAACCGCAGGATTGCTTCAGGCCCTAATATGTTTCCGGCAGGGCATGCTGAGCCTTTGGTTAATTCCTCTTCCTGGTGGGAAATGAGCGTTCCATTTGCCCTTGCAGACACCTACAGCTAGTCTCTCATTGGTTCTCCCTATTCCTGTTCATCTTGCGCAGAAATTGCAAACTGTGCCAAACAGGAGGTTAAAGGCACTGACTCTCCAAGTGGGGAGAGTGTTAGTAAAGCTTCTGGAATGGTGAACCCGAGTACCAGGTTTCGAAAATTGAGATGCATTTGAAAACGTTTCCCAATCACACGGCGGACAATAATCTGTGTTTCCCATGCATGTTTTAGCTGAAAGAAGAATCCCTTAAACCTGGAGAGTTAGGACCCATGGAATGGGTACCATGCAGTATGACTTCAAAGGGTCTGCATTTGCTCACCGAACCTCACCAATGCTATCAGCCTGAAGTGTCCAGCCTTATGTCTCACCCAGCTCTGGGTGTAGATGTGGTAAATCCAGGTTGCATCCATCACAAGCCCTGAATGAATTATTTAAGAATTGCTCTCTATTTCACTGTCATTGTGTTTTGTTTTTGAAATTTATTTTGATAATGGGATTTATCGGATGTTCACTGCTGCGTTTAGGCCGCTGTACACATGCTTGATTTCCTTATGGAGACATATAAATCCATGGGTTTTAAGATTCTTACTTGTCAAGTATCTTGCCAGGCGTTGAATATGCGGTGTTGAGTCCATTTCGTTGAGCAAGGAGTAGGTCTTGTCTATTATATATTTGGCTTATGGAATGGTATCTGTGCTAATTTCAATCTCTGGTTTTATGCAGCACCCCAACTCACCTTTCCTCATAAGCAAGCATATGTTGGTTTTCTGAATTTGAGACCCTGTTCTGTTTTGTAATTCAGTTCATGTGTAGCCAACTTTACATTCCGTGTATTAGTGATATCTTATGATGTTTCTTTTTCTGTGTGACTTATTTCTCGTAGAATCATCGTACCTGAATCCACTCATTATGCCGCTATGGGCCTGATGACGTAGATTTCATTGCTGAGTGATATTCCATTGTTCGTGCGTACCACAACTTCTTTATCCATTTTTCACATTCTGGGATATTTAACTTGTACCGTAGACGAGGTTCTTGTAAACAGAGCCGTCCCAAACTTTGGGGTGGCTGTGTCTTTTTGATTTTAATTTCCCTAAGCTATAGGGCCATAAGTGGAAGTGCCATAGGCTGTGTTGCTTTGTTTCCTACGTGTTTCAGGATACACCATACACTTCTCCAGAGTGGGTGTTGGCAATTTTCATCCCCCCCATCAGCATAACAAGGCTCCCTGTTTTCCATGACCTGTCCTGCCTTTCTGGATTTTACACTTTTTTCAGATGGCCCTTTTGACGAATGGGAAATGAGACTTCATTGTAGTGCGGATTTCCATTGCTCGAGTGCTTGGTTGGCCAAAAAGGGCATATGTGTTTTTTCCTGAATATATTCAGGAAAAAATGTTTACGCACTTTGGTCCAAGTGCATCACTGTCAAAGATCTGCCGCTTTTCACATGCTTTAAATGCAATTCCAATCTACCTCCTGAAATATGATTCCTGCAATTCTGCCTCGTTTTCAAGTCCTCTTTGCAGACGTACTTCCATATATTTTTGCCAATAGCTGTCATTTATAACTCTGCAGGTTTGTGGATTACAGTGCCCGTGATTTCCTTTCTTAACTCGTTTCCTTGAAAACTGGCCACAGAACCGCAGGTTTGCTTCAGGCCGTAATCAGGGTCCGGCACGGCACTCTGAGACTTTGGTTCATTCCACTCCCTGGTGGGCAATTAGAGTTAAATGTGCCCCTCCAGACACCTGCCTCACTCCTAGCCCCTTGGTGATGTGTGTCCTCTGGTTTGAGGCCACATGTGCTGGGTTCCTCACCTTTGGCTGATGTGGCCCCACTGGTGTGAGGACACTCCTGCCTGGTTCCCATCCCCTTGGTGATGTGGGCCCTCCGGTGAGAGTCTGATCCTGGTTGGGTTCCTCACACTTCTGTGAGGTGGGCCCTCTTCTCTGAGGTCACTCCTGCCTGGCTGGCACACCCCGCCTTGGCGACGTCGGCCCTCTGTTGGGATTTGGTGCCTGCTGGGTGTCTCCTCCCCTCGGTAATGAGGGCCCTCTGGCGTCAGGCCCTAACTCCTGGGCTCCCAATATTTTCTGATATGCGCCCTGTGGTTCGAGTACACTCCTGCCAGGTTCCCAACCCCATGGGAATGTGGGCCTTCTGCTCTGAGGTCCCAACCGTGGGTTACTCAGTTTCATGATGAGGGCCCTCTGCTGCGAGTTCTCTCCGGCCTGGATCCCATAGCCTCGCTGCTCTTGGCCACCTGCTGGGAGGTTCCAACTGCGGGATTCCTCACCTTTTTTCTTCTATGGGCCCTCTGTTTTGAGATTCCTCCTGCCTGCCTCACTCCCAGCCCCTTGGTGATGTGTGTCCTCTGGTTTGAGGCCACGTATGCTGGGTCCCTCGCCTTTCGATGATGTGGCCCCACTGATGTGAGGACACTCCTGCCTGGTTCCTATCCCCTTGATGATGTGGGCCCTCTGGTGAGAGTCTGATCCTGGCTGGGTTCCTCATCCTTCTGTGAGGGGGGCCCTCTGCTGTGAGGTCACTCCTGCCTGGCTGGCACACCCCACCTGGGCAACATCGGCCCTCTTGTGGCAGTTGGAGCCTGCTGAGAACCTCCCCTCGGTGATGGGGTCCCTCTTGCCTCAGGCCCTAACTGCTGGGTACCCACATTTTCTGATACGTGCTAAGTGGTGCGAGGACACTCCTGCGAGGTTCCCATCCCCATGGGCATGTGGGCCTTCTGATCTAAGGTCCCAACACCTGTGTTGTTCACCGTTTCATGATGTTGGCTCTCTGGTGTTAGTTCACCCAGGCCTAGATCCCATAGACTCTGTGCTCTGAGCGGCCTGCTGGGAGGTTCCTACTGCTGGATTCCTTAACTCTTTTATTCTTTGGGTCCTGTGTTTTCATGCTCCTACTTCCTGACTCACTTCCAGCCCATTTGTGATGTAGGTCCTCTGGTTTAAGGCCACATGTACCGGTTTCCTCACCTTTATTGATGTGGCCCCACTGGTGTGAGGACACTCCTGCCTGGTTCCCATCCCCTTGGTGATGGGGGCCCTCTGGTGAGAGTCTGATCCTGTCTGGATTCCTCACACTTCTGGGAGGTGGGCCGTCTGCTGTGAGGTCTCTCCTGCCTGGCGTTCACACGTCACGTTGGCGATGTGGGCCCTCAGTTGGGAGTTGGTGCCTGCTGGGAGTCTCCTCCCCTCGGTAATGAGGGCCCTCTGGCGTCAGGCCCTAACTCATGGGCTCCCAAAATTTTCTGATGTGCGCCCTGTCGTGCGAGTACACTCCAGCCAGGGTCCCATCCCCATGGGTATGTGGGCTTTCTGCTCTCAGGTCCCAAAGGCTGGGTTGCTCACAGTGTCAGAATGTGGGCCCTCTGCTGTGAGTTCACTCCGGCATGGATCCCATAGCCTCGGTGCTCTGGGCCACCTGCTTGGAGCTTCCAACTGCGGGGTTCCTCACCTTTTTTATTCTATGGGCGCTCTGTTGTGAGTTTCCTCCTGCATGCCTCACTCCCAGCCCTTTCGTGATGTGTGTCCCCTTGTTTGAGGCCACATGTGCTGCGTTCCTCACCTTTCGCTGATGTGGCCCCACTGGTGTGAGGACACTCCTGCCTGGTTTCCATCCCATTGGTGATGTGGGCGCTCTGGTTAGAGTCTGATCCTGTTTGGGCTCCTCACACTTCTGTTAGGTGGACCCTCTGCTGTGAGGTAACTCCTGCCTGGCTTACTCCCATTGCCTTGGTGACGTCGGCCCTCTGGTGGCATTTGGAGCCTGCTGGTAGCCTCCTCTCCTCAGTGATGAGGGCCCTCTTGCGTCAGACCATAACTGCTGGGTTCCCACATTTTCTGATACGTGCTAAGTTGTGCGAGGACACTCCTGCGAGGTTCCCATCCCCATGGGGATGTGGGCCTTCTGCTCTGAGGTCCCACTGGCTGGGTTGCTCACAGTTTCATGATGTGGGCCCTCTGCTGTGAGTTCACTGTGGCCTGGATCCCATAGACTCCATGCTCTGGGCCACCTGCTGGGAGGTTCAAACTGCTGGATTCCTCACATTTTTTATTCTGTGGGCCCTGTGTTGTTAGGCTACTCCTGCCTGCCTCACTCGGAGCACCTTGGAAATGTGGGTCCTCTGGTTTAGGCCACATGTGCTGGGTTCCTTACCTTTCGCTGATGTGGCCCCACTGGTGTGCGGACACTCCTGCCTTGTTCCGATCCCCTTGGTGATGTGGGCCCTCTGGTGAGAGTCTTATCCTGGCTGGGTTCCTCACCCTTCTGTGAGGTAGGCCCTCTGCTGTGAGGTCACTCCTGCCTGGCTGGCCCAGGTCACCTTGGCGACGTGGGCCCTCAGTTGGGAGTTGGTGCCTGCTGGGAGTCTCCTCCCCTCGGTAATGAGGGCCCTCTGGCGTCAGACCCTAACTCCTGGGCTCCCAAAATTTTCTGTTGTGCGCCCTGTGGTGCTAGTACACTCCTGCCAGGTTCCCAACCCCATGGGAATGTGGGCCTTCTGCTCTGAGGTCCCAACCGTGGGTTGCTCAGTTTCTTGATGAGGGTCCTCTGGTGTGAGTTCACTCCAGCATGGATCCCATAGCCTCGCTGCTCCTGGCCACCTGCGGGGAAGTTCCAACTGCGGGATTCCTCACCTTTTTCCTTCTATGGGCCCTCTGTTTTGAGACTCCTCCTGCCTGCCTCACTCCCAGCCCCTTGGTGATGTGTGTCCTCTGGTTTGAGGCCACGTGTGCTGGGTCCCTCACCTTTCGATGATGTGGCCCCACTGGTGTGAGGACACTCCTGCCTGGTTCCTATCCCCTTGGTGATGTGGGCCCTCTGGTGAGAGTCTGATCCTGGCTGGGTTCCTCACACTTCTGTGAGGTGGGCCCTCTGCTGTGAGGTCACTCCTGCCTGGCTGGCACACCCCGCCTTGGCAATGTCGGCCCTCTTGTGGCAGTTGGAGCCTACTGGGAGCCTCCTCCCCTCGGTGATGAGGGCCCTCTGGCGTCAGGCCCTAACTGCTGGGTACCCACATTTTCTGATACGTGCTAAGTTGTGCGAGGACACTCGTGCCATGTTCCCAACCCCATGGTGATGTGGGCCTTCTGCTCTGAGGTCCAAACGGCTGGGTTGCTCACAGTTTCATGATGTGGGCCCTCTGCTGTGAGTTCACTGTGGCCTGGATCGCATAGACTCGGTGCTCTGGGCCGCCCACTGGGAGGTTCCCACTGCAGGATTCCTCAGCTTTTTTATTCTATTCACCCTGTGTTGTGAGGCTACTCATGCCTGCCTCACTCCGAACCCCTTGGAGATCTGGGTCCGCTGGTTTAGGCCACATGTGCTGGGTTCCTCACCTTTCTATGATGTGGTCACCCTGGTGTGAAGACAGTCCTGCCTGGTTCTGATGCCCTTGGTGATGTGGGCCCTCTGGTGAGAGTCTAATCCTGGCTGGGTTCCTCACCATTCTGTGAGGTAGGCCCTCAGCTGTGAGGTCACTCCTGCCTGGCTGTTGCACGTCACCTTGGCGACATGGTCCCTCCATAGGGTATTGGTGCCTGCTTGGGGTCTCCTCCCCTTGGTAATGAGGGCCCTCTGGCATCAGGCCCTAATTTCTGGGTTCCCAAAATTCTCTGATGTGCGCCCTGTGGTGCGAGTACACTTCTGCCAAGTTCCCAACCACATGGGAATGTGGGCCTTCTGCTCTAAAGTCCCAACGGCTGGGTTGCTCACAGTTTCATGATGAGGGCCCTCTGTTTTGAGTTCAGTCAGGCCTGGATCCCATAGCCTCGCTGCTCCTGGCCGCCTGCTGGGAGGTTCCAACTGCGGGATTCCTCACCTTTTTTACGCAATGGGCCCTCTGTTTTGAGGCTCCTCCTGCCTGCCTCACTCCCAGCCCCTTGGTGATGTGTGTCCTGTAGTTTGAGGCCACGTGTGCTGGGTCCGCACATTTCGGTGATGTGGCCCCACTGGTGTGAGGACACTCCTGCCTGGTTTCCATTCCCTTGGTGATGTGGGCCCTCTGGTGAGAGTCTGATCCTCTTTGGGTTCCTCACACTTTTGTGTGGTTGGCCCTCTGCTCTGAGGTCACTCCTGCCTGGCTGGCACACCCCGCATTGGCGACGTCGGCCCTCTGGTAGCAGTTGGAGCTTGCTGGGAGCCTCCTCTCCTCAGTGATGAGGGCCCTCTGGCATCCGGCCCTAACTGCTGGGCTCCCCACATTTTCTGTTGTGTGCCCACTGGTGCGATGACACTCCTGCTTGGTTCCCTTCCCCATGGGGATGTGGGCCTTGTGCTCTGGGGTCACAACGGCTGGGTTGCTTACAGTATCACGATGAGGGCCCTCTGTTGTGAGTTCATCACTGCCTGGATCCCATAGCCTCGGTGCTCTGGGCCGCCTGCTGGGATGTTCCAACTGCTGGATTCCTCACCTTTTTATACAATGGGCCATGTGTTTTGAGGTTAATCCTGCCTGCCTCGCTCTGAGACCCATGGTGATGTGGGACTTCTGGTTTGAGGCCACATGTGCTGGGTACCTCAACTTTCGATGATGTGGCCCCACGGGTGTGACGACACTCGTGCCTGATTCCCAGCCCCTTGCTTATGTGGGCACTCTGGTGAGAGTCTGATCATGACTGGGTTCCTTACCCTTCTGTGAGGTGGGCGCTCTGATGTGAGGTCACTCCTGCCTGAATGGCTCACGTCGCCTTGGCGACGTATGCTCTCTGTTGGCCACTGAAGCATGCTGGGAGCCTCCTACCCTCTTTAATGAGGGCCCTGGAAGAAACGCATATGCCCTTTTTGACCAAGTGCATCATTGTCGAAGTTCTGCCTCTTCTCCTGTACTTTCAGAGGACTTCCCGTCTACCTCCTGAAATCGTATTCCTGGAATTCTGCCCCGCGTTCAAGTCCTCTTTGCAGCCTTACTTCAATATATTTTTGGACGATAGCTGTCATTTATAACTCTGCAGGTTTGTGAATTACAGTGCCCCTGAGCTCCATTCTTCAACTCGCTTTCTTGTGAGCTGGCCGCAAAACCGCAGGATTGCTTCAGGCCCTAATCTGGTTCCGGCACGGCATGTTGAGCCTTTGGCTAATTCCTCTTCCTGATGGGAAATGAGCGTTAAATTTGCTCGTGCAGACACCTACAGCTAATCTCTCATTGGTTCTCCCTATTCCTGTTCATCTTGCTCAGAAATTCCAAACTGTGCCAAACAGGAGGTTAAAGGCACTGACTCTCCAATTGGGGAAAGAGTTAGTAAAGTGTCTGGAATGGTAAAACCGAGTATGAGGGGAAGAAAACTGAGATGCATGTAAAAAGGTTTCCCGGTCACACGGTGGACCATATTCTGGGTTTCCCATGCGTGTTTTACCTGAAGGAAGAATCCCTTAAACCTGGAGAGGTGGGACCCATGCAATGGGTACCATGCAGTATGACTTCTAAGGGCCTGCATTTTCTCACCGAACCTCACCAATGCTATCAGCCCAAAGTGTCGAACCTTATGTCTCACTCAGCTCTAGGTGTAGATGTGGTAAATCCAGGTTGCATCACAAGCCCTGAATGAATTATTTAAGAATTGCTCTCTATTTCACTGTCATTGTGTTTGTTTTTGTAGTTTATTTTGATAATGGGATTTATCGGATTTTCTCTGCTGCCTTCATGCAGCTGTACACACACTTGATTCTCTTACGGAGACATATAAATCCATGGGTTTGAAGATTCTTACTAGTCATGTGTAATCCTAGGAGTTGAATATGGTGTGTTTAGTCCATTTCGTTGAGCAAGGTGTAGGTCTTGACTATTACATATTTGGTTTATGGAAAGGTATGTGTGCTAATTTCTATCTCTGGTTTTATGCAGCACCCCACCTCACCTTTCCCCATAAGCAAGCATAAGTTGGTGTTCTAAATTTGAGACCCTGTTCTGTTTTGTAATTCAGTTCATGTGTAGCCAAGTTTACATTCCGTGTATTAGTGATATCTTATGATGTTTCATTTTCTGTGTGACTTATTTCACTTAGAATCATCGTACCTGGATCCACTCAATATGCCGCGACGGGCCTGATGACATAGATTTCATTGGTGAGTGATATTCCATTGTACGTGCGTACCACAACTTCTTTAACCATTTTTCACATTCTGGGATATTTAACTTGTACCGTAGACGACGTTCTTGTAAACAGAGCCGTCCCAAACTTTGGGGTGGCTGTGTGTTTTTGATTTTAATTTCCCTAAGCTATAGGACCATAAGTGGAAGTGCCATAGGCTCTGTTGCTTTGTTTCCTACGTGTTTCAGGAAACCCCATACACTTCTCCAGAGTGGTTGTTGGCAATTTACATCCCGCCCATCAGCATAACAAGGCTCCCTGTTCTCCATGACCTGTCCTGCCTTTCTGGATTTTACACTTTTTCAGATGCCCCTTTTAACCGGGGGGCAGTGAGACTTCATTGTAGTGCAGATTTCATTTACCTGCTTGCTTGCTTGGCCAAAAATGGCGTATGCGTTTTTTCCTGAATATATTCAGGAAAAAACGCATACGCACTTTTTGGCCAGTGCATCATTGTCGACATTCTGCCTCTATTCCTATGCTTTAAGTGCAATTCCAGTCTACCCCCTGAAATCGTTTTCCTGAAATTTTGCCCCGCTTTCAAGTCCTCTTCGAAGACTTACTTCAATACATTTTTGGACGATAGCTGTCATTCATAACTCTGCAGGTTTGTGAATTACAGTACCCCTGAGCTCGTTTCCTCAACTCGCTTTCTTGTGAGCTGGCCGCAAAACCGCAGGATTGCTTCAGGCCCTAATCTCTTTCCGGCAGGGCACGCTGAGCCTTTGGTGAATTCCTCTTCCTGGTGGGAAATGAGCGTTAAATTTGTTCGTGCAGACACCTACAGCTAATCTCTCATTGGTTCTCCCTATTCCTGTTCATCTTGCGCAGAAATTCCAAACTGTGCCAAACAGGAGGTTAAAGGCACTGACTCTCCAAGTGGGGAGAGTGTTAGTAAAGCGTCTGGAATGGTAAAACCGAGTACGAGGGGACGAAAACTGAGATGCATTTGAAAACGTTTCCCAATCACACGGCGGACGATAGTCTGGGTTTCCCATGCATGTTTTAGCTGAAGGAAGAGTCCCTTAAACCTGGAGAGTTGGGACCCATGGAATGGGTACCATGCAGTATGACTTCAAAGGGTCTGCGTCTGCTCACCGAACCTCACCAATGCTATCAGCCCGAAGTGTCCAGCCTTATGTCTCACCCAGCTCTGGGTGTAGATGTGGTAAATCCAGGTTGCATCACAAGCCCTGAATGAATTATTTAAGAATTGCTCTCTATTTCACTGTCATTGTGTTTCTTTTTTTGAAATTTATTTTGATAATGGGATTTACCGGATTTTCACTGTTCCGTTTAGGCTGCTGTACACACGCTTGTTTTCCTTATGGAGACATATAAATCCATGGTTTTTAAGATTCTTACTTGTCAGGTATCTTGCCAGGCGTTGAATATGGGGTGTTGAGTCCATTTCGTTGAGCAAGTAGTAGGTCTTGTCTATAATATATTTGGCTTATGGAACGGTACCTGTGCTAATTCCAATCTCTGGTTTTATGCAGCACCCCAACTCACCTTTCCCCATAAGCAAGCATAAGTTGGTTTTCTAAATTTGAGACCCTGTTCTGTTTTGTAATTCAGTTTATGTGTAGCCAAGTTTACATTCCGTGTATTACTGATATCTTATGATGTTTATTTTTCTGTGTGACTTATTTCTCGTAGAATCATCGTACCTGAATCCACTCATTATACCGCTACGGGCCTGAAGACGTATATTTAATTGCTGAATGATATTCCATTGTACGTGCGTACCAAAACTTCTTTATCCATTTTTTCCTTTCTCGGATATTTAACTTGTACCGTAGACAAGGTTCTTGTAAACAGAGCCATCCCAAACTTTGGGGTGGCTGTGTGTTTTTGATTTTAATTTCTTTAAACTATAGGACCATAAGTGGAAGTGACATAGGCTGTGTTGCTTTGTTTCCTACGTGTTTCAGGATACACCATACATTTCTCCAGAGTGGCTGTTGGCAATTTACATCCCGCCCATCAGCATAACAAGGCTCCCTGTTCTCCAAAACCTGTCCTGCCTTTCTGGATTTTACACATTTTTCAGATGGCCCTTTTGACCGGGGGGCAGTGAGACTTCATTGTAGTGCACATTTCCTTTACACGCTTGCTTGGTTGTCGAAAAAGTGCGTATGCGTTTTTTCCTGAATATATTCAGGAAAAAACGCATACGCCCTGTTTGGCCAAGTGCATCATTGTCGACATTCTGCCTCTTTTCCTATGCTTTAAGTGCAATTCCAGTCTACCCCCTGAAATCGTTTTCCTGAAATTCTGCCCCGCTTTCAAGTCCTCTTCTAAGACTTACTTCAATACATTTTTGGACGATAGCTGTCATTCATAACTCTGCAGGTTTGTGAATTGCAGTGCCCCTGAGCTCCTTTCTTCAACTCTCTTTCTTGTGAGCTGGCCGCAAAACCGCAGGATTGCTTCAGGCCATAATCTCTTTCCGGGGGGGAACGCTGAGCCTTTGTTTAATTCCTCTTCCTGGTCGGAAATGAGCGTTCCATTTGCCCATGTAGGCACCTACAGCTAGTCTCTCATTGGTTCTCCCTATTCCTGTACATCTTGCGCAGAAATTGCAAACTGTGCCAACAGGAGGTTAATGGCACTGACTCTCCAAGTGGGCAGAGTGTTAGTAAAGCGTCTGGCATGATGAACCCGAGTACCAGGGGACGAAATCTGAGATGCATTTGAAAACGTTTCCCGGTCACACAGTGCACAGTTCTGTGGGTTTCCCATGCATGTTTTAGCTGAAGGAAGAATCCCTTAAACCTGGAGAGTTGGGACCCATGGAATGGGTACCATGCAGTATGACTTCAAAGGGTCTGCGTTTGCTCACCGAACCTCACCAATGCTATCAGCCCGAAGTGTCCAGCCTTATGTCTCACCCAGCTCTGGATGTAGATGTGGTAAATCCAGGTTGGATCACATGCCCTGAATGAATTATTTAAGAATTGCTCTCTATTTCACTCTCATTGTGTTTTGTTTTTCTAATTCATTTTGATAATGGGATTTATTGGATTTTCTCTGCTGCGTTCATGCAGCTGTACACACGCTTGATTGTCTTAAGGAGACATATAAATCCATGGGTTTGAAGATTCTTACTAGTCAGGTGTATTCCTAGGCGTTGAATATGAGGTGTTGAGTCCATTTCGTTGAGCAAGGGGTAGGTCTTGACTATTACATATTTGGCTTATGGAAAGGTATCTGTGCTAATTTCTATCTCTGCTTTTATGCAGCACCCCAACTCACTTTTCCCCTTAAGCAAGCATAAGTTGGTTTTCTAAATTTGAGACCCTGTTCTGTTTTGTAATTCAGTTCATGTGTAGCCAAGTTCACATTCCGTGTATTAGTGATAACTTATGATGTTTCATTTTCTGTGTGACTTATTTCACTTAGAATCATCGTACCTGAATCCACTCATTATGCCGCGACGGGCCTGATGAAATAGATTTCATTGGTGAGTGATATTCATTTGTACGTACGTACCACACTTCTTTATCCATTTTTCGCTTTCTGGGATATTTAACTTGTTCCGTAGACGAGGTTCTTGTAAACAGAGCCGTCCGACACTTTGGGGTGGCTGTCTGTTTTTGATTTTAATTTCCGTGATCTATAAGACCATAAGTGGAAGTGCCGTAGTCTCCGTTGCTTTGTTTCTTAGGTGTTTCAGGAAACACCATACACTTCTCCAGAGTGGCTGTTGGCATTTACATCCCGCCCATCAGCATAACAAGGCTCCCTGTTCTCCATGGCCTGTCCTGTGTTTCTGGTTTTTACACTTTTTTCAGATGGCCCTTTTGACGAATGGGAAATGAGACTTCATTGTAGTGCGGATTTCCTTTACACGCTTGCTTGGTTGGCCAAAAAGGGCATATGTGTTTTTTCCTGAATATATTCAGGAAAAAATGTTTACGCACTTTGGTCCAAGTGCATCACTGTCAAAGATCTGCCGCTTTTCACATGCTTTAAATGCAATTCCAATCTACCTCCTGAAATATGATTCCTGCAATTCTGCCTCGTTTTCAAGTCCTCTTTGCAGACTTACTTCCATATATTTTTGCCAATAGCTGTCATTTATAACTCTGCAGGTTTGTGGATTACAGTGCCCGTGATTTCCTTTCTTAACTCGTTTCCTTGAAAACTGGCCACAGAACCGCAGGTTTGCTTCAGGCCGTAATCAGGGTCCGGCACGGCACTCTGAGACTTTGGTTCATTCCACTTCCTGGTGGGAAATTAGAGTTAAATGTGCCCCTCCAGACACCTGCCTCACTCCTAGCCCCTTGGTGATGTGTGTCCTCTGGTTTGAGGCCACATGTGCTGGGTTCCTCACCTTTGGCTGATGTGGCCCCACTGGTGTGAGGACACTCCTGCCTGGTTTCCATCCCATTGGTGATGTGGGCGCTCTGGTTAGAGTCTGATCCTGTTTGGGCTCCTCACACTTCTGTTAGGTGGACCCTCTGCTGTGAGGTAACTCCTGCCTGGCTTACTCCCATTGCCTTGGTGACGTCGGCCCTCTGGTGGCATTTGGAGCCTGCTGGTAGCCTCCTCTCCTCAGTGATGAGGGACCTCTTGCGTCAGGCCATAACTGCTGGGTTCCCACATTTTCTGATACGTGCTAAGTTGTGCGAGGACACTCCTGCGAGGTTCCCATCCCCATGGGGATGTGGGCCTTCTGCTCTGAGGTCCCACTGGCTGGGTTGCTCACTGTTTCATGATGTGGGCCCTCTGCTGTGAGTTCACTGTGGCCTGGATCCCATAGACTCCATGCTCTGGGCCACCTGCTGGGAGGTTCAAACTGCTGGATTCCTCACATTTTTTATTCTGTGGGCCCTGTGTTGTTAGGCTACTCCTGCCTGCCTCACTCGGAGCACCTTGGAAATGTGGGTCCTCTGGTTTAGGCCACATGTGCTGGGTTCCTCACCTTTCGCTGATGTGGCCCCACTGGTGTGAGGACACTCCTGCCTTGTTCCGATCCCCTTGGTGATGTGGGCCCTCTGGTGAGAGTCTTATCCTGGCTGGGTTCCTCACCCTTCTGTGAGGTAGGCCCTCTGCTGTGAGGTCACTCCTGCCTGGCTGGCCCAGGTCACCTTGGCGACGTGGGCCCTCAGTTGGGAGTTGGTGCCTGCTGGGAGTCTCCTCCCCTCGGTAATGAGGGCCCTCTGGCGTCAGACCCTAACTCCTGGGCTCCCAAAATTTTCTGTTGTGCGCCCTGTGGTGCTAGTACACTCCTGCCAGGTTCCCAACCCCATGGGAATGTGGGCCTTCTGCTCTGAGGTCCCAACCGTGGGTTGCTCAGTTTCTTGATGAGGGCCCTCTGGTGTGAGTTCACTCCAGCATGGATCCCATAGCCTCGCTGCTCCTGGCCACCTGCGGGGAGGTTCCAACTGTGGGATTCCTCACCTTTTTCCTTCTATGGGCCCTCTGTTTTGAGACTCCTCCTGCCTGCCTCACTCCCAGCCCCTTGGTGATGTGTGTCCTCTGGTTTGAGGCCACGTGTGCTGGGTCCCTCACCTTTCGATGATGTGGCCCCACTGGTGTGAGGACACTCCTGCCTGGTTCCTATCCCCTTGGTGATGTGGGCCCTCTGGTGAGAGTCTGATCCTGGCTGGGTTCCTCACACTTCTGTGAGGTGGGCCCTCTGCTGTGAGGTCACTCCTGCCTGGCTGGCACACCCCGCCTTGGCAATGTCGGCCCTCTTGTGGCAGTTGGAGCCTACTGGGAGCCTCCTCCCCTCGGTGATGAGGGCCCTCTGGCGTCAGGCCCTAACTGCTGGGTACCCACATTTTCTGATACGTGCTAAGTTGTGCGAGGACACTCGTGCCATGTTCCCAACCCCATGGTGATGTGGGCCTTCTGCTCTGAGGTCCAAACGGCTGGGTTGCTCACAGTTTCATGATGTGGGCCCTCTGCTGTGAGTTCACTGTGGCCTGGATCGCATAGACTCGGTGCTCTGGGCCGCCCACTGGGAGGTTCCCACTGCAGGATTCCTCAGCTTTTTTATTCTATTCACCCTGTGTTGTGAGGCTACTCATGCCTGCCTCACTCCGAACCCCTTGGAGATCTGGGTCCGCTGGTTTAGGCCACATGTGCTGGGTTCCTCACCTTTCTATGATGTGGTCACCCTGGTGTGAAGACAGTCCTGCCTGGTTCTGATGCCCTTGGTGATGTGGGTCCTCTGGTGAGAGTCTAATCCTGGCTGGGTTCCTCACCATTCTGTGAGGTAGGCCCTCAGCTGTGAGGTCACTCCTGCCTGGCTGTTGCACGTCACCTTGGCGACATGGTCCCTCCATAGGGAATTGGTGCCTGCTTGGGGTCTCCTCCCCTTGGTAATGAGGGCCCTCTGGCATCAGGCCCTAATTTCTGGGTTCCCAAAATTCTCTGATGTGCGCCCTGTGGTGCGAGTACACTTCTGCCAAGTTCCCAACCACATGGGAATGTGGGCCTTCTGCTCTAAAGTCCCAACGGCTGGGTTGCTCACAGTTTCATGATGAGGGCCCTCTGTTTTGAGTTCAGTCAGGCCTGGATCCCATACTCTCGCTGCTCCTGGCCGCCTGCTGGGAGGTTCCAACTGCGGGATTCCTCACCTTTTTTACGCAATGGGCCCTCTGTTTTGAGGCTCCTCCTGCCTGCCTCACTCCCAGCCCCTTGGTGATGTGTGTCTTGTAGTTTGAGGCCACGTGTGCTGGGTCCGCACATTTCGGTGATGTGGCCCCACTGGTGTGAGGACACTCCTGCCTGGTTTCCATTCCCTTGGTGATGTGGGCCCTCTGGTGAGAGTCTGATCCTCTTTGGGTTCCTCACACTTTTGTGTGGTTGGCCCTCTGCTCTGAGGTCACTCCTGCCTGGCTGGCACACCCCGCATTGGCGACGTCGGCCCTCTGGTAGCAGTTGGAGCTTGCTGGGAGCCTCCTCTCCTCAGTGATGAGGGCCCTCTGGCGTCCGGCCCTAACTGCTGGGCTCCCCACATTTTCTGTTGTGTGCCCACTGGTGCGATGATACTCCTGCTTGCTTCCCTTCCCCATGGGGATGTGGGCCTTGTGCTCTGAGGTCACAACGGCTGGGTTGCTTACAGTATCACGATGAGGGCCCTCTGTTGTGAGTTCATCACTGCCTGGATCCCATAGCCTCGGTGCTCTGGGCCGCCTGCTGGGATGTTCCAACTGCTGGATTCCTCACCTTTTTATACAATGGGCCATGTGTTTTGAGGTTAATCCTGCCTGCCTCGCTCTGAGACCCATGGTGATGTGGGACTTCTGGTTTGAGGCCACATGTGCTGGGTACCTCAACTTTCGATGATGTGGCCCCATGGGTGTGAGGACACTCGTGCCTGATTCCCAGCCCCTTGCTTATGTGGGCACTCTGGTGAGTCTGATCATGACTGGGTTCCTTACCCTTCTGTGAGGTGGGCGCTCTGATGTGAGGTCACTCCTGCCTGAATGGCTCACGTCGCCTTGGCGACGTAGGCCCTCTGTTGGCCACTGAAGCATGCTGGGAGCCTCCTACCCTCTTTAATGAGGGCCCTGGAAGAAACACATATGCCCTTTTTGACCAAGTGCATCATTGTCGAAGTTCTGCCTCTTCTCCTATACTTTCAGAGGACTTCCTGTCTACCTCCTGAAATCGTATTCCTGGAATTCTGCCCCGCGTTCAAGTCCTCTTTGCAGCCTTACTTCAATATATTTTTGGACGATAGCTGTCATTTATAACTCTGCAGGTTTGTGAATTACAGTGCCCCTGAGCTCCATTCTTCAACTCGCTTTCTTGTGAGCTGGCCGCAAAACCGCAGGATTGCTTCAGGCCCTAATCTGGTTCCGGCACGGCATGTTGAGCCTTTGGCTAATTCCTCTTCCTGATGGGAAATGAGCGTTAAATTTGCTCGTGCAGACACCTACAGCTAATCTCTCATTGGTTCTCCCTATTCCTGTTCATCTTGCTCAGAAATTCCAAACTGTGCCAAACAGGAGGTTAAAGGCACTGACTCTCCAATTGGGGAAAGAGTTAGTAAAGTGTCTGGAATGGTAAAACCGAGTATGAGGGGAAGAAAACTGAGATGCATGTAAAAAGGTTTCCCGGTCACACGGTGGACCATATTCTGGGTTTCCCATGCGTGTTTTACCTGAAGGAAGAATCCCTTAAACCTGGAGAGGTGGGACCCATGCAATGGGTACCATGCAGTATGACTTCTAAGGGCCTGCATTTTCTCACCGAACCTCACCAATGCTATCAGCCCAAAGTGTCGAACCTTATGTCTCACTCAGCTCTAGGTGTAGATGTGGTAAATCCAGGTTGCATCACAAGCCCTGAATGAATTATTTAAGAATTGCTCTCTATTTCACTGTCATTGTGTTTGTTTTTGTAGTTTATTTTGATAATGGGATTTATCGGATTTTCTCTGCTGCCTTCATGCAGCTGTACACACACTTGATTCTCTTACGGAGACATATAAATCCATGGGTTTGAAGATTCTTACTAGTCATGTGTAATCCTAGGAGTTGAATATGGTGTGTTTAGTCCATTTCGTTGAGCAAGGTGTAGGTCTTGACTATTACATATTTGGCTTATGGAAAGGTATGTGTGCTAATTTCTATCTCTGGTTTTATGCAGCACCCCACCTCACCTTTCCCCATAAGCAAGCATAAGTTGGTTTTCTAAATTTGAGACCCTGTTCTGTTTTGTAATTCAGTTCATGTGTAGCCAAGTTTACATTCCGTGTATTAGTGATATCTTATGATGTTTCATTTTCTGTGTGACTTATTTCACTTAGAATCATCGTACCTGGATCCACTCAATATGCCGCGACGGGCCTGATGACATAGATTTCATTGGTGAGTGATATTCCATTGTACGTGCGTACCACAACTTCTTTATCCATTTTTTGCTTTCTCGGATATTTAACTTGTACCGTAGACGAGGTTCTTGTAAACAGTGCCGTCCCAAACTTTGGGGTGGCTCAGTCTTTTTGATTTTAATTTCCCTAAGCTATAGGACCATAAGTGGAAGTACCATAGGCTGTGTTGCTTTGTTTCCTACCTGTTTAAGGAAACACCATACACTTCTCCAGAGTGGCTGTTGGCAATTTACATCCCGCCCATACGCATAACAAGGCTCCCTGTTCTCCATGACCTTTCCTGCCTTTCAGGATTTTACTCTTTTTTCAGATGGCCCTTTTGACCACGGGGCAGTGAGACTTCATTGTAGTGCCGATTTCTTTTACACGCTTGCTTGGTTGGTCAAAAAGTGCGTTTGCTTTTTTTCCTGAATATATTCAGGAAAAAACGCATATGCACTTTTTAGCCAAGTGCATCATTGTCGACATTCTGCCTCTATTCCTATGCTTTAAGCGCAATTCCAGTCTACCCCCTGAAATCGTTTGCCTGAAATTCTGCCCCGCTTTCAAGTCCTCTTCGAAGACTTACTTCAGTACATTTTGGACGATAGCTGTCATTCATAACTCTGCAGGTTTGTGAATTACAGTGCCCCTGAGCTCCTTTCTGCAACTCGCTTCCATGTGAGCTGGCCGCCAAACCGCAGGATTGCTTCAGGCCCTAATCTTTTCCGGCAGGGCACGTTGAGTCTTTGGTTAATTCCTCTTCCTGGTGGGAAATGAGCATTCCATTTGCCCGTGCAGACACCTACAGCTAGTCTCTCATTGCTTCTCCCTATTCCTGTTCATCTTGTGCAGAAATTGCAAACTGTGCCAAACAGGAGGTTAAAGGCACTGACTCTCCAAGTGGGGAGAGTGTTAGTAAAGGGTCTGGAATGGTGAACCCGAGTACCAGGGGTGAAAACTGAGATGCATTTGAAAACGTTTCCCAATCACACGGTGGTCCATATTCTGGGTTTCCCATGCATGTTTTAGCTGAAGGAAGAATCCCTTAAAACTGGAGAGTGGGGACCCATAGAATGTGTACCATGCAGTATGACTTCAAAGGGTCTGCGTTGCTCACCGAACCTCAGCAATGCTATCAGCCCGAAGTGTCCGGCCTTATGTCTCACGCAGCTCAGTGTGTAGATGTGGTAAATCCAGGTTGCATCACAAGCCCTGAATGAATTATATAAGAATTGTTCTCTATTTCACTGTCATTGTGTTTTGTTTTTGAAATTTATTTTGATAATGGGATTTATCGGATTTTCATTGCTGCGTTTAGGCCACTGTACACACTCTTGATTTCCTTATGGAGACATATAAATCCATGGGTTTTAAGATTTTACTTGTCAGGTATCTTCCCAGGCGTTGAATATGGGGTGTTGAGTCCATTTCGTTGAGCAAGGAGTAGGGCTTGTCTATTATATATTTGGTTTATGGAACGGTATCTGTGCTAATTTCAATCTCTGGTTTTATGCAGCACCCCAACTCACCTTTCCCCATAAGCAAGCATCAGTTGGTTTTCTCAATTTGAGACCCTGTTCTGTTTTGTAATTCAGTTCATGTGTAGCCAAGTTTACATTCCGTGGATTAGTGATATCTTATGATGTTTCTTTTTCTGTGTGACTAATTTCTCGTAGAAACATCGTACCTGAATCCACTCATTATGCCGCTACGGGCCTGATGACGTAGATTTCATTGCTGAGTGATATTCCACTGTACGTGCGTACCACGACTCCTTTATCCATTTTTTGCTTTCTCGGATATTTAACTTGTACCGTAGAGGACGTTCTTGTAAACAGAGACGTCCCAAATTTTGGGGTGGCTGTGTCTTTTTGATTTTAATTTCCCTAAGCTATAGGACCATAAGTCGAAGTGCCATAGGCTGTGTTGTTTTGTTTCCTATGTGTCTCTGGAAACACCATACACTTCTCCAGAGTGGTTGTTGGCAATTTACATCCCGCCCATCAGCATAACAAGGCTCCCTGTTCTCCATGACCTGTCCTGCCTTTCCGGATTTTACAATTTTTTCAGATGGCCCTTTTGACCGGGGGGCAGTGAGACTTCATTGTAGTGCAGATTTCCTTTACACGCTTGCTTAGTTGGCCAAAAAGTGCGTATGCGTTTTTTCCTGAATGTATTCAGGAAAAAACGCATACGCCCTTTTTGGCCAAGTGCATCATTGTCGACATTTTGCTTCTTTTCCTATGCTTTAAGTGCAATTCCAGTCTACCCCTGAAATCGTGTTCCTGAAATTCTGCCCCGCTTTCAAGTCCTCTTCGAAGACTTACTTCAATACATTTTTGGACGATAGCTGTCATTCATAACTCTGCAGGTTTGTGAATTACAGTGCCCCTGAGCTCCTTTCTTCAACTCGCTTTCTTGTGAGCTGGCCACAAAACCGCAGGATTGCTTCAGGCCCTAATCTGTTTCCGGCAGAGCACCCTGAGCCTTTGTTTAATCCCTCTTCTTGGTGGGAAATGAGCATTCCTTTTGCCCGTGCAGACACCTACAGCTAGTCTCTCATTGGTTCTCCCTATTCCTGTACATCTTGCGCAGAAATTGCAAACTGTGCCAAACAGGAGGTTAAAGGCACTGACTCTCCAAGTGGGGAGAGTGTTAGTAAAGCGTCTGGAATGGTGAACCCGAGTACCAGGGGACGAAAACTGAGATGCATTTGAAAACGTTTCCCAATCACACGGTGGACCATACTCTGGGTTTCCCATGCATGTTTTAGCTGAAGGAAGAATCCCTTAAACCTGGAGAGTTTGGACCCATGGAATGGGTACCATGCAGTATGACTTCAAAGGGTCTGCGTTTGCTCACCGAACCTCAACAATGCTATCAGCACGAAGTGTCCAGCCTTATGTCTCACCCAGCTCTGGATGTAGATGTGGTAAATCCAGGTTGCATCACATGCCCTGAATGAATTATTTAAGAATTGCTCTCTATTTCACTCTCATTGTGTTTTGTTTTTCTAATTCATTTTGATAATGGGATTTATTGGATTTTCTCTGCTGCGTTCATGCAGCTGTACACACGCTTGATTGTCTTAAGGAGACATATAAATCCATGGGTTTGAAGATTCTTACTAGTCAGGTGTATTCCTAGGCGTTGAATATGAGGTGTTTAGTCCATTTCGTTGAGCAAGGCGTAGGTCTTGACTATTACATATTTGGCTTATGGAAAGGTATCTGTGCTAATTTCTATCTCTGCTTTTATGCAGCACCCCAACTCACTTTTCCCCTTAAGCAAGCATAAGTTGGTTTTCTAAATTTGAGACCCTGTTCTGTTTTGTAATTCAGTTCATGTGTAGCCAAGTTTACATTCCTTGTATTAGTGATAACTTATGATGTTTCATTTTCTGTGTGACTTATTTCACTTAGAATCATCGTACCTGAATCCACTCATTATGCCGCGACGGGCCTGATGAAATAGATTTCATTGGTGAGTGATATTCATTTGTACGTACGTACCACACTTCTTTATCCATTTTTCGCTTTCTGGGATATTTAACTTGTTCCGTAGACGAGGTTCTTGTAAACAGAGCCGTCCGACACTTTGGGGTGGCTGTCTGTTTTTGATTTTAATTTCCGTGATCTATAAGACCATAAGTGGAAGTGCCGTATTCTCCGTTGCTTTGTTTCTTAGGTGTTTCAGGAAACACCATACACTTCTCCAGAGTGGCTGTTGGCATTTACATCCCGCCCATCAGCATAACAAGGCTCCCTGTTCTCCATGGCCTGTCCTGTGTTTCTGGTTTTTACACTTTTTTCAGATGGCCCTTTTGACGAATGGGAAATGAGACTTCATTGTAGTGCGGATTTCCATTGCTCGAGTGCTTGGTTGGCCAAAAAGGGCATATGTGTTTTTTCCTGAATATATTCAGGAAAAAATGTTTACGCACTTTTGTCCAAGTGCATCACTGTCAAAGATCTGCCGCTTTTCACATGCTTTAAATGCAATTCCAATCTACCTCCTGAAATATGATTCCTGCAATTCTGCCTCGTTTTCAAGTCCTCTTTGCAGACTTACTTCAGTATATTTTTGCCAATAGCTGTCATTTATAACTCTGCAGGTTTGTGAATTACAGTGCCCGTGATTTCCTTTCTTAACTCGTTTCCTTGAAAACTGGCCACAGAACCGCAGGTTTGCTTCAGGCCGTAATCAGGGTCCGGCACGGCACTCTGAGACTTTGGTTCATTCCACTTCCTGGTGGGAAATTAGAGTTAAATGTGCCCCTCCAGACACCTGCCTCACTCCTAGCCCCTTGGTGATGTGTGTCCTCTGGTTTGAGGCCACATGTGCTGCGTTCCTCACCTTTGGCTGATGTGGCCCCACTGGTGTGAGGACACTCCTGCCTGGTTCCCATCCCCTTGGTGATGTGGGCCCTCCGGTGAGAGTCTGATCCTGGTTGGGTTCCTCACACTTCTGTGAGGTGGGCCCTCTTCTCTGAGGTCACTCCTGCCTGGCTGGTACACCCCGCCTTGGCGACGTCGGCCCTCTGGTGTGATTTGGTGCCTGCTGGGTGTCTCCTCCCCTCGGTAATGAGGGCCCTCTGGCGTCAGGCCCTAACTCCTGGGCTCCCAATATTTTCTTTTTTTTTTTTTTTTTTAAACATCTTTATTGGGGTATAATTGCTTTACAATTGTGTGTTAGTTTCTGATTTATAACAAAGTGAATCAGTTATACATATACATATGTTCCCATATGTCTTCCCTCTTGCATCTCCCTCCCTCCCACTCTCCCTATCCCACCCCTCCAGGCTGTCACAAAGCACCGAGCTAATATCCCTGTGCCTTGCGGCTGCTTCCCCCTAGCTATCTACCTTACTACGTTTGTTAGTGTGTATATGTCCATGACTCTCTCTCACCCTGTCAAAGCTCACCCTTCCCCCTCCCCATATCCTCAAGTCCGTTCTCCAGTAGGTCTGCGTCTTTATTCCTGTCTTACCCCTAGGTTCTTCATGACATTTTTTTTCCCCTTAAATTCCATATATATGCGTTAGCATACGGTATTTGTCTTTTTCTTTCTGACTTACTTCACTCTGTATGACAGACTCTAGGTCTATCCACCTCATTACAAATAGCTCAATTTCGTTTCTTTTTATGGCTGAGTAATATTCCATTGTATATATGTGCCACATCTTCTTTATCCATTCATCCGATGATGGGCGCTTAGGTTGTTTCCATCTCCGGGCTATTGTAAATAGAGCTGCAATGAACATTTTGGTACATGACTCTTTTTGAATTTTGGTTTTCTCAGGGTATATGCCCAGTAGTGGGATTGCTGGGTCATATGGTAATTCTATTTGTAGTTTTTTAAGGAACCTCCATACTGTTCTCCATAGTGGCTGAACCAATTCACATTCCCACCAGCAGTGCAAGAGTGTTCCCTTTTCTCCACACCCTCTCCAGCATTTATTGTTTCTAGATTTTTTGATGATGGCCATTCTGACTGGTGTGAGATGATATCTCATTGTAGTTTTGATTTGCATTTCTCTAATGATTAATGATGTTGAGCATTCTTTCATGTGTTTGTTGGCATTCTGTATATCTTCTTTGGAGAAATGTCTATTTAGGTCTTCTGCCCATTTTTGGATTGGGTTGTTTGTTTTTTTGTTATTGAGCTGCATGAGCTGCTTGTAAATTTTGGAGATTAAACCTTTGTCAGTTGCTTCATTTGCAAATATTTTCTCCCATTCTGAGGGTTGTCTTTTGGTCTTGATTATGGTTTCCTTTGCTGTGCAAAAGCTTTGAAGTTTCATTAGGTCCCATTTGTTTATTTTTTTTTTATTTCCATTACTCTAGGAGGTGGGTCAGAAAGGATCTTGCTGTGATTTATGTCATAGAGTGTTCTGCCTATGTTTTCCTCTAAGAGTTTGATAGTTTCTGGCCTTACATTTAGGTCTTTAATCCATTTTGAGCTTATTTTTGTGTATGGTGTTAGGGAGTGATCTAATCTCATACTTTTACATGTACCTGTCCAGTTTTCCCAGCACCATTTATTGAAGAGGCTGTCCTTTCTCCACTGTACATTCCTGCCACCTTTATCAAAGATAAGGTGTCCATATGTGCGTGGGTTTATCGCTGGGCTTTCTATCCTGTTCCATTGATCTATATTTCTGTTTTTGTGCCAGTACCATACTGTCTTGATTACTGTAGCTTTGTAGTATAGTCTGAAGTCAGGGAGCCTGATTCCTCCAGCTCCTTTTTCCGTTCTCAAGATTGCTTTGGCTATTCGGGGTCTTTTGTGTTTCCATACAAATTGTGAAATTTTTTGTTCTAGTTCTGTGAAAAATGCCAGTGGTAGTTTGATAGGGATTACATTGAATCTGTAGATTGCTTTGGGTAGTAGAGTCATTTTCACAATGTTGATTCTTCCCATCCAAGAACATGGTATATCTCTCCATCTATTTGTATCATCTTTAATTTCTTTCATCAGTGTCTTATAATTTTCTGCATACAGGTCTTTCGTCTCCTTAGGTAGGTTTATTCCTAGATATTTTATTCTTTTTGTTGCAATGGTAAATGGGAGTGTTTTCTTGATTTCACTTTCAGATTTTTCATCATTAGTATATAGGAATGCCAGAGATTTCTGTGCATTAACTTTGTATCCTGCTACTTTACCAAATTCATTGATTAGCTCTAGTAGTTTTCTGGTAGCATCTTTAGGATTCTCTATGTATAGTATCATGTCATCTGCAAACAGTGACAGCTTTACTTCTTCTTTTCCGATTTGGATTCCTTTTATTTCCTTTTCTTCTCTGATTGCTGTGGCTAAAACTTCCAAAACTATGTTGAATAAGAGTGGTGAGAGTGGGCAACCTTGTCTTGTTCCTGATCTTAGTGGAAATGCTTTCAGTTTTTCACCATTGAGGATGATGTTTGCTGTGGGCTTGTCATATATGGCCTTTATTATGTTGAGGAAAGTTCCCTCTAGGCCTACTTTCTGCAGGGTTTTTAGCATAAATGGGTGTTGAATTTTGTCAAAAGCTTTCTCTGCATCTATTGAGATGATCATATGGTTTTTCTCTTTCAATTTGTTAATATGGTTTATCACATTGATAGATTTGCGTATATTGAAGAATCCTTGCATTCCTGGAATAAACCCCACTTGATCATGGTGTATGATCCTTTTAATGTGCTGTTGGATTCTGTTTGCTAGTATTTTGTTGAGGATTTTTGCATCTATGTTCATCAGTGATATTGGCCTGTAGTTTTCTTTCTTTGTGACATCCTTGTCTGGTTTTGGTATCAAGGTGATGGTGGCCTCGTAGAAGGAATTTGGGAGTGTTCCTCCCTCTGCTATATTTTGGAAGAGTTTGAGAAGGATAGGTGTTAGCTCTTCTCTAAACGTTTGATAGAATTCACCTGTGAAGCCATCTGGTCCTGGGCTTTTGTTTGTTGGAAGATTTTTAATGACAGTTTCAATTTCAGTGCTTGTGATTGGTCTGTTCATATTTTCTATTTCTTCCTGATTCAGTCTTGGCAGGTTGTGCATTTCTAAGAATTTGTCCATTTCTTCCAGATTGTCCATTTTATTGGCATAGAGTTGCTTGTAGTAATCTCTTATGATTTTTTTTATTTCTGCAGTGTCAGTTGTTACTTCTCCTTTTTCATTTCTAATTCTATTGATTTGAGTCTTCTCCCTTTTTTTCTTGATGAGTCTGGCTAGTGGTTTATCTATTTTGTTTATCTTCTCAAAGAACCAGCTTTTAGTTTTATTGATCTTTGCTATCGTTTCCTTCATTTCTTTTTCATTTATTTCTGATCTGATTTTTATGATTTCTTTCCTTCTGCTAGCTTTGGGGTTTTTTTGTTCTTCTTTCTCTAATTGCTTGAGGTGCAAGGTTAGGTTGTTTATTCGAGATGTTTCCTGCTTCTTAAGGTGGGCTTGTATTGCTATAAACTTCCCCCTTAGAACTGCTTTTGCTGCATCCCATAGGTTTTGGGTCGTTGTGTCTCCATTGTCATTTGTTTCTAGGTATTTTTTTATTTCCTCTTTGATTTCTTCAGTGATCACTTCATTATTAAGTAGTGTATTGTTTAGCTTCCATGTGTTTGTATTTTTTACAGATCTTTTCCTGTAATTGATATCTAGTCTCATGGCGTTGTGGTCAGAAAAGATACTTGATACAATTTCAATTTTCTTAAATTTACCAAGGCTTGATTTGTGACCCAAGATATGATCTATCCTGGAGAATGTTCCATGAGCACTTGAGAAAAATGTGTATTCTGTTGTTTTTGGATGGAGTGTCCTATAAATATCAATTAAGTCCATCTTGTTTAATGTATCATTTAAAGCTTGTGTTTCCTTATTTATTTTCATTTTGGATGATCTGTCCATGGGTGAAAGTGGGGTGTTAAAGTCCCCTACTATGAATGTGTTACTGTCAATCTCCCCTTTTATGGCTGTTAGTATTTGCCTTATGTATTGAGGTGCTCCTATGTTGGGTGCATAAATATTTACAATTGTTATATCTTCTTCTTGAATCGATCCCTTGATCATTATGTAGTGTCCTTCTTTGTCTCTTGTAATAGTCCTTATTTTAAAGTCTATTTTGTCTGATATGAGAATTGCTACTCCAGCTTTCTTTTGGTTTCCATTTGCATGGAATATCTTTTTCCATCCCCTTATTTTCAGTCTGTATGTGTCTCTAGGTCTGAAGTGGGTCTCTTGTAGACAGCATATATAAGGGTCTTGTTTTTGTATCCATTCAGCCAATCTGTGTCTTTTGGTGGGAGCATTTAGTCCATTTACATTTAAGGTAATTATCGATATGTATGTTCCTATTCCCATTTTCTATATTGTTTTGGGTTCGTTATTATAGGTCTTTTCCTTCTCTTGTGTTCCTTGTCTAGAGAAGTTCCTTTAGCATTTGCTGTAAAGCTGGTTTGGTGGTGCTAAACTCTCTCAGCTTTTGCTTGTCTGTAAAGGTTTTAATTTCTCCATCAAATCTGAATGAGATCCTTGCTGGGTAAAGTAGCCTTGGTTGCAGGTTTTTCTCCTTCATCACTTTCAGTATGTCCTGCCACTCCCTTCTGGCTTGTAGGGTTTCTGCTGAGAGATCAGCTGTTAACCTTATGGGGATTCCCTTGTGTGTTATTTGCTGTTTTTCCCTTGCTGCTTTTAATATGCTTTCTTTGTATTTAATTTTTGACAGTTTGATTAATATGTGTCTTGGCGTATTTCTCCTTGTATTTATCCTGTATGGGACTCTCTGTGCTTCCTGGACTTGATTAACTATTTCCTTTCCCATATTAGGGAAGTTTTCAACTATAATCTCTTCAAATATTTTCTCAGTCCCTTTCTTTTTCTCTTCTTCTTCTGGAACCCCTATAATTCGAATGTTGGTGCGTTTAATGTTGTCCCAGAGGTCTCTGAGACTGTCCTCAGTTCTTTTCATTCTTTTTTCTTTATTCTGCTCTGCAGTAGTTATTTCCACTATTTTATCTTCCAGGTCACTTATCCGTTCTTCTGCCTCAGTTATTCTGTTATTGATCCCATCTAGAGTACTTTTAATTTCATTTATTGCGTTGTTCATCATTGCTTGTTTCACCTTTATTTCTTCTAGGTCCTTGTTAACTGCTTCTTGCATTTTGTCCATTCTACTTCCAAGATTTCGGATCATCCTTACTATCATTATTCTGAATTCTTTTTCAGGTAGACTGCCTATTTCCTCTTCATTTGTTAGGTCTGGTGCATTTTTATCTTGCTCCTTCATCTGCTGTGTGTTTTTCTGTCTTCTCATTTTGCTTATCTTACTGTGTTTGGGGTCTCCTTTTTGCAGGCTGCACGTTCGTAGTTCCCGTTGTTTTTGATGTCTGTCTCCAGTGGCTAAGGTTGTTTCAGTGGGTTGTGTAGGCTTCCTGGTGGAGGGGACTAGTGCCTGTGTTGTGGTGGATGAGGCTGGATCTTGTCTCTCTAGTGGGCAGGTTCACGTCTGGTGGTGTGTTTTGGGGTGTCTGTGGCCTTATTATGATTTTAGGCAGCCTCTCTGCTAATGGGTGGGGTTGTGTTCCTGTTTTGCTAGTTGTTTGGCATAGGTTGTCTAGCACTGTGGCTTGCTGGTCGTTGAGTGAAGCTGGGTGCTGGTGTTAAGATGGAGGTCACTGGGAGATTTCCACCATTTAATATTATGTGGAGCTGGGAGGTCTCTTTTGACCAGTGTCCTGAAGTTGGCTCTCCTACCTCAGAGGCAGAGCCCTGACTCCTGGCTGGAGCACCAAGAGCCTTTCATCCACACGGCTCAGAATAAAAGGGAGAAAAAGTAGAGAGAATTAGTAGATGTATGAGGAAAGAAAGAAGGAAAGGAGGAAAGGAAGGAAGGAAGAAAGAAGCAAAGAAGGAAAGAAAGGAGGGAGAGAGGGAGGAAGGAAGGAAGGAAGGAAGGAAGGAGGGAAAGAAGGAAAAAAGACAGAAAGAAAGAAGATACAGTAAAAATAAAATAAAGTATAATATATTTATTGAATTAAAAAATATTTAGAAAAAAAAAAAAAAGAGGGATGGATAGAACCTTAGGACAAATGTTGGAAGCAAAGCTATACAGAGAAAATCTTATACAGAAGCATACACATACACCTTCACAAAAAGAGGTAAAGGGGGAAAAATCATAAATCTTGCTCTCAGAGACCACCTCCTCAATTTGGGGTGATTCGTTGTCTAAAGGAGGGAAGGACGGAAAGAAAGAAAGAAAGAAAGAAGGAACGACGGTAAAGTATAATAAAGTTATTACAATTAAAATTATTGAGAAAAAAAATTTTTTTTTTTAAAAACCATGGACGGATAGAGCCCTAGGACAAATGGTGGAAGCAAGAGTATACAGACAAGATCTCACACATAAGCATACACGTACACATTCACAAAAAGAGGAAAAGGGAAAAAAATCATAGATCTCGCTCCTAAATTCCACCTCTTCAATTTGGGATCATTTCTTGTCTATTCAGGTATTCCACAGATGCAGGGTATATCAAGTTGATTGTGGAGCTTTAATCCGCTGCTTCTGAGGCTGCTGGGGGAGATTTCCCTTTCTCTTCTTTGTTCTCACAGCTCACAGGAGCTCAGCTTTGGATTTGGCCCTGCCTCTGCGTGTAGGTCGCTGGAGGGCGTCTGTTTTTTGCTCAGACAGGAAAGGGTTAAAGGGGCCGCTAATTCGGGGGCTCAGGCTCACTCAGGCCGGGGGTGAGGGGGGGGAAGGAGGGGCACTGCGTGCGGGGCGGGCCTGCGGCGTCAGAGGCGGCGTGACGTTGCGGCAGAGGCCGGCGTGACGTTGCACCAGCCTGAGGCCCGCCGTGCGTTCTCCCGGGGAAGTTGTCCCTGGTTCCCGGGAACCTGGCAGTGGCGGGCTGCACAGGCTCCGCGGAAGAGGGGTGTGGAGGTTCCCGGGAACCTGGCAGGGGCGGGCTGCACAGGGCCCTTGGTGGCGGCAGCAGCAGCCCTAGCGTCTCCCGCCCATCTCTGGGGTCCGCGCTATTAGCCGCGGCTCGCGCCCGTCTCTGGGGTTCGCGCTTTTAGCCGCGGCTCGCGCCCGTCTCTGGGGTTCGCGCTTTTAGCCGCGGCTCGCGCCCGTCTCTGGAGTTCCTTTAAGCAGCGCTCTTAAGCCCCTCTCCTCGCGCACCAGGAAACAAAGAGGGAAGAAAAAGTCTCTTGCCTCTTCGGCAGGTGCAGGCTTTTCCCCGAACTCCCTCCTGGCTAGTCGTGGTGCACTAACCCCTTCAGGCTATGTTCAAGCCGCCAACCCCAGTCCTCTCCCTGCGCTCCTTCCAAAACCAAAACCCGAGCTTCAGCTCGCAGCCCCGCCCGCCCGGGCGGGTGAGCAGACAAGCCCCTCGGGCTGGTGAGTGCTGGTCGGCACCGATCCTCTGTGCGGGAATCTCCCCGCTTTGCCCTCCGCACCCGTCGCTGTGCACTACTCCTCGGTCCCGAAGCCCCCCCCTCCGCCTCCCGCAGTCTCCGCCCGCGGAGGGGCTTCCAAGTGTGTGGAAACTTTTCCTCCTTCACAGCTCCCTCCTACTGGGGCAGGTGCCGTCCTTATTCTTTTGTCTCTGTTTTTTCTTTTGCCCTACCCAGGTACGTGGGGAGTTTCTTGCCTTTTGGGACGTCTGAGGTCTTCTGCCAGCCTTCAGTAGGTGTTCTGTAGGAGTTGTTCCACGTGTAGATGTATTTCTGGTGTATCCGTGGGGAGGAAGGCGATCTCCGCGTCTTACTCTTCCGCCATCTTCAAGGTCCCCCCTCTGTGTTTTGTTTTTGAAATTAATTTTGATAATGGGATTTTTCGGATCTTCACTGCTGCATTTAGGCCGTTGTACACATGCTTGATTTCCTTATGGAGACATATAAATCCATGGGTTTTAAGATTCTTAATTGTCAGGTATCTTCCCAGGCGTTGAATATGGGGTGTTGAGTCCATTTCGTTGAGCAAGGAGTAGGTCTTGTCTATTATATATTTGGCTTATGGAACGGTATCTGTGCTAATTTCAATCTCTGGTTTTATGCAGCACCCCAACTCACCTTTCCCCATAAGCAAGCATAAGTTGGTTTTCTAAAGTTGAAACCCTGTCCTGTTTTGTAATTCATTTCACGTGTAGCCAAGTTTACATTCCGTGTATTAGTGATATCTTATGATGTTTCTTTTTCTGTGTGACTTATTTCTCGTAGAATCATCGTACCTGAATCCACTCATTATGCCGCTACGGGCCTGATGACGTAGATTTCATTGCTGAGTGATATTCCATTGTACGTACGTACCACAATTTCTTTATCCATTTTTTGCTTTCTCGGATATTTAACTTGTACCGTAGACGAGGTTTTTGTAAACAGAGCCGTTCCAAACTTTGGGGTTGCTTTGTGTTTTTGATTTTAATTTCCCTAAGCTGTCGGACCATAAGTGGAAGTGCCATAGGCTCCGTTGCTTTGTTTTTTAGGCGTTTCAGGAAACACCATACACTTCTCCAGAGTGGCTGTTGGCAATTTACATCCCGCCCATCAGCATAACAAGGCTCCCTGTTCTCCATGACCTGTCCTGCCTTTCTGGATTTTAAACTTTTTTCAGATGGCCCTTTTGACCGGGGGGCAGTGAGACTTCATTGTAGTGCAGATTTCCTTTACACGCTTGCTTGGTTGTCCAAAAACGGCATATGCGTTTTTTCCTGAATATATTCAGGAAAAAACGCATACGCTCTTTTTGGCCAAGTGCATCATTGTCGACATTCTGCCTCGTTTCCTATGCTGTAAGTGCAATTCCAGTCTGCCCCCTGAAATAGTTTTCCTGAAATTCTGTCCCGCTTTCAAGTCCTCTTCGAAGACTTACTTCAGTACATTTTTGGATGATAGCTGTCATTCATAACTCTGCAGTTTTGTGAATTATGGTGTCCCAGAGCTCCTTTCTTCAACTCGCTTTCTTGTGAGCTGGCCGCAAAACTGCAGGATTGCTTCAGGGACTAATCTGTTTCCGGCAGGGCACGCTGAGCCTTTGGTAAGTTCCTTTTCCTGGTGGTAAATGAGCATTCCAATTGCCCGTGCAGACAACTACAGCTAGTCTCTCATTGGTTCTCCCTATTCCTGTTCATCTTGCGCAGAAATTGCAAACTGTGCCAAACAGGAGGTTAAAGGCACTGACTCTCCAAGTGGGGATAGTGTTAGTAAAGCGTCTGGAATGGTGAACCCGAGTACCAGGGGACGAAAACTGAGATGCATTTGAAAACGTTTCCCAATCACACGGTGGACCATACTCTGGGTTTCCCACGCATGTTTTACCTGAAGGAAGAATCCCTTAAACATGGAGATTTGGGACCCATGGAATGGATACCATGCAGGGTGACTTCAAAGGGTCTGCGTTTGCTCACCAAACCTCACCAATGCTATCAGCCCGAAGTGTCCAGCCTTATGTCTCACCCAGCTCTGGGTGTAGATGTGGTAAATCCAGGTTGCATCACAAGCCCTGAATGAATTATTTAAGAATTGCTCTCTATTTCACTGTCATTGTGTTTTGTTTTTGAAATTTATTTTGATAATGGGATTTATCGGATTTTCACTGCTGCGTTTAGGCCGCTGTACACTCGCTTGATTCCCTTATGGAGACATATAAATCCATGGCTTTTAAGATTCTTACTTGTCAGGTATCTTGCAAGGCGTTGAATATGGGGTGTTGAGTCCATTTCGTTGAGCAAGGAGTAGGTCTTGTCTATTATATATTTGGCTTATGGAACGGTATCTGTGCTAATTTCAATCTCTGGTTTTATGCAGCACCCCAACTCACCTTTCCCCATAAGCAAGCATAAGTTGTTTTTCTCAATTTGAGACCCTGTTCTGTTTTGTAATTCAGTTCATGTGTAGCCAAGTTTACATTCCGTGTATTAGTGATATCTTATGATGTTTCTTTTTCTGTGTGACTTATTTCTCGTAGAATCATCGTACCTGAATCCACTCATTATGCCGCTACGGGCCTGATGACGTAGATTTCATTGCTGAGTGATATTCCATTGTACGTGCGTACCACAACTGCTTTATACAGTTTTTGCTTTCTCGGATATTTAACTTGTACCGTAGACGAGGTTCTTGTAAACAGAGCCGTCCCAAACTTTGGGGTGGCTGTGTTTTTGATTTTAATTTCCCTAAGCTATAGGACCATAAGTGGAAGTGCCATAGCCTGTGTTGCTTTGTTTCCTACGTGTTTCAGGAAACACCATAAACTTCTCCAGAGTGGCTGTTGGCAATTTACATCACGCCCATCAGCATAACAAGGCTCCCTGTTCTCCATGACCTGTCGTGCCTTTCTGGATTTTACACATTTTTCAGATGGCCCTTTTGACCGGGGGGCAGTGAGACTTCATTGTAGTGCAGATTTCCTTTAAACACTTGCTTCGTTGGCAAAAAAGTGCGTATGCGTTTTTATCTGAATATAATCAGGAAAAACCGCATACGCCCTTTATGGCCAAGTGCATCATTGTCGACATTCTGCCTCTTTTCGTATGCTTTAAGTGCAATTCCTGTCTACCCCTTGAAATCGTTTTCCTGAAATTCTGCCCCGCTTTCATGTCCTCTTCGAAGACTTACTTCAATACACTTTTGGACGATAGCTGTCATTCATAACTCTGCAGGTTTGTGAATTGCAGTGCCCCTGAGCTCCTTTCTTCAACTCTCTTTCTTGTGAGCTGGCCGCAAAACCGCAGGATTGCTTCAGGCCATAATCTCTTTCCGGGGGGGAACGCTGAGCCTTTGTTTAATTCCACTTCCTGGTCGGAAATGAGCGTTCCATTTGCCCGTGCAGGCACCTACAGCTAGTCTCTCATTGGTTCTCCCTATTCCTGTACATCTTGCGCAGAAATTGCAAACTGTGCCAAACAGGAGGTTAATGGCACTGACTCTCCAAGTGGGGAGAGTGTTAGTAAAGCGTCTGGAATGATGAACCCGAGTACCAGGGGACGAAAACTGAGATGCATTTGAAAACGTTTCCCGCTCACACAGTGCACTGTACTGTGGGTTTCCCATGCATGTTTTAGCTGAAGGAAGAATCCCTTAAACCTGGAGAGTTGGGACCCATGGAATGGGTACCATGCAGTATGACTTCAAAGGGTCTGCGTTTGCTCACCGAACCTCACCAATGCTATCAGCCCGAAGTGTCCAGCCTTATGTCTCACCCAGCTCTGGGTGTAGATGTGGTAAATCCAGGTTGCATCACAAGCCCTGAATGAATTATTTAAGAATTGCTCTCTATTTCACTGTCATTGTGTTTTGTTTTTGAAATTCATTTTGATAATGGGATTTATCGGATGTTCACTGCTGCGTTTAGGCCGCTGTACACACGCTTGATTTCCTTATGGAGACATATAAATCCATGGGTTTTAAGATTCTTACTTGTCAGGTATCTTCCCAAGCGTTGAATATGGGTTGTTGAGTCCATTTCGTTGAGCAAGGAGTAGGTCTGGTCTATTATATATTTGCCTTATGAAACGGTATCTGTGCTAATTTCAATCTCTGGTTTTATGCAGCACCCCAACTCACCTTTCCCCATAAGCAAGCATAAGTTGTTTTTCTCAATTTGAGACCCTGTTCTGTTTTGTAATTCAGTTCATGTGTAGCCAAGTTTACATTCCGTGTATTAGTGATATCTTATGATGTTTCTTTTTCTGTGTGACTTATTTCTCGTAGAATCATCGTACCTGAATCCACTCATTATGCCGCAATGGGCCTGATGACGTAGATTTCATTGCTGAGTGATATTCCATTGTACGTGCGTACCACAACATCTTTATGCATTTTTTGCTTTCTGGGATATTTAACTTCTACCGTAGACGAGGTTGTTGTAAACAGAGCCGTCCCAAATTTTGGGGTGGCTGTGTGTTTTTGATTTTAATTTCCCTAAGCTATAGGACCATAAGTGGACGTGCCATAGGCTGTGTTGCTTTGTTTCCTACCTGTTTCAGGAAATACCATACACTTCTCCAGAGTGGTTGTTGGCAATTTACATCCCGCCCATCAGCATAACAAGGCTCCCTGTTCTCCATGACCTGTCCTGCCTTTCTGGATTTTACACATTTTTCAGATGGCCCTTTTGACCGGGGGGCAGTGAGACTTCATTGTAGTGCAGATTTCCTTTACACGCTTGCTTGGTTGGCCAAAAAGGGCATATGTGTTTTTTCCTGAATATATTCAGGAAAAAATGTTTACGCACTTTGGTCCAAGTGCATCACTGTCAAAGATCTGCCGCTTTTCACATGCTTTAAATGCAATTCCAATCTACCTCCTGAAATATGATTCCTGCAATTCTGCCTCGTTTTCAAGTCCTCTTTGCAGACTTACTTCCATATATTTTTGCCAATAGCTGTCATTTATAACTCTGCAGGTTTGTGAATTACAGTGCCCGTGGTTTCCTTTCTTAACTCGTTTCCTTGAAAACTGGCCACAGAACCGCAGGTTTGCTTCAGGCCGTAATCAGGGTCTGGCACGGCACTCTGAGACTTTGGTTCATTCAACTTCCTGGTGGGAAATTACAGTTAAATGTGCCCCTCCAGACACCTGCCTCACTCCTAGCCCCTTGGTGCTGTGTGTCCTCTGGTTTGAGGCCACATGTGCTGCGTTCCTCACCTTTGGCTGATGTGGCCCCACTGGTGTGAGGACACTCCTGCCTGGTTCCCATTCCCTTGGTGATGTGGGCCCTCCGGTGAGAGTCTGATCCTGGTTGGGTTCCTCACACTTCTGTGAGGTGGGCCCTCTTCTCTGAGGTCACTCCTGCCTGGCTGGTACACCCCGCCTTGGCGACGTCGGCCCTCTGGTGTGATTTGGTGCCTGCTGGGTGTCTCCTCCCCTCGGTAATGAGGGCCCTCTGGCGTCAGGCCCTAACTCCTGGGCTCCCAATATTTTCTTTTTTTTTTTTAAACATCTTTATTGGGGTATAATTGCTTTACAATTGTGTGTTAGTTTCTGCTTTATAATAAAGTGAATCAGTTATACATATACATATGTTCCCATATGTCTTCCCTCTTGCGTCTCCCTCCCTCCCACTCTCCCTATCCCACCCCTCCAGGCTGTCACAAAGCACCGAGCTAATATCCCTGTGCCTTGCGGCTGCTTCCCCCTAGCTATCTACCTTACTACGTTTGTTAGTGTGTATATGTCCATGACTCTCTCTCACCCTGTCAAAGCTCACCCTTCCCCCTCCCCATATCCTCAAGTCCGTTCTCCAGTAGGTCTGCGTCTTTATTCCTGTCTTACCCCTAGGTTCTTCATGACATTTTTTTTCCCCTTAAATTCCATATATATGCGTTAGCATACGGTATTTGTCTTTTTCTTTCTGACTTACTTCACTCTGTATGACAGACTCTAGGTCTATCCACCTCATTACAAATAGCTCAATTTCGTTTCTTTTTATGGCTGAGTAATATTCCATTGTATATATGTGCCACATCTTCTTTATCCATTCATCCGATGATGGGCGCTTAGGTTGTTTCCATCTCCGGGCTATTGTAAATAGAGCTGCAATGAACATTTTGGTACATGACTCTTTTTGAATTATGGTTTTCTCAGGGTATATGCCCAGTAGTGGGATTGCTGGGTCATATGGTAATTCTATTTGTAGTTTTTTAAGGAACCTCCATACTGTTCTCCATAGTGGCTGAACCAATTCACATTCCCACCAGCAGTGCAAGAGTGTTCCCTTTTCTCCACACCCTCTCCAGCATTTATTGTTTCTAGATTTTTTGATGATGGCCATTCTGACTGGTGTGAGATGATATCTCATTGTAGTTTTGATTTGCATTTCTCTAATGATTAATGATGTTGAGCATTCTTTCATGTGTTTGTTGGCATTCTGTATATCTTCTTTGGAGAAATGTCTATTTAGGTCTTCTGCCCATTTTTGGATTGGGTTGTTTGTTTTTTTGTTATTGAGCTGCATGAGCTGCTTGTAAATTTTGGAGATTAAACCTTTGTCAGTTGCTTCATTTGCAAATATTTTCTCCCATTCTGAGGGTTGTCTTTTGGTCTTGATTATGGTTTCCTTTGCTGTGCAAAAGCTTTGAAGTTTCATTAGGTCCCATTTGTTTATTTTTGTTTTTATTTCCATTACTCTAGGAGGTGGGTCAGAAAGGATCTTGCTGTGATTTATGTCATAGAGTGTTCTGCCTATGTTTTCCTCTAAGAGTTTGATAGTTTCTGGCCTTACATTTAGGTCTTTAATCCATTTTGAGCTTATTTTTGTGTATGGTGTTAGGGAGTGATCTAATCTCATACTTTTACATGTACCTGTCCAGTTTTCCCAGCACCATTTATTGAAGAGGCTGTCCTTTCTCCACTGTACATTCCTGCCACCTTTATCAAAGATAAGGTGTCCATATGTGCGTGGGTTTATCGCTGGGCTTTCTATCCTGTTCCATTGATCTATATTTCTGTTTTTGTGCCAGTACCATACTGTCTTGATTACTGTAGCTTTGTAGTATAGTCTGAAGTCAGGGAGCCTGATTCCTCCAGCTCCTTTTTCCGTTCTCAAGATTGCTTTGGCTATTCGGGGTCTTTTGTGTTTCCATACAAATTGTGAAATTTTTTGTTCTAGTTCTGTGAAAAATGCCAGTGGTAGTTTGATAGGGATTGCATTGAATCTGTAGATTGCTTTGGGTAGTAGAGTCATTTTCACAATGTTGATTCTTCCCATCCAAGAACATGGTATATCTCTCCATCTATTTGTATCATCTTTAATTTCTTTCATCAGTGTCTTATAATTTTCTGCATACAGGTCTTTCGTCTCCTTAGGTAGGTTTATTCCTAGATATTTTATTCTTTTTGTTGCAATGGTAAATGGGAGTGTTTTCTTGATTTCACTTTCAGATTTTTCATCATTAGTATATAGGAATGCCAGAGATTTCTGTGCATTAACTTTGTATCCTGCTACTTTACCAAATTCATTGATTAGCTCTAGTAGTTTTCTGGTAGCATCTTTAGGATTCTCTATGTATAGTATCATGTCATCTGCAAACAGTGACAGCTTTACTTCTTCTTTTCCGATTTGGATTCCTTTTATTTCCTTTTCTTCTCTGATTGCTGTGGCTAAAACTTCCAAAACTATGTTGAATAAGAGTGGTGAGAGTGGGCAACCTTGTCTTGTTCCTGATCTTAGTGGAAATGCTTTCAGTTTTTCACCATTGAGGATGATGTTTGCTGTGGGCTTGTCATATATGGCCTTTATTATGTTGAGGAAAGTTCCCTCTATGCCTACTTTCTGCAGGGTTTTTAGCATAAATGGGTGTTGAATTTTGTCAAAAGCTTTCTCTGCATCTATTGAGATGATCATATGGTTTTTCTCTTTCAATTTGTTAATATGGTTTATCACATTGATAGATTTGCGTATATTGAAGAATCCTTGCATTCCTGGAATAAACCCCACTTGATCATGGTGTATGATCCTTTTAATGTGCTGTTGGATTCTGTTTGCTAGTATTTTGTTGAGGATTTTTGCATCTATGTTCATCAGTGATATTGGCCTGTAGTTTTCTTTCTTTGTGACATCCTTGTCTGGTTTTGGTATCAAGGTGATGGTGGCCTCGTAGAAGGAATTTGGGAGTGTTCCTCCCTCTGCTATATTTTGGAAGAGTTTGAGAAGGATAGGTGTTAGCTCTTCTCTAAACGTTTGATAGAATTCACCTGTGAAGCCATCTGGTCCTGGGCTTTTGTTTGTTGGAAGATTTTTAATGACAGTTTCAATTTCAGTGCTTGTGATTGGTCTGTTCATATTTTCTATTTCTTCCTGATTCAGTCTTGGCAGGTTGTGCATTTCTAAGAATTTGTCCATTTCTTCCAGATTGTCCATTTTATTGGCATAGAGTTGCTTGTAGTAATCTCTTATGATTTTTTTTATTTCTGCAGTGTCAGTTGTTACTTCTCCTTTTTCATTTCTAATTCTATTGATTTGAGTCTTCTCCCTTTTTTTCTTGATGAGTCTGGCTAGTGGTTTATCTATTTTGTTTATCTTCTCAAAGAACCAGCTTTTAGTTTTATTGATCTTTGCTATCGTTTCCTTCATTTCTTTTTCATTTATTTCTGATCTGATTTTTATGATTTCTTTCCTTCTGCTAGCTTTGGGGTTTTTTTGTTCTTCTTTCTCTAATTGCTTGAGGTGCAAGGTTAGGTTGTTTATTCGAGATGTTTCCTGCTTCTTAAGGTGGGCTTGTATTGCTATAAACTTCCCCCTTAGAACTGCTTTTGCTGCATCCCATAGGTTTTGGGTCGTTGTGTCTCCATTGTCATTTGTTTCTAGGTATTTTTTTATTTCCTCTTTGATTTCTTCAGTGATCACTTCATTATTAAGTAGTGTATTGTTTAGCTTCCATGTGTTTGTATTTTTTACAGATCTTTTCCTGTAATTGATATCTAGTCTCATGGCGTTGTGGTCAGAAAAGATACTTGATACAATTTCAATTTTCTTAAATTTACCAAGGCTTGATTTGTGACCCAAGATATGATCTATCCTGGAGAATGTTCCATGAGCACTTGAGAAAAATGTGTATTCTGTTGTTTTTGGATGGAGTGTCCTATAAATATCAATTAAGTCCATCTTGTTTAATGTATCATTTAAAGCTTGTGTTTCCTTATTTATTTTCATTTTGGATGATCTGTCCATGGGTGAAAGTGGGGTGTTAAAGTCCCCTACTATGAATGTGTTACTGTCAATCTCCCCTTTTATGGCTGTTAGTATTTGCCTTATGTATTGAGGTGCTCCTATGTTGGGTGCATAAATATTTACAATTGTTATATCTTCTTCTTGAATCGATCCCTTGATCATTATGTAGTGTCCTTCTTTGTCTCTTGTAATAGTCCTTATTTTAAAGTCTATTTTGTCTGATATGAGAATTGCTACTCCAGCTTTCTTTTGGTTTCCATTTGCATGGAATATCTTTTTCCATCCCCTTATTTTCAGTCTGTATGTGTCTCTAGGTCTGAAGTGGGTCTCTTGTAGACAGCATATATAAGGGTCTTGTTTTTGTATCCATTCAGCCAATCTGTGTCTTTTGGTGGGAGCATTTAGTCCATTTACATTTAAGGTAATTATCGATATGTATGTTCCTATTCCCATTTTCTATATTGTTTTGGGTTCGTTATTATAGGTCTTTTCCTTCTCTTGTGTTCCTTGTCTAGAGAAGTTCCTTTAGCATTTGCTGTAAAGCTGGTTTGGTGGTGCTAAACTCTCTCAGCTTTTGCTTGTCTGTAAAGGTTTTAATTTCTCCATCAAATCTGAATGAGATCCTTGCTGGGTAAAGTAGCCTTGGTTGCAGGTTTTTCTCCTTCATCACTTTCAGTATGTCCTGCCACTCCCTTCTGGCTTGTAGGGTTTCTGCTGAGAGATCAGCTGTTAACCTTATGGGGATTCCCTTGTGTGTTATTTGCTGTTTTTCCCTTGCTGCTTTTAATATGCTTTCTTTGTATTTAATTTTTGACAGTTTGATTAATATGTGTCTTGGCGTATTTCTCCTTGTATTTATCCTGTATGGGACTCTCTGTGCTTCCTGGACTTGATTAACTATTTCCTTTCCCATATTAGGGAAGTTTTCAACTATAATCTCTTCAAATATTTTCTCAGTCCCTTTCTTTTTCTCTTCTTCTTCTGGAACCCCTATAATTCGAATGTTGGTGCGTTTAATGTTGTCCCAGAGGTCTCTGAGACTGTCCTCAGTTCTTTTCATTCTTTTTTCTTTATTCTGCTCTGCAGTAGTTATTTCCACTATTTTATCTTCCAGGTCACTTATCCGTTCTTCTGCCTCAGTTATTCTGTTATTGATCCCATCTAGAGTACTTTTAATTTCATTTATTGCGTTGTTCATCATTGCTTGTTTCACCTTTATTTCTTCTAGGTCCTTGTTAACTGCTTCTTGCATTTTGTCCATTCTACTTCCAAGATTTCGGATCATCCTTACTATCATTATTCTGAATTCTTTTTCAGGTAGACTGCCTATTTCCTCTTCATTTGTTAGGTCTGGTGCATTTTTATCTTGCTCCTTCATCTGCTGTGTGTTTTTCTGTCTTCTCATTTTGCTTATCTTACTGTGTTTGGGGTCTCCTTTTTGCAGGCTGCACGTTCGTAGTTCCCGTTGTTTTTGATGTCTGTCTCCAGTGGCTAAGGTTGTTTCAGTGGGTTGTGTAGGCTTCCTGGTGGAGGGGACTAGTGCCTGTGTTGTGGTGGATGAGGCTGGATCTTGTCTCTCTAGTGGGCAGGTTCACGTCTGGTGGTGTGTTTTGGGGTGTCTGTGGCCTTATTATGATTTTAGGCAGCCTCTCTGCTAATGGGTGGGGTTGTGTTCCTGTTTTGCTAGTTGTTTGGCATAGGTTGTCTAGCACTGTGGCTTGCTGGTCGTTGAGTGAAGCTGGGTGCTGGTGTTAAGATGGAGGTCACTGGGAGATTTCCACCATTTAATATTATGTGGAGCTGGGAGGTCTCTTTTGACCAGTGTCCTGAAGTTGGCTCTCCTACCTCAGAGGCAGAGCCCTGACTCCTGGCTGGAGCACCAAGAGCCTTTCATCCACACGGCTCAGAATAAAAGGGAGAAAAAGTAGAGAGAATTAGTAGATGTATGAGGAAAGAAAGAAGGAAAGGAGGAAAGGAAGGAAGGAAGAAAGAAGCAAAGAAGGAAAGAAAGGAGGGAGGGAGGGAGGAAGGAAGGAAGGAAGGAAGGAAGGAGGGAAAGAAGGAAAAAAGACAGAAAGAAAGAAGATACAGTAAAAATAAAATAAAGTATAATATATTTATTGAATTAAAAAATATTTAGAAAAAAAAAAAAAAGAGGGACGGATAGAACCTTAGGACAAATGTTGGAAGCAAAGCTATACAGAGAAAATCTTATACAGAAGCATACACATACACCTTCACAAAAAGAGGTAAAGGGGGAAAAATCATAAATCTTGCTCTCAGAGACCACCTCCTCAATTTGGGGTGATTCGTTGTCTAAAGGAGGGAAGGACGGAAAGAAAGAAAGAAAGAAAGAAGGAACGACGGTAAAGTATAATAAAGTTATTACAATTAAAATTATTGAGAAAAAAAAAATTTTTTTTTTAAAAACCATGGACGGATAGAGCCCTAGGACAAATGGTGGAAGCAAGAGTATACAGACAAGATCTCACACATAAGCATACACGTACACATTCACAAAAAGAGGAAAAGGGAAAAAAATCATAGATCTCGCTCCTAAATTCCACCTCTTCAATTTGGGATCATTTCTTGTCTATTCAGGTATTCCACAGATGCAGGGTATATCAAGTTGATTGTGGAGCTTTAATCCGCTGCTTCTGAGGCTGCAGGGGGAGATTTCCCTTTCTCCTCTTTGTTCTCACAGCTCACAGGAGCTCAGCTTTGGATTTGGCCCTGCCTCTGCGTGTAGGTCGCTGGAGGGCCTCTGTTTTTTGCTCAGACAGGAAAGGGTTAAAGGGGCCGCTAATTCGGGGGCTCAGGCTCACTCAGGCCGGGGGTGAGGGGGGGGAAGGAGGGGCACTGCGTGCGGGGCGGGCCTGCGGCGTCAGAGGCGGCGTGACGTTGCGGCAGAGGCCGGCGTGACGTTGCACCAGCCTGAGGCCCGCCGTGCGTTCTCCCGGGGAAGTTGTCCCTGGTTCCCGGGAACCTGGCAGTGGCGGGCTGCACAGGCTCCACGGAAGAGGGGTGTGGAGGTTCCCGGGAACCTGGCAGGGGCGGGCTGCACAGGCCCCTTGGTGGCGGCAGCAGCAGCCCTAGCGTCTCCCGCCCATCTCTGGGGTCCGCGCTTTTAGCCGCGGCTCGCGCCCGTCTCTGGGGTTCGCGCTTTTAGCCGCGGCTCGCGCCCGTCTCTGGGGTTCGCGCTTTTAGCCGCGGCTCGCGCCCGTCTCTGGAGTTCCTTTAAGCAGCGCTCTTAAACCCCTCTCCTCGCGCACCAGGAAACAAAGAGGGAAGAAAAAGTCTCTTGCCTCTTCGGCAGGTGCAGGCTTTTCCCCGAACTCCCTCCTGGCTAGTCGTGGTGCACTAACCCCTTCAGGCTATGTTCAAGCCGCCAACCCCAGTCCTCTCCCTGCGCTCCGTCCAAAACCGAAACCCGAGCTTCAGCTCGCAGCCCCGCCTGCCCGGGCGGGTGAGCAGACAAGCCTCTCGGGCTGGTGAGTGCCGGTCGGCACCGATCCTCTGTGCGGGAATCTCCCCGCTTTGCCCTCCGCACCCGTCGCTGTGCACTACTCCTCGGTCCCGAAGCCCCCCCCTCCGCCTCCCGCAGTCTCCGCCCGCGGAGGGGCTTCCAAGTGTGTGGAAACTTTTCCTCCTTCACAGCTCCCTCCTACTGGCGCAGGTGCCGTCCTTATTCTTTTGTCTCTGTTTTTTCTTTTGCCCTACCCAGGTACGTGGGGAGTTTCTTGCCTTTTGGGACGTCTGAGGTCTTCTGCCAGCCTTCAGTAGGTGTTCTGTAGGAGTTGTTCCACGTGTAGATGTATTTCTGGTGTATCCGTGGGGAGGAAGGCGATCTCCGCGTCTTACTCTTCCGCCATCTTCAAGGTCCCCCCTCTGTGTTTTGTTTTTGAAATTAATTTTGATAATGGGATTTATCGGATTTTCACTGCTGCGTTTAGGCCGCTGTACACTCGCTTGATTCCCTTATGGAGACATATAAATCCATGGCTTTTAAGATTCTTACTTGTCAGGTATCTTGCAAGGCGTTGAATATGGGGTGTTGAGTCCATTTCGTTGAGCAAGGAGTAGGTCTTGTCTATTATATATTTGGCTTATGGAACGGTATCTGTGCTAATTTCAATCTCTGGTTTTATGCAGCACCCCAACTCACCTTTCCCCATAAGCAAGCATAAGTTGGTTTTCTCAATTTGAGACCCTGTTCTGTTTTGTAATTCAGTTCATGTGTAGCCAAGTTTACATTCCGTGTATTAGTGATATCTTATGATGTTTCTTTTTCTGTGTGACTTATTTCTCGTAGAATCATCGTACCTGAATCCACTCATTATGCCGCTACGGGCCTGATGACGTAGATTTCATTGCTGAGTGATATTCCATTGTACGTGCGTACCACAACTGCTTTATACAGTTTTTGCTTTCTCGGATATTTAACTTGTACCGTAGACGAGGTTCTTGTAAACAGAGCCGTCCCAAACTTTGGGGTGGCTGTGTTTTTGATTTTAATTTCCCTAAGCTATAGGACCATAAGTGGAAGTGCCATAGGCTGTGTTGCTTTGTTTCCTACGTGTTTCAGGAAACACCATAAACTTCTCCAGAGTGGCTGTTGGCAATTTACATCACGCCCATCAGCATAACAAGGCTCCCTGTTCTCCATGACCTGTCGTGCCTTTCTGGATTTTACACATTTTTCAGATGGCCCTTTTGACCGGGGGGCAGTGAGACTTCATTGTAGTGCAGATTTCCTTTAAACACTTGCTTCGTTGGCAAAAAAGTGCGTATGCGTTTTTATCTGAATATATTCAGGAAAAACCGCATACGCCCTTTTTGGCCAAGTGCATCATTGTCGACATTCTGCCTCTTTTCGTATGCTTTAAGTGCAATTCCTGTCTACCCCTTGAAATCGTTTTCCTGAAATTCTGCCCCGCTTTCATGTCCTCTTCGAAGACTTACTTCAATACACTTTTGGACGATAGCTGTCATTCATAACTCTGCAGGTTTGTGAATTGCAGTGCCCCTGAGCTCCTTTCTTCAACTCTCTTTCTTGTGAGCTGGCCGCAAAACCGCAGGATTGCTTCAGGCCATAATCTCTTTCCGGGGGGGAACGCTGAGCCTTTGTTTAATTCCTCTTCCTGGTCGGAAATGAGCGTTCCATTTGCCCGTGCAGGCACCTACAGCTAGTCTCTCATTGGTTCTCCCTATTCCTGTACATCTTGCGCAGAAATTGCAAACTGTGCCAAACAGGAGGTTAATGGCACTGACTCTCCAAGTGGGGAGAGTGTTAGTAAAGCGTCTGGAATGATGAACCCGAGTACCAGGGGACGAAAACTGAGATGCATTTGAAAACGTTTCCCGCTCACACAGTGCACTGTACTGTGGGTTTCCCATGCATGTTTTAGCTGAAGGAAGAATCCCTTAAACCTGGAGAGTTGGGACCCATGGAATGGGTACCATGCAGTATGACTTCAAAGGGTCTGCGTTTGCTCACCGAACCTCACCAATGCTATCAGCCCGAAGTGTCCAGCCTTATGTCTCACCCAGCTCTGTGTGTAGATGTGGAAAATCCAGGTTGCATCACAAGCCCTGAATGAATTATTTAAGAATTGATCTCTATTTCACTGTCATTGTGTTTTGTTTTTGAAATTCATTTTGATAATGGGATTTATCGGATGTTCACTGCTGCGTTTAGGCCGCTGTACACACGCTTGATTTCCTTATGGAGACATATAAATCCATGGGTTTTAAGATTCTTACTTGTCAGGTATCTTCCCAAGCGTTGAATATGGGTTGTTGAGTCCATTTCGTTGAGCAAGGAGTAGGTCTGGTCTATTATATATTTGCCTTATGAAACGGTATCTGTGCTAATTTCAATCTCTGGTTTTATGCAGCACCCCAACTCACCTTTCCCCATAAGCAAGCATAAGTTGTTTTTCTCAATTTGAGACCCTGTTCTGTTTTGTAATTCAGTTCATGTGTAGCCAAGTTTACATTCCGTGTATTAGTGATATCTTATGATGTTTCTTTTTCTGTGTGACTTATTTCTCGTAGAATCATCGTACCTGAATCCACTCATTATGCCGCAATGGGCCTGATGACGTAGATTTCATTGCTGAGTGATATTCCATTGTACGTGCGTACCACAACATCTTTATGCATTTTTTGCTTTCTGGGATATTTAACTTCTACCGTAGACGAGGTTGTTGTAAACAGAGCCGTCCCAAATTTTGGGGTGGCTGTGTGTTTTTGATTTTAATTTCCCTAAGCTATAGGACCATAAGTGGAAGTGCCATAGGCTGTGTTGCTTTGTTTCCTACCTGTTTCAGGAAATACCATACACTTCTCCAGAGTGGTTGTTGGCAATTTACATCCCGCCCATCAGCATAACAAGGCTCCCTGTTCTCCATGACCTGTCCTGCCTTTCTGGATTTTACACATTTTTCAGATGGCCCTTTTGACCGGGGGGCAGTGAGACTTCATTGTAGTGCAGATTTCCTTTACATGCTTGCTTGGTTGGCCAAAAAGGGCATATGTGTTTTTTCCTGAATATATTCAGGAAAAAATGTTTACGCACTTTGGTCCAAGTGCATCACTGTCAAAGATCTGCCGCTTTTCACATGCTTTAAATGCAATTCCAATCTACCTCCTGAAATATGATTCCTGCAATTCTGCCTCGTTTTCAAGTCCTCTTTGCAGACTTACTTCCATATATTTTTGCCAATAGCTGTCATTTATAACTCTGCAGGTTTGTGAATTACAGTGCCCGTGGTTTCCTTTCTTAACTCGTTTCCTTGAAAACTGGCCACAGAACCGCAGGTTTGCTTCAGGCCGTAATCAGGGTCTGGCACGGCACTCTGAGACTTTGGTTCATTCAACTTCCTGGTGGGAAATTACAGTTAAATGTGCCCCTCCAGACACCTGCCTCACTCCTAGCCCCTTGGTGCTGTGTGTCCTCTGGTTTGAGGCCACATGTGCTGCGTTCCTCACCTTTGGCTGATGTGGCCCCACTGGTGTGAGGACACTCCTGCCTGGTTCCCATTCCCTTGGTGATGTGGGCCCTCCGGTGAGAGTCTGATCCTGGTTGGGTTCCTCACACTTCTGTGAGGTGGGCCCTCTTCTCTGAGGTCACTCCTGCCTGGCTGGTACACCCCGCCTTGGCGACGTCGGCCCTCTGGTGTGATTTGGTGCCTGCTGGGTGTCTCCTCCCCTCGGTAATGAGGGCCCTCTGGCGTCAGGCCCTAACTCCTGGGCTCCCAATATTTTCTTTTTTTTTTTTAAACATCTTTATTGGGGTATAATTGCTTTACAATTGTGTGTTAGTTTCTGCTTTATAACAAAGTGAATCAGTTATACATATACATATGTTCCCATATGTCTTCCCTCTTGCGTCTCCCTCCCTCCCACTCTCCCTATCCCACCCCTCCAGGCTGTCACAAAGCACCGAGCTAATATCCCTGTGCCTTGCGGCTGCTTCCCCCTAGCTATCTACCTTACTACGTTTGTTAGTGTGTATATGTCCATGACTCTCTCTCACCCTGTCAAAGCTCACCCTTCCCCCTCCCCATATCCTCAAGTCCGTTCTCCAGTAGGTCTGCGTCTTTATTCCTGTCTTACCCCTAGGTTCTTCATGACATTTTTTTTCCCCTTAAATTCCATATATATGCGTTAGCATACGGTATTTGTCTTTTTCTTTCTGACTTACTTCACTCTGTATGACAGACTCTAGGTCTATCCACCTCATTACAAATAGCTCAATTTCGTTTCTTTTTATGGCTGAGTAATATTCCATTGTATATATGTGCCACATCTTCTTTATCCATTCATCCGATGATGGGCGCTTAGGTTGTTTCCATCTCCGGGCTATTGTAAATAGAGCTGCAATGAACATTTTGGTACATGACTCTTTTTGAATTATGGTTTTCTCAGGGTATATGCCCAGTAGTGGGATTGCTGGGTCATATGGTAATTCTATTTGTAGTTTTTTAAGGAACCTCCATACTGTTCTCCATAGTGGCTGAACCAATTCACATTCCCACCAGCAGTGCAAGAGTGTTCCCTTTTCTCCACACCCTCTCCAGCATTTATTGTTTCTAGATTTTTTGATGATGGCCATTCTGACTGGTGTGAGATGATATCTCATTGTAGTTTTGATTTGCATTTCTCTAATGATTAATGATGTTGAGCATTCTTTCATGTGTTTGTTGGCATTCTGTATATCTTCTTTGGAGAAATGTCTATTTAGGTCTTCTGCCCATTTTTGGATTGGGTTGTTTGTTTTTTTGTTATTGAGCTGCATGAGCTGCTTGTAAATTTTGGAGATTAAACCTTTGTCAGTTGCTTCATTTGCAAATATTTTCTCCCATTCTGAGGGTTGTCTTTTGGTCTTGATTATGGTTTCCTTTGCTGTGCAAAAGCTTTGAAGTTTCATTAGGTCCCATTTGTTTATTTTTGTTTTTATTTCCATTACTCTAGGAGGTGGGTCAGAAAGGATCTTGCTGTGATTTATGTCATAGAGTGTTCTGCCTATGTTTTCCTCTAAGAGTTTGATAGTTTCTGGCCTTACATTTAGGTCTTTAATCCATTTTGAGCTTATTTTTGTGTATGGTGTTAGGGAGTGATCTAATCTCATACTTTTACATGTACCTGTCCAGTTTTCCCAGCACCATTTATTGAAGAGGCTGTCCTTTCTCCACTGTACATTCCTGCCACCTTTATCAAAGATAAGGTGTCCATATGTGCGTGGGTTTATCGCTGGGCTTTCTATCCTGTTCCATTGATCTATATTTCTGTTTTTGTGCCAGTACCATACTGTCTTGATTACTGTAGCTTTGTAGTATAGTCTGAAGTCAGGGAGCCTGATTCCTCCAGCTCCTTTTTCCGTTCTCAAGATTGCTTTGGCTATTCGGGGTCTTTTGTGTTTCCATACAAATTGTGAAATTTTTTGTTCTAGTTCTGTGAAAAATGCCAGTGGTAGTTTGATAGGGATTGCATTGAATCTGTAGATTGCTTTGGGTAGTAGAGTCATTTTCACAATGTTGATTCTTCCCATCCAAGAACATGGTATATCTCTCCATCTATTTGTATCATCTTTAATTTCTTTCATCAGTGTCTTATAATTTTCTGCATACAGGTCTTTCGTCTCCTTAGGTAGGTTTATTCCTAGATATTTTATTCTTTTTGTTGCAATGGTAAATGGGAGTGTTTTCTTGATTTCACTTTCAGATTTTTCATCATTAGTATATAGGAATGCCAGAGATTTCTGTGCATTAACTTTGTATCCTGCTACTTTACCAAATTCATTGATTAGCTCTAGTAGTTTTCTGGTAGCATCTTTAGGATTCTCTATGTATAGTATCATGTCATCTGCAAACAGTGACAGCTTTACTTCTTCTTTTCCGATTTGGATTCCTTTTATTTCCTTTTCTTCTCTGATTGCTGTGGCTAAAACTTCCAAAACTATGTTGAATAAGAGTGGTGAGAGTGGGCAACCTTGTCTTGTTCCTGATCTTAGTGGAAATGCTTTCAGTTTTTCACCATTGAGGATGATGTTTGCTGTGGGCTTGTCATATATGGCCTTTATTATGTTGAGGAAAGTTCCCTCTATGCCTACTTTCTGCAGGGTTTTTAGCATAAATGGGTGTTGAATTTTGTCAAAAGCTTTCTCTGCATCTATTGAGATGATCATATGGTTTTTCTCTTTCAATTTGTTAATATGGTTTATCACATTGATAGATTTGCGTATATTGAAGAATCCTTGCATTCCTGGAATAAACCCCACTTGATCATGGTGTATGATCCTTTTAATGTGCTGTTGGATTCTGTTTGCTAGTATTTTGTTGAGGATTTTTGCATCTATGTTCATCAGTGATATTGGCCTGTAGTTTTCTTTCTTTGTGACATCCTTGTCTGGTTTTGGTATCAAGGTGATGGTGGCCTCGTAGAAGGAATTTGGGAGTGTTCCTCCCTCTGCTATATTTTGGAAGAGTTTGAGAAGGATAGGTGTTAGCTCTTCTCTAAACGTTTGATAGAATTCACCTGTGAAGCCATCTGGTCCTGGGCTTTTGTTTGTTGGAAGATTTTTAATGACAGTTTCAATTTCAGTGCTTGTGATTGGTCTGTTCATATTTTCTATTTCTTCCTGATTCAGTCTTGGCAGGTTGTGCATTTCTAAGAATTTGTCCATTTCTTCCAGATTGTCCATTTTATTGGCATAGAGTTGCTTGTAGTAATCTCTTATGATTTTTTTTATTTCTGCAGTGTCAGTTGTTACTTCTCCTTTTTCATTTCTAATTCTATTGATTTGAGTCTTCTCCCTTTTTTTCTTGATGAGTCTGGCTAGTGGTTTATCTATTTTGTTTATCTTCTCAAAGAACCAGCTTTTAGTTTTATTGATCTTTGCTATCGTTTCCTTCATTTCTTTTTCATTTATTTCTGATCTGATTTTTATGATTTCTTTCCTTCTGCTAGCTTTGGGGTTTTTTTGTTCTTCTTTCTCTAATTGCTTGAGGTGCAAGGTTAGGTTGTTTATTCGAGATGTTTCCTGCTTCTTAAGGTGGGCTTGTATTGCTATAAACTTCCCCCTTAGAACTGCTTTTGCTGCATCCCATAGGTTTTGGGTCGTTGTGTCTCCATTGTCATTTGTTTCTAGGTATTTTTTTATTTCCTCTTTGATTTCTTCAGTGATCACTTCATTATTAAGTAGTGTATTGTTTAGCTTCCATGTGTTTGTATTTTTTACAGATCTTTTCCTGTAATTGATATCTAGTCTCATGGCGTTGTGGTCAGAAAAGATACTTGATACAATTTCAATTTTCTTAAATTTACCAAGGCTTGATTTGTGACCCAAGATATGATCTATCCTGGAGAATGTTCCATGAGCACTTGAGAAAAATGTGTATTCTGTTGTTTTTGGATGGAGTGTCCTATAAATATCAATTAAGTCCATCTTGTTTAATGTATCATTTAAAGCTTGTGTTTCCTTATTTATTTTCATTTTGGATGATCTGTCCATGGGTGAAAGTGGGGTGTTAAAGTCCCCTACTATGAATGTGTTACTGTCAATCTCCCCTTTTATGGCTGTTAGTATTTGCCTTATGTATTGAGGTGCTCCTATGTTGGGTGCATAAATATTTACAATTGTTATATCTTCTTCTTGAATCGATCCCTTGATCATTATGTAGTGTCCTTCTTTGTCTCTTGTAATAGTCCTTATTTTAAAGTCTATTTTGTCTGATATGAGAATTGCTACTCCAGCTTTCTTTTGGTTTCCATTTGCATGGAATATCTTTTTCCATCCCCTTATTTTCAGTCTGTATGTGTCTCTAGGTCTGAAGTGGGTCTCTTGTAGACAGCATATATAAGGGTCTTGTTTTTGTATCCATTCAGCCAATCTGTGTCTTTTGGTGGGAGCATTTAGTCCATTTACATTTAAGGTAATTATCGATATGTATGTTCCTATTCCCATTTTCTATATTGTTTTGGGTTCGTTATTATAGGTCTTTTCCTTCTCTTGTGTTCCTTGTCTAGAGAAGTTCCTTTAGCATTTGCTGTAAAGCTGGTTTGGTGGTGCTAAACTCTCTCAGCTTTTGCTTGTCTGTAAAGGTTTTAATTTCTCCATCAAATCTGAATGAGATCCTTGCTGGGTAAAGTAGCCTTGGTTGCAGGTTTTTCTCCTTCATCACTTTCAGTATGTCCTGCCACTCCCTTCTGGCTTGTAGGGTTTCTGCTGAGAGATCAGCTGTTAACCTTATGGGGATTCCCTTGTGTGTTATTTGCTGTTTTTCCCTTGCTGCTTTTAATATGCTTTCTTTGTATTTAATTTTTGACAGTTTGATTAATATGTGTCTTGGCGTATTTCTCCTTGTATTTATCCTGTATGGGACTCTCTGTGCTTCCTGGACTTGATTAACTATTTCCTTTCCCATATTAGGGAAGTTTTCAACTATAATCTCTTCAAATATTTTCTCAGTCCCTTTCTTTTTCTCTTCTTCTTCTGGAACCCCTATAATTCGAATGTTGGTGCGTTTAATGTTGTCCCAGAGGTCTCTGAGACTGTCCTCAGTTCTTTTCATTCTTTTTTCTTTATTCTGCTCTGCAGTAGTTATTTCCACTATTTTATCTTCCAGGTCACTTATCCGTTCTTCTGCCTCAGTTATTCTGTTATTGATCCCATCTAGAGTACTTTTAATTTCATTTATTGCGTTGTTCATCATTGCTTGTTTCACCTTTATTTCTTCTAGGTCCTTGTTAACTGCTTCTTGCATTTTGTCCATTCTACTTCCAAGATTTCGGATCATCCTTACTATCATTATTCTGAATTCTTTTTCAGGTAGACTGCCTATTTCCTCTTCATTTGTTAGGTCTGGTGCATTTTTATCTTGCTCCTTCATCTGCTGTGTGTTTTTCTGTCTTCTCATTTTGCTTATCTTACTGTGTTTGGGGTCTCCTTTTTGCAGGCTGCACGTTCGTAGTTCCCGTTGTTTTTGATGTCTGTCTCCAGTGGCTAAGGTTGTTTCAGTGGGTTGTGTAGGCTTCCTGGTGGAGGGGACTAGTGCCTGTGTTGTGGTGGATGAGGCTGGATCTTGTCTCTCTAGTGGGCAGGTTCACGTCTGGTGGTGTGTTTTGGGGTGTCTGTGGCCTTATTATGATTTTAGGCAGCCTCTCTGCTAATGGGTGGGGTTGTGTTCCTGTTTTGCTAGTTGTTTGGCATAGGTTGTCTAGCACTGTGGCTTGCTGGTCGTTGAGTGAAGCTGGGTGCTGGTGTTAAGATGGAGGTCACTGGGAGATTTCCACCGTTTAATATTATGTGGAGCTGGGAGGTCTCTTTTGACCAGTGTCCTGAAGTTGGCTCTCCTACCTCAGAGGCAGAGCCCTGACTCCTGGCTGGAGCACCAAGAGCCTTTCATCCACACGGCTCAGAATAAAAGGGAGAAAAAGTAGAGAGAATTAGTAGATGTATGAGGAAAGAAAGAAGGAAAGGAGGAAAGGAAGGAAGGAAGAAAGAAGCAAAGAAGGAAAGAAAGGAGGGAGGGAGGGAGGAAGGAAGGAAGGAAGGAAGGAAGGAGGGAAAGAAGGAAAAAAGACAGAAAGAAAGAAGATACAGTAAAAATAAAATAAAGTATAATATATTTATTGAATTAAAAAATATTTAGAAAAAAAAAAAAAAAGAGGGACGGATAGAACCTTAGGACAAATGTTGGAAGCAAAGCTATACAGAGAAAATCTTATACAGAAGCATACACATACACCTTCACAAAAAGAGGTAAAGGGGGAAAAATCATAAATCTTGCTCTCAGAGACCACCTCCTCAATTTGGGGTGATTCGTTGTCTAAAGGAGGGAAGGACGGAAAGAAAGAAAGAAAGAAAGAAGGAACGACGGTAAAGTATAATAAAGTTATTACAATTAAAATTATTGAGAAAAAAAAAATTTTTTTTTTAAAAACCATGGACGGATAGAGCCCTAGGACAAATGGTGGAAGCAAGAGTATACAGACAAGATCTCACACATAAGCATACACGTACACATTCACAAAAAGAGGAAAAGGGAAAAAAATCATAGATCTCGCTCCTAAATTCCACCTCTTCAATTTGGGATCATTTCTTGTCTATTCAGGTATTCCACAGATGCAGGGTATATCAAGTTGATTGTGGAGCTTTAATCCGCTGCTTCTGAGGCTGCTGGGGGAGATTTCCCTTTCTCCTCTTTGTTCTCACAGCTCACAGGAGCTCAGCTTTGGATTTGGCCCTGCCTCTGCGTGTAGGTCGCTGGAGGGCCTCTGTTTTTTGCTCAGACAGGAAAGGGTTAAAGGGGCCGCTAATTCGGGGGCTCAGGCTCACTCAGGCCGGGGGTGAGGGGGGGGAAGGAGGGGCACTGCGTGCGGGGCGGGCCTGCGGCGTCAGAGGCGGCGTGACGTTGCGGCAGAGGCCGGCGTGACGTTGCACCAGCCTGAGGCCCGCCGTGCGTTCTCCCGGGGAAGTTGTCCCTGGTTCCCGGGAACCTGGCAGTGGCGGGCTGCACAGGCTCCGCGGAAGAGGGGTGTGGAGGTTCCCGGGAACCTGGCAGGGGCGGGCTGCACAGGGCCCTTGGTGGCGGCAGCAGCAGCCCTAGCGTCTCCCGCCCATCTCTGGGGTCCGCGCTATTAGCCGCGGCTCGCGCCCGTCTCTGGGGTTCGCGCTTTTAGCCGCGGCTCGCGCCCGTCTCTGGGGTTCGCGCTTTTAGCCGCGGCTCGCGCCCGTCTCTGGAGTTCCTTTAAGCAGCGCTCTTAAACCCCTCTCCTCGCGCACCAGGAAACAAAGAGGGAAGAAAAAGTCTCTTGCCTCTTCGGCAGGTGCAGGCTTTTCCCCGAACTCCCTCCCGGCTAGTCGTGGTGCACTAACCCCTTCAGGCTATGTTCAAGCCGCCAACCCCAGTCCTCTCCCTGCGCTCCTTCCAAAACCGAAACCCGAGCTTCAGCTCGCAGCCCCGCCCGCCCGGGCGGGTGAGCAGACAAGCCCCTCGGGCTGGTGAGTGCCGGTCGGCACCGATCCTCTGTGCGGGAATCTCCCCGCTTTGCCCTCCGCACCCGTCGCTGTGCACTACTCCTCGGTCCCGAAGCCCCCCCCTCCGCCTCCCGCAGTCTCCGCCCGCGGAGGGGCTTCCAAGTGTGTGGAAACTTTTCCTCCTTCACAGCTCCCTCCTACTGGCGCAGGTGCCGTCCTTATTCTTTTGTCTCTGTTTTTTCTTTTGCCCTACCCAGGTACGTGGGGAGTTTCTTGCCTTTTGGGACGTCTGAGGTCTTCTGCCAGCCTTCAGTAGGTGTTCTGTAGGAGTTGTTCCACGTGTAGATGTATTTCTGGTGTATCCGTGGGGAGGAAGGCGATCTCCGCGTCTTACTCTTCCGCCATCTTCAAGGTCCCCCCTCTGTGTTTTGTTTTTGAAATTAATTTTGATAATGGGATTTTTCGGATCTTCACTGCTGCATTTAGGCCGTTGTACACATGCTTGATTTCCTTATGGAGACATATAAATCCATGGGTTTTAAGATTCTTAATTGTCAGGTATCTTCCCAGGCGTTGAATATGGGGTGTTGAGTCCATTTCGTTGAGCAAGGAGTAGGTCTTGTCTATTATATATTTGGCTTATGGAACGGTATCTGTGCTAATTTCAATCTCTGGTTTTATGCAGCACCCCAACTCACCTTTCCCCATAAGCAAGCATAAGTTGGTTTTCTAAAGTTGAAACCCTGTCCTGTTTTGTAATTCATTTCACGTGTAGCCAAGTTTACATTCCGTGTATTAGTGATATCTTATGATGTTTCTTTTTCTGTGTGACTTATTTCTCGTAGAATCATCGTACCTGAATCCACTCATTATGCCGCTACAGGCCTGATGACGTAGATTTCATTGCTGAGTGATATTCCATTGTACGTACGTACCACAATTTCTTTATCCATTTTTTGCTTTCTCGGATATTTAACTTGTACCGTAGACGAGGTTTTTGTAAACAGAGCCGTTCCAAACTTTGGGGTTGCTTTGTGTTTTTGATTTTAATTTCCCTAAGCTGTCGGACCATAAGTGGAAGTGCCATAGGCTCCGTTGCTTTGTTTTTTAGGCGTTTCAGGAAACACCATACACTTCTCCAGAGTGGCTGTTGGCAATTTACATCCCGCCCATCAGCATAACAAGGCTCCCTGTTCTCCATGACCTGTCCTGCCTTTCTGGATTTTAAACTTTTTTCAGATGGCCCTTTTGACCGGGGGGGCAGTGAGACTTCATTGTAGTGCAGATTTCCTTTACACGCTTGCTTGGTTGTCCAAAAACGGCATATGCGTTTTTTCCTGAATATATTCAGGAAAAAACGCATACGCTCTTTTTGGCCAAGTGCATCATTGTCGACATTCTGCCTCGTTTCCTATGCTGTAAGTGCAATTCCAGTCTGCCCCCTGAAATAGTTTTCCTGAAATTCTGTCCCGCTTTCAAGTCCTCTTCGAAGACTTACTTCAGTACATTTTTGGATGATAGCTGTCATTCATAACTCTGCAGTTTTGTGAATTACGGTGTCCCAGAGCTCCTTTCTTCAACTCGCTTTCTTGTGAGCTGGCCGCAAAACTGCAGGATTGCTTCAGGGACTAATCTGTTTCCGGCAGGGCACGCTGAGCCTTTGGTAAGTTCCTTTTCCTGGTGGTAAATGAGCATTCCAATTGCCCGTGCAGACAACTACAGCTAGTCTCTCATTGGTTCTCCCTATTCCTGTTCATCTTGCGCAGAAATTGCAAACTGTGCCAAACAGGAGGTTAAAGGCACTGACTCTCCAAGTGGGGATAGTGTTAGTAAAGCGTCTGGAATGGTGAACCCGAGTACCAGGGGACGAAAACTGAGATGCATTTGAAAACGTTTCCCAATCACACGGTGGACCATACTCTGGGTTTCCCACGCATGTTTTACCTGAAGGAAGAATCCCTTAAACATGGAGATTTGGGACCCATGGAATGTATACCATGCAGGGTGACTTCAAAGGGTCTGCGTTTGCTCACCAAACCTCACCAATGCTATCAGCCCGAAGTGTCCAGCCTTATGTCTCACCCAGCTCTGGGTGTAGATGTGGTAAATCCAGGTTGCATCACAAGCCCTGAATGAATTATTTAAGAATTGCTCTCTATTTCACTGTCATTGTGTTTTGTTTTTGAAATTTATTTTGATAATGGGATTTATCGGATTTTCACTGCTGCGTTTAGGCCGCTGTACACTTGCTTGATTCCCTTATGGAGACATATAAATCCATGGCTTTTAAGATTCTTACTTGTCAGGTATCTTGCAAGGCGTTGAATATGGGGTGTTGAGTCCATTTCGTTGAGCAAGGAGTAGGTCTTGTCTATTATATATTTGGCTTATGGAACGGTATCTGTGCTAATTTCAATCTCTGGTTTTATGCAGCACCCCAACTCACCTTTCCCCATAAGCAAGCATAAGTTGGTTTTCTCAATTTGAGACCCTGTTCTGTTTTGTAATTCAGTTCATGTGTAGCCAAGTTTACATTCCGTGTATTAGTGATATCTTATGATGTTTCTTTTTCTGTGTGACTTATTTCTCGTAGAATCATCGTACCTGAATCCACTCATTATGCCGCTACGGGCCTGATGACGTAGATTTCATTGCTGAGTGATATTCCATTGTACGTGCGTACCACAACTGCTTTATACAGTTTTTGCTTTCTCGGATATTTAACTTGTACCGTAGACGAGGTTCTTGTAAACAGAGCCGTCCCAAACTTTGGGGTGGCTGTGTTTTTGATTTTAATTTCCCTAAGCTATAGGACCATAAGTGGAAGTGCCATAGGCTGTGTTGCTTTGTTTCCTACGTGTTTCAGGAAACACCATAAACTTCTCCAGAGTGGCTGTTGGCAATTTACATCACGCCCATCAGCATAACAAGGCTCCCTGTTCTCCATGACCTGTCGTGCCTTTCTGGATTTTACACATTTTTCAGATGGCCCTTTTGACCGGGGGGCAGTGAGACTTCATTGTAGTGCAGATTTCCTTTAAACACTTGCTTCGTTGGCAAAAAAGTGCGTATGCGTTTTTATCTGAATATAATCAGGAAAAACCGCATACGCCCTTTATGGCCAAGTGCATCATTGTCGACATTCTGCCTCTTTTCGTATGCTTTAAGTGCAATTCCTGTCTACCCCTTGAAATCGTTTTCCTGAAATTCTGCCCCGCTTTCATGTCCTCTTCGAAGACTTACTTCAATACACTTTTGGACGATAGCTGTCATTCATAACTCTGCAGGTTTGTGAATTGCAGTGCCCCTGAGCTCCTTTCTTCAACTCTCTTTCTTGTGAGCTGGCCGCAAAACCGCAGGATTGCTTCAGGCCATAATCTCTTTCCGGGGGGGAACGCTGAGCCTTTGTTTAATTCCACTTCCTGGTCGGAAATGAGCGTTCCATTTGCCCGTGCAGGCACCTACAGCTAGTCTCTCATTGGTTCTCCCTATTCCTGTACATCTTGCGCAGAAATTGCAAACTGTGCCAAACAGGAGGTTAATGGCACTGACTCTCCAAGTGGGGAGAGTGTTAGTAAAGCGTCTGGAATGATGAACCCGAGTACCAGGGGACGAAAACTGAGATGCATTTGAAAACGTTTCCCGCTCACACAGTGCACTGTACTGTGGGTTTCCCATGCATGTTTTAGCTGAAGGAAGAATCCCTTAAACCTGGAGAGTTGGGACCCATGGAATGGGTACCATGCAGTATGACTTCAAAGGGTCTGCGTTTGCTCACCGAACCTCACCAATGCTATCAGCCCGAAGTGTCCAGCCTTATGTCTCACCCAGCTCTGGGTGTAGATGTGGTAAATCCAGGTTGCATCACAAGCCCTGAATGAATTATTTAAGAATTGCTCTCTATTTCACTCTCATTGTGTTTTGTTTTTGAAATTCATTTTGATAATGAGATTTATCGGATGTTCACTGCTGCGTTTAGGCCGCTGTACACACGCTTGATTTCCTTATGGAGACATATAAATCCATGGGTTTTAAGATTCTTACTTGTCAGGTATCTTCCCAAGCGTTGAATATGGGTTGTTGAGTCCATTTCGTTGAGCAAGGAGTAGGTCTGGTCTATTATATATTTGCCTTATGAAACGGTATCTGTGCTAATTTCAATCTCTGGTTTTATGCAGCACCCCAACTCACCTTTCCCCATAAGCAAGCATAAGTTGTTTTTCTCAATTTGAGACCCTGTTCTGTTTTGTAATTCAGTTCATGTGTAGCCAAGTTTACATTCCGTGTATTAGTGATATCTTATGATGTTTCTTTTTCTGTGTGACTTATTTCTCGTAGAATCATCGTACCTGAATCCACTCATTATGCCGCAATGGGCCTGATGACGTAGATTTCATTGCTGAGTGATATTCCATTGTACGTGCGTACCACAACATCTTTATGCATTTTTTGCTTTCTGGGATATTTAACTTCTACCGTAGACGAGGTTGTTGTAAACAGAGCCGTCCCAAATTTTGGGGTGGCTGTGTGTTTTTGATTTTAATTTCCCTAAGCTATAGGACCATAAGTGGAAGTGCCATAGGCTGTGTTGCTTTGTTTCCTACCTGTTTCAGGAAATACCATACACTTCTCCAGAGTGGTTGTTGGCAATTTACATCCCGCCCATCAGCATAACAAGGCTCCCTGTTCTCCATGACCTGTCCTGCCTTTCTGGATTTTACACATTTTTCAGATGGCCCTTTTGACCGGGGGGCAGTGAGACTTCATTGTAGTGCAGATTTCCTTTACACGCTTGCTTGGTTGGCCAAAAAGGGCATATGTGTTTTTTCCTGAATATATTCAGGAAAAAATGTTTACGCACTTTGGTCCAAGTGCATCACTGTCAAAGATCTGCCGCTTTTCACATGCTTTAAATGCAATTCCAATCTACCTCCTGAAATATGATTCCTGCAATTCTGCCTCGTTTTCAAGTCCTCTTTGCAGACTTACTTCCATATATTTTTGCCAATAGCTGTCATTTATAACTCTGCAGGTTTGTGAATTACAGTGCCCGTGGTTTCCTTTCTTAACTCGTTTCCTTGAAAACTGGCCACAGAACCGCAGGTTTGCTTCAGGCCGTAATCAGGGTCTGGCACGGCACTCTGAGACTTTGGTTCATTCAACTTCCTGGTGGGAAATTACAGTTAAATGTGCCCCTCCAGACACCTGCCTCACTCCTAGCCCCTTGGTGCTGTGTGTCCTCTGGTTTGAGGCCACATGTGCTGCGTTCCTCACCTTTGGCTGATGTGGCCCCACTGGTGTGAGGACACTCCTGCCTGGTTCCCATTCCCTTGGTGATGTGGGCCCTCCGGTGAGAGTCTGATCCTGGTTGGGTTCCTCACACTTCTGTGAGGTGGGCCCTCTTCTCTGAGGTCACTCCTGCCTGGCTGGTACACCCCGCCTTGGCGACGTCGGCCCTCTGGTGTGATTTGGTGCCTGCTGGGTGTCTCCTCCCCTCGGTAATGAGGGCCCTCTGGCGTCAGGCCCTAACTCCTGGGCTCCCAATATTTTCTTTTTTTTTTTAAACATCTTTATTGGGGTATAATTGCTTTACAATTGTGTGTTAGTTTCTGCTTTATAACAAAGTGAATCAGTTATACATATACATATGTTCCCATATGTCTTCCCTCTTGCGTCTCCCTCCCTCCCACTCTCCCTATCCCACCCCTCCAGGCTGTCACAAAGCACCGAGCTAATATCCCTGTGCCTTGCGGCTGCTTCCCCCTAGCTATCTACCTTACTACGTTTGTTAGTGTGTATATGTCCATGACTCTCTCTCACCCTGTCAAAGCTCACCCTTCCCCCTCCCCATATCCTCAAGTCCGTTCTCCAGTAGGTCTGCGTCTTTATTCCTGTCTTACCCCTAGGTTCTTCATGACATTTTTTTTCCCCTTAAATTCCATATATATGCGTTAGCATACGGTATTTGTCTTTTTCTTTCTGACTTACTTCACTCTGTATGACAGACTCTAGGTCTATCCACCTCATTACAAATAGCTCAATTTCGTTTCTTTTTATGGCTGAGTAATATTCCATTGTATATATGTGCCACATCTTCTTTATCCATTCATCCGATGATGGGCGCTTAGGTTGTTTCCATCTCCGGGCTATTGTAAATAGAGCTGCAATGAACATTTTGGTACATGACTCTTTTTGAATTATGGTTTTCTCAGGGTATATGCCCAGTAGTGGGATTGCTGGGTCATATGGTAATTCTATTTGTAGTTTTTTAAGGAACCTCCATACTGTTCTCCATAGTGGCTGAACCAATTCACATTCCCACCAGCAGTGCAAGAGTGTTCCCTTTTCTCCACACCCTCTCCAGCATTTATTGTTTCTAGATTTTTTGATGATGGCCATTCTGACTGGTGTGAGATGATATCTCATTGTAGTTTTGATTTGCATTTCTCTAATGATTAATGATGTTGAGCATTCTTTCATGTGTTTGTTGGCATTCTGTATATCTTCTTTGGAGAAATGTCTATTTAGGTCTTCTGCCCATTTTTGGATTGGGTTGTTTGTTTTTTTGTTATTGAGCTGCATGAGCTGCTTGTAAATTTTGGAGATTAAACCTTTGTCAGTTGCTTCATTTGCAAATATTTTCTCCCATTCTGAGGGTTGTCTTTTGGTCTTGATTATGGTTTCCTTTGCTGTGCAAAAGCTTTGAAGTTTCATTAGGTCCCATTTGTTTATTTTTGTTTTTATTTCCATTACTCTAGGAGGTGGGTCAGAAAGGATCTTGCTGTGATTTATGTCATAGAGTGTTCTGCCTATGTTTTCCTCTAAGAGTTTGATAGTTTCTGGCCTTACATTTAGGTCTTTAATCCATTTTGAGCTTATTTTTGTGTATGGTGTTAGGGAGTGATCTAATCTCATACTTTTACATGTACCTGTCCAGTTTTCCCAGCACCATTTATTGAAGAGGCTGTCCTTTCTCCACTGTACATTCCTGCCACCTTTATCAAAGATAAGGTGTCCATATGTGCGTGGGTTTATCGCTGGGCTTTCTATCCTGTTCCATTGATCTATATTTCTGTTTTTGTGCCAGTACCATACTGTCTTGATTACTGTAGCTTTGTAGTATAGTCTGAAGTCAGGGAGCCTGATTCCTCCAGCTCCTTTTTCCGTTCTCAAGATTGCTTTGGCTATTCGGGGTCTTTTGTGTTTCCATACAAATTGTGAAATTTTTTGTTCTAGTTCTGTGAAAAATGCCAGTGGTAGTTTGATAGGGATTGCATTGAATCTGTAGATTGCTTTGGGTAGTAGAGTCATTTTCACAATGTTGATTCTTCCCATCCAAGAACATGGTATATCTCTCCATCTATTTGTATCATCTTTAATTTCTTTCATCAGTGTCTTATAATTTTCTGCATACAGGTCTTTCGTCTCCTTAGGTAGGTTTATTCCTAGATATTTTATTCTTTTTGTTGCAATGGTAAATGGGAGTGTTTTCTTGATTTCACTTTCAGATTTTTCATCATTAGTATATAGGAATGCCAGAGATTTCTGTGCATTAACTTTGTATCCTGCTACTTTACCAAATTCATTGATTAGCTCTAGTAGTTTTCTGGTAGCATCTTTAGGATTCTCTATGTATAGTATCATGTCATCTGCAAACAGTGACAGCTTTACTTCTTCTTTTCCGATTTGGATTCCTTTTATTTCCTTTTCTTCTCTGATTGCTGTGGCTAAAACTTCCAAAACTATGTTGAATAAGAGTGGTGAGAGTGGGCAACCTTGTCTTGTTCCTGATCTTAGTGGAAATGCTTTCAGTTTTTCACCATTGAGGATGATGTTTGCTGTGGGCTTGTCATATATGGCCTTTATTATGTTGAGGAAAGTTCCCTCTATGCCTACTTTCTGCAGGGTTTTTAGCATAAATGGGTGTTGAATTTTGTCAAAAGCTTTCTCTGCATCTATTGAGATGATCATATGGTTTTTCTCTTTCAATTTGTTAATATGGTTTATCACATTGATAGATTTGCGTATATTGAAGAATCCTTGCATTCCTGGAATAAACCCCACTTGATCATGGTGTATGATCCTTTTAATGTGCTGTTGGATTCTGTTTGCTAGTATTTTGTTGAGGATTTTTGCATCTATGTTCATCAGTGATATTGGCCTGTAGTTTTCTTTCTTTGTGACATCCTTGTCTGGTTTTGGTATCAAGGTGATGGTGGCCTCGTAGAAGGAATTTGGGAGTGTTCCTCCCTCTGCTATATTTTGGAAGAGTTTGAGAAGGATAGGTGTTAGCTCTTCTCTAAACGTTTGATAGAATTCACCTGTGAAGCCATCTGGTCCTGGGCTTTTGTTTGTTGGAAGATTTTTAATGACAGTTTCAATTTCAGTGCTTGTGATTGGTCTGTTCATATTTTCTATTTCTTCCTGATTCAGTCTTGGCAGGTTGTGCATTTCTAAGAATTTGTCCATTTCTTCCAGATTGTCCATTTTATTGGCATAGAGTTGCTTGTAGTAATCTCTTATGATTTTTTTTATTTCTGCAGTGTCAGTTGTTACTTCTCCTTTTTCATTTCTAATTCTATTGATTTGAGTCTTCTCCCTTTTTTTCTTGATGAGTCTGGCTAGTGGTTTATCTATTTTGTTTATCTTCTCAAAGAACCAGCTTTTAGTTTTATTGATCTTTGCTATCGTTTCCTTCATTTCTTTTTCATTTATTTCTGATCTGATTTTTATGATTTCTTTCCTTCTGCTAGCTTTGGGGTTTTTTTGTTCTTCTTTCTCTAATTGCTTGAGGTGCAAGGTTAGGTTGTTTATTCGAGATGTTTCCTGCTTCTTAAGGTGGGCTTGTATTGCTATAAACTTCCCCCTTAGAACTGCTTTTGCTGCATCCCATAGGTTTTGGGTCGTTGTGTCTCCATTGTCATTTGTTTCTAGGTATTTTTTTATTTCCTCTTTGATTTCTTCAGTGATCACTTCATTATTAAGTAGTGTATTGTTTAGCTTCCATGTGTTTGTATTTTTTACAGATCTTTTCCTGTAATTGATATCTAGTCTCATGGCGTTGTGGTCAGAAAAGATACTTGATACAATTTCAATTTTCTTAAATTTACCAAGGCTTGATTTGTGACCCAAGATATGATCTATCCTGGAGAATGTTCCATGAGCACTTGAGAAAAATGTGTATTCTGTTGTTTTTGGATGGAGTGTCCTATAAATATCAATTAAGTCCATCTTGTTTAATGTATCATTTAAAGCTTGTGTTTCCTTATTTATTTTCATTTTGGATGATCTGTCCATGGGTGAAAGTGGGGTGTTAAAGTCCCCTACTATGAATGTGTTACTGTCAATCTCCCCTTTTATGGCTGTTAGTATTTGCCTTATGTATTGAGGTGCTCCTATGTTGGGTGCATAAATATTTACAATTGTTATATCTTCTTCTTGAATCGATCCCTTGATCATTATGTAGTGTCCTTCTTTGTCTCTTGTAATAGTCCTTATTTTAAAGTCTATTTTGTCTGATATGAGAATTGCTACTCCAGCTTTCTTTTGGTTTCCATTTGCATGGAATATCTTTTTCCATCCCCTTATTTTCAGTCTGTATGTGTCTCTAGGTCTGAAGTGGGTCTCTTGTAGACAGCATATATAAGGGTCTTGTTTTTGTATCCATTCAGCCAATCTGTGTCTTTTGGTGGGAGCATTTAGTCCATTTACATTTAAGGTAATTATCGATATGTATGTTCCTATTCCCATTTTCTATATTGTTTTGGGTTCGTTATTATAGGTCTTTTCCTTCTCTTGTGTTCCTTGTCTAGAGAAGTTCCTTTAGCATTTGCTGTAAAGCTGGTTTGGTGGTGCTAAACTCTCTCAGCTTTTGCTTGTCTGTAAAGGTTTTAATTTCTCCATCAAATCTGAATGAGATCCTTGCTGGGTAAAGTAGCCTTGGTTGCAGGTTTTTCTCCTTCATCACTTTCAGTATGTCCTGCCACTCCCTTCTGGCTTGTAGGGTTTCTGCTGAGAGATCAGCTGTTAACCTTATGGGGATTCCCTTGTGTGTTATTTGCTGTTTTTCCCTTGCTGCTTTTAATATGCTTTCTTTGTATTTAATTTTTGACAGTTTGATTAATATGTGTCTTGGCGTATTTCTCCTTGTATTTATCCTGTATGGGACTCTCTGTGCTTCCTGGACTTGATTAACTATTTCCTTTCCCATATTAGGGAAGTTTTCAACTATAATCTCTTCAAATATTTTCTCAGTCCCTTTCTTTTTCTCTTCTTCTTCTGGAACCCCTATAATTCGAATGTTGGTGCGTTTAATGTTGTCCCAGAGGTCTCTGAGACTGTCCTCAGTTCTTTTCATTCTTTTTTCTTTATTCTGCTCTGCAGTAGTTATTTCCACTATTTTATCTTCCAGGTCACTTATCCGTTCTTCTGCCTCAGTTATTCTGTTATTGATCCCATCTAGAGTACTTTTAATTTCATTTATTGCGTTGTTCATCATTGCTTGTTTCACCTTTATTTCTTCTAGGTCCTTGTTAACTGCTTCTTGCATTTTGTCCATTCTACTTCCAAGATTTCGGATCATCCTTACTATCATTATTCTGAATTCTTTTTCAGGTAGACTGCCTATTTCCTCTTCATTTGTTAGGTCTGGTGCATTTTTATCTTGCTCCTTCATCTGCTGTGTGTTTTTCTGTCTTCTCATTTTGCTTATCTTACTGTGTTTGGGGTCTCCTTTTTGCAGGCTGCACGTTCGTAGTTCCCGTTGTTTTTGATGTCTGTCTCCAGTGGCTAAGGTTGTTTCAGTGGGTTGTGTAGGCTTCCTGGTGGAGGGGACTAGTGCCTGTGTTGTGGTGGATGAGGCTGGATCTTGTCTCTCTAGTGGGCAGGTTCACGTCTGGTGGTGTGTTTTGGGGTGTCTGTGGCCTTATTATGATTTTAGGCAGCCTCTCTGCTAATGGGTGGGGTTGTGTTCCTGTTTTGCTAGTTGTTTGGCATAGGTTGTCTAGCACTGTGGCTTGCTGGTCGTTGAGTGAAGCTGGGTGCTGGTGTTAAGATGGAGGTCACTGGGAGATTTCCACCGTTTAATATTATGTGGAGCTGGGAGGTCTCTTTTGACCAGTGTCCTGAAGTTGGCTCTCCTACCTCAGAGGCAGAGCCCTGACTCCTGGCTGGAGCACCAAGAGCCTTTCATCCACACGGCTCAGAATAAAAGGGAGAAAAAGTAGAGAGAATTAGTAGATGTATGAGGAAAGAAAGAAGGAAAGGAGGAAAGGAAGGAAGGAAGAAAGAAGCAAAGAAGGAAAGAAAGGAGGGAGGGAGGGAGGAAGGAAGGAAGGAAGGAAGGAAGGAGGGAAAGAAGGAAAAAAGACAGAAAGAAAGAAGATACAGTAAAAATAAAATAAAGTATAATATATTTATTGAATTAAAAAATATTTAGAAAAAAAAAAAAAAAAGAGGGACGGATAGAACCTTAGGACAAATGTTGGAAGCAAAGCTATACAGAGAAAATCTTATACAGAAGCATACACATACACCTTCACAAAAAGAGGTAAAGGGGGAAAAATCATAAATCTTGCTCTCAGAGACCACCTCCTCAATTTGGGGTGATTCGTTGTCTAAAGGAGGGAAGGACGGAAAGAAAGAAAGAAAGAAAGAAGGAACGACGGTAAAGTATAATAAAGTTATTACAATTAAAATTATTGAGAAAAAAAAAATTTTTTTTTTAAAAACCATGGACGGATAGAGCCCTAGGACAAATGGTGGAAGCAAGAGTATACAGACAAGATCTCACACATAAGCATACACGTACACATTCACAAAAAGAGGAAAAGGGAAAAAAATCATAGATCTCGCTCCTAAATTCCACCTCTTCAATTTGGGATCATTTCTTGTCTATTCAGGTATTCCACAGATGCAGGGTATATCAAGTTGATTGTGGAGCTTTAATCCGCTGCTTCTGAGGCTGCTGGGGGAGATTTCCCTTTCTCCTCTTTGTTCTCACAGCTCACAGGAGCTCAGCTTTGGATTTGGCCCTGCCTCTGCGTGTAGGTCGCTGGAGGGCCTCTGTTTTTTGCTCAGACAGGAAAGGGTTAAAGGGGCCGCTAATTCGGGGGCTCAGGCTCACTCAGGCCGGGGGTGAGGGGGGGGAAGGAGGGGCACTGCGTGCGGGGCGGGCCTGCGGCGTCAGAGGCGGCGTGACGTTGCGGCAGAGGCCGGCGTGACGTTGCACCAGCCTGAGGCCCGCCGTGCGTTCTCCCGGGGAAGTTGTCCCTGGTTCCCGGGAACCTGGCAGTGGCGGGCTGCACAGGCTCCGCGGAAGAGGGGTGTGGAGGTTCCCGGGAACCTGGCAGGGGCGGGCTGCACAGGGCCCTTGGTGGCGGCAGCAGCAGCCCTAGCGTCTCCCGCCCATCTCTGGGGTCCGCGCTATTAGCCGCGGCTCGCGCCCGTCTCTGGGGTTCGCGCTTTTAGCCGCGGCTCGCGCCCGTCTCTGGGGTTCGCGCTTTTAGCCGCGGCTCGCGCCCGTCTCTGGGGTTCGCGCTTTTAGCCGCGGCTCGCGCCCGTCTCTGGAGTTCCTTTAAGCAGCGCTCTTAAACCCCTCTCCTCGCGCACCAGGAAACAAAGAGGGAAGAAAAAGTCTCTTGCCTCTTCGGCAGGTGCAGGCTTTTCCCCGAACTCCCTCCTGGCTAGTCGTGGTGCACTAACCCCTTCAGGCTATGTTCAAGCCGCCAACCCCAGTCCTCTCCCTGCGCTCCGTCCAAAACCGAAACCCGAGCTTCAGCTCGCAGCCCCGCCTGCCCGGGCGGGTGAGCAGACAAGCCTCTCGGGCTGGTGAGTGCCGGTCGGCACCGATCCTCTGTGCGGGAATCTCCCCGCTTTGCCCTCCGCACCCGTCGCTGTGCACTACTCCTCGGTCCCGAAGCCCCCCCCTCCGCCTCCCGCAGTCTCCGCCCGCGGAGGGGCTTCCAAGTGTGTGGAAACTTTTCCTCCTTCACAGCTCCCTCCTACTGGCGCAGGTGCCGTCCTTATTCTTTTGTCTCTGTTTTTTCTTTTGCCCTACCCAGGTACGTGGGGAGTTTCTTGCCTTTTGGGACGTCTGAGGTCTTCTGCCAGCCTTCAGTAGGTGTTCTGTAGGAGTTGTTCCACGTGTAGATGTATTTCTGGTGTATCCGTGGGGAGGAAGGCGATCTCCGCGTCTTACTCTTCCGCCATCTTCAAGGTCCCCCCTCTGTGTTTTGTTTTTGAAATTAATTTTGATAATGGGATTTATCGGATTTTCACTGCTGCGTTTAGGCCGCTGTACACTCGCTTGATTCCCTTATGGAGACATATAAATCCATGGCTTTTAAGATTCTTACTTGTCAGGTATCTTGCAAGGCGTTGAATATGGGGTGTTGAGTCCATTTCGTTGAGCAAGGAGTAGGTCTTGTCTATTATATATTTGGCTTATGGAACGGTATCTGTGCTAATTTCAATCTCTGGTTTTATGCAGCACCCCAACTCACCTTTCCCCATAAGCAAGCATAAGTTGGTTTTCTCAATTTGAGACCCTGTTCTGTTTTGTAATTCAGTTCATGTGTAGCCAAGTTTACATTCCGTGTATTAGTGATATCTTATGATGTTTCTTTTTCTGTGTGACTTATTTCTCGTAGAATCATCGTACCTGAATCCACTCATTATGCCGCTACGGGCCTGATGACGTAGATTTCATTGCTGAGTGATATTCCATTGTACGTGCGTACCACAACTGCTTTATACAGTTTTTGCTTTCTCGGATATTTAACTTGTACCGTAGACGAGGTTCTTGTAAACAGAGCCGTCCCAAACTTTGGGGTGGCTGTGTTTTTGATTTTAATTTCCCTAAGCTATAGGACCATAAGTGGAAGTGCCATAGGCTGTGTTGCTTTGTTTCCTACGTGTTTCAGGAAACACCATAAACTTCTCCAGAGTGGCTGTTGGCAATTTACATCACGCCCATCAGCATAACAAGGCTCCCTGTTCTCCATGACCTGTCGTGCCTTTCTGGATTTTACACATTTTTCAGATGGCCCTTTTGACCGGGGGGCAGTGAGACTTCATTGTAGTGCAGATTTCCTTTAAACACTTGCTTCGTTGGCAAAAAAGTGCGTATGCGTTTTTATCTGAATATATTCAGGAAAAACCGCATACGCCCTTTTTGGCCAAGTGCATCATTGTCGACATTCTGCCTCTTTTTGTATGCTTTAAGTGCAATTCCTGTCTACCCCTTGAAATCGTTTTCCTGAAATTCTGCCCCGCTTTCATGTCCTCTTCGAAGACTTACTTCAATACACTTTTGGACGATAGCTGTCATTCATAACTCTGCAGGTTTGTGAATTGCAGTGCCCCTGAGCTCCTTTCTTCAACTCTCTTTCTTGTGAGCTGGCCGCAAAACCGCAGGATTGCTTCAGGCCATAATCTCTTTCCGGGGGGGAACGCTGAGCCTTTGTTTAATTCCTCTTCCTGGTCGGAAATGAGCGTTCCATTTGCCCGTGCAGGCACCTACAGCTAGTCTCTCATTGGTTCTCCCTATTCCTGTACATCTTGCGCAGAAATTGCAAACTGTGCCAAACAGGAGGTTAATGGCACTGACTCTCCAAGTGGGGAGAGTGTTAGTAAAGCGTCTGGAATGATGAACCCGAGTACCAGGGGACGAAAACTGAGATGCATTTGAAAACGTTTCCCGCTCACACAGTGCACTGTACTGTGGGTTTCCCATGCATGTTTTAGCTGAAGGAAGAATCCCTTAAACCTGGAGAGTTGGGACCCATGGAATGGGTACCATGCAGTATGACTTCAAAGGGTCTGCGTTTGCTCACCGAACCTCACCAATGCTATCAGCCCGAAGTGTCCAGCCTTATGTCTCACCCAGCTCTGTGTGTAGATGTGGAAAATCCAGGTTGCATCACAAGCCCTGAATGAATTATTTAAGAATTGATCTCTATTTCACTGTCATTGTGTTTTGTTTTTGAAATTCATTTTGATAATGGGATTTATCGGATGTTCACTGCTGCGTTTAGGCCGCTGTACACACGCTTGATTTCCTTATGGAGACATATAAATCCATGGGTTTTAAGATTCTTACTTGTCAGGTATCTTCCCAAGCGTTGAATATGGGTTGTTGAGTCCATTTCGTTGAGCAAGGAGTAGGTCTGGTCTATTATATATTTGCCTTATGAAACGGTATCTGTGCTAATTTCAATCTCTGGTTTTATGCAGCACCCCAACTCACCTTTCCCCATAAGCAAGCATAAGTTGTTTTTCTCAATTTGAGACCCTGTTCTGTTTTGTAATTCAGTTCATGTGTAGCCAAGTTTACATTCCGTGTATTAGTGATATCTTATGATGTTTCTTTTTCTGTGTGACTTATTTCTCGTAGAATCATCGTACCTGAATCCACTCATTATGCCGCAATGGGCCTGATGACGTAGATTTCATTGCTGAGTGATATTCCATTGTACGTGCGTACCACAACATCTTTATGCATTTTTTGCTTTCTGGGATATTTAACTTCTACCGTAGACGAGGTTGTTGTAAACAGAGCCGTCCCAAATTTTGGGGTGGCTGTGTGTTTTTGATTTTAATTTCCCTAAGCTATAGGACCATAAGTGGAAGTGCCATAGGCTGTGTTGCTTTGTTTCCTACCTGTTTCAGGAAATACCATACACTTCTCCAGAGTGGTTGTTGGCAATTTACATCCCGCCCATCAGCATAACAAGGCTCCCTGTTCTCCATGACCTGTCCTGCCTTTCTGGATTTTACACATTTTTCAGATGGCCCTTTTGACCGGGGGGCAGTGAGACTTCATTGTAGTGCAGATTTCCTTTACATGCTTGCTTGGTTGGCCAAAAAGGGCATATGTGTTTTTTCCTGAATATATTCAGGAAAAAATGTTTACGCACTTTGGTCCAAGTGCATCACTGTCAAAGATCTGCCGCTTTTCACATGCTTTAAATGCAATTCCAATCTACCTCCTGAAATATGATTCCTGCAATTCTGCCTCGTTTTCAAGTCCTCTTTGCAGACTTACTTCCATATATTTTTGCCAATAGCTGTCATTTATAACTCTGCAGGTTTGTGAATTACAGTGCCCGTGGTTTCCTTTCTTAACTCGTTTCCTTGAAAACTGGCCACAGAACCGCAGGTTTGCTTCAGGCCGTAATCAGGGTCTGGCACGGCACTCTGAGACTTTGGTTCATTCAACTTCCTGGTGGGAAATTACAGTTAAATGTGCCCCTCCAGACACCTGCCTCACTCCTAGCCCCTTGGTGCTGTGTGTCCTCTGGTTTGAGGCCACATGTGCTGCGTTCCTCACCTTTGGCTGATGTGGCCCCACTGGTGTGAGGACACTCCTGCCTGGTTCCCATTCCCTTGGTGATGTGGGCCCTCCGGTGAGAGTCTGATCCTGGTTGGGTTCCTCACACTTCTGTGAGGTGGGCCCTCTTCTCTGAGGTCACTCCTGCCTGGCTGGTACACCCCGCCTTGGCGACGTCGGCCCTCTGGTGTGATTTGGTGCCTGCTGGGTGTCTCCTCCCCTCGGTAATGAGGGCCCTCTGGCGTCAGGCCCTAACTCCTGGGCTCCCAATATTTTCTTTTTTTTTTTTAAACATCTTTATTGGGGTATAATTGCTTTACAATTGTGTGTTAGTTTCTGCTTTATAACAAAGTGAATCAGTTATACATATACATATGTTCCCATATGTCTTCCCTCTTGCGTCTCCCTCCCTCCCACTCTCCCTATCCCACCCCTCCAGGCTGTCACAAAGCACCGAGCTAATATCCCTGTGCCTTGCGGCTGCTTCCCCCTAGCTATCTACCTTACTACGTTTGTTAGTGTGTATATGTCCATGACTCTCTCTCACCCTGTCAAAGCTCACCCTTCCCCCTCCCCATATCCTCAAGTCCGTTCTCCAGTAGGTCTGCGTCTTTATTCCTGTCTTACCCCTAGGTTCTTCATGACATTTTTTTTCCCCTTAAATTCCATATATATGCGTTAGCATACGGTATTTGTCTTTTTCTTTCTGACTTACTTCACTCTGTATGACAGACTCTAGGTCTATCCACCTCATTACAAATAGCTCAATTTCGTTTCTTTTTATGGCTGAGTAATATTCCATTGTATATATGTGCCACATCTTCTTTATCCATTCATCCGATGATGGGCGCTTAGGTTGTTTCCATCTCCGGGCTATTGTAAATAGAGCTGCAATGAACATTTTGGTACATGACTCTTTTTGAATTATGGTTTTCTCAGGGTATATGCCCAGTAGTGGGATTGCTGGGTCATATGGTAATTCTATTTGTAGTTTTTTAAGGAACCTCCATACTGTTCTCCATAGTGGCTGAACCAATTCACATTCCCACCAGCAGTGCAAGAGTGTTCCCTTTTCTCCACACCCTCTCCAGCATTTATTGTTTCTAGATTTTTTGATGATGGCCATTCTGACTGGTGTGAGATGATATCTCATTGTAGTTTTGATTTGCATTTCTCTAATGATTAATGATGTTGAGCATTCTTTCATGTGTTTGTTGGCATTCTGTATATCTTCTTTGGAGAAATGTCTATTTAGGTCTTCTGCCCATTTTTGGATTGGGTTGTTTGTTTTTTTGTTATTGAGCTGCATGAGCTGCTTGTAAATTTTGGAGATTAAACCTTTGTCAGTTGCTTCATTTGCAAATATTTTCTCCCATTCTGAGGGTTGTCTTTTGGTCTTGATTATGGTTTCCTTTGCTGTGCAAAAGCTTTGAAGTTTCATTAGGTCCCATTTGTTTATTTTTGTTTTTATTTCCATTACTCTAGGAGGTGGGTCAGAAAGGATCTTGCTGTGATTTATGTCATAGAGTGTTCTGCCTATGTTTTCCTCTAAGAGTTTGATAGTTTCTGGCCTTACATTTAGGTCTTTAATCCATTTTGAGCTTATTTTTGTGTATGGTGTTAGGGAGTGATCTAATCTCATACTTTTACATGTACCTGTCCAGTTTTCCCAGCACCATTTATTGAAGAGGCTGTCCTTTCTCCACTGTACATTCCTGCCACCTTTATCAAAGATAAGGTGTCCATATGTGCGTGGGTTTATCGCTGGGCTTTCTATCCTGTTCCATTGATCTATATTTCTGTTTTTGTGCCAGTACCATACTGTCTTGATTACTGTAGCTTTGTAGTATAGTCTGAAGTCAGGGAGCCTGATTCCTCCAGCTCCTTTTTCCGTTCTCAAGATTGCTTTGGCTATTCGGGGTCTTTTGTGTTTCCATACAAATTGTGAAATTTTTTGTTCTAGTTCTGTGAAAAATGCCAGTGGTAGTTTGATAGGGATTGCATTGAATCTGTAGATTGCTTTGGGTAGTAGAGTCATTTTCACAATGTTGATTCTTCCCATCCAAGAACATGGTATATCTCTCCATCTATTTGTATCATCTTTAATTTCTTTCATCAGTGTCTTATAATTTTCTGCATACAGGTCTTTCGTCTCCTTAGGTAGGTTTATTCCTAGATATTTTATTCTTTTTGTTGCAATGGTAAATGGGAGTGTTTTCTTGATTTCACTTTCAGATTTTTCATCATTAGTATATAGGAATGCCAGAGATTTCTGTGCATTAACTTTGTATCCTGCTACTTTACCAAATTCATTGATTAGCTCTAGTAGTTTTCTGGTAGCATCTTTAGGATTCTCTATGTATAGTATCATGTCATCTGCAAACAGTGACAGCTTTACTTCTTCTTTTCCGATTTGGATTCCTTTTATTTCCTTTTCTTCTCTGATTGCTGTGGCTAAAACTTCCAAAACTATGTTGAATAAGAGTGGTGAGAGTGGGCAACCTTGTCTTGTTCCTGATCTTAGTGGAAATGCTTTCAGTTTTTCACCATTGAGGATGATGTTTGCTGTGGGCTTGTCATATATGGCCTTTATTATGTTGAGGAAAGTTCCCTCTATGCCTACTTTCTGCAGGGTTTTTAGCATAAATGGGTGTTGAATTTTGTCAAAAGCTTTCTCTGCATCTATTGAGATGATCATATGGTTTTTCTCTTTCAATTTGTTAATATGGTTTATCACATTGATAGATTTGCGTATATTGAAGAATCCTTGCATTCCTGGAATAAACCCCACTTGATCATGGTGTATGATCCTTTTAATGTGCTGTTGGATTCTGTTTGCTAGTATTTTGTTGAGGATTTTTGCATCTATGTTCATCAGTGATATTGGCCTGTAGTTTTCTTTCTTTGTGACATCCTTGTCTGGTTTTGGTATCAAGGTGATGGTGGCCTCGTAGAAGGAATTTGGGAGTGTTCCTCCCTCTGCTATATTTTGGAAGAGTTTGAGAAGGATAGGTGTTAGCTCTTCTCTAAACGTTTGATAGAATTCACCTGTGAAGCCATCTGGTCCTGGGCTTTTGTTTGTTGGAAGATTTTTAATGACAGTTTCAATTTCAGTGCTTGTGATTGGTCTGTTCATATTTTCTATTTCTTCCTGATTCAGTCTTGGCAGGTTGTGCATTTCTAAGAATTTGTCCATTTCTTCCAGATTGTCCATTTTATTGGCATAGAGTTGCTTGTAGTAATCTCTTATGATTTTTTTTATTTCTGCAGTGTCAGTTGTTACTTCTCCTTTTTCATTTCTAATTCTATTGATTTGAGTCTTCTCCCTTTTTTTCTTGATGAGTCTGGCTAGTGGTTTATCTATTTTGTTTATCTTCTCAAAGAACCAGCTTTTAGTTTTATTGATCTTTGCTATCGTTTCCTTCATTTCTTTTTCATTTATTTCTGATCTGATTTTTATGATTTCTTTCCTTCTGCTAGCTTTGGGGTTTTTTTGTTCTTCTTTCTCTAATTGCTTGAGGTGCAAGGTTAGGTTGTTTATTCGAGATGTTTCCTGCTTCTTAAGGTGGGCTTGTATTGCTATAAACTTCCCCCTTAGAACTGCTTTTGCTGCATCCCATAGGTTTTGGGTCGTTGTGTCTCCATTGTCATTTGTTTCTAGGTATTTTTTTATTTCCTCTTTGATTTCTTCAGTGATCACTTCATTATTAAGTAGTGTATTGTTTAGCTTCCATGTGTTTGTATTTTTTACAGATCTTTTCCTGTAATTGATATCTAGTCTCATGGCGTTGTGGTCAGAAAAGATACTTGATACAATTTCAATTTTCTTAAATTTACCAAGGCTTGATTTGTGACCCAAGATATGATCTATCCTGGAGAATGTTCCATGAGCACTTGAGAAAAATGTGTATTCTGTTGTTTTTGGATGGAGTGTCCTATAAATATCAATTAAGTCCATCTTGTTTAATGTATCATTTAAAGCTTGTGTTTCCTTATTTATTTTCATTTTGGATGATCTGTCCATGGGTGAAAGTGGGGTGTTAAAGTCCCCTACTATGAATGTGTTACTGTCAATCTCCCCTTTTATGGCTGTTAGTATTTGCCTTATGTATTGAGGTGCTCCTATGTTGGGTGCATAAATATTTACAATTGTTATATCTTCTTCTTGAATCGATCCCTTGATCATTATGTAGTGTCCTTCTTTGTCTCTTGTAATAGTCCTTATTTTAAAGTCTATTTTGTCTGATATGAGAATTGCTACTCCAGCTTTCTTTTGGTTTCCATTTGCATGGAATATCTTTTTCCATCCCCTTATTTTCAGTCTGTATGTGTCTCTAGGTCTGAAGTGGGTCTCTTGTAGACAGCATATATAAGGGTCTTGTTTTTGTATCCATTCAGCCAATCTGTGTCTTTTGGTGGGAGCATTTAGTCCATTTACATTTAAGGTAATTATCGATATGTATGTTCCTATTCCCATTTTCTATATTGTTTTGGGTTCGTTATTATAGGTCTTTTCCTTCTCTTGTGTTCCTTGTCTAGAGAAGTTCCTTTAGCATTTGCTGTAAAGCTGGTTTGGTGGTGCTAAACTCTCTCAGCTTTTGCTTGTCTGTAAAGGTTTTAATTTCTCCATCAAATCTGAATGAGATCCTTGCTGGGTAAAGTAGCCTTGGTTGCAGGTTTTTCTCCTTCATCACTTTCAGTATGTCCTGCCACTCCCTTCTGGCTTGTAGGGTTTCTGCTGAGAGATCAGCTGTTAACCTTATGGGGATTCCCTTGTGTGTTATTTGCTGTTTTTCCCTTGCTGCTTTTAATATGCTTTCTTTGTATTTAATTTTTGACAGTTTGATTAATATGTGTCTTGGCGTATTTCTCCTTGTATTTATCCTGTATGGGACTCTCTGTGCTTCCTGGACTTGATTAACTATTTCCTTTCCCATATTAGGGAAGTTTTCAACTATAATCTCTTCAAATATTTTCTCAGTCCCTTTCTTTTTCTCTTCTTCTTCTGGAACCCCTATAATTCGAATGTTGGTGCGTTTAATGTTGTCCCAGAGGTCTCTGAGACTGTCCTCAGTTCTTTTCATTCTTTTTTCTTTATTCTGCTCTGCAGTAGTTATTTCCACTATTTTATCTTCCAGGTCACTTATCCGTTCTTCTGCCTCAGTTATTCTGTTATTGATCCCATCTAGAGTACTTTTAATTTCATTTATTGCGTTGTTCATCATTGCTTGTTTCACCTTTATTTCTTCTAGGTCCTTGTTAACTGCTTCTTGCATTTTGTCCATTCTACTTCCAAGATTTCGGATCATCCTTACTATCATTATTCTGAATTCTTTTTCAGGTAGACTGCCTATTTCCTCTTCATTTGTTAGGTCTGGTGCATTTTTATCTTGCTCCTTCATCTGCTGTGTGTTTTTCTGTCTTCTCATTTTGCTTATCTTACTGTGTTTGGGGTCTCCTTTTTGCAGGCTGCACGTTCGTAGTTCCCGTTGTTTTTGATGTCTGTCTCCAGTGGCTAAGGTTGTTTCAGTGGGTTGTGTAGGCTTCCTGGTGGAGGGGACTAGTGCCTGTGTTGTGGTGGATGAGGCTGGATCTTGTCTCTCTAGTGGGCAGGTTCACGTCTGGTGGTGTGTTTTGGGGTGTCTGTGGCCTTATTATGATTTTAGGCAGCCTCTCTGCTAATGGGTGGGGTTGTGTTCCTGTTTTGCTAGTTGTTTGGCATAGGTTGTCTAGCACTGTGGCTTGCTGGTCGTTGAGTGAAGCTGGGTGCTGGTGTTAAGATGGAGGTCACTGGGAGATTTCCACCGTTTAATATTATGTGGAGCTGGGAGGTCTCTTTTGACCAGTGTCCTGAAGTTGGCTCTCCTACCTCAGAGGCAGAGCCCTGACTCCTGGCTGGAGCACCAAGAGCCTTTCATCCACACGGCTCAGAATAAAAGGGAGAAAAAGTAGAGAGAATTAGTAGATGTATGAGGAAAGAAAGAAGGAAAGGAGGAAAGGAAGGAAGGAAGAAAGAAGCAAAGAAGGAAAGAAAGGAGGGAGGGAGGGAGGAAGGAAGGAAGGAAGGAAGGAAGGAGGGAAAGAAGGAAAAAAGACAGAAAGAAAGAAGATACAGTAAAAATAAAATAAAGTATAATATATTTATTGAATTAAAAAATATTTAGAAAAAAAAAAAAAAAGAGGGACGGATAGAACCTTAGGACAAATGTTGGAAGCAAAGCTATACAGAGAAAATCTTATACAGAAGCATACACATACACCTTCACAAAAAGAGGTAAAGGGGGAAAAATCATAAATCTTGCTCTCAGAGACCACCTCCTCAATTTGGGGTGATTCGTTGTCTAAAGGAGGGAAGGACGGAAAGAAAGAAAGAAAGAAAGAAGGAACGACGGTAAAGTATAATAAAGTTATTACAATTAAAATTATTGAGAAAAAAAAAATTTTTTTTTTAAAAACCATGGACGGATAGAGCCCTAGGACAAATGGTGGAAGCAAGAGTATACAGACAAGATCTCACACATAAGCATACACGTACACATTCACAAAAAGAGGAAAAGGGAAAAAAATCATAGATCTCGCTCCTAAATTCCACCTCTTCAATTTGGGATCATTTCTTGTCTATTCAGGTATTCCACAGATGCAGGGTATATCAAGTTGATTGTGGAGCTTTAATCCGCTGCTTCTGAGGCTGCTGGGGGAGATTTCCCTTTCTCCTCTTTGTTCTCACAGCTCACAGGAGCTCAGCTTTGGATTTGGCCCTGCCTCTGCGTGTAGGTCGCTGGAGGGCCTCTGTTTTTTGCTCAGACAGGAAAGGGTTAAAGGGGCCGCTAATTCGGGGGCTCAGGCTCACTCAGGCCGGGGGTGAGGGGGGGGAAGGAGGGGCACTGCGTGCGGGGCGGGCCTGCGGCGTCAGAGGCGGCGTGACGTTGCGGCAGAGGCCGGCGTGACGTTGCACCAGCCTGAGGCCCGCCGTGCGTTCTCCCGGGGAAGTTGTCCCTGGTTCCCGGGAACCTGGCAGTGGCGGGCTGCACAGGCTCCGCGGAAGAGGGGTGTGGAGGTTCCCGGGAACCTGGCAGGGGCGGGCTGCACAGGGCCCTTGGTGGCGGCAGCAGCAGCCCTAGCGTCTCCCGCCCATCTCTGGGGTCCGCGCTATTAGCCGCGGCTCGCGCCCGTCTCTGGGGTTCGCGCTTTTAGCCGCGGCTCGCGCCCGTCTCTGGGGTTCGCGCTTTTAGCCGCGGCTCGCGCCCGTCTCTGGAGTTCCTTTAAGCAGCGCTCTTAAACCCCTCTCCTTGCGCACCAGGAAACAAAGAGGGAAGAAAAAGTCTCTTGCCTCTTCGGCAGGTGCAGGCTTTTCCCCGAACTCCCTCCCGGCTAGTCGTGGTGCACTAACCCCTTCAGGCTATGTTCAAGCCGCCAACCCCAGTCCTCTCCCTGCGCTCCTTCCAAAACCGAAACCCGAGCTTCAGCTCGCAGCCCCGCCCGCCCGGGCGGGTGAGCAGACAAGCCCCTCGGGCTGGTGAGTGCCGGTCGGCACCGATCCTCTGTGCGGGAATCTCCCCGCTTTGCCCTCCGCACCCGTCGCTGTGCACTACTCCTCGGTCCCGAAGCCCCCCCCTCCGCCTCCCGCAGTCTCCGCCCGCGGAGGGGCTTCCAAGTGTGTGGAAACTTTTCCTCCTTCACAGCTCCCTCCTACTGGCGCAGGTGCCGTCCTTATTCTTTTGTCTCTGTTTTTTCTTTTGCCCTACCCAGGTACGTGGGGAGTTTCTTGCCTTTTGGGACGTCTGAGGTCTTCTGCCAGCCTTCAGTAGGTGTTCTGTAGGAGTTGTTCCACGTGTAGATGTATTTCTGGTGTATCCGTGGGGAGGAAGGCGATCTCCGCGTCTTACTCTTCCGCCATCTTCAAGGTCCCCCCTCTGTGTTTTGTTTTTGAAATTAATTTTGATAATGGGATTTTTCGGATCTTCACTGCTGCATTTAGGCCGTTGTACACATGCTTGATTTCCTTATGGAGACATATAAATCCATGGGTTTTAAGATTCTTAATTGTCAGGTATCTTCCCAGGCGTTGAATATGGGGTGTTGAGTCCATTTCGTTGAGCAAGGAGTAGGTCTTGTCTATTATATATTTGGCTTATGGAACGGTATCTGTGCTAATTTCAATCTCTGGTTTTATGCAGCACCCCAACTCACCTTTCCCCATAAGCAAGCATAAGTTGGTTTTCTAAAGTTGAAACCCTGTCCTGTTTTGTAATTCATTTCACGTGTAGCCAAGTTTACATTCCGTGTATTAGTGATATCTTATGATGTTTCTTTTTCTGTGTGACTTATTTCTCGTAGAATCATCGTACCTGAATCCACTCATTATGCCGCTACAGGCCTGATGACGTAGATTTCATTGCTGAGTGATATTCCATTGTACGTACGTACCACAATTTCTTTATCCATTTTTTGCTTTCTCGGATATTTAACTTGTACCGTAGACGAGGTTTTTGTAAACAGAGCCGTTCCAAACTTTGGGGTTGCTTTGTGTTTTTGATTTTAATTTCCCTAAGCTGTCGGACCATAAGTGGAAGTGCCATAGGCTCCGTTGCTTTGTTTTTTAGGCGTTTCAGGAAACACCATACACTTCTCCAGAGTGGCTGTTGGCAATTTACATCCCGCCCATCAGCATAACAAGGCTCCCTGTTCTCCATGACCTGTCCTGCCTTTCTGGATTTTAAACTTTTTTCAGATGGCCCTTTTGACCGGGGGGCAGTGAGACTTCATTGTAGTGCAGATTTCCTTTACACGCTTGCTTGGTTGTCCAAAAACGGCATATGCGTTTTTTCCTGAATATATTCAGGAAAAAACGCATACGCTCTTTTTGGCCAAGTGCATCATTGTCGACATTCTGCCTCGTTTCCTATGCTGTAAGTGCAATTCCAGTCTGCCCCCTGAAATAGTTTTCCTGAAATTCTGTCCCGCTTTCAAGTCCTCTTCGAAGACTTACTTCAGTACATTTTTGGATGATAGCTGTCATTCATAACTCTGCAGTTTTGTGAATTACGGTGTCCCAGAGCTCCTTTCTTCAACTCGCTTTCTTGTGAGCTGGCCGCAAAACTGCAGGATTGCTTCAGGGACTAATCTGTTTCCGGCAGGGCACGCTGAGCCTTTGGTAAGTTCCTTTTCCTGGTGGTAAATGAGCATTCCAATTGCCCGTGCAGACAACTACAGCTAGTCTCTCATTGGTTCTCCCTATTCCTGTTCATCTTGCGCAGAAATTGCAAACTGTGCCAAACAGGAGGTTAAAGGCACTGACTCTCCAAGTGGGGATAGTGTTAGTAAAGCGTCTGGAATGGTGAACCCGAGTACCAGGGGACGAAAACTGAGATGCATTTGAAAACGTTTCCCAATCACACGGTGGACCATACTCTGGGTTTCCCACGCATGTTTTACCTGAAGGAAGAATCCCTTAAACATGGAGATTTGGGACCCATGGAATGTATACCATGCAGGGTGACTTCAAAGGGTCTGCGTTTGCTCACCAAACCTCACCAATGCTATCAGCCCGAAGTGTCCAGCCTTATGTCTCACCCAGCTCTGGGTGTAGATGTGGTAAATCCAGGTTGCATCACAAGCCCTGAATGAATTATTTAAGAATTGCTCTCTATTTCACTGTCATTGTGTTTTGTTTTTGAAATTTATTTTGATAATGGGATTTATCGGATTTTCACTGCTGCGTTTAGGCCGCTGTACACTTGCTTGATTCCCTTATGGAGACATATAAATCCATGGCTTTTAAGATTCTTACTTGTCAGGTATCTTGCAAGGCGTTGAATATGGGGTGTTGAGTCCATTTCGTTGAGCAAGGAGTAGGTCTTGTCTATTATATATTTGGCTTATGGAACGGTATCTGTGCTAATTTCAATCTCTGGTTTTATGCAGCACCCCAACTCACCTTTCCCCATAAGCAAGCATAAGTTGGTTTTCTCAATTTGAGACCCTGTTCTGTTTTGTAATTCAGTTCATGTGTAGCCAAGTTTACATTCCGTGTATTAGTGATATCTTATGATGTTTCTTTTTCTGTGTGACTTATTTCTCGTAGAATCATCGTACCTGAATCCACTCATTATGCCGCTACGGGCCTGATGACGTAGATTTCATTGCTGAGTGATATTCCATTGTACGTGCGTACCACAACTGCTTTATACAGTTTTTGCTTTCTCGGATATTTAACTTGTACCGTAGACGAGGTTCTTGTAAACAGAGCCGTCCCAAACTTTGGGGTGGCTGTGTTTTTGATTTTAATTTCCCTAAGCTATAGGACCATAAGTGGAAGTGCCATAGGCTGTGTTGCTTTGTTTCCTACGTGTTTCAGGAAACACCATAAACTTCTCCAGAGTGGCTGTTGGCAATTTACATCACGCCCATCAGCATAACAAGGCTCCCTGTTCTCCATGACCTGTCGTGCCTTTCTGGATTTTACACATTTTTCAGATGGCCCTTTTGACCGGGGGGCAGTGAGACTTCATTGTAGTGCAGATTTCCTTTAAACACTTGCTTCGTTGGCAAAAAAGTGCGTATGCGTTTTTATCTGAATATAATCAGGAAAAACCGCATACGCCCTTTATGGCCAAGTGCATCATTGTCGACATTCTGCCTCTTTTCGTATGCTTTAAGTGCAATTCCTGTCTACCCCTTGAAATCGTTTTCCTGAAATTCTGCCCCGCTTTCATGTCCTCTTCGAAGACTTACTTCAATACACTTTTGGACGATAGCTGTCATTCATAACTCTGCAGGTTTGTGAATTGCAGTGCCCCTGAGCTCCTTTCTTCAACTCTCTTTCTTGTGAGCTGGCCGCAAAACCGCAGGATTGCTTCAGGCCATAATCTCTTTCCGGGGGGGAACGCTGAGCCTTTGTTTAATTCCACTTCCTGGTCGGAAATGAGCGTTCCATTTGCCCGTGCAGGCACCTACAGCTAGTCTCTCATTGGTTCTCCCTATTCCTGTACATCTTGCGCAGAAATTGCAAACTGTGCCAAACAGGAGGTTAATGGCACTGACTCTCCAAGTGGGGAGAGTGTTAGTAAAGCGTCTGGAATGATGAACCCGAGTACCAGGGGACGAAAACTGAGATGCATTTGAAAACGTTTCCCGCTCACACAGTGCACTGTACTGTGGGTTTCCCATGCATGTTTTAGCTGAAGGAAGAATCCCTTAAACCTGGAGAGTTGGGACCCATGGAATGGGTACCATGCAGTATGACTTCAAAGGGTCTGCGTTTGCTCACCGAACCTCACCAATGCTATCAGCCCGAAGTGTCCAGCCTTATGTCTCACCCAGCTCTGGGTGTAGATGTGGTAAATCCAGGTTGCATCACAAGCCCTGAATGAATTATTTAAGAATTGCTCTCTATTTCACTCTCATTGTGTTTTGTTTTTGAAATTCATTTTGATAATGAGATTTATCGGATGTTCACTGCTGCGTTTAGGCCGCTGTACACACGCTTGATTTCCTTATGGAGACATATAAATCCATGGGTTTTAAGATTCTTACTTGTCAGGTATCTTCCCAAGCGTTGAATATGGGTTGTTGAGTCCATTTCGTTGAGCAAGGAGTAGGTCTGGTCTATTATATATTTGCCTTATGAAACGGTATCTGTGCTAATTTCAATCTCTGGTTTTATGCAGCACCCCAACTCACCTTTCCCCATAAGCAAGCATAAGTTGTTTTTCTCAATTTGAGACCCTGTTCTGTTTTGTAATTCAGTTCATGTGTAGCCAAGTTTACATTCCGTGTATTAGTGATATCTTATGATGTTTCTTTTTCTGTGTGACTTATTTCTCGTAGAATCATCGTACCTGAATCCACTCATTATGCCGCAATGGGCCTGATGACGTAGATTTCATTGCTGAGTGATATTCCATTGTACGTGCGTACCACAACATCTTTATGCATTTTTTGCTTTCTGGGATATTTAACTTCTACCGTAGACGAGGTTGTTGTAAACAGAGCCGTCCCAAATTTTGGGGTGGCTGTGTGTTTTTGATTTTAATTTCCCTAAGCTATAGGACCATAAGTGGAAGTGCCATAGGCTGTGTTGCTTTGTTTCCTACCTGTTTCAGGAAATACCATACACTTCTCCAGAGTGGTTGTTGGCAATTTACATCCCGCCCATCAGCATAACAAGGCTCCCTGTTCTCCATGACCTGTCCTGCCTTTCTGGATTTTACACATTTTTCAGATGGCCCTTTTGACCGGGGGGCAGTGAGACTTCATTGTAGTGCAGATTTCCTTTACACGCTTGCTTGGTTGGCCAAAAAGGGCATATGTGTTTTTTCCTGAATATATTCAGGAAAAAATGTTTACGCACTTTGGTCCAAGTGCATCACTGTCAAAGATCTGCCGCTTTTCACATGCTTTAAATGCAATTCCAATCTACCTCCTGAAATATGATTCCTGCAATTCTGCCTCGTTTTCAAGTCCTCTTTGCAGACTTACTTCCATATATTTTTGCCAATAGCTGTCATTTATAACTCTGCAGGTTTGTGAATTACAGTGCCCGTGGTTTCCTTTCTTAACTCGTTTCCTTGAAAACTGGCCACAGAACCGCAGGTTTGCTTCAGGCCGTAATCAGGGTCTGGCACGGCACTCTGAGACTTTGGTTCATTCAACTTCCTGGTGGGAAATTACAGTTAAATGTGCCCCTCCAGACACCTGCCTCACTCCTAGCCCCTTGGTGCTGTGTGTCCTCTGGTTTGAGGCCACATGTGCTGCGTTCCTCACCTTTGGCTGATGTGGCCCCACTGGTGTGAGGACACTCCTGCCTGGTTCCCATTCCCTTGGTGATGTGGGCCCTCCGGTGAGAGTCTGATCCTGGTTGGGTTCCTCACACTTCTGTGAGGTGGGCCCTCTTCTCTGAGGTCACTCCTGCCTGGCTGGTACACCCCGCCTTGGCGACGTCGGCCCTCTGGTGTGATTTGGTGCCTGCTGGGTGTCTCCTCCCCTCGGTAATGAGGGCCCTCTGGCGTCAGGCCCTAACTCCTGGGCTCCCAATATTTTCTTTTTTTTTTTAAACATCTTTATTGGGGTATAATTGCTTTACAATTGTGTGTTAGTTTCTGCTTTATAACAAAGTGAATCAGTTATACATATACATATGTTCCCATATGTCTTCCCTCTTGCGTCTCCCTCCCTCCCACTCTCCCTATCCCACCCCTCCAGGCTGTCACAAAGCACCGAGCTAATATCCCTGTGCCTTGCGGCTGCTTCCCCCTAGCTATCTACCTTACTACGTTTGTTAGTGTGTATATGTCCATGACTCTCTCTCACCCTGTCAAAGCTCACCCTTCCCCCTCCCCATATCCTCAAGTCCGTTCTCCAGTAGGTCTGCGTCTTTATTCCTGTCTTACCCCTAGGTTCTTCATGACATTTTTTTTCCCCTTAAATTCCATATATATGCGTTAGCATACGGTATTTGTCTTTTTCTTTCTGACTTACTTCACTCTGTATGACAGACTCTAGGTCTATCCACCTCATTACAAATAGCTCAATTTCGTTTCTTTTTATGGCTGAGTAATATTCCATTGTATATATGTGCCACATCTTCTTTATCCATTCATCCGATGATGGGCGCTTAGGTTGTTTCCATCTCCGGGCTATTGTAAATAGAGCTGCAATGAACATTTTGGTACATGACTCTTTTTGAATTATGGTTTTCTCAGGGTATATGCCCAGTAGTGGGATTGCTGGGTCATATGGTAATTCTATTTGTAGTTTTTTAAGGAACCTCCATACTGTTCTCCATAGTGGCTGAACCAATTCACATTCCCACCAGCAGTGCAAGAGTGTTCCCTTTTCTCCACACCCTCTCCAGCATTTATTGTTTCTAGATTTTTTGATGATGGCCATTCTGACTGGTGTGAGATGATATCTCATTGTAGTTTTGATTTGCATTTCTCTAATGATTAATGATGTTGAGCATTCTTTCATGTGTTTGTTGGCATTCTGTATATCTTCTTTGGAGAAATGTCTATTTAGGTCTTCTGCCCATTTTTGGATTGGGTTGTTTGTTTTTTTGTTATTGAGCTGCATGAGCTGCTTGTAAATTTTGGAGATTAAACCTTTGTCAGTTGCTTCATTTGCAAATATTTTCTCCCATTCTGAGGGTTGTCTTTTGGTCTTGATTATGGTTTCCTTTGCTGTGCAAAAGCTTTGAAGTTTCATTAGGTCCCATTTGTTTATTTTTGTTTTTATTTCCATTACTCTAGGAGGTGGGTCAGAAAGGATCTTGCTGTGATTTATGTCATAGAGTGTTCTGCCTATGTTTTCCTCTAAGAGTTTGATAGTTTCTGGCCTTACATTTAGGTCTTTAATCCATTTTGAGCTTATTTTTGTGTATGGTGTTAGGGAGTGATCTAATCTCATACTTTTACATGTACCTGTCCAGTTTTCCCAGCACCATTTATTGAAGAGGCTGTCCTTTCTCCACTGTACATTCCTGCCACCTTTATCAAAGATAAGGTGTCCATATGTGCGTGGGTTTATCGCTGGGCTTTCTATCCTGTTCCATTGATCTATATTTCTGTTTTTGTGCCAGTACCATACTGTCTTGATTACTGTAGCTTTGTAGTATAGTCTGAAGTCAGGGAGCCTGATTCCTCCAGCTCCTTTTTCCGTTCTCAAGATTGCTTTGGCTATTCGGGGTCTTTTGTGTTTCCATACAAATTGTGAAATTTTTTGTTCTAGTTCTGTGAAAAATGCCAGTGGTAGTTTGATAGGGATTGCATTGAATCTGTAGATTGCTTTGGGTAGTAGAGTCATTTTCACAATGTTGATTCTTCCCATCCAAGAACATGGTATATCTCTCCATCTATTTGTATCATCTTTAATTTCTTTCATCAGTGTCTTATAATTTTCTGCATACAGGTCTTTCGTCTCCTTAGGTAGGTTTATTCCTAGATATTTTATTCTTTTTGTTGCAATGGTAAATGGGAGTGTTTTCTTGATTTCACTTTCAGATTTTTCATCATTAGTATATAGGAATGCCAGAGATTTCTGTGCATTAACTTTGTATCCTGCTACTTTACCAAATTCATTGATTAGCTCTAGTAGTTTTCTGGTAGCATCTTTAGGATTCTCTATGTATAGTATCATGTCATCTGCAAACAGTGACAGCTTTACTTCTTCTTTTCCGATTTGGATTCCTTTTATTTCCTTTTCTTCTCTGATTGCTGTGGCTAAAACTTCCAAAACTATGTTGAATAAGAGTGGTGAGAGTGGGCAACCTTGTCTTGTTCCTGATCTTAGTGGAAATGCTTTCAGTTTTTCACCATTGAGGATGATGTTTGCTGTGGGCTTGTCATATATGGCCTTTATTATGTTGAGGAAAGTTCCCTCTATGCCTACTTTCTGCAGGGTTTTTAGCATAAATGGGTGTTGAATTTTGTCAAAAGCTTTCTCTGCATCTATTGAGATGATCATATGGTTTTTCTCTTTCAATTTGTTAATATGGTTTATCACATTGATAGATTTGCGTATATTGAAGAATCCTTGCATTCCTGGAATAAACCCCACTTGATCATGGTGTATGATCCTTTTAATGTGCTGTTGGATTCTGTTTGCTAGTATTTTGTTGAGGATTTTTGCATCTATGTTCATCAGTGATATTGGCCTGTAGTTTTCTTTCTTTGTGACATCCTTGTCTGGTTTTGGTATCAAGGTGATGGTGGCCTCGTAGAAGGAATTTGGGAGTGTTCCTCCCTCTGCTATATTTTGGAAGAGTTTGAGAAGGATAGGTGTTAGCTCTTCTCTAAACGTTTGATAGAATTCACCTGTGAAGCCATCTGGTCCTGGGCTTTTGTTTGTTGGAAGATTTTTAATGACAGTTTCAATTTCAGTGCTTGTGATTGGTCTGTTCATATTTTCTATTTCTTCCTGATTCAGTCTTGGCAGGTTGTGCATTTCTAAGAATTTGTCCATTTCTTCCAGATTGTCCATTTTATTGGCATAGAGTTGCTTGTAGTAATCTCTTATGATTTTTTTTATTTCTGCAGTGTCAGTTGTTACTTCTCCTTTTTCATTTCTAATTCTATTGATTTGAGTCTTCTCCCTTTTTTTCTTGATGAGTCTGGCTAGTGGTTTATCTATTTTGTTTATCTTCTCAAAGAACCAGCTTTTAGTTTTATTGATCTTTGCTATCGTTTCCTTCATTTCTTTTTCATTTATTTCTGATCTGATTTTTATGATTTCTTTCCTTCTGCTAGCTTTGGGGTTTTTTTGTTCTTCTTTCTCTAATTGCTTGAGGTGCAAGGTTAGGTTGTTTATTCGAGATGTTTCCTGCTTCTTAAGGTGGGCTTGTATTGCTATAAACTTCCCCCTTAGAACTGCTTTTGCTGCATCCCATAGGTTTTGGGTCGTTGTGTCTCCATTGTCATTTGTTTCTAGGTATTTTTTTATTTCCTCTTTGATTTCTTCAGTGATCACTTCATTATTAAGTAGTGTATTGTTTAGCTTCCATGTGTTTGTATTTTTTACAGATCTTTTCCTGTAATTGATATCTAGTCTCATGGCGTTGTGGTCAGAAAAGATACTTGATACAATTTCAATTTTCTTAAATTTACCAAGGCTTGATTTGTGACCCAAGATATGATCTATCCTGGAGAATGTTCCATGAGCACTTGAGAAAAATGTGTATTCTGTTGTTTTTGGATGGAGTGTCCTATAAATATCAATTAAGTCCATCTTGTTTAATGTATCATTTAAAGCTTGTGTTTCCTTATTTATTTTCATTTTGGATGATCTGTCCATGGGTGAAAGTGGGGTGTTAAAGTCCCCTACTATGAATGTGTTACTGTCAATCTCCCCTTTTATGGCTGTTAGTATTTGCCTTATGTATTGAGGTGCTCCTATGTTGGGTGCATAAATATTTACAATTGTTATATCTTCTTCTTGAATCGATCCCTTGATCATTATGTAGTGTCCTTCTTTGTCTCTTGTAATAGTCCTTATTTTAAAGTCTATTTTGTCTGATATGAGAATTGCTACTCCAGCTTTCTTTTGGTTTCCATTTGCATGGAATATCTTTTTCCATCCCCTTATTTTCAGTCTGTATGTGTCTCTAGGTCTGAAGTGGGTCTCTTGTAGACAGCATATATAAGGGTCTTGTTTTTGTATCCATTCAGCCAATCTGTGTCTTTTGGTGGGAGCATTTAGTCCATTTACATTTAAGGTAATTATCGATATGTATGTTCCTATTCCCATTTTCTATATTGTTTTGGGTTCGTTATTATAGGTCTTTTCCTTCTCTTGTGTTCCTTGTCTAGAGAAGTTCCTTTAGCATTTGCTGTAAAGCTGGTTTGGTGGTGCTAAACTCTCTCAGCTTTTGCTTGTCTGTAAAGGTTTTAATTTCTCCATCAAATCTGAATGAGATCCTTGCTGGGTAAAGTAGCCTTGGTTGCAGGTTTTTCTCCTTCATCACTTTCAGTATGTCCTGCCACTCCCTTCTGGCTTGTAGGGTTTCTGCTGAGAGATCAGCTGTTAACCTTATGGGGATTCCCTTGTGTGTTATTTGCTGTTTTTCCCTTGCTGCTTTTAATATGCTTTCTTTGTATTTAATTTTTGACAGTTTGATTAATATGTGTCTTGGCGTATTTCTCCTTGTATTTATCCTGTATGGGACTCTCTGTGCTTCCTGGACTTGATTAACTATTTCCTTTCCCATATTAGGGAAGTTTTCAACTATAATCTCTTCAAATATTTTCTCAGTCCCTTTCTTTTTCTCTTCTTCTTCTGGAACCCCTATAATTCGAATGTTGGTGCGTTTAATGTTGTCCCAGAGGTCTCTGAGACTGTCCTCAGTTCTTTTCATTCTTTTTTCTTTATTCTGCTCTGCAGTAGTTATTTCCACTATTTTATCTTCCAGGTCACTTATCCGTTCTTCTGCCTCAGTTATTCTGTTATTGATCCCATCTAGAGTACTTTTAATTTCATTTATTGCGTTGTTCATCATTGCTTGTTTCACCTTTATTTCTTCTAGGTCCTTGTTAACTGCTTCTTGCATTTTGTCCATTCTACTTCCAAGATTTCGGATCATCCTTACTATCATTATTCTGAATTCTTTTTCAGGTAGACTGCCTATTTCCTCTTCATTTGTTAGGTCTGGTGCATTTTTATCTTGCTCCTTCATCTGCTGTGTGTTTTTCTGTCTTCTCATTTTGCTTATCTTACTGTGTTTGGGGTCTCCTTTTTGCAGGCTGCACGTTCGTAGTTCCCGTTGTTTTTGATGTCTGTCTCCAGTGGCTAAGGTTGTTTCAGTGGGTTGTGTAGGCTTCCTGGTGGAGGGGACTAGTGCCTGTGTTGTGGTGGATGAGGCTGGATCTTGTCTCTCTAGTGGGCAGGTTCACGTCTGGTGGTGTGTTTTGGGGTGTCTGTGGCCTTATTATGATTTTAGGCAGCCTCTCTGCTAATGGGTGGGGTTGTGTTCCTGTTTTGCTAGTTGTTTGGCATAGGTTGTCTAGCACTGTGGCTTGCTGGTCGTTGAGTGAAGCTGGGTGCTGGTGTTAAGATGGAGGTCACTGGGAGATTTCCACCGTTTAATATTATGTGGAGCTGGGAGGTCTCTTTTGACCAGTGTCCTGAAGTTGGCTCTCCTACCTCAGAGGCAGAGCCCTGACTCCTGGCTGGAGCACCAAGAGCCTTTCATCCACACGGCTCAGAATAAAAGGGAGAAAAAGTAGAGAGAATTAGTAGATGTATGAGGAAAGAAAGAAGGAAAGGAGGAAAGGAAGGAAGGAAGAAAGAAGCAAAGAAGGAAAGAAAGGAGGGAGGGAGGGAGGAAGGAAGGAAGGAAGGAAGGAAGGAGGGAAAGAAGGAAAAAAGACAGAAAGAAAGAAGATACAGTAAAAATAAAATAAAGTATAATATATTTATTGAATTAAAAAATATTTAGAAAAAAAAAAAAAAAGAGGGACGGATAGAACCTTAGGACAAATGTTGGAAGCAAAGCTATACAGAGAAAATCTTATACAGAAGCATACACATACACCTTCACAAAAAGAGGTAAAGGGGGAAAAATCATAAATCTTGCTCTCAGAGACCACCTCCTCAATTTGGGGTGATTCGTTGTCTAAAGGAGGGAAGGACGGAAAGAAAGAAAGAAAGAAAGAAGGAACGACGGTAAAGTATAATAAAGTTATTACAATTAAAATTATTGAGAAAAAAAAAATTTTTTTTTTAAAAACCATGGACGGATAGAGCCCTAGGACAAATGGTGGAAGCAAGAGTATACAGACAAGATCTCACACATAAGCATACACGTACACATTCACAAAAAGAGGAAAAGGGAAAAAAATCATAGATCTCGCTCCTAAATTCCACCTCTTCAATTTGGGATCATTTCTTGTCTATTCAGGTATTCCACAGATGCAGGGTATATCAAGTTGATTGTGGAGCTTTAATCCGCTGCTTCTGAGGCTGCTGGGGGAGATTTCCCTTTCTCCTCTTTGTTCTCACAGCTCACAGGAGCTCAGCTTTGGATTTGGCCCTGCCTCTGCGTGTAGGTCGCTGGAGGGCCTCTGTTTTTTGCTCAGACAGGAAAGGGTTAAAGGGGCCGCTAATTCGGGGGCTCAGGCTCACTCAGGCCGGGGGTGAGGGGGGGGAAGGAGGGGCACTGCGTGCGGGGCGGGCCTGCGGCGTCAGAGGCGGCGTGACGTTGCGGCAGAGGCCGGCGTGACGTTGCACCAGCCTGAGGCCCGCCGTGCGTTCTCCCGGGGAAGTTGTCCCTGGTTCCCGGGAACCTGGCAGTGGCGGGCTGCACAGGCTCCACGGAAGAGGGGTGTGGAGGTTCCCGGGAACCTGGCAGGGGCGGGCTGCACAGGCCCCTTGGTGGCGGCAGCAGCAGCCCTAGCGTCTCCCGCCCATCTCTGGGGTCCGCGCTTTTAGCCGCGGCTCGCGCCCGTCTCTGGGGTTCGCGCTTTTAGCCGCGGCTCGCGCCCGTCTCTGGGGTTCACGCTTTTAGCCGCGGCTCGCGCCCGTCTCTGGAGTTCCTTTAAGCAGCGCTCTTAAACCCCTCTCCTCGCGCACCAGGAAACAAAGAGGGAAGAAAAAGTCTCTTGCCTCTTCGGCAGGTGCAGGCTTTTCCCCGAACTCCCTCCCGGCTAGTCGTGGTGCACTAACCCCTTCAGGCTATGTTCAAGCCGCCAACCCCAGTCCTCTCCCTGCGCTCCGTCCAAAACCGAAACCCGAGCTTCAGCTCGCAGCCCCGCCTGCCCGGGCGGGTGAGCAGACAAGCCTCTCGGGCTGGTGAGTGCCGGTCGGCACCGATCCTCTGTGCGGGAATCTCCCCGCTTTGCCCTCCGCACCCGTCGCTGTGCACTACTCCTCGGTCCCGAAGCCCCCCCCTCCGCCTCCCGCAGTCTCCGCCCGCGGAGGGGCTTCCAAGTGTGTGGAAACTTTTCCTCCTTCACAGCTCCCTCCTACTGGCGCAGGTGCCGTCCTTATTCTTTTGTCTCTGTTTTTTCTTTTGCCCTACCCAGGTACGTGGGGAGTTTCTTGCCTTTTGGGACGTCTGAGGTCTTCTGCCAGCCTTCAGTAGGTGTTCTGTAGGAGTTGTTCCACGTGTAGATGTATTTCTGGTGTATCCGTGGGGAGGAAGGCGATCTCCGCGTCTTACTCTTCCGCCATCTTCAAGGTCCCCCCCCTGTGTTTTGTTTTTGAAATTAATTTTGATAATGGGATTTATCGGATTTTCACTGCTGCGTTTAGGCCGCTGTACACTCGCTTGATTCCCTTATGGAGACATATAAATCCATGGCTTTTAAGATTCTTACTTGTCAGGTATCTTGCAAGGCGTTGAATATGGGGTGTTGAGTCCATTTCGTTGAGCAAGGAGTAGGTCTTGTCTATTATATATTTGGCTTATGGAACGGTATCTGTGCTAATTTCAATCTCTGGTTTTATGCAGCACCCCAACTCACCTTTCCCCATAAGCAAGCATAAGTTGGTTTTCTCAATTTGAGACCCTGTTCTGTTTTGTAATTCAGTTCATGTGTAGCCAAGTTTACATTCCGTGTATTAGTGATATCTTATGATGTTTCTTTTTCTGTGTGACTTATTTCTCGTAGAATCATCGTACCTGAATCCACTCATTATGCCGCTACGGGCCTGATGACGTAGATTTCATTGCTGAGTGATATTCCATTGTACGTGCGTACCACAACTGCTTTATACAGTTTTTGCTTTCTCGGATATTTAACTTGTACCGTAGACGAGGTTCTTGTAAACAGAGCCGTCCCAAACTTTGGGGTGGCTGTGTTTTTGATTTTAATTTCCCTAAGCTATAGGACCATAAGTGGAAGTGCCATAGGCTGTGTTGCTTTGTTTCCTACGTGTTTCAGGAAACACCATAAACTTCTCCAGAGTGGCTGTTGGCAATTTACATCACGCCCATCAGCATAAAAAGGCTCCCTGTTCTCCATGACCTGTCGTGCCTTTCTGGATTTTACACATTTTTCAGATGGCCCTTTTGACCGGGGGGCAGTGAGACTTCATTGTAGTGCAGATTTCCTTTAAACACTTGCTTCGTTGGCAAAAAAGTGCGTATGCGTTTTTTCCTGAATATATTCAGGAAAAACCGCATACGCCCTTTTTGGCCAAGTGCATCATTGTCGACATTCTGCCTCTTTTCGTATGCTTTAAGTGCAATTCCTGTCTACCCCTTGAAATCGTTTTCCTGAAATTCTGCCCCGCTTTCATGTCCTCTTCGAAGACTTACTTCAATACACTTTTGGACGATAGCTGTCATTCATAACTCTGCAGGTTTGTGAATTGCAGTGCCCCTGAGCTCCTTTCTTCAACTCTCTTTCTTGTGAGCTGGCCGCAAAACCGCAGGATTGCTTCAGGCCATAATCTCTTTCCGGGGGGGAACGCTGAGCCTTTGTTTAATTCCTCTTCCTGGTCGGAAATGAGTGTTCCATTTGCCCGTGCAGGCACCTACAGCTAGTCTCTCATTGGTTCTCCCTATTCCTGTACATCTTGCGCAGAAATTGCAAACTGTGCCAAACAGGAGGTTAATGGCACTGACTCTCCAAGTGGGGAGAGTGTTAGTAAAGCGTCTGGAATGATGAACCCGAGTACCAGGGGACGAAAACTGAGATGCATTTGAAAACGTTTCCCGCTCACACAGTGCACTGTACTGTGGGTTTCCCATGCATGTTTTAGCTGAAGGAAGAATCCCTTAAACCTGGAGAGTTGGGACCCATGGAATGGGTACCATGCAGTATGACTTCAAAGGGTCTGCGTTTGCTCACCGAACCTCACCAATGCTATCAGCCCGAAGTGTCCAGCCTTATGTCTCACCCAGCTCTGTGTGTAGATGTGGAAAATCCAGGTTGCATCACAAGCCCTGAATGAATTATTTAAGAATTGATCTCTATTTCACTGTCATTGTGGTTTTTTTTTGAAATTTATTTTGATAATGGGATTTATTGGATTTTCTCTGCTGTGTTCAGGCCGCTGTACACACGCTTGATTTCCTTATGGAGACATATAAATCCATGGGTTGTAAAATTCTTACTTGTCAGGTATCTTCCCAGGCGTTGAATATGGGGTGTTGAGTCCATTTCGTTGAGCAAGGAGTAGGTCTTTTCTATTATATATTTGGCTTATGGAACGGTATCTGTGCTAATTTCAATCTCTGGTTTTATGCAGCACCCCAACTCACCTTTCCCCATAAGCAAGCATAAGTTGGTTTTCTAAATTTGAGACCCTGTTCTGTTTTGTATTTCAGTTCACGTGTAGCCAAGGTTACATTCCGTGTATTAGTGATATCTTATGATATTTCTATATCTGTGTGACTTATTTCTCGTAGAATCATCGTACCTGAATCCACTAATTATGCCGCTACGGGCCTGATGACGTAGATTTCATTGCTGAGTGATATTCCATTGTACGTGCGTACCACAACTGCTTTATCCAGTTTTTGCTTTCTCGGATATTTAACTTGTACCGTAGACGAGGTACTTGTAAACAGAGCCGTCCCAAACATTGGGGTGGCTGTGTGTTTTTGATTTTAATTTCCCTAAGCTATAGGACCATAAGTGGAAGTGCCATAGGCTGTGTTGCTTTGTTTCCTACGTGTTTCAGGAAACACCATACACTTCTCCAGAGTGGCTGTTGGCAATTTACATCCCGCCCATCAGCATAACTAGGCTCCCTCTTCTCCATGACCTGTCGTGCCTTTCTGGATTTTACACATTTTTCAGATGGCCCTTTTGACCGGGGGGCAGTGAGACTTCATTGTAGTGCAAATTTCCTTTACACGCTTGCTTCGTTGGCCAAAAAGTGCGTATGCGTTTTTACCTGAATATATTCAGGAAAAACCGCATACGCCCTTTTTGGCCAAGTGCATCATTGTCGACATTCTGCCTCTTTTCGTATGCTTTAAGTGCAATTCCAGTCTACCCCTTGAAATCGTTTTCCTGTAATTCTGCCCCGCTTTCATGTCCTCTTTGAAGACTTACTTCAATATATTTTTGGACGATAGCTGTCATTCATAACTCTGCAGGTTTGTTAATTGCAGTGCCCCTGAGCTCCTTTCTTCAACTCTCTTTCTTGTGAGCTGGCAGCAAAACCGCAGGATTGCTTCAGGCCATAATCTCTTTCCGGGGGGGAACGCTGAGCCTTTGCTTAATTCCTCTTCCTGGTGGGAAATGAGCGTTCCATTTGCCCGTGCAGACACCTACAGCTAGTCTCTCATTGGTTCTCCCTATTCCTGTTCATCTTGGGCAGAAATTGCAAACTGTGCCAAACAGGAGGTTAAAGGCACTGACTCTCCAAGTGGGGATAGTGTTAGTAAAGCGTCTGAAATGATGAACCCGAGTACCAGGGGACGAAAACTGAGATGCATTTGAAAACATTTCCCGGTCACACAGTGCACTTTACTGTGGGTTTCCCATGCATGTTTTAGCTGAAGGAAGAATCCCTTAAACCTGGAGAGTTGGGACCCATGGAATGGGTACCATGCAGGATGACTTCAAAGGGTCTGCGTTTGCTCACCGAACCTCACCAATGCTATCAGCCCGAAGTGTCCAGCCTTATGTCTCACCCAGCTCTGGGTGTAGATGTGGTAAATCCAGGTTGCATCACAAGCCCTGAATGAATTATTTAAGAATTGCTCTCTATTTCACTCTCATTGTGTTTTGTTTTTGAAATTCATTTTGATAATGGGATTTATCGGATGTTCACTGCTGCGTTTAGGCCGCTGTACACACGCTTGATTTCCTTATGGAGACATATAAATCCATGGGTTTTAAGATTCTTACTTGTCAGGTATCTTCCCAGGCGTTGAATATGTTGTGTTCAATCCATTTCATTGAGCAAGGAGTAGGTCTTGTCTATTATATATTTGCCTTATGAAACGGTATCTGTGCTAATTTCAATCTCTGGTTTTATGCAGCACCCCAACTCACCTTTCCCCATAAGCAAGCATAAGTTGGTTTTCTAAATTTGAGACCCTGTTCTGTTTTGTAATTCAGTTTATGTGTAGCCAAGTTTACATTCCGTGTATTAGTGATATCTTATGATGTTTCTTTTTCTTTGTGACTTTTTTCTCGTAGAATCATCGTACCTGAATCCACTCATTATGCCGATAGGGACCTGATGACGTAGATTTCATTGCCGAGTGATATTCCATTGTACGTGCGTACCACAACTTCTTTATCCATTTTTTGCTTTCTCGGATATTTAACTTGTACCGTAGACGAGGTTCTTGTAAACAGAGCCGTCCCAAACATTGGGCTGGCTGTGTGTTTTTGATTTTAATTTCCCTAAGCTATAGGACCATATTTGGAAGTGCCATAGGCTGTGTTGCTTTGTTTCCTACATGTTTCAGGAAACACCATACACTTCTCCAGAGTGGCTGTTGGCAATTTATATCCCACCCATCAGCATAACAAGGCTCCCTGTTCTCCATGACCTGTCCTGCCTTTCTGGATTTTACACATTTTTCAGATGGCCCTTTTGACCGGGGAGCAGTGAGACTTCATTGTAGTGCAGATTTCCTTTACACGCTTGCTGGGTTGGCCAAAAAGGGCGTATGCGTTTTTTTCTGAATATATTCAGGAAAAAACGCATACGCCCTTTATGGCCAAGTGCATCATTGTCGACATTCTGCCTATTTTCCTATGCTTTTAGTGCAATTCCAGTCTGCCCCCTGAAATCATTTTCCTGAAATTCTGCCCCGCTTTCCAGTCCTCTTCGAGACTTACTTCAGTACATTTTTGTACGGTAGCTGTCATTCATAACTCTGCAGGTTTGTGAATTACAGTGGCCCTGAGCTCCTTTCTTCAACTCTCTTTCTTGTGAGCTGGCCACAAAACCGCAGGATTGCTTCAGGCCCTAATCTGTTTCCGGCAGGGCAGGCTGAGCATATGGTTAATTCCTCTTCCTGGTGTGAAATGAGCGTTCCATTTGCCCGTGCAGACACCTACAGCTAGTCTCTCATTGGTTCTCCCTATTCCTGTTCATCTTGCGCAGAAATTGCAAACTGTGCCAAACAGGAGGTTAAAGGCACTGACTCTCCAAGTGGGGAGAGTGTTAGTAAAGCGTCTGGAATGGTGAACCCGAGTACCAGGGGACGAAAACTGTGATGCATTTGAAAACGTTTCCCAATCACATGGCGGTCGATACTCTGCGTTTCCCATGCATGTTTTAGCTGAAGGAAGAATCCCTTAAACCTGGAGAGTTGGGACCCATGGAATGGGTACCATGCAGTATGACTTCAAAGGGTCTGCGTTTGCTCACCGAACCTCACCAATGCTATCAGCCCGAAGTGTCCAGCCTTATGTCTCACCCAGCTCTGTGTGTAGATGTGGTAAATCCAGGTTGCATCACAAGCCCTGAATGAATGATTTAAGAATTTCTCTCTATTTCACTGTCATTGTGTTTTGTTTTTGAAATTTATTTTGATAATGGGATTTATCGGATGTTCACTGCTCCGTTTAGGCTGCTGTACACACGCTTGTTTTCCTTATGGAGACATATAAATCAATGGTTTTTAAGATTCTTACTTTTCAGGTATCTTCCCAGGCGTTGAATATGGGGTATTGAGTCCATTTCGTTGAGCAAGGAGTAGGTCTTTTCTATTATATATTTGGCTTATGGAACGGTATCTGTGCTAATTTCAATCTCTGGTTTGATGCAGCACCCCAACTCACCTTTCCGCATAAGCAAGCATAAGTTGATTTTCTCAATTTGAGACCATTTTCTGTTTTGTAATTCAGTTCATGTATAGCCATGTTTACATTCCGTGTATTAGTCATATCTTATGATGTTTCTTTTTCTGTGTGACTTATTTCTCGTAGAATCATCGTACCTGAATCCACTCATTATGCCGCTACGGGCCTGATGACGTAGATTTCATTGCTGAGTGATATTCCATTGTACGTGCATACCACAACATCTTTATCCATTTTTTGCTTTCTCAGATATTTAAATTGTACCGTAGACGAGGTTCTTGTAAACAGAGCCGTCCCAAACTTTGGGGTGGCTGTGTGTTTTTGATTTTAATTTCCCTAAGCTATAGGACCATAAGTGGAAGTTCCATAGGCTGTGTTGCTTTGTTTCCTATGTGTTTCAGGAAACACCATACACTTCTCCAGAATGGCTGTTGGCAATTTACATCCCGCCCATCAGCATAACAAGGCTCCCTCTTCTCCATGACCCCTCCTGCCTTTCTGGAGTTTACACTTTTTTCAGATGGCCCTTTTGAACTGGGGGCAGAGAGACTTCATTGTAGTGCAGATTTCCTTTACATGCCGGCTTGGTTGGCCAAAAAGGGCGTATGCGTTTTTTCCTGAATATATTCAGGAAAAAACGCATACGCCCTTTTTGGCCAAGTGCATCATTGTCGATATTCTGCCTCTTTTCCTATACTTTAAGTGCAAATCCAGTCTACCCCCTGAAATCGTTTTCCTGAAATTCTGCCCCACTTTCAAGTCCTCTTCAAAGACTTACTTCAATACATTTTTGGACGATAACTGTCATTCATAACTCTGCAGGTTTGTGAATTACAGTGCCCCTGAGCTCCTTTCTTCAACTCGCTTCCTTGTGAGCTGGAGGCCAAACCACAGGATTGCTTCAGGCCCTAATCTGTTTCCGGCAGGCCACGCTGAGCCTTTGGTGAATTCCTCTTCCTGGTGGGAAATGAGTGTTCCATTTGCCCGTGCAGACACCTACAGCTAGTCTCTCATTGGTTCTCCCTATTCCTGTTCACCTTCCGCAGAAATTGCAAACTGTGCCAAACAGGAGGTGAAAGGCACTGACTCTCCAAGTGAGGAGAGTGTTAGTAAAGCGTCTGGAATGGTGAACCCGAGTACCAGGGGACGAAAACTGAGATGCAGTTGAAAAGGTTTCCCAATCTCACGGTTGAGCATACTCTGGGTTTCCCAAGCATGTTTTAACTGAAGAAGAATCCCTTAAACCTGGAGAGTTGGGACCCATGGAATGGGTACCATGCAGTATGACTTCAAAGGGTCTGCGTTTGCTCACCAAACCTCACCAATGCTATCAGCCCGAACTGTCCAGCCTTATGTCTCACCCAGCTCTGGGTGTAGATGTGGTAATTCCAGGTTGCATCACAAGCCCTGAATGAATTATTTAAGAATTGCTGTCTATTTCACTCTCATTGTGTTTTGTTTTTGAAATTCATTTTGATAATGGGATTTATCACATGTTCACTGCTGCGTTTACGCCGCTGTACACACGCTTGATTTCCTTATGGAGACATATAAATCCATGGGTTTTAAGATTCTTACTTGTCAGGTATCTTCCCAGGCGTTGAATATGGGGTGTTGAGTCCATTTCGTTGAGTAAGGTGTAGGTCTTGTCTATTATATATTTGGCTTATGGAACGGTATGTGTGCTAATTTCAATCTCTGGTTTTATGCAGCACCCCAACTCAACTTTCCCCATAAGCAAGCATAAGTTGGTTTTCTAAATTTGAGACCCTGTTTTGTTTTGTAATTCATTTCATGTGTAGCCAAGGTTACATTCCGTGTATTAGTGATATCTTATGATGTTTCTTTTTCTGTGTGACTTATTTCTCGTTGAATTATCGTACCTGAATCCACTCATTATGCCGATAGGGACCTGATGATGTAGATTTCATTGCTGAGTGATATTCCATTGTACGTGCGTACCACAACTTCTTTATTCATTTTTTGCTTTCTCGGATATTTAACTTGTACCATTGACGAGGTTCTTGTAAACAGAGCCATCCCAAATTTTGGGGTGGCTGTGTGTTTTTGATTTTAATTTCCCTAAGCTATAGGACCATAAGTGGAAGTGCCATAGGCTGTGTTGCTTTGTTTCCTACGTGTTTCTGGAAACACCATACACTTCTCCAGAGTGGTTGTTGGCAATTTACATCCCGCCCATCAGCATAACAAGGCTCCCTGTTCTCCATGACCTGTCCTGCCTTTCTGGATTTTACACTTTTTTCAGATGGCCCTTTTGACCGGGGGGCAGTGAGACTTCATTGTAGTGCAGATTTCCTTTACACGCTTGCTTGGTTGGCCAAAAAGGGCGTATGCGTTTTTTCCTGAATATATTCAGGAAAAAACGCATACGCCCTTTTTGGCCAAGTGCATCATTGTCGACATTCTGCCTCTTTTCCTATGCTTTAAGTGCAATTCCAGTCTACCCCGTGAAATCGTGTTCCTGAAATTCTGCCCCGCTTTCAAGTCCTCTTTGAAGACTTACTTCAGTACATTTTGGTCGATAGCTGTCATTCATAACTCTGCAGGTTTGTGAATTACAGTGCCCCTGAGCTCCTTTCTTCAACTCGCTTCCTTGTGAGCTGGCCGCCAAACCGCAGGATTGCTTCAGGCCCTAATCTGTTTCCGGCAGGCCACGCTGAGCCTTTGGTTAATTCCTCTTCCTGGTGGGAAATGAGTGTTCCATTTGCCCGTGCAGACACCTACAGCTAGTCTCTCATTGGTTCTCCCTATTCCTGTTCACCTTGCGCAGAAATTGCAAACTGTGCCAAACAGGAGGTGAAAGGCACTGACTCTCCAAGTGAGGAGAGTGTTAGTAAAGCGTCTGGAATGGTGAACCCGAGTACCAGGGGACGAAAACTGAGATGCATTTGAAAACGTTTCCCAATCTCACGGTTGACCATACTCTGGGTTTCCCATGCATGTTTTAACTGAAGAAGAATCCCTTAAACCTGGAGAGTTGGGACCCATGGAATGGGTACCATGCAGTATGACTTCAAAGTGTCTGCGTTTGCTCACCAAACCTCACCAATGCTATCAGCCCGAACTGTCCAGCCTTATGTCTCACCCAGCTCTGGGTGTAGATGTGGTAATTCCAGGTTGCATCACAAGCCCTGAATGAATTATTTAAGAATTGCTCTCTATTTCACTCTCATTGTGTTTTGTTTTTGAAATTCATTTTGATAATGGGATTTATCGGATGTTCACTGCTGCGTTTACGCCGCTGTACACACGCTTGATTTCCTTATGGAGACATATAAATCCATGGGTTTTAAGATTCTTACTTGTCAGGTATCTTCCGAGGCGTTGAATATGGGGTGTTGAGTCCATTTCGTTGAGTAAGGTGTAGGTCTTGTCTATTATATATTTGGCTTATGGAACGGTATGTGTGCTAATTTCAATCTCTGGTTTTATGCAGCACCCCAACTCAACTTTCCCCATAAGCAAGCATAAGTTGGTTTTCTAAATTTGAGACCCTGTTTTGTTTTGTAATTCATTTCATGTGTAGACAAGGTTACATTCCGTGTATTAGTGATATCTTATGATGTTTCTTTTTCTGTGTGACTTATTTCTCGTAGAATTATCGTACCTGAATCCACTCATTATGCCGATAGGGACGTGATGATGTAGATTTCATTGCTGAGTGATATTCCATTGTACGTGCGTACCACAACTTCTTTATTCATTTTTTGCTTTCTCGGATATTTAACTTGTACCGTTGACGAGGTTCTTGTAAACAGAGCCATCCCAAATTTTGGGGTGGCTGTGTGTTTTTGATTTTAATTTCCCTAAGCTATAGGACCATAAGTGGAAGTTCCATAGGCTGTGTTGCTTTGTTTCCTACGTGTTTCTGGAAACACCATACACTTCTCCAGAGTGGTTGTTGGCAATTTACATCCCGCCCATCAGCATAACAAGGCTCCCTGTTCTCCATGACCTGTCCTGCCTTTCTGGATTTTACACTTTTTTCAGATGGCCCTTTTGACCGGGGGGCAGTGAGACTTCATTGTAGTGCAGATTTCCTTTACACGCTTGCTTGGTTGGCCAAAAAGGGCGTATGCGTTTTTTCCTCAGGAAAAAACGCATACGCACTTTTTGGCCAAGTGCATCATTGTCGACATTCTGCCTCTTTTCCTATGCTTTAAGTGCAATTCCAGTCTACCCCGTGAAATCGTGTTCCTGAAATTCTGCCCCGCTTTCAAGTCCTCTTCGAAGACTTACTTCAATACATTTTTGGACGATAGGGGTCATTCATAACTCTGCAGGTTTCTGAATTACACTGCCCCTGAGCTCCTTTCTTCAACTCGCTTTCTTGTGAGCTGGCCGCAAAACCGCAGGATTGCTTCACACCATAAACTCTTTCTGGCAGGGCACACTGAGCCTTTGGTTAATTCCTCTTCCTGGTGGGAAATGAGCGTTCCATTTGCCCGTGCAGACACCTACATCTAGTCTCTCATTGGTTCTCCCTATTCCTGTTCATCTTGCGCAGAAATTGCAAACTGTGCCAAACAGGAGGTTAAAGGCACTGACTCTCCAAGTGGGGAGAGTGTTAGTAAAGCGTATGGAATGGTGAACCTGAGTACCAGGGAAGAAAACTGAGATGCATTTGAAAACGTTTCCCAATCACACGGTGGACCATACTCTGGGTTTCACATGCATGTTTTAGCTGAAGGAAGAATCCATTAAACCTGGAGAGTTGGGACCCATAGAATGGGTACCATGCAGTATGACTTCAAAGGGTCTGCGTTGCTCACCGAACCTCACCAATGCTATCAGCCCGAAGTGTGCGACCTTATGTCTCACCCAGCTCTGGGTGTAGATGTGGTAAATCCAGGTTGCATCACAAGCCCTGAATGAATTATTTAAGAATTGCTCTCTATTTCACTGTCATTGTGTTTTGTTTTTGTAATTCATGTTGATAATGGGATTTATCGGATGTTCACTGCTGCGTTTAGGCCGCTGTACACACGCTTGATTTCCTTATGGAGACATATAAATCCATGGGTTTTAAGATTCTTACTTGTCAGGTATCATCCCAGGCGTTGAATATGGGGTGTTGAGTCCATTTCGTTGAGCAAGGAGTAGGTCTTGTCTATTATATATTTGGCTTATGGAACGGTATCTGTGCTAATTTCAATCTCTGGTTTTATGCAGCACCCCAACTCACCTTTCCCCATAAGCAAGCATAAGTTGGTTTTCTAAATTTGAGACCCTGTTCTGTTTTGTAATTCAGTTCATGTGTAGCCAAGTTTATATTCCGTGTATTAGTGATATCTTATGATATTTCTTTTTCTGTGTGACTTATTTCTCGTAGAATCATCGTACCTGAATCCACTCATTATGCCGCTACGGTCCTGATAACGTAGATTTCATTGCTGAGTGATATTCCATTGTACGTGCATACCACAACATCTTTATCCATTTTTTGCTTTCTTGGATATTTAACTTGTACCGTAGACGAGCTTCTTGTAAACAGACCCGTCCCAAATTTTGGGGTGGCTGTGTGTTTTTGATTTTAATTTCCCTAAGCTATAGTTCCATAAGTGGAAGTGCCATAGGCTGTGTTGCTTTGTTTCCTACGTGTTTCTGGAAACACCATACACTTCTCCAGAGTGGTTGTTGGCAATTTACATCCCGCCCATCAGCATAACAAGCCTCCCTGTTCTCCATGACCTGTCCTGCCTTTCTGGATTTTACACTTTTTTCAGATGGCCCTTTTGACCGGGGGGCAGTGAGACTTCATTGTAGTGCAGATTTCCTTTACACGCTTGCTTCCTTGGCCAAAAAGGGCGTATGCGTTTTTACCTGAATATATTCAGGAAAAACCGCATACGCCCTTTTTGGCCAAGTGCATCATTGTCGACATTCTGCCTCTTTTCGTATGCTTTAAGTGCAATTCCAGTCTATCCCCTGACATCGTATTCCTGAAATTCTGCCCCGCTTTCATGTCCTCTTCGAAGACTTAATTCAATACACTTTTGGACGATAGCTGTCATTCATAACTCTGCAGGTTTGTGAATTGTAGTGCCCCTGAGCTCCTTTCTTCAACTCTCTTTCTTGTGAGCTGGCCGCAAAACCGCAGGATTTCTTCAGGCCATAATCTCTTTCCGGGGGGGAACGCTGAGCCTTTGTTTAATTCCTCTTCCTGTTCGGAAATGAGCGTTCCATTTGCCCGTGCAGGCACCTACAGCTAGTCTCTCATTGGTTCTCCCTATTCCTGTACATCTTGCGCAGAAATTGCAAACTGTGCCAAACAGGAGGTTAAAGGCACTGACTCTCCAAGTGGGGATAGTGTTAGTAAAGCGTCTGGAATGGTGAACCCGAGTACCAGGGGACGAAAACTGAGATGCATTTGAAAACGTTTCCCAGTCACACAGTGCACTGTACTGTGGGTTTCCCATGCATGTTTTAGCTGAAGGAAGAATCCCTTAAACCTGGAGAGTTGGGACCCATGGAATGGGTACCATGCAAGATGACTTCAAAGGGTCTGCGTTTGCTCACCGAACCTCACCAATGCTATCAGCCCGAAGTGTCCAGCCTTATGTCTCACCCAGCTCTGGGTGTAGATGTGGTAAATCCAGGTTGCATCACAAGCCCTGAATGAATTATTTAAGAATTGCTCTCTATTTCACTGTCATTGTGTTTTGTTTTTGAAATTCATGTTGATAATGGGATTTATCGGATGTTCACTGCTGCGTTTAGGCCGCTGTACACACGCTTGATTTCCTTATGGAGACATATAAATCCATGTGTTTTAAGATTCTTACTTGTCAGGTATCATCCCAGGCGTTGAATATGGGGTGTTGAGTCCATTTCGTTGAGCAAGGAGTAGGTCTTGTCTATTATATATTTGGCTTATGGAACGGTATCTGTGCTAATTTCAATCTCTGGTTTTATGCAGCACCCCAACTCACCTTTCCCCATAAGCAAGCATAAGTTGGTTTTCTAAATTTGAGACCCTGTTCTGTTTTGTAATTCAGTTCATGTGTAGCCAAGTTTATATTCCGTGTATTAGTGATATCTCATGATATTTCTTTTTCTGTGTGACTTATTTCTCGTAGAATCATCGTACCTGAATCCACTCATTATGCCGCTACGTTCCTGATAACGTAGATTTCATTGCTGAGTGATATTCCATTGTACGTGCGTACCACAACATCTTTATCCATTTTTTGCTTTCTTGGATATTTAACTTGTACCGTAGACGAGCTTCTTGTAAACAGACCCGTCCCAAATTTTGGGGTGGCTGTGTGTTTTTGATTTTAATTTCCCTAAGCTATAGTTCCATAAGTGGAAGTGCCATAGGCTGTGTTGCTTTGTTTCCTACGTGTTTCTGGAAACACCATACACTTCTCCAGAGTGGTTGTTGGCAATTTACATCCCGCCCATCAGCATAACAAGCCTCCCTGTTCTCCATGACCTGTCCTGCCTTTCTGGATTTTACACTTTTTTCAGATGGCCCTTTTGACCGGGGGGCAGTGAGACTTCATTGTAGTGCAGATTTCCTTTACATGCTTGCTTCCTTGGCCAAAAAGGGCGTATGCGTTTTTACCTGAATATATTCAGGAAAAACCGCATACGCCCTTTTTGGCTAAGTGCATCATTGTCGACATTCTGCCTCTTTTCGTATGCTTTAAGTGCAATTCCAGTCTATCCCCTGACATCGTATTCCTGAAATTCTGCCCCGCTTTCATGTCCTCTTCGAAGACTTAATTCAATACACTTTTGGACGATAGCTGTCATTCATAACTCTGCAGGTTTGTGAATTGTAGTGCCCCTGAGCTCCTTTCTTCAACTCTCTTTCTTGTGAGCTGGCCGCAAAACCGCAGGATTGCTTCAGGCCATAATCTCTTTCCGGGGGGGAACGCTGAGCCTTTGTTTAATTCCTCTTCCTGTTCGGAATTGAGCGTTCCATTTGCCCGTGCAGGCACCTACAGCTAGTCTCTCATTGGTTCTCCCTATTCCTGTACATCTTGCGCAGAAATTGCAAACTGTGCCAAACAGGAGGTTAAAGGCACTGACTCTCCAAGTGGGGATAGTGTTAGTAAAGCGTCTGGAATGGTGAACCCGAGTACCAGGGGACGAAAACTGAGATGCATTTGAAAACGTTTCCCGGTCACACAGTGCACTGTACTGTGGGTTTCCCATGCATGTTTTAGCTGAAGGAATAATCCCTTAAACCTGGAGAGTTGAGACCCATGGAATGGGTACCATGCAGTATGACTTCAAAGGGTCTGCGTTTGCTCACCGAACCTCACCAATGCTATCAGCCCGAAGTGTCCAGCCTTATGTCTCACCCAGCTCTGGGTGTAGATGTGGTAAATCCAGGTTGCATCACAAGCCCTGAATGAATTATTTAAGAATTGCTCTCTATTTCACTGTCATTGTGTTTTGTTTTTGAAATTTATTTTGATAATGGGATTTATCGGATTTTCAATGCTGCGTTTAGGCCGTTGTGCACACGCTTGATTTCCTTATGGAGACATATAAATCCATGGGTTTTAAGATACTTACTTGTCAGGTATCTTGCCAGGCGTTGAATATGGGGTGTTGAGTCCATTTCGTTGAGCAAGGAGTAGGTCTTGTCTATTATATATTTGGCTTATGGAACGGTATCTGTGCTAATTTCAATCTCTGGTTTTATACAGCACCCCAACTCACCTTTCCCCATAAGCAAGCATAATTTGGTTTTCTAAATATGAGACCCTGTTCTGTTTTGTAATTCAGTTTATGTGTAGACAAGTTTACATTCCGTGTATTACTGGTATCTTATGATATTTCTTTTTCTGTGTGAATTATTTCTCGTAGAATCATCGTACCTGAATCCACTCATTATGCTGCTATGGGCCTGAAGACGTAGATTTCATTGCTGAGTGATATTCCACTGTACGTGCATACCACAACTTCTTTATCCATTTTTTGATTTCTTGGATATTCAACTTGTACTGTAGACGAGGTTCTTGTAAACAGAGCCGTCCCAAACTTTGGAGTGACTGTGTCTTTTTGATTTTAATTTCCCTAAGCTATAGGACCATAAGTGGAAGTGCCATAGGCTGTGTTGCTTTGTTTCCTACCTGTTTCAGGAAACACCATACACTTCTCCAGAGTGGCTGTTGGCAATTTACATCCGCCCATCAGCATAAAAAGGCTCCCTGTTCTCCATGACCTGTCCTGGCTTTCTGGATTTTACACTTTATTCAGATGGCCCTTTTGACCGGGGGGCAGTGAGACTTCATTGTAGTGCAGATTTCCTTTACACGCTTGCTTGGTTGGCCAAAACGGGCGTATGCATTTTTTCCTGAATATATTCAGGAAAAAACGCATACGCCCTTTTTGGCCAAATGTATCATTGTCGACATTCTGCCTATTTTCGTATGCTTTAAGTGCAATTCCAGTCTACCCCCTGAAATCGTTTTCCGGAAATTATTCCACGCTTTCAAGTCCTCTTCGAAGACTTACTTCAGTACATTTTTGGACGATAGCTGTCATTCATAACTCTGCAGGTTTGTGAATTACAGTGCCCCTGAGCTCCTTTCTTCAACTCGCTTTCTTGTGAGCTGGCCGCAAAACCGCAGGATTCCTTCAGGCCCTAATCTGTTTCTGGCAGGGCACGCTGAGCCTTTGGTTAATTCCTCTTCCTGGTGGGAAATGAGCGTTCCATTTGCCCGTGCAGACACCTACAGCTAGTCTCTCATTGGTTCTCCCTATTCCTGTTCATCTTGCACAGAAATTGCAAACTGTGCCAAACAGGAGGTTAATGGCACTGACTCTCCAAGTGGGGAGAGTGTCAGTAAAGCGTCTGAAATGGTGAACCCGAGTACCAGGGAACGAAAACTGAGATGCATTTGAAAACGTTTCCCAATCACACGGTGGACCATACTCTGGGTTTCCCATGCATGTTTTAACTGAAGGAAGAATCCCTAAAACCTGGAGAGTTGGGACTCATGGAATGGGTACCATGCAGTATGACTTCAAAGGGTCTGCGTTTGCTCACCGAACCTCACCAATGCTATCAGCCCGTAGTGTTCAGCCTTATGTCTCACCCAGCTCTGGGTGTAGAAGTGGTAAATCCAGGTTGCATCACAAGCCCTGAATGAATTATTTAAGAATTGCTCTCTATTTCAGTGTCATTGTGTTTTGTTTTTGAAATTTATTTTGATAATGGGATTTATTGGATTTTCACTGCTGCATTTAGGCCGCTGTACACAGTCTTGATTTCCTTATGGAGACATATAAATCCATGGGTTTTAAGATTCTTACTTGTCAGGTATCTTCCCAGGCGTTGAATATGGGGTGTTGAGTCCATTTCGTTGAGCAAGGAGTAGGTCTTGTCTATTATGTATTTGGCTTATGGAACGGTATCTGTGCTAATTTCAATCTCTGGTTTTATGCAGCACCCCAACTCACCTTTCCCCGTAAGCAAGCATAAGATGGTTTTCTCAATTTGAGACCCTGTTCTGTTTTGTAATTCAGTTCATGTGTAGCCAGGTTTACATTCCGTGTATTAGTGATATCTAATGATGTTTCTTTTTCTGTGTGACTTATTTCTCGTAGAATCATGGTACCTGAATCCACTCATTATGCCGCTAGGGACCTGATGACGTAGATTTCATTGCTGAGTGATATTCCATTGTACGTGTGTACCACAACTTCTTTATCCATTTGTTGCTTTCTTGGATATTTAACTTGTACCGTAGACGAGGTTCTTGTAAACAGAGTCGTCCGAAAATTTGGGGTGGCTGTGTGTTTTTGATTTTAATTTCCCTAAGCTATAGGACCATAAGTGGAAGTGCCATAGGCTGTGTTGCTTTGTTTCCTACCTGTTTCAGGAAACACCATACACTTCTCCAGAGTGGCTGTTGGCAATTTTCATCCGCCCATCAGCATAACAAGGCTCCCTGTTCTCCATGACCTGTCCTGCCTTTCTGGATTTTACACTTTTTTCAGATGGCCCTTTTGACCGGGGGGCAGTGAGACTTCATTGTAGTGCAGATTTCCTTTACACGCTTGCTTGGTTGGCCAAAAAGGGCGTATGGGTTTTTTCCTGAATATATTCAGGAAAAAACGCATACGCCCTTTTTGGCCAAGTGTATCATTGTCGACATTCTGCCTCTTTTCCTATGCTTTAAGTGCAATTCCAGTCTACCCCCTGAAATAGTTTTCCTGAAATTCTGCCCCGCTTTCAAGTCCTCTTCGAAGACTTACTTCAGTACATTTTTGGACGATAGCTGTCATTCATAACACCGCAGGTTTGTGAATTACAGTGCCCTTGAGCTCCTTTCTTCAACTCGCTTTCTTGTGAGCTGGCCGCAAAACCGCAGGACTCCTTCAGGCCCTAATCTTTTTCTGGCAGGGCACGGTGAGCCTTTGGTTTATTCCTCTTCCTGGTGGGAAATGAACGTTCCATTTGCCCATGCAGACACCTACAGCTAGTCTCTCATTGGTTCTCCCTATTCCTGTTCATCTTGCGCAGAAATTGCAAACTGTGCCAAACCGGAGGTTAAAGGCACTGACTCTCCAAGTGGGGAGAGTTTTAGTAAAGCGTCTGGAATGGTGAACCCGAGTACCAGGGGACGAAAACTGAGATGCATTTGAAAACGTTTCCCAATCACACGGTTGACCATACTCTGGGTTTCCCATGCATGTTTTAACTGAAGAAGAATCCTTAAACCTGGAGAGTTGGGACCCATGGAATGGGTACCATGCAGTATGACTTCAAAGGGTCTGCGTTTACTCACCGAACCTCACCAATGCTATCAGCCCGAAGTGTCCAGCCTTATGTCTCACCCAGCTCTGGGTGTAGATGTGGTAAATCCAGGTTGCATCAGAAGCCCTGAATGAATTATTTAAGAATTGCTCTCTATTTCACTGTCATTGTGTTTCTTTTTTGTAATTCATTTGATAATGGGATTTATCGGATTTTCTCTGCTGCCTTCATGCAGCTGTACACACGCTTGATTCTCTTATGGAGACATATAAATCCATGGGTTTGAAGATTCTTACTAGTCAGGTGTATTCCTAGGCGTTGAATATAGGGTGTTTAGCCCATTTCGTTGAGCAAGTGGTAGGTCTTGACTATTACATATTTGACGTATGGAATGGTATCTGTGCTAATTTCAATCTCTGGTTTTATGCAGCACCCCAACTCACCTTTCCCCTTAAGCAAACATAAGTTGGTTTTCTAAATTTGAGACCCTGTTCTGTTTTGTAACTCTGTTCATGTGTAGCCAAGATTACATTCGGTGTATTAGTGATATCTTATGATGTTTCATTTTCTGTGTGACTTATTTCACTTAGAATCATCGTACCTGAATCCACTCATTATGCCACGACGGGCCAGATGACATAGGTTTCATTGGTGAGTTATATTCCATTGTACGTACGTACCACAACTTCTTTATCCATTTCTCGCTTTCTGGGATATTTAACTTGTACCGTAGACGAGGTTCTTGTAAACAGAGCCGTCTGAAACTTTGGGGTGGCTGTGTGTTTTTTATTTTAATTTCCCTAAGCTATAGGACCATAAGTGGAAGTGACATAGCTGTGTTGCTTTGTTTCCTACGTGTTTTAGGAAACACCATACACTTTTCCAGAGTGGCTGTTGGCAATTTAAATCCGCCCATCAGCATAACAAGGCTCCCTGTTCTCCATGACCTGTCCTGCCTTTCTGGATTTTACACTTTTTTCAGATGGCCCTTTTGACCGGGGGGCAGTGAGACTTCATTGTAGTGCAGATTTCCTTTACACGCTTGCTTGGTTGGCCAAAAAGGGCGTATGCGTTTTTTCCTGAATATATTCAGGAAAAAACGCATACGCCCTTTTTGTCCAAGTGCATCATTGTCGACGTTCTGCCTCTTTTCCTATGCTTTAAATGCAATTCCAGTCTACCCCCTGAAATCATTTTCCTGCAATTCTGCCCCGCTTTCAAGTCCTCTTCGCAGCCTTCCTTCAATATATTTTTGGACGATAGCTGTCATTTATAACTCTGCAGGTTTGTGAGTTACAATGCCCCTGAGCTCATTTCTTCAAATCGTTTTTTTGTGAGCTGGCCACAAATCCGCAGGATTGCTTCAAGCCCTAATCTGGTTCCGGCATGGCATGGTGAGCGTTTGGTTAATTCCTCTTCCTGGTGGGAAATGAGCGTTAAATTTGCCCATGCAGACACCTACAGCTAGTCTCTCATTGGTTCTCCCTATTCCTGTTCATCTTGCGCAGAAATTGCAAACTGTGCCAAACAGCAGGTTAAAGGCACTGACTCTCCAAGTGGGGAGAGTGTTAGTAAAGGGTCTGGAATGGTGAACCCGAGTAAAAGGGGACGAAAACTGAGATGCCTCTGAAAACGTTTCCCGGTCACACGGTGCACCATACTGTGGGTTTCCCATGCATGTTTTAGCTGAAGTAAGAATCGCTTAAACCTGGAGAGTTGGGACCCATGGAATGGGTACCATGCAGTATGACTTCAAATGGTCTGCATTTGCTCATCGAACCTCACCAATGCTATCAGCCCGAAATGTCCAACCTTATGTCTCACTCAGCTCTGTGTGTAGATGAGGTAAATCCAGGTTGCATCACAAGCCCTGAATGAATTATTTAAGAATTGCTCTCTATTTCACTGTCATTGTGTTTTGTTTTTGTAATTCATTTTGATAATGGGATTTATCGGATTTTCTCTGCTGCCTTCATGCAGCTGTACACACGCTTGATTCTCTTATGGAGACATATAAATCCATGGGTTTCAAGATTCTTACTAATTAGGTGTATTCCTAGTCGTTGAATATAGGGTGTTTAGCCCATTTCGTTGAGCAAGTGGTAGGTCTTTACTATTACATATTTGACGTATGGAATGGTATGTGTGCTAATTTCTATCTCTAGTTTTATGCAGCACCCAAACTCACCTTTCCCTTAAGCAAACATAAGTTGGTTTTCTAAATTTGAGACCCTGTTCTGTTTTGTAATTCAGTTCATGTGTAGCCAAGATTACATTCAGTTTATTAGTGATATCTTATGATATTTCATTTTCTGTGTGACATATTTCACTTAGAATCATCGACCTGAATCCACTCATTATGCTGCGACGGGCCTGAAGACACAGATTTCTTTGGAGAGTGATATTACATTGTACGTACGTACCACAACTTCTTTATCCATTTTTGGCTTTCTGCGATATTTAACTTGTACCGTAGATGAGGTTCTTGTAAACAGAGCCGTCTGAAAGTTTGGGGTGGCTGTGTGTTTCTGATTTTAATTTCCCTAAGTTATAGGAACATAAGTGGAAGTGCCGTAGGCTCCGTTGCTTTGCTTTTTAGGTGTTTCAGGAAACACCATACACTTCTCCAGAGTGGCTGTTGCCAACTTACATCCCACCCATCAGCATAACAAGGCTCCCTGTTCTCCATGGCCTGTGCTGCATTTCTAGATTTTACACTTTTTTCAGAAGGCCCGTTTGACCGGGGTGCAGTGAGACTTCATTGTAGTGCAGATTTCTTTAACATGCTTGCTTGGTTGGCCAAAATGGGCGTATGCGTTTTTTCCTGAATATATTCAGGAAAAAACGCATACGCACTTTTTGGTCAAGAGCATCATTGTCCACGTGCTGCCTCTTTTCCTATGCTTTAAATGCAATTCCAGTCTACCCCCTGAAATCGTTTTCCTGCAATTCTGCCCCGATTTCAAGTCCTCTTCGCAGCCTTCCTTCAATATATTTTTGGACGATAGCTGTCATTTATAACTCTGCAGGTTTGTGAATTACAGTGCCCCTGAGCTCCTTTCTTCAAATCGCTTTCTTGTGAGCTGGCCGCAAACCCGCAGGATTGCTTCAGTCCCTAATCTCGTTCCGGCATGGCATGGTGAGCGTTTGGTTAATTCCATTTCCTGGTGGGAAATGAGCGTTAAATTTGCCCCTGCAGACACCTACAGCTAGTCTCTCATTTGTTCTCCGTATTCCTGTTCATCTTGCGCAGAAATTGCAAACTGTGCCAAACAGGAGGTTAAAGGAACTGACTATCCAAGTCGGGAGAGTGTTAGTAAAGGGTCTGGAATTGTGAACCCGAGTAAAAGGGGACGAAACCTGAGATGCATTTGAAAACGTTTCCCGGTCACACGGTGCACCATACTGTGGGTTTCCCATGCATGTTTTAGCTGAAGGAAGGATCGCTAAACCTGGAGAGTGGGGACCCATGGAATTTTTTAACATGCAGTATGACTTCAAATGGTCTGCATTTGCTCATCGAACCTCCCCAATGCTATCAGCCCGAAGTGTCCAACCTTATGTCTCACTCAGCTCTGGGAGTAGATGAGGTAAATCCACGTTGTATCACAAGCCCTGAATGAATTATTTAAGAATTGCTCTCTATTTCACTGTCATTGTGTTTCTTTTTTGTAATTCATTTGATAATGGGATTTATCGGATTTTCTCTGCTGCCTTCATGCAGCTGTACACACGCTTGATTCTCTTATGGAGACATATAAATCCATGGGTTTGAAGATTCTTACTAGTCAGGTGTATTCCTAGGCGTTGAATATAGGGTGTTTAGCCCATTTCGTTGAGCAAGGGATAGGTCTTGACTATTACATATTTGACGTATGGAATGGTATCTGTGCTAATTTCTATCTCTGGTTTTATGCAGCACCCCAACTCACCTTTCCCCTTAAGGAAACATAAGTTGGTTTTCTAAATTTGAGACCCTGTTCTGTTTTGTAATTCAGTTCATGTGTAGCCAAGATTACATTCCGTGTATTAGTGATATCTTATGATTTTTCATTTTCTGTGTGACTTATTTCACTTAGAATCATCGTACCTGAATCCACTCATTATGCCACGTCGGGCCAGAGGACATAGATTTCATTGGTGAGTGATATTCCATTGTACGTATGTACCACAACTTCTTTCTTCATTTTTCGCTTTCTGGGATATTTAACTTGTACCGTAGACGAGGTTCTTGTAAAGAGAGCCGTCTGAAACTTTGGGGTGGCTGTGTGTTTTTGATTTTAATTTCCCTAAGCTATAGGACCATAAGTGGAAGTGCCGTAGGCTCCGTTGCTTTGTTTTTTAGGTGTTTCAGGAAACACCATACACTTCTCCAGAGTGGCTGTTGGCAATTTACATCCCACCCATCAGCATAACAAGGCTCCCTGTTCTCCATGGCCTGTGCTGCATTTCTGGATTTTACACTTTTTTCAGATGGCCCTTTTGACCGGGGGGCAGTGAGACTTCATTGTAGTGCAGATTTCTTTAACATGCTTGCTTGGTTGGCCAAAAAGGGAGAATGCGTTTTTTCCTGAATATATTCAGGAATAAACGCATACGCTCTTTTTGGCCAAGAGCATCATTGTCGACGTTCTGCCTCTTTTCCTATGCTTTAAATGCAATTCCCGTCTACCCCCTGAAATCGTTTTACTGCAATTCTGCCATACATAGAAGTTCTCTTCGCAGCCTTCCTTCAATATATTTTTGGACGATAGCTGTCATTTATAACTCTGCAGGTTTGTGAGTTACAGTGCCCCTGAGCTCCTTTCTTGTACTCGCTATCATGTGAGCTGGCCGCAAACCTGCAGGATTGCTTCAGGCCCTAATCTTGTTCCGGCATGGCATGCTGAGCCTTAGGTTAATTCCTCTTCCTGGTGGGAAAAGAGCGTTAAATTTGCCTGTGCAGACAGCTACAGGTAGCCTCTCATTTGTTCTCCCTATTCCTGTTCATCTTGCGTTGAAATTGTAAACTGTGCCAAACAGGAGGTTAAAGGCACTGACTCTCCAAGTGGGGAGAGTGTTAGTTAAGCGTCTGGAATGGTGAACCCGAGTATCAAGGGAGGAAACCTGACATGCATTTTAAAACGGTTCCCAATCACATGGTGGACCATACTCTGGGTTTCCCATACATGATTTAGCGGAAGAAAGAATCCCTTAAACCTGGAGATTTGGGACCCATGGAATGGGTACCATGCAGTATGACTTCAAAGGGTCTGCATTTGCTCACCGAACCTCATCAATGCTATCAGGCCGAAGTGTCCGGCCTTATGTCTCCCCAGCTCTGGGTGTAGATGTGGTAAATCCAGGTTGCATCAGAAGCCCTGAGTGAATTATTTAAGAATTGCTCTCTATTTCACTGTCATTGTGTTGTGTTTTTGAAATTTATTTTGATAATGGGATTTATCGGATTTTCACTGCTGCATTTAGGCCACTGAACACATGCTTGATTTTCTTACGGAGACATATAAATCCGTGGGTTTTAAGATTCTTACTAGGCAGGTATATTCCTAGGCGTTGAATATGGGGTGTTGAGTCCATTTCCTTGAGCAAGGAGTAGGTCATGTCTATTATATATTTGGCTTATGGAATGGTTTCTGTGCGAATTTATATCTGTTTTTATGCAGCACCCCAACTCACCTTTCCCAAAAAGCACGCATAAGTTGGTTTTCTAAATTGGAGACCCTGTTCTGTTTTGTAATTCAGTACATGTGTAGCCAAGTTTACATTCCGTGTATTAGTGATATCTTATGATGTTTCTTTTTCTGTGTGACCTATTTCACTTAGGATCATCGTACCTGAATCCACGCATTATGCCGCTATGGGCCTGATGACATAGATTTCATTGCTGAGTGATATTCCATTGTACGTACGTACCACAACTTCTTTATCCATTTTTCGCTCTCTGGGATATTTAACTTGTACCATAGACGAGGTTCTTGTAAACAGAGCCGTTCCAAACGTTGGGGTGGCTGTGTGGTTTTGATTTTAATTTCCCTAACTATAGGACCATAAGCGAAAGTGCCATAGGCTGTGTTGCTTTGTTATTTATGTGTTTCAGGAAACACCATACACTTCTCCAGAGTGGCTGTTGGCAATTCACATCCCGCCCATCAGCATAACAATGCTCCCTGTTCTCCATGGCCTGTCCTACCCCTCTGGATTTTATACTTTTTTCAGATGGCCTTTTTGAGCGGGGGGCAGTGAGACTTCATTGTAGTGCAGATTTCTTTAACATGCTTGCTTGGTTGGCCAAAAAGGGCGTATGCGTATTTTCCTCAATATATTCAGAAAAATACGCATACGCCGTTTTAGGCCAAGTGCATCATTCTCGCCGTTCTACCTCTTTTCCTATGCTTTAAGTGCAATTCCAGTCTACCCCATGAAATCGTTTTCCTGAATTTCTGCCCAACTTCCAAGTCCTCTTCGCAGCCTTCCTTCAATATATTTTTGGACGATAGCTGTCATTTATAACTCTGCAGGTTTGTGAATTACAGTGCCCTTGAGCCCCTTTCTTCAACTCGCTTTCCTGTGAGCTGGCCACAAAACCGCAGGATTGCTTCAGGCCCTAATCTGGTTCCGGCACAGCATGCTGAACCTTTGGTTAATTCCTCTTCCTGGTGGGAAATGTGTGTTACATTTGCCCGTGCAGACACCTACAGCTGGTATCTCATTGGTTTTCACTTTTCCTATTCATCTTGCACAGAATTGCAAACTGTGCCAAACAGGAGGTTAAAGGCACTGACTCTCCAAGTGGGGAGAGTGTTAGTAAACCGTGTGGAATGGTGAACCCGAGTACCAGGGGACGAAAACTGTGATGCATTTGAAAACGATTCCCACTCACAGGGAGGACGTTACTCTGGGTTTCCCATGCATGTTTTAACGGAAGGAAGAATCCCTTAATCCTGGAGAGTTGGGACCCATGGAATGGTACCATGCAGTATGACTTCATACGGTCTGCATTTGCTCACGGAACCTCACCAATGCTATCAGCCCGAAGTGTGCAGCGTTATGTTTCACCCAGCTCTGGGTGTAGATGTGGTAAATCCAGGTTGCATCACAAGCCCTGAATTAATTATTTAATAATTGCTCCCTATTTCACTCTCATTGTGTTCTGTATTTGAAATTTATTTTGATAATGGGATTTATCGGATTTTCACTGCTGCGTTTATGCCGCTGTACACATGTTGATTCTCTTACGGAGACATATAAATCCATGGGTTTTAAGATTCTTACTAGTCAGGTATATTCCTAGGCGTTGAATATGGAGTGTTGAGTCCATTTCGTTGAGCAGCGAGTAGCTCTTGACTATTACACATTTGGCTTATGGAACGGTATCTGTACTAATTTCAATCTCTGGTTTTATGCAGCATCCCAACTCACCTTTCCCCATTAGCAAGCATAAGTTGGGTTCCTAATTTCAGACCCTGTTCTGTTTTGTATTTCAGTTCATGTGTAGCCAAGTTTACATTCCGTGTATTAGTGATATCTTATGTTGCTTTAAATGATATCTTATGTTGTGTGTCTTTTTCTTTTGAATTATGTGACTTCGAACGATCATACGTAACTCCTCTGGAGTTGTTACAACTGGCCGTATTTCTTTGATTTCCAGGCTGAGTAAAATTCCGGTCTACATAAGTACCACATCTCTATCCATTTTTCCCTCCAGAGACATTTAAGTTATATCCTAGTCGAGGATCTTTTAAACTGAGAGGCGGTAAACATTGGGGTGCCTGAGTCCTCTCGATTTTTGTTTTTCCCAAGATATACGTCCATGAGTGCTAGTGCCCTGTGCCCTGTAGCTCATTTTTTAGATGCTTTAGTAAACACAATACACTTCTCCAGAGTGACCGTTGGCAATATACGTTTCCACTATAAGCCTCACAGGGCTCCCTTTTCTCCTTGCCCTGTCCTGCATTTCTGGTGTTTACACTTTATGAGGAAGGCTCTTCTGACTGATGCGAAGTGATATCTTTTGTAGTATTGATTTCCAGTGCCCACCTGTTTGGTTGGCTAAAAAGTGTATGCCCTTTTCTTGAATATATACAGAAAAAAACACATATACACTTTTTGGCCAACTGCAATGTTGGCAATGTTCAACCCCTTTTCTTGTGCTTAATGGCGAGTCCTTTCTACCTCTTCCAATCCCTTTCCTGCCATTCTCCATTGCTTACAAGTCCTTTTCTCTGACTTTCCTCAAGACATTGTTCAGTGATAGATATTTTCAACTCTGCAGTTTCGTGAATTTTAGTGCCCCTGAGTTCCATTTTTCAACTTGTGTTTATGGGAACTGGCCACAAAGCAGTGGAATTTCCTCAAGCCCTATTCTGTTACCATGGGCAACCCTAGCCTTTGGTCAATTCGTCTTCCTGATTGGAAATGAGAGTGACATGTGCCTGTCCGAACACCTAGGACTTGCCTCTCCTTGTTCCTCCTCCTTCCGCTTCATCCTCTGGACAAATTCCAAACTGTATGCAACAGGATTTTGACAATGCTGACATCTCCAAGTGGGGAGACTGTTATTACAGACGCTGGAGGGGTGAACCCTAGTACCAGGAGATGAGGAGATGAGATGCCTTTTCCAAACTCTTCCTGATCAGACGGTATACCATCCTCTGGGTGTGACAGGCAAGTTTTAGTTGTAGGAAGGATCCCATTCATGTGAGGAGAACACCAGGGCTTTTTCAAAATCAGTGTCTCTCCACAACCCAAACTGGGGAATTTTTTAAGCTACGGCTACACATATGTTCATTAAGGGCCTTGGGAAGTAGTCAGAGTCCAAGCTTTAGATGATTGAAGTCTTCAGGGTCAGAAGCACTCACCACCGGCTTCCCTTAGGTTCCATTTTAACTGTCATTGATAGATGATGTCAATAAAAACATCTATTCTTTTTCAGATTATTTCCCCTTATAGGTTATTGCAAAATATTGAGTGTAGTTCCCTGTGCTATACAGTAGTTCCTTGTTGATGATCGATTTTATACATAGCAGTGTGTATGTGTTAATCCCAAACTGTTAATTTATCCCTCCTCCCAACTTTCCCCTTTGGTAATAATAAATTATAAGATTTTATACTTCTCAGAAATGGGGGAGCTGAAAGAGAGGTATCATTTTCAATGGAAAAGCTTTTAAAAGAAGATTGAAGCTTTAACCATGATTATTAGATGTACATCCTTGGAAAGAAATCACTTCGTTTCTCTAATATTGACCTGACAAATAAGACAAACCTTTTCACTGAACTTGCTTATAATAAAGTGATGGAAATATCAAATGGAAGTGTTAGAAACATCTTATTTTACCCGAGTCTTATACACTGTTCTATGTTAATTACAGTTTGGCTCACACATCTGTTCATTGAAGTTACAATGTTCTCAATTTCGGTTACTGATCCTCCAGAGTGGACCCCAACAAGTGTCCCCCTGCCTGGTGTCATTGGAGCCAACAGATCGAGACTGAGTTTGGTTCAGAAGCAAAGGAAACTTTATATTTTGATCAGAGAATGGAGAGGTGAGAGCATGTGCTACCCTGTGGGCTGTGGGCTGGGCTGCTGTGTAGAGATCCTGTCAGAGTCAGTGGGAGGGAGTGGCAGAGCTCTCGAAGGCTCGGTTGGCTGCAGTTCAGGCTCTATATCACGGAGTCTGCACTGGGCCCCAGGAGCTGATGTGTCGACCCAGCCATTCTGCACTAGGAATTTTGGTCTGAAGTGCCGGGTGTGGAACCTCTATATGCGGGACCCTAGGAGCACGTGAAATTAGACAAAGCACAAAGGATAAAAAAGTTTAGACTTTATTTTATTGCCCAGATTCTATTTTTATCTCACAGGGATTTTTAAGGGGTTTGCCTGGGACAAACCCCTCTTCTGCCTTTTGTCCCCTTCCTCATTCTTGGAGTGCTGAGGGTGCAGACCCTTCTTCTGTAACTGCTGAGTGCTGAGTTAGGAGCCCTCATACCCGCGGGTGAGGGTCAGATCTTCTCCCCAGTAGCCTGCAGATGACATTGATTGTTCCCAGGCCTCCTGCCTCCCTCTTCGTCCGCCTGAGCACCAGTATTGGAAGTGTGATAGATTCTAATGACCTTTAAGGGTCCAGGAAGGAGATGTGCAGTGATGCTGTGAGGTCCAGTTTCACCCCGCCCCACATTTGTTCGGCCAACTTAGGCTGACCTTTTCTGCCAGGCTAGATGCTCTGCCAGTAGTCTGTGCTTTCTTCAATTAGACCCCTGAATTAACGTAAAAACAGCACCAGGTGTCAGGACTCTGCCCGCTCAACTCCTAGACAGTCCAGGGTCAGTGGTGATGATGGACCATGATGGCCACTGAGTTAACAGCCTTTTGAAGTAAACAGGAGTCCAGCCGGTCTTATTGGCCACCATCATCACGGTGTCTGTAGGCTTTTCTATGGTGACAGCGTGATATACGGTTCCCCCGCCAAGATTATTAGCTCCCCTCTGGGTGCAGTAAGTCCTGCAAGCAGTAGTCTACTCTTTTGGGACACACTCTTGTTGTTTTATGAGAGAAACTCCAGGTCAAGTGATGGTCACACGAGTCGTCATGTTGCCCCATTGCTCCCAGTTATCTCTCTGGAGGTTGGAGTTGGAGGGCCTCTTCACTCGAGGTCAGTGTGCCCACGCAACAAACCCTGCAACTTCAGGGCATGCCTGGGGGTTAGGATCACCACGTGGGGTCCTTTTCCCTTAGGAGGGAGGTGGCCTTTTGGGCTGCTGATTTCCAGGTTTTCAGACACCGCCAGTATCTTGGCCAGATGTGGTGGTGGGCCAAGCCCCTTGGTGACCGTAGTTTATCCTACCTGGATGGCATTCTTGCATTGTTCCATTTCAAGTGGTCCCAGGTTTTGCACTAATACTCCAATGGCGATTCACCTTTCACCAGGAATGTAAAGGTCAAAGGGTTTAGCTATATTAGGGAGTTCCAGGGCAAGGGTCTGAATTGACTGCTCTTTCCATTCTTGAAAGGCCACTTCTGGATTCTATTCAAAAGGATCATCATCTTTTCCTTTCAGTGTTTTATATAGAGGCCCAGCTAGTAGACTGTCGTTAGGGATCCAGAAGCAGCAAACCCTGGCCTCCCCAGGAAGCCCTCAGCTGTCTTCTAACTTTAGAAAGGGGTAAGGCTGTAAATTGTTTCTTCTCTTTCCTGGAATGGGCTTCTCCGTCCTTCTGTGAGAATGAAGCCCAGGCAGGTCACCGTAGTCTGTGATATTTGAGCTTTTTCTTGGACACCTTCTATCCTTTTTTGGCTTGGTAGTTCAGAGGCCTCCTTAGTAGGGCTGGTGACCAGAATGTCATCTGCATATTGAAAGAATGTTTCCTTTTCCAGAGGTAGAACTTTTAGGTCTTTAGCTGAGCTTTCCCCAAAGATGGTGTGGGAATTTTTGAACCCTTGGGTCAAGACGGCCCGGAAATATTGTTTTAGTTGTATGTTGAGTCCTGCCACTCACAAGCCAAAATTTCTTGTGACTCTGGGACTAATGGAATACAAAAGAAGGCATCATTGAAGACTAATACAGAATACCAAGTCCTGGTGGTTGGTAGAATGACCAGCAGGGTGTAGGATTTAGGAACTACTGGAGGTATATCCTCAGTGGCTTCACTGACTGTCCTGACATCCTTTACCAGGACTCCAGCAGCCCATGGGGCTTTCGAGGTCAGGCCAAACCCAGGATATGGAGCTCACCTGGGCATGTACCCCACCCCCAATCTAGCCCACGGGGCTCTCGTGTTCAGGCCCCTCCCAGGATATGGTGTTCCCTGGGCACGTCCCCTGCAGCCCATGGGGCTCTCGTGGTCAGGCCGCTCCCAGGATACAGAGCTACCCTTGCAGGTACCATGGCAGGGCTGGGCACACAGGAACCGTGCACATAGCCCTAATTGCAGAGCACTCCCAGCTCACCTGTTGCTCAGGTCTGACACAGAGCACCTCAGAGCAGGACTTGAACTAACAAACAGCAGCTCTGACAGGTCTGTGACCCTGGGCATCACTCTGTGTGGCCTCCCTCCACCTGGTCTTCCAGAGACTTCCACTGCACCCAGGGCACCAGGCCTCTGTCTCCACCCACCACCCAACCCTCCTCTCCCTGACTCCTGGCTTCCTCTCATTAGGAGAGGGTTTTCTTGAAGTTGTCTCCCACTCATGGGCCAGATAATATAATTAGAAAACAAGCCAGAGCTGCAGCCCCTTGTCTATCCTGACTCTCAGGAGCCCACACCTGTTCCTTGGACCTGGCCGATTCAGCAAGTTCCATTTTCTGCAACTATGAGCCCCTGAGGGGTGATTATTGGCTGGCCTGGGAAGCCTGGCCGTGCTGGCCAGCCCTCCCCAGGTGTGCCTGGGTTCAGATCAATATAAACACCGCTCCAGGCAGCAAGAGCCCCTGCAGCTGTGCCTGACGCCATTTTCTCTGCCTTGTCAGCAGTCTTGGGGCTGGGCTCGTGGGAGGGAGTGAGAAGCCACGGCTTTGTGGTTGGCCCAGTGTGAGTGGGGCTCTGCTGGACTTTCTGCAGCAGTTGCAAAGATGCCACCTGCTAAAGAAGAGGATGTGTCACCCATACCTGCCGCTGGAATTTCTCCCTGGGCAGAGGTGAGGAAGGAAGAAAGCAGTGGGGGCCGGGACAGCAGGGGTATATCAGGCAGGGAAATGGAAAGCTTCCAGAAGAGCACCCAGGGCCAGGACCATCCTGGCTGACCTGCAGACACCATGTCGCCTGGCATGCTGTCGCTCATGTGGCTCCATAGCCCTTCCTCTAGGCTTTCAAGTCCTTGTACATATTCAGATGTTTTACCTGGGATGGGTGGGAACATTTCAGCAGCAGCTGGCCTGGGTCTCGGCCCACGTTTACTCACAGATGCCTCGGCACGGTACCCCAGCATTGCAATTGGGACGCTTGTTGCGTGGGGCCTGCTGGCTGAATGGGAGATGATTCCCCACCACTGACCAACTTCAGAATTGTTTACAACTGGAGCAAGTGCCTTGATACGGTTTTCCTCTGTGTAACTGGTGGGTTCTGTTTTTTTTTTTTCTTTTTTTCGTTTTTGGTTCAAGGTATATTTTATTCCTCTTTTTTGTATTTACAGATATAAGCATGGAAATAATTTATTCATATAAATACATGTATGTGAAGGGAAGAATATTTTTTCTGTTTTACTTTTTTAAATTTTATTTTTTTAAATTTGAATTTTATTTTTTTATACAGCAGGTTCTTTATGGTTATCTATTTTATACATATAAATGTATACATGCCAATCCCAATCTCTCAACTCCTCCCACCACCACCCACCCAACAGCTTTCCCTCCTTGGTGTCCATACGTTTGTTGTCTAGATGTGTTGCTCTATTTCTGCCTTGCAAAACGGTTCATCTGTACAATTTTTCTAGGTTCCACATATATGCATTAATATACAAGATTTGTTTCTCTCTTTCTGACTTACTTCACTCTGTATGACAGTCTCTAGATCCATGAACGTCTCTACAAATGACCCAATTTCATTCCTTTTTATGGCTTAGTAATATTCCATTTTATATATGTACCTCATCTTTATGCATTCGTCTGTCTGTGGGCATTTAGGTTGCTTCCATTACCTGGATATTGTAAATAGTGATGCAATGAACATCACGATGAATGTCTCTTTTTGATTTATGGTTTTGTCTGGGTATATGCCCAGTAGTGGGATTGCTGTATCATATGGTATTTCTATTGTTAGCTTTATAAGAAACTCCATAATGTTCTCCAGAGTGACTGTATCAATTTACATTCCCAACAATAGTGGAAGAGGGTTCCTTATCTCCACACCCTTTCCAGCATTTGTTGTTTGTAGTTTTTCTGATGATGCCCATTCTAACAGGTGTGAGGTGATACACCATGGATGAGTCTATTTCGTTGAGCAAAGAGTAGGTCTTGTCTATTACATATTTGGCTTATGGAACGGTATGTGTGCTAATTTCAATCTCTGGTTTTATACAGCACCCTAACTCAACTTTCCCCTTAAGCAAGCATAAGTTTTTTATGTAAATGTGAGACTCTGTTCGGTTTTGTAATTCAGTTTATGTGTAGCCAAGTTTACACTCCCTCTATTAGTGATATCTTATGATAATTATCTTTCTTTGTGTGACCTATTTCTCTTAGAATCATCATACTCAAATCCACTCAATTTGCTGCTACAGGCCTGATGACATTGATTACATTGCTGAGTGACATTCCGTTGTACGTAAGTAGCACAACTCCTTTATACATTTTTTTTCTTTCTGGGATATTTAATTTGTACTGGACTTGAGGTTCTCGTAAACACAGCAGCCCTAAATTTTGTGTTGGCTGTGTCTTGTTGAGTTTAATTTTACTAAGCTATAGGGCCAAAAGTGGAAGTGCCCTAGGCTCTGTAGCTTTGTTTTTTAGATGTTTCAGGATACACCATAAACATCTCCAGAGTGTCTGTTGGAAATTTACATCCCGCCCATCAGCATAACAAGGCTCCGTGTTCTCCATGGTCTGTCCTGTGTTTCTGGTTTTTACACTTCTTTGCAGACTTACTTCAATATATTTTTGACAATAGCTGTCATTTATAACTCTGCAGGTTTGTAAATTACAGTGCCCCTGATTTCCTTTCTTAACTCGTTTCCTTGTAAGCTGGCCACAAAACCGCAGGTTTGCTTCAGGCCGTAATCTGGTTCTGGCACGGAACGCTGACCGTTTGGTTAATTCCACTTCCTGGTGGGAAATGAGAGTTAAATGTGCCCGTCCAGACACCTGCCTCACTCCCAGCCCCTTAGTGATGTGTGTCCTCTGGTTTGAGACCACATGTGCTGGGTTCCTCACCTTTCAATGATGTGGCCCCAATGGTGTGAGGAAACTCCTGCCTGGTTCCAATCCCCTTGGTGATGTGGGCCCTCTGGTGAGAGTCTGATCCTGGCTGGGTATCTCACCCTTCTGTGAGGTGGGCCCTCTGCTGTGAGGTAACTCCTGCCTGGCTTGCTCCCGTTGCGTTGGAGATGTAGGCCCTCTGGTGGCAGTTGGAGCCTGCTGGGTGCCTCCTCTCCTCGGTGATGAGTGCCCTCTGGCGTCAGGTTCTAACTGCTGTGCTCCCCACGTTTTTTGATGTGAGCCCAGTGATGCCAGGACACTCTTGTAAGGTTCCCATCCCCATGGGGATGTGGCCCTTCTGCTCTGAGGTCCCAACGGCTGGGTTGCTTACAGTTTCATGGTGTTGGCTCTCTGGTGTTAGTTCACTCAGGCCTAGATCCCATAGCCTCTGTGCTCTGGGCCACCTGCTGCGAGGTTCCAACTGCTGGATTCCTCACCATTTTTATTCTTTGTGCCCTGTGTTGTGAGGCACCTCCTGCCTGCCTCACTCCCCACCATTGGTGATGTAGGTCCTGTGGTTTGAGGCTACATGTGCCAGTTTCCTCACCTTTTAGTGATGTGACCCCACTGGTGTGAGGACACTCCTGCCTGGTTCCCATCCCCTTGGTGACGTGGGCCCTCTGGTGAGAGTCTGATCCTGCCTGGATTCTTCACACTTCTGGGAGGTGGGCCCTCTTCTGTGAGGTCACTCCTGCCTGTCTGGCACACGTCACCTTGGCCACGTGGGCCCTCTGGTTGCAGTTGGAGCAGGCTGGGAGCCTCCTCCCCTCGGTAATGAGGGCCCTCTGGCATCAGGCCCTAACTGCTGGGCTCCCCACATTTTCTGATGTTTGCCCACTGGTGTGATGACACTCCTGCCAGGTTCCCATCCCCATGGGGATGGGGGTCTTCTGCTCTGAGGTCCCAAAGCCTGGGTTGCTCACAGTGTCAGGATGTGGGCCCTCTGCTGTGAGTACCCGCCGGCATGGATTCCATAGCCTTGGTGCTCTGGGCCACTTGCTTGGAGCTTCCAACTGCTGGAATCCTCAACTTTTTTATTCTATGGACCGTCTGTTGTGAGTCTCCTCCTGCATGCCTCACTCCCAGCCCCTTCGTGATGTGTGTCCTCTTGTTTGAGGCCACATGTCCGGGGTTCCACACCTTTCGATGATGTGGCCCCACTGGTGTGAGGGCACTCCTGCCTGGTTCCCATCCACTTGGTGATATGTGCCCTCTGGTGAGAGTCTTATCCTGGTTGGGTTCGTCACACTTCTGTGAAGTGAGCCCTCTGCTCTGAGGCCAATCCTGCCTGGGTGGCGCACCCTGCCTTGGCGACATCGGCCCTCTGGTGGCAGTTGGAGCCTGCTGGGAGCCTCCTCCCCTTGGTGATGAGGGCGCTGTGGCGTCAGGCTTTAACTGCTGGCCTCCCAACATTTTCTGATGTGTGCCCACTGGTGCGATGACACTTCTGCCAGGTTCCCATCCCCATGGGGATGTGGGCCTTGTGCTCTGAGGTCCCAATGGCTGGGTTGCTCACAGTATCATGATGTGAGCCCTCTGTTGTGAGTTCACTGCGGTCTAGATCCCATAGACTCGGTGCCCTGGGCCGCCTGCTGGGAGGTTCCAATTACTGGATTCCTCACCTTTTTTATTGTATGGGCCCTGTGTTGTGAGGCTACTCCTGCCTGCCTCACTCCGAGGCCCTTGGAGATGTGGGTCCTCTGGTTTGAGGCCACATGTGCTGGGTTCCTCACCTTTCTATGATGTGGCCACACTGGTGTTAGGACACTCCTGCGTGGTTCCAATCCCCTTGGTGATGTGAGCCCTCTGGCGAGAGTCTTATCCTGGCTGGGTTCCTCACCCTTCTGTGAGGTAGGCCCTCTGCTGTGAGGTCACTCCTGCCTGGCTGGCTCACGTCACCTTGGCGACGTGGGCCCTCAGTTGTGTGTTGGTGTCTGCTGGGAGTCTCCTTCCCTCGGTAATGAGGGCCCTCTGGCGTCCGGCCCTAACTCCTGGGCTCTCAAAATTTTCTGATGTGCGCCCTGTGGTGCCAGTACACTCCTGCCAGGTTCCCAACCCCATGGGAATGTGGGCCTTCTGCTCTGAGGTCCCAAAGGCTGGGTTTCTCACAGTTTCATGATGAGGGCCCTCTGGTGTGAGTTCACCCGGCCTGGATCCCATAGCCTCGCTACTCCTGGCCACCTGCTGCGAGGTTCCAACTGCGGGATTCCTCACCGTCTTTATTCTATGGGCCCTCTGTTTTGAGGTTCCTCCTGCCTGCCTCACTCCCAGCCCCTTGTTGATGTGTGTCCTCTGATTAGAGGCCACGTGTGCTGGGTCCCACACCTTTCGATGATGTGGCCCCACTGGTGTGAGGATACTTGTGCCTGGTTCCCCTCCCCTTGGTGATGTGGGCCTTCTGGTGAGAGTCTGATCCTGGCTGGGTTCCTCACACTTCTGTGAGGTGGGCCCTCTGCTGTGAGGTAACTCCTGCCTGGCTTCCCATTACCTTGGTTACGTCGGCCCTCTGGTGGCAGTTGGAACCTATTGGGAGCCTCCTACCCTCGATGATGAGGGCCCTCTAGTGTCAGGCCGTAACTGCTGGCCTCCCCACGTTTTCTGATGTGAGCCCAGTGATAACAGGACACTCCTGTAAGGTTCCCATCCCCATGGGGATGTGGGTCTTCTGCTCTGTGGTTCCAACGCCTGGGTTGCTCACAGTTTCATGACATAGGCTCTCTGGTGTTAGTTCGCTCAGGCCGGGATCCCATAGCCTGTGTGCTCTGGGCCGCCTGCTGGAAGATTCCAACTGCTGGATACCTCAACTTTTTTATTCTTTGGGCCCTGTGTTGTGAGGCTCCTCCTGCCTGCCTCACTCCCAGGCCCTTTGTGATGTGGGCCCTCTGGTGAGAGTCTGATCCTGGCTTGATTCCTCACACTTCTGGGAGGTGGGCCCTCTGCTGTGAGGTTACTCCTGCCTGGCTGGCACACGTCGCCTTGGCCACATGGGCCCTCTGGTTGCAGTTGGAGCGTGCTGGGAGACTCCTCCCATCGGTGATAAGGGCCCTCTGGCGTCAGGCCCTAACTGCTGGGCTCCCCACATTTTCTGATGTGTGCCCACTGGTGCGATGACACTCTTGCCAGGTTCCCATCCCCATGCGGATTTGGGCCTTCTGTTCTGAGGTGCCAACGGCTGGGTTGCTCACAGTGTCTGGATGTGGGCCCTCTGCTGTGAGTTCACTCTGGTATGCATCCCATACCCTCGGTGCTCTGGGCCACCTGCTTGGAGCTTCCAACTGCAGGATTCCTTACCTTTTTTCTTCTATGGGCCGTGTGTTGTGAGACACTTCCTGCCTGCCTCACTTTGAGCCCCTTGTTGATGTGGGTCTTCTGGTTTGAGGCCACATGTGGAGGGTTCCTCGCCTTTCAATGATGTGGCCCCACTGGAGTGAGAACACTCCTGCCTGGTTCCCATCCCCTTGGTGATGTGGGTCCTCTGGTGAGAGTCTCATCCTTGTTGGGTACCTCACAGTTTCTTAAGGTTGGCCCTCTGCCCTGAGGTCACTCCTGCCTGGCTGGCACACCCCGCCTTGGTGACGTCGGCCCTCTGGCGGCAGTTGGAGCGTGCTGGGAGCCTTCTCCTATCGGTGAAGAGGACACTCTTGTGTCAGGCCCTAACTGCTGGGTACCCACATTTTCTGATACGTGCTAAGTGGTGAGAGGACACTCCTGCCAGGTTCCCATCCCCATGTGGTTTTGGGCCTTCTGCTCTGGGGTCACAATGGCTGGGTTGCTCACAGTGTCAGGATGTGGGCCCTCTGCTGTGAGTACCCGCCGGCATGGATTCCATAGCCTTGGTGCTCTGGGCCACCTGCTTGGGGCTTCCAACTGCTGGATTCCTCACCTTTTTTATTCTATGGACCGTCTGTTGTGAGTCTCCTCCTGCATGCCTCACTCCCAGCCCCTTCGTGATGTGTGTCCTCTTGTTTGAGGCCACATGTCCGGGGTTCCACACCTTTCGATGATGTGGCCCCACTGGTGTGAGGGCACTCCTGCCTGGTTCCCATCCACTTGGTGATATGTGCCCTCTGGTGAGAGTCTTATCCTGGTTGGGTTCGTCACACTTCTGTGAAGTGAGCCCTCTGCTCTGAGGCCAATCCTGCCTGGGTGGCGCACCCTGCCTTGGCGACATCGGCCCTCTGGTGGCAGTTGGAGCCTGCTGGGAGCCTCCTCCCCTTGGTGATGAGGGCGCTGTGGCGTCAGGCTTTAACTGCTGGCCTCCCAACATTTTCTGATGTGTGCCCACTGGTGCGATGACACTCCTGCCAGGTTCCCATCCCCATGGGGATGTGGGCCTTGTGCTCTGAGGTCCCAATGGCTGGGTTGCTCACAGTATCATGATGTGAGCCCTCTGTTGTGAGTTCACTGCGGTCTAGATCCCATAGACTCGGTGCCCTGGGCCGCCTGCTGGGAGGTTCCAATTACTGGATTCCTCACCTTTTTTATTGTATGGGCCCTGTGTTTGAGGCTACTCCTGCCTGCCTCACTCCGAGGCCCTTGGAGATGTGGGTCCTCTGGTTTGAGGCCACATGTGCTGGGTTCCTCACCTTTCTATGATGTGGCCACACTGGTGTTAGGACACTCCTGCGTGGTTCCAATCCCCTTGGTGATGTGAGCCCTCTGGCGAGAGTCTTATCCTGGCTGGGTTCCTCACCCTTCTGTGAGGTAGGCCCTCTGCTGTGAGGTCACTCCTGCCTGGCTGGCTCACGTCACCTTGGCGACGTGGGCCCTCAGTTGTGTGTTGGTGTCTGCTGGGAGTCTCCTTCCCTCGGTAATGAGGGCCCTCTGGCGTCCGGCCCTAACTCCTGGGCTCTCAAAATTTTCTGATGTGCGCCCTGTGGTGCCAGTACACTCCTGCCAGGTTCCCAACCCCATGGGAATGTGGGCCTTCTGCTCTGAGGTCCCAAAGGCTGGGTTTCTCACAGTTTCATGATGAGGGCCCTCTGGTGTGAGTTCACCCGGCCTGGATCCCATAGCCTCGCTACTCCTGGCCACCTGCTGCGAGGTTCCAACTGCGGGATTCCTCACCGTCTTTATTCTATGGGCCCTCTGTTTTGAGGTTCCTCCTGCCTGCCTCACTCCCAGCCCCTTGTTGATGTGTGTCCTCTGATTAGAGGCCACGTGTGCTGGGTCCCACACCTTTCGATGATGTGGCCCCACTGGTGTGAGGATACTTGTGCCTGGTTCCCCTCCCCTTGGTGATGTGGGCCCTCTGGTGAGAGTCTTATCCTGGCTGGGTTCCTCACACTTCTGTGAGGTGGGCCCTCTGCTGTGAGGTAACTCCTGCCTGGCTTCCCATTACCTTGGTTACGTCGGCCCTCTGGTGGCAGTTGGAACCTATTGGGAGCCTCCTACCCTCGATGATGAGGGCCCTCTAGTGTCAGGCCGTAACTGCTGGCCTCCCCACGTTTTCTGATGTGAGCCCAGTGATAACAGGACACTCCTGTAAGGTTCCCATCCCCATGGGGATGTGGGTCTTCTGCTCTGTGGTTCCAACGCCTGGGTTGCTCACAGTTTCATGACATAGGCTCTCTGGTGTTAGTTCGCTCAGGCCGGGATCCCATAGCCTGTGTGCTCTGGGCCGCCTGCTGGAAGATTCCAACTGCTGGATACCTCAACTTTTTTATTCTTTGGGCCCTGTGTTGTGAGGCTCCTCCTGCCTGCCTCACTCCCAGGCCCTTGGTGATGTGGGCCCTCTGGTGAGAGTCTGATCCTGGCTTGATTCCTCACACTTCTGGGAGGTGGGCCCTCTGCTGTGAGGTTACTCCTGCCTGGCTGGCACACGTTGCCTTGGCCACATGGGCCCTCTGGTTGCAGTTGGAGCGTGCTGGGAGCCTCCTCCCATCGGTGATAAGGGCCCTCTGGCGTCAGGCCCTAACTGCTGGGCTCCCCACATTTTCTGATGTGTGCCCACTGGTGCGATGACACTCTTGCCAGGTTCCCATCCCCATGCGGATTTGGGCCTTCTGTTCTGAGGTGCCAACGGCTGGGTTGCTCACAGTGTCTGGATGTGGGCCCTCTGCTGTGAGTTCACTCTGGTATGCATCCCATACCCTCGGTGCTCTGGGCCACCTGCTTGGAGCTTCCAACTGCAGGATTCCTTACCTTTTTTCTTCTATGGGCCGTGTGTTGTGAGACACTTCCTGCCTGCCTCACTTTGAGCCCCTTGTTGATGTGGGTCTTCTGGTTTGAGGCCACATGTGGAGGGTTCCTCGCCTTTCAATGATGTGGCCCCACTGGAGTGAGAACACTCCTGCCTGGTTCCCATCCCCTTGGTGATGTGGGTCCTCTGGTGAGAGTCTCATCCTTGTTGGGTACCTCACAGTTTCTTAAGGTTGGCCCTCTGCCCTGAGGTCACTCCTGCCTGGCTGGCACACCCCGCCTTGGTGACGTCGGCCCTCTGGCGGCAGTTGGAGCGTGCTGGGAGCCTTCTCCTATCGGTGAAGAGGACACTCTTGTGTCAGGCCCTAACTGCTGGGTACCCACATTTTCTGATACGTGCTAAGTGGTGAGAGGACACTCCTGCCAGGTTCCCATCCCCATGTGGTTTTGGGCCTTCTGCTCTGGGGTCACAATGGCTGGGTTGCTCACAGTGTCAGGATGTGGCCCCTCTGCTCTGAGTTCAATCCGGCATGGATCCCATAGCCTCGGTGCTCTGGGACAACTGCTTGGAGCTTCCAACTGCTGGATTCCTCACATTTTTTATTCTATGGGCCCTGCGTTGTGAGGCTAGTCCTCCGAACCATTTGGAGGTGTGGGTCCTCTGGTTTAGGTCCTCTGGTTTAGGCCACATGTTCTGGGTTCCTCACCTTTCTATGATTTGGCCACACTGGTGTGAGGCCACTCCTGCCTGGATCCGATCCCCTTGGTGATGTGGGCCCTCTGGTGAGAGTCTTATCCTGGCTGGGTACCTCACCCTTCTGTGACGTAGGCCCTCTGCTGTGAGGTCACTCCTGCCTGGCTGGCACCCGTCACCTTGGCGACGTGGGCCCTCAGTTGGGAGTTGGTGCCTGCTGGGAGTCTCCTCCCCTCGGTAATGAGGGCCCTCTGGCGTCAGGCCCTAACTCCTGGGCTCCCATACTTTTCTGATGTGTGCCCTCTGGTGGGGGTACACTCCTGCCAGGTTCCCAACCCCATGAGAATGTGGGCCTTCTGTTCTGTGGTCCCCACCGCTGGGTTGTTCACAGTTTCGTGATGAGGGCCCTCTGTTGTGAGTTCACACCGGCCGGGATCCCATAGCCTCGCTGCTCCTAGCCGTCTGCTGGGAGGTTCCAACTGCGGGATTCCTCACCTTTTTTATTTTATGGGCCCTCTGTTTGAGAAACCTCCTGCCTGCCTCACTCTGAGCCCCTTGTTGATGTGGGTCCTCTGGATTAGGCCATATGTTCTGGGTTCCTCACTTTTCTATGATTTGGCCATACTGGTGTGAGGCCACTCCTGCCTGGTTCTGATCCCCTTGGTGATGTAGGCCCTCTGGTGAGAGTCTTATCCTGCCTGGGTTCCTCCCCCTTCTGTGACGTAGGCCCGCTTCTGTGAGGTCACTCCTGCCTGGCTGACGCACGTCACCTTGGCGACGTGGGCCCTCAGTTGGGAGTTGGTGCCTGCTAGCAGTCTGCTCCCCTCGGTAATTAGGGCCGTCTGGCGTCAGGCCCTAACTCCTGGGCTCCCAAAATTTTCTGATGTGTGCCCTGTGGTGCGAGTACACTCTTGCCAGGTTCCCAGCCCCATGGGAATGTGGGCCTTCTGTTCTGTGGTCCCAACACCTGTGTTGTTCACAGTTTCATGATGAGGGCTCTCTGTTGTGAGTTCACACCGGGCGGGATCCCATAGCCTCTCTGCTCCTTGCTGCATGCTAGGAGGTTCCAACTGCGGGAATCCTCACCTTTTTTATTCTATGGGTCCTCTCTTTTGAGGCTCCTACTGCCTGCCTCACTCCCAGCCCCTTGGAGATGTGGGTCCTCTTGTTTAGGCCACATGTTCTGGGTTCTTCACCTTCCTATGATTTGGCCACACTGGTGTGAGGCCACTCCTGCCTGGCTTGCTCCCGTTGCCTTGGTGACGTCGGACCTCTGGTGGCAGTTGGAGCCTTCTTGTACCCTCCTCTCCAAGGTGATGAGGGCCCTCCTATGTCAGGCTCTAACTTCTGGGCTCCCCACGATTTCTGATGTGAGCCCAGTGATGCCAGGACACTCCTGTAAGGTTCCAATCCTCATGGGGATGTGGGCCTTCTGCTCTGTGGTCGCAACGCCTGTGTTGCTCACAGTTTCGTTATGTTGGCACTCCGGTGTTAGTTCACTCAGGCCTAGATCCCATAGCCTCTGTGCTCTGGGCCGCCTGCTGGGAGGTTCAACTTCTGGATTCCTCACCTTTCTTATACTTTGGGCCCTGTGTTGTGAGGCTCCTCCTGCCTGCCTCACACTGAGCCCCTTGGTGATGTAGGTCTTCTGGTTTGAGACCACGTGTGCCGTTTGCCTCACCTTTTAGGGATGTGGCCCTACTGGTGCGATGACCCTCCTGCCAGGTTCCCATCCCCATGCAGATTTGGACCTTCGGTTCTGAGGTCCCAGCATCTGGGTTGCTCACAGTGTCAGGATGTGGGCCCTCTGCTGTGAGTTCACTCCGGCATGGATCCCAAAGACTCAGTGCTCTGGGCCACCTGCTTGGAGTTTCCAACTGCTGGATTCCTCACGTTTTTTCTTCTATAGGCCCTGTGTTGTGAGACATCTCCTGCCTGACTCACTCCGAGCCCCTTTTTGATGTGGCTCTTCTGGTTTGAGGCCACATGTGCTGGGTTCCTCACCTTTCAATGATGTGGCCCCACTGGTGTGAGCACACTCCTGCCTGGTTCCCATCCCCTTGGTGATATGGGCCCTCTGGTGAGAGTCTGATCCTGGTTGGGTTCCTCACTCTTTTGTGAGCTTGGCCCTCTGCTCTGAGGTCACCGCTGCCTGGCTGGCACACCCCACCTTGGCGACGTCGGCCCTCTGGTGGCAGTTGGAGCGTGCTGGGAGCCTCCTCCCCTCAGTGATGAAGGCCCTTTGGCGTCAGGCCCTAACTGCTGGATTCCCACATTTTCTAATACGTACTAAGTGGTGCGAGGACACTCCTGCCAGGTTCCCATCCCCATGGGGATGTGGGCCTTCTGCTCTGAGGTCCCAACGGCTGAGTTGCTCACAGTTTCATGATGTGGGCCCTCTGCTGTGAGTTCACTTTGTCCTGGATCCCATAGACTCCGTGCTCTGGGCCGCCTTCTGCGAGGTTCCAACTGCTGGATTCCTCACATTTTTTAATCTATGGGCCCTGTGTTGTTAGGCTAGTCCTGCCTGCCTCACTCCGAGCCCCTTGGAGATGTGAGTCCTCTGGTTTAGGTCCTCTGGTTTAGGCCACATGTTCTGGGTTCCTCACCTTTCTATGATTTGGCCACACTGGTGTGAGGCCACTCCTGCCTGGGTCTGATCCCCTTGGTGATGTGGGCCCTCTGGTGAGAGTCTTATCCTGGCTGGGTACGTCACCCTTCTGTGACATAGGCCCTCTGCTGTGAGGTCATTCCTTCCTGGCTGGCGCACGTCACCTTGGCGACGTGGGCCCTCAGTTGGGAGTTGGTGCCTGCTGGGAGTCTCCTCCCCTCAGTAATGAGGGCCCTCTTGCGTCAGGCCCTAACTCCTGGGCTCCCATACTTTTCTGATGTGTGCCCTCTAGTGAGAGTACACTCCCGCCAGGTTCCCAACGCCATGGGAATGTGGGCCTTCTGCTCTGTGGTCCCAACTGCTGGGTTGTTCACAGTTTCGTGATGAGGGCCCTCTGTTTTGAGTTCGCACCGGCCGGGATCCCATAGCCTCGCTGCTCCTAGCCATCTGCTGGGAGGTTCCAACTGTGGGATTCCTCACCTTTTTTATTTTATGTGCCCTCTGTTTGAGACACCTCCTGCCTGCCTCACTCTGAGCCCTTTGTTGATGTGGGTCCTCTGGTTAGGCCATATGTTCTGGGTTCCTCACTTTTCTATGATTTGGCCACACTGGTGTGAGGCCACTCCTGCCTGGTTCTGATCCCCTTGGTGATGTGGACCCTCTGGTGACAGTCTGATCCTGGTTGGGTTCCTCACACTTCTGTGAGCTTGGCCCTCTGCTCTGAGGTCATTCCTTCCTGGCTGGCCCACCCCACATTGGCGACGTCGGCCCTCTGGTGGCTGTTGGAGCGTGCTGGGAGCCTCCTCGCCTCAGTGATGAGGGCCCTTTGGCGTCAGCCCCTAACTGCTGGGTTCCCACATTTTCTACTACGTACTAAGTGGTGCGAGGACACTCCTGCCAGGTTCCCATCTTCATGGGGATGTGGGCCTTCTGCTCTGAGGTCCCAACGGCTGGGTTTCTCACATTTTCATGATGTGGACCTTCTGCTGTGAGTTCACTTTGGCCTGGATCTCATAGACTCTGTGCTCTGGGCCGCCTGCTGCAAGGTTCCAACTGCTGGATTCCTCACATTTTTTAATCTATGGGTCCTGTGTTGTTAGGCTAGTCCTGCATGCCTCACTCCGAGCACCTTAGAGATGTGGTTCCTGTGGTTTAGGCCACATGTTCTGGGTTCCTCACCTTTCCATTATTTGGCCACACTGGTGTGAGGATACTTCTGCCTGGTTCTGATCCCCTTGGTGATGTGGGCCCTCTGGTGAGAGTCTTAACCTGGTTGGGTTCCTCACCCTTCTGTGACATATGCCCTCTGCTGTGAGGTCACTCCTGCCTGGCTGGCGCACTTCACCTTGGCGACGTGGGCCCTCAGTTGGGATTTGGTGCCTGCTGGGAGTTTCCTCCCTTCGGTAATGAGGGTCCTCTGGCGTCAGGCCCTAACTCCTGGGCTCCCAAACTTTTCTGATGTGTGCCCTGTGGTGCGAGTACACTCCTGCCAGGTTCCCAACCCCATGGGAATGTGGGCCTTCTGCTCTGTGGACACAACGGCTGTGTTGTTCACAATTTCATGATGAGGGCCCTCTGTTGTGAGTTCACACCAGCCGGGATCCCATAGCCTCACTGTTCCTTGCCGCCTGCTGGGACGTTCCAACTGCGGGATTCCTCACTTTTTTACTCTATGGGCCCTCGGTTTTGAGGCTACTCCTGCCTGCCTCCGTCCCAGCCCCTTGGTGATGTGTGTCCTCTGGTTTGCGGCCACGTGTGTTGCGTCCCTCACCTTTTGTTGATGTGGCCCCATTGGTGTGAGAACACTCCTGCCTGGTTCCCATCCCCTTGGTGTTGTGGGCCCTCTGGTGAGAGTCTGATCCTTGCTGGGTTCCTGACCCTTCTTTGAGGTGGGCCCTCTTCTGTGAGGTAACTCCTGCCTGGCTTGCTCCCATGGCCTTGGTGACGTCGGCCATCTGGTGGCAGTTGGAGCCTGCTGGGAACCTCCTCTCCTAGGTGATGAGGGCCCTCTGGCATCAGGCTCTAACTGCTGGGCACCCCACGTTTTCTGACTGAGCCCAGTGATGCCAGCACACTCCTGTAAGGTTCCCATCCCCATGGGGATGTGGGCCTGCTGCTCTGTGGTCCCAACGCCTGGGTTGCTCACAGTTTCGTGATGTTGGTTCTCTGGCGTTAGTTCACTCAGGCCTAGATCCCATAGCCTCTGTGCTCTGGGCCGACTGCTGGGAGGTTCCAACTGCGGGATTCCTCACCTTTTTTATTCTATGGGCCCTGTGTTGTGAGGCTCCTCCTGCCTGCCTCACTCCAAGCCCCTTGGTGATGTAGGTCCTCTCGTTTGAAGCCACATGTGCCAGTTGCCTCTCCGTTTAGGTATGTGGCCCCACTGGAGTGAGGACACTCCTGACTGGTTCCCATCCTCTTGTTGATGTGGGCCTTCTGGTGAGAGTCTGATCCTGGCTTGATTCCTCACACTTCTGGGAGGTGGATCCTCTGCTGTTTGGTCACTCCTGCCTGGCTGGCACACGTCGCCTTGGCCACATGGGCCCTCTGGTTGCAGTTGGAGCATGCTGGGAGCCTCCTCCCATCGGTGATGAGGGCCCTTTCGCGTCAGGCCCTAACTGCTGGGCTCCCCACATTTTCTGACGTGCGCCCACTGGTGCGATGACACTCCTGCCAGGTTCCCATCCCCATGCGGATTTGGGCCTTCTGTTCTGAGGTGCCAACGGCTGGGTTGCTCACAGTGTCTGGATGTGGGCCCTCTGCTGTGAGTTCACTCGGGCATGGATCCCATAGCCTCGGTGCTCTGAGCCACATGCTTGGAGCTTCCAACTGCAGGATTACTTACCTTTTTTCTTCTATGGGCCGTGTGTTTTGAGACACTCCCTGCCTGCCTCACTATGAGCCCCATGTTGATGTGGGTCTTCTGGTTTGATGCCACATGTGGTGGGTTCCTCGCCTTTTAATGATGTGGCCCCACTGGAGTGAGAACACTCCTGCCTGGTCCCCATGCCCTTGGTGATGTGGGGTCTCTGGTGAGAGTCTCATCCTGGTTGGGTTCCTCACAGTTCCGTAAGGTTGGCCCTCTGCCCTGAGGTCACTCCTGCCTGGCTGGCACACCCTGCCTTGGTGTCGTCAGCCCTCTGGCGGCAGTTGGAGCATGCTGGGAGCCTTCTCCTCTCGGTGATGAGGACCCTCTGGTTCAGGCCCTAACTGCTGGGTACCCACATTTTCTGATACTTGCTAAGTGGTGAGAGGACACTCCTGCCAGGTTCCCATCCCCATGCGGTTTTGGGCCTTCTGCTCTGGGGTCACAACGGCTGGGTTGCTCACAGTGTCAGGATGTGGTTCCTCTGCTGTGATTTCACTCCAGCATGGATCCCATAGCCTCGGTGCTCTGGGACAACTGCTTGGAGCTTCCAACTGCTGGATTCCTCACCTTTTTTCTTCTATGTGCACTGTGTTGTGAGACACCTCCTCCCTGCCTCACTCCGAGCCCCTTTTTGATGTGGGTCTTCTGGTTCGAGGCCACATGTGCTGGGTTCCTCACCTTTCAATGATGTGGCCTCACTGGTCTCAGAACACTCCTGCCTGGTTCCCATCGCCTTGGTGATGTGGGCCCTCTGGTGAGAGTCTGATCCTGCTTGGGTTCCTCACACTGCCGTGAGCTTGGCCCTCTGCTCTCAGGTCACACCTGCCTGGCTGGCACAAACCGCCTTGGTGATGTCGGCCCTCTGGCGGTAGTTGGAGCGTGCTGGGAACCTCCTCTCCTCGGTGATGAGGGCACTGTCGCTTCAGACCCTAACTGCTGGGTACCCACATTTTCTGATACGTACTAAATGGTGCGAGGACACTCCTGCCAGGTTCCCATCCCCATGGGGATGTGGGACTTCTACTCTGATGTCCAAACGGCTGGGTTGCTCAAAGTTTCATGATGTTGGCCCTCTGCTGTGAGTTCACAGTGGCCTGGATCCCATAGACTGGGTGCTGTGGGCCACCTGCTGGGAGGTTCCAACTGCAGGATTCCTCACATTTTTTATTCTATGGGCCCTGCATTGTGAGGCTAGTCCTGCCTGCTTCACTCCGAGCCCCTTGGAGATGTGGGTCCTCTGGTTTAGGCCATATGTTCTGGGTTCCTCACTTTTCTATGATTTGGCCACACTGGTGTGAGGCCACTCCTGCATGGTTCTGATCCCCTTGGTGATGTGGGCCCTCTGGTGAGAGTCTTATCCTGGCTGTGTTCCTCCCCCTTCTGTGTGAAGGCCCTCTGCTGTGAGGTCACTCCTGCCTGGCTGACGCACGTCACCTTGGCAACGTGGGCCCTCAGTTGGGAGTTGGTGACTGCTAGGAGTCTGCTCCCCTCGGTAATTAGGGACATCTGGCGTCAGGCCCTAACTCCTGGGCTCCCAAAATTTCCTGATGTGTGCCCTGTGGTGCGAGTACACTCCTGCCAGGTTTCCAACCCCACCAGAATGTGGGCCTTCTGTTCTGTGGTCCCAACAGCTGTGTTGTTCACAGTTTCATGATGAGGGCCCTCTGTTTTGAGTTCACACCGGCCGGGATCCCATAGCCTCGCTGCTCCTTGCCGCATGCTAGGAGGTTCCAACTGCGGGATTCCTCACATTTTTTATTCTATGGGTCCTCTGTTTTGAGGCTCCTCTTTCCTGCCTCACTCCCAGCCCCTTGTTGATGTGTGTCCTCTGATTAGAGGCCACGTGTGCTGGGTCCCTCAACTTTCGATGATGTGGCTCCACTGGTGTGAGGATACTTGTGCCTGGTTCCCCTCCCCTTGGTGATATGGGCCCTCTGGTGAGAGTCTGATCCTGGCTGGGTTCCTCACACTTCTGTGAGGTGGGCCCTCTGCTGTGAGGTAACTCCTGCCTGGCTTCCCATTGCCTTGGTGACGTCGGCCCTCTGGTAGTAGTTGGAACCTATTGGGAGGCTCCTCCCCTCGGTGATGAGGGCCCTCTTGCGTCAGGCCGTAACTGCTGGCCTCCCCACGTTTTCTGATGTGAGCCCAGTGATAACAGGACACTCCTGTAAGGTTCCCATCCCCATGGGGATGTGGGTCTTCAGCTCTGAGATTCCAACCCTGGGTTGCTCACAGTTTCATGACATAGGCTCTCTGGTGTTAGTTCGCTCAGGCTGGGATCCCACAGCCTCTGGGCTCTGGGCCGCCTGCTGGAAGATTCCAACTCCTGGATACCTCACCTTTTTTATTCTTTAGGCCCTTTGTTGTGAGACTCCTCCTGCCTGCCTCACTCCCAGCCCCTTGGTGATGTGTGTCCTCTGGTTTGAGGCCACATGTGCCGGTTTACTCACCTTTTAGTGATGTGGACCCACTGGTGTGAGGACACTCCTGCCTGGTTCCCATCCCCTTGGTGATGTGCGCCATCTGGTGAGAGTCTGATCCTGGATGGTTTCGTCACCTTTCTGTGAGGTGGTCCCTCTGCTCTGAGGTCACACCTGCCTGGCTTGCTCCCGTTGCCTTGGTGACGTCGGCCCTCTGGTGGCAGTTGGAGCTTGCTGGGAGCCTCCTCCCCTCGGTGATGAGGGCCCTGTGGCGTCAGTCAATAACTGCTGGTCTCCCCATATTTTCTAATGTGTGCCCACTGGTGCGATGACACTCTTGCCGGGTTCCCATCCCCATGTGGATGTGCGCCTTCTGCTGTGAGGTCCCAACGGTTGGGTTGCTCACAGTTTAATGATGAGGGCCCTCTGGTGTGAGTTCATTCCCGACTGGATCCCATAGCCTCGCTGCTCCTGGCCGCCTGCTGGGAGGTTCCAACTGCGGGATTCCTCACCTTTTTAATTCTATGGGCCCTCTGTTTTGAGGCTCCTCCTGCCTGCCTCACTCCCAGCCCCTTGGTGATGTGTGTCCTCTGGTTTGAGGCCACATGTGCTCTGTTCCTCAACTTTCGATGATGTGGTCCCACTGGTGTGAGGACACTCCTGCCTGGTTCCCATCCCCTTGGTGATGTGGGCCCTCTGGTGAGAGTCTGATCCTGGCTGGGTACCTCACCCTTCTGTGAGGTGGGCCCTCTGACATGATGTCACTCCTGCCTGGCTGGCACATGTCGCCTTGGTGACATGGGCTCTCTGTTGGCCATTGGAGTGTGCTGGGAGCCTCCTCCCCTCTTTAATGAGGGCCCAGGATAAAACGCATATGCCCTTCTTGGCCAAGTGCATCATTGTCGACGTACTGCCTCTTTTCCTATGCTTTAAATGCAATTACTGTCTACCTCCTGAAATCGGTTTCCTGCAATTCTGCCCCACTTTCAAGTCTGCTTCGCAGCCTTACTTCAATATATTTTTGGAAGATAGCTGTCATTGATAACTGCAGGTTTGTGAATGACAGTGCCCCTGAGCTCTTTTTTTCAACTCGCTTTCTTTTGAGCTGGCCGCAAAACTGCAGGATTGCTTCAGGCCCTAATCTTGTTCCGGCATGGCACGCTGAGCCTTTGGTTCATTCCTCTTCCTGGTGGGAAATGAGAGTTAAATTTGCCCGTGCAGACAGCTACAGCTACTCTCTCATTAGTTCTCCCTATTCCTGTTCATCTTCCACAGAAATTGCAAACTTTGCCAAAGAGGAGGTTAAAGGCACTGACTCTTCAAGTGGGGAGAGTGTTAGAAAAGTGTCTGGAATGGTGAACCTGAGTACCAGGGGACGAAAACTGAGATGCAATTTAAAACGTTTACGGATCACATGTTGGACCATATTCTGGGTACCCCATGCTTGTTTTAGCTGAAGAAAGAATCCCTTAAACATGGAGAGTTTGGACCTATGGAATGGGTACCATGCAGTAAGACTTCAAAGGGTCTGCATTTGCTCACCGAACCTCACCAATCCTATCAGCTCCAAGTGTCCAGACTTATGTCTCACCCAGCTCTGGGTGTAGATGTGGTAAATCCAGGTTGCATCACAAGTCCTGAATGAATTATTTAAGAATTGCTCTCCATTTCACTGTCATTGTGTTTGTTTTTGAAATTTATTTTGATAATGGGATTTAGCTGATTTTCACTGCTGCGTTTATGCCGCTGTACAAATGCTTGATTCTCTTACGGAGACATATAAATACATAGGTTTTAAGATATTAACTAGTCAGGTATATTCCTAGGCGTTGAATATGTGGTGTTGAGTCCATTTCATTCAGCAAGGAGTAGGTCTTGTCTATTACATATTTGACTTATGGAACGGTATCTGTGCTAATTTCAATCTCTGGTTTTATGCAACACCCAAACTCACCTTTCCCCTTAAGCAAGGATAAGTTGATTTTCTAAATTTGAGTCCCTCTTCTGTTTTATAAATGTGTTCATGTGTAGCCAAGTTTACATTCCGTGTATTAGTGATAACTTCTGATGTTTCTTTTTCTGTGTGACTTATTTCACGTAGAATCATCGTACCTGTATCCACTCATTATGCTGCTACGGGCCTGATGACATAGATTTCATTGCTGAGTGATATTCCATTGTACGTAGGTACCACTACTTGTTTATCCATTTTTCGATTTCTGGGATATTTATCTTGTACTGTAGACGAGGTTCTTGTAAACAGAACCGTCCCAAACTTTGGGGTGGCTGTGTGTTTTGGATTTTAATTTCCGTATGCTAGAGGACCAGAAGTGGAAGTGCCCTAGGTTCTGTTTCTTTGTCTTTTAGAAGTTTCAGGAAACACCATACACTTATCTAGAGTGGCTGTTGGCAATTCACATCCTGCCCACCAGCATAACAAGGCTCCCTGTTCTCCATGGCCTGTCCTGCCTTTCTGGATTTTACACTTTTTTCAGATGGCCCTTTGACTGGTGGGAAGTGAGACTTCATTGTAGTGCAGATTTCCTTAGCACGCTTGCTTGGTTGGCCATAAAAGGCATATGCGTTTTTTCCTGAATATATTCAGGAAAAAATGCATACGCCATTTTTCGCCAAGTGCATCATTCTCGACGTTCTGCCTCTTTTCCTATGCTTTAAATGGAATTCCAGTCTACCTCCTGAAATCGGTTTCCTGCAATTCTGCCCTGTTTTCAAGTCCTCTTCGCAGCCTTACTTCAATATATTTTTGGACGAAATCTGTCATTTATAACTCTGCAGTTTTGTGAATTACAGTGCCCCTGAGTTCCTTTCTTCAACTCGCTTTCTTGTGAGCTGGCCGCAAAACCTTAGGATTGCTTCAGGCCCTAATCTTGTTCCCGCATGGCACGCTGAGCCTTTGGTTAATTCCTCTTCCTAGTGGGAAATGAGAGTTAAATTTGCCCGTGCTGACACCTACAGCTAGTCTCTCATTGGTTCTCCCTATTCCTGTTCGTCTTCCGCAGAAATTGCAAAATGAGCTAAACAGGAGTTTAAAGGCACTGACTCTCCAAGTGGGGAGAGTGTTAGTAAAGCGTCTGGAATGGTGAACCCGAGTACCAGGGGACGAAAACTGAGATGCATTTAAAAACGTTTCCCAATCACTCTGTGGACCATACTCTGGGTTCTCCATGCTTGTTTAGCTGAAGGAAGAATCCCTTAAACCTGGAGAGTTGGGACCCATGGAATGGGTACCTTGCAGTATTACTTCAAAGGGTCTGCATTTGCTCACCGAACCTCACCAAATGTATCATCCCCAAGTGCCCCGCCTTCTGTCTCACCCAGCTCTGGATGTAGATGTGGTAAATCCAGGTTGCATCACAAGCCCTGAATGAATTATTTAAGAACTGCTCTCTATGTCACTGTCATTGTGTTTTGTTTTCGAAATTTATTTTGATAATTGGATTTAGCTGATTTTCACTGCTGCGTTTATGTCACTGTACACATGCTTGATTCTCTTACGGAGACATATAAATCCGTAGGTTTTCAGACTCTTACTAGTCAGGTATATTCCTAGGCGCTGAATATGGGGTGTTGGGTCCATTTCGTTGACCAAGGAGTAGGTTTTGCCTATTACATATTTGGCTTATGGAACCGTATCTGTGCTAATTTCAATCTCTGCTTTTATGCAGCACCCCAACTCACCTTTCCCCTTAAGCAAGCATAAGTTGGTTTTCTAAATTTGAGAGCCCGTTCTGTTTTGTAATTCAGTTCATGCGTAGCCAAGTTTACAATCCATGTATTAGTGATATCTTATGCCTTTTTCTTTTTGTATTATGTGACTTCGTATGATCATATGTAACTTCTCTGGAGTTGTTACAAATGGCCATATTTCATTGATTTCCAGGCTGAGTAATATTCCACTCTACATAAGTACCACATCTCTATCCATTTTTTCCCTCCAGAGACATTCAAGTTATATCCTAGTCGAGGTTCTTTTACACAGAGAGGCGGTAAATATTGGGGTGCCTGTGTCCTCTCGATTTTTGTTTTTCCCAAGATATACGTCCATGAGTGCAAGTGCCCTGCGCTCTGTAGCTCATTTTTTAGACGCTTTAGTAAACACAATACACTTCTCAAGAGTGACCGTTGACAACATACATTTCCACTATAAGCCTCACAGGGCTCCGTTTTCTCCTTGCCCTATCCTGCATTTCTGGTGTTTACACTTTATGAGGACGGCTCTTCTGACTGATGCGAAATGATATCTTTTGTAGTATTGATTTCCAGTGCCCACCTGTTTGGTTGGCTAAAAATGTGTGTGCCCTTTTCTTGAATGTACACAGAAAGAGACGCATACACCCTTTTTGGCCAAGTGCAATGTTGGCAATGTTCAGCCCCTTTTCTTGTGCTTAATGGCGAGTCCTTTCTACCTCTTCCAATCCCTTTCCTGCCATTCTCCGTTGCTTACAAGTCCTTTTCTCTGACTTTCCTCAAGACATTGTTCAGTGATAGATAATTTCAATTCTGCAGTTTCGTGAATTTTAGTGCCCCTGAGTTCCATTTTTCAACTTGTGTTTATGGGAACTGGCCACAAAGCAGCGGGATTTCCTCAAGCCCTATTCTGTTTCCATGGGCAACCCTAGCCTTTGGTCAATTCGTCTTCCTGATTGGAAATTAGAGTGACATGTGCCTGTCCGAACACCTAGGACTTGTCTCTCATTGTTCCTCCTCCTTCCGCTTCATCCTCTGGACAAATTCCAAACTGTACACAACAGGGTGTTGACGGTGCTGACATCTCCAAGTGGGGAGACTGTTATTAAAGACGCTGGAGGGGTGAACCCGAGCACCAGGAGATGAGGAGATGAGATGCCTTTTCCAAACTCTTCCTGATCAGATGGTATACCATCCTCTGGGTGTGACAGGCATGTTTTAGCTGTAGGAAGGATCCCATTCATGTGAGGAGAACACCAGGGCTTTTTCAAAATCAGTGTCTCTCCGCAACCCAAACTGGGGAATTTTTTAAGCTACGGCTACACGTATGTTCATTAAGGGCCTTGGGAAGTAGTCAGAGTCCAAACTTTAGATGATTGAAGTCTTCCTGGTCAGAAGCACTCACCGCCGGCTTCCCTTAGGTTCCATTTTAACTGTCATTGATAGATGATGTCAATAAAAATATCTATTCTTTTTCAGATTATTTCCCCTTATAGGTTATTGCAAAATATTGAGTGTAGTTCCCTGTGCTATACAGTAGTTCCTTGTTGATGATCGATTTTATACATAGCAGTGTGTATGTGTTAATCCCAAACTGTTAATTTATCCCTCCTCCCAACTTTCCCCTTTGGTAATAATAAATTATAAGATTTTATACTTCTCAGAAATGGGGGAGCTGAAAGAGAGGTATCATTTTCAATGGAAAAGCATTTAAAACAAGATTGAAGCTTTAACCAAGGTTATTAGATGTACATCCTTGGAAAGAAATCACTTCGTTTCTCTAATATTGACCTGACAAATAAGACAAACCTTTTCACTGAACTTGCTTATAATAAAGTGATGGAAATATCAAATGGAAGTGTTAGAAACATCTTATTTTACCCGAGCCTTATACACTGTTCTATCACACATCTGTTCATTGAAGTTACAATGTTCTCAATTTCTGTTACTGATCCTCCAGAGTGGACCCCAACAAGTGTCCCCCTGCCCGGTGTCATTGGAGCCAACAGATCGAGACTGAGTTTGGTTCAGAAGCAAAGGAAACTTTATATTTTGATCAGAGAATGGAGAGGTGAGAGCATGTGTTACCCTGTGGGCTGTGGGCTGGGCTGCTGTGTAGAGATCCTGTCAGAGTCAGTGGGAGGGAGGGGGCGGAGCTCTCGAGGGCCCGGTTGGCTGCAGCTCAGGATCTATATCACGGAGTCTGCACTGGGCCCCAGGAGCTGATGTGACGACCCAGCCATTCTGCACTAGAAAATCTGGTCTGAAGTGCCAGGTGTGGAACCAATGTATGCGGGATTCTAGGAGCACATGAAATTAGACAAAGCACAAAGGATAAAAAAGGTTAGACTTTATTTTATTGCCCAGATTCTATTTTTATCTCCCAGGGATTTTTAAAAGGCTTGGCCTGGGACAAACCCCGCTTCTGCCTTTTGTCCCCTTCCTCATTCTTGGAGTGCTGAGGGTGCAGACCCTTCTTCTGTAACTGCTGAGTGCTAAGTTAGGAGCCCTCATACCCGTGGGCGAGGGTCAGAACTTCTCGCCAGCAGCCTCCAGGTGACGTTGATTGTCCCCAGGCCTGCTGCCTCCCTGCTCATCTGCCTGAGCACCAGTATTGGAAGTGTTATAGATTCTAATGACCTTTAAGGGTCCAGGAATGAGACGTGCAGTGATGCTGTGAAGTCCAGTCTCACACCGCCCCACATTTGTTCGGCAACCTTAGGCTGACCGTTTCTGCCAGCCTAGATGCTCTGACCAGTAGTCTGCGCTTTCTTCAATTAGGCCCCTGAATTATCATAAAAGCAGCACCAGGTGTCAGGACCCTGCCCGCTCAACTCCCAGACAGTCCAGGGTCAGTGGTGATGAAGGATCATGATGGCCACTGAGTCAACAGCCTTTTGAAGTAAACAGGAGTCCAGCCGGTCTTATTGGCCACCATCATCACGGTGTCTGTAGGCTTTTCTATGGTGACAGCGTGATATACGGTTCCCCCGCCAAGATTATTAGCTCCCCTCTGGGTGCAGTAAGTCCTGCAAGCAGTAGTCTACTCTTTTGGGACACACTCTTGTTGTTTTATGAGAGAAACTCCAGGTCAAGTGATGGTCACACGAGTCGTCATGTTGCCCCGTTGCCCCCGGTTATCTCTCTGGAGGTTGGAGTTGGAGGGCCTCCTCACTCGAGGTCAGTGTGCCCACGGAGCAAACCCTGCAACTTCAGGGCATGCCTGGGGGTTAGGATCACCACGTGGGGTCCTTTTCCCTTAGGAGGGAGGTGGCCTTTTGGGCTGCTGATTTCCAGGTTTTTAGATACCGCCAGTATCTTGGCCAGATGTGCGGTGGGCCAAGCCCCTTGGTGACCGTAGTTTATCCTACCTGGATGGCATTCTTGCATTGTTCCATTTCAAGTGGTCCCAGTTTTTGCACTAATACTCCAATGGTGATTCACCTTTCACCAGGAATGTAAAGGTCAAAGGGTTTAGCTAAATTAGGGAGTTCCAGGGCAAGGGTCTGAATTGACTGCTCTTTCCATTCTTGAAAGGCCACTTCTGGATTCTATTCAAAAGGATCATCATCTTTTCCTTTCAGTGTTTCATATAGAGGCCCAGCTAGTAGACTGTAGTTAGGGATCCAGAAGCAGCAAACCCTGGCCTCCCCAGGAACCCCTAAGCTGTCTTCTAGTTTTAGAAATGGGTAAGGCTGTAAATTGTTTCTTCCCTTTCCTGGGATGGGCTTCTCCGACCTTCTGTGAGAATGAAGCCCAGGCAGGTCACCGTAGTCTGTGATATTTGAGCTTTTTCTTGGACTACTTCTATCCTCTATTGGCTTGGTAGTTCAGAGGCCTCCTTAGTAGGGCTGGCAATCAGAATGTCGTCTGCATATTGAAGGAGTGTTTCCTTCTCCAGAGGTAGAGCTTTTAGGTCTTTAGCTGAGCTTTCCCCAAAGATGGTGTGGGAATTTTTGAACCCTTGGGTCAAGACGGCCCGGAAGTATTGTTTTAGTTGTATGTTGAGTTCTGCCACTCACAAGCCAAAATTTTTTGTGACTCTCGGACTAATGGAATACAAAAGAAGGCATTATTGAAGACTAATACATAATACCAAGTCCTGGTGGTTGGTAGAATGACCAGCAGGGTGTAGGATTTAGGAACTACTGGAGGTATATCCTCGGTGGCTTCACTGACTGTCCTGACATCCTTTACCAGGACTCCAGCAGCCCATGGGTCTCTCGAGGTCAGGCCAATCCCAGGATATGGAGCTCACCTGGGCAGGTACCCCACCCCCACGAGAGCCCACGGGCCTCTCGTGTTCAGGACCTTCCCAGGATATGGGGTTCCCTGGGCAGGTCCCCTGCAGCCCATGGGGCTCTCGTGGTCAGGCCCCTCCCAGGATACAGAGCTACCCTTGCAGATACCGTGGCAAGGCTGCGCACACAGGAACCGTGCACATAGCCCACATTGCAGAGCACTCCCAGCTCACCTGTCGCTCAGATGTGACACAGAGCTCCTCAGAGCAGGACTTGAACTAACAAACTGCAGCTCCGACAGGTCTGTGACCCTAGGCATCACTCTGTGTGGCTCCCTCCACCTGGTCTTCCAGAGACTTCCACTGCACCCGGAGCACCAGGCCTCTGTCTCCACCCACCAGCCACCCCTCCTCTCCCTGACTCCTGGGTTCCTCTCATTAGGAGAGTGTTTTCTTGAAGTTGTCTCCCACTCATGAGCCAGATAAAATGATTAGAAAACAAGCCAGAGCTACAACCCCTTGTCTATCCTGACTCTCAAGAGCCCACACCTGTTCCTTGGACCTGGCCGATTCAGCAATTTCCATTTTCTGCAACTGTGAGACCCTGAGGGGTGATGATTGGCTGACCTGGGCAGCCTGACCGTGCCGGCCAGCCCTCCCCAGGTGTGCCTGGGTTCAGATCAATATAAACACCGCTCCAGGCAGCAAGAGCCCCTGCAGCTGTGCCTGACGCCATTTTCTCTGCCCTGTCAACAGTCTCGGGGCTGGGCTGGTGGGACGGAGTGAGAAGCCACGGCTTTGTGGGTGGCCCAGTGTGAGTGGGGCTCTGCTGGACTTTCTGCAGCAGTTGCCAAGATGCCACCTGCTAAAGAAGAGGATGTGTCACCCATACGTGCCGCTGGAATTTCTTCCTGGTCAGAGGTGAGGAAGGAAGAAAGCAGTGGGGGCCAGGACAGGAGGGGTATCTCAGGCAGGGAAATGGAAAGCTTCCAGAAGAGCACCCAGGGCCAGAGCCATCCTGGCTGTCCTGCAGGCACCAAGTCGGCCGGCATGCTGTCACTCGTGTGGCTCCATGGCCCTTCCTCTAGGCTTTCAAGTCCTTGTACATATTCAGGTGTTTTACCTGGGAAGGGTGGGAACATTTCAGCAGCAGCTGGCCTGGGGCTCGGCCCACGTTTACTCACAGATGTCTCGGCATGGTCCCCCAGCTTTGCAATGAGGGTGCTTGTTGCGTGGGGCCTGCTGGCTGAATGGGAGATGATTCCCCACCACTGACCAACTTCAGAATTGTTTACAACTGGAGCAAGTGTCCTGATACTGTTTTCCTCTGTGTAACTGGTGGGTTCTGTTTTTCTTTTTCTTTTTTCGTTTTTGGTTCAAGGTAGATTTTATTCCTCTTTTCTGTATTTACAGATATATGCATGGAAATAATTTATTCAGATAAATACATGTATATGAAGGGAAGAATATTTTTTCTGTTTTACTTTTTTAATTTTATTTTTTTAATTTTGAATTTTATTTTAATTTTTATACAGCAGGTTCTTATTGGTTATCTATTTTATACATATAAATGTATACATGCCAATCCCAATCTCTCAACTCCTCCCACCACCACCCCCCCAACAGCTTTCCCCCCTTGGTGTCCATACGTTTGTTGTCTACATTTGTTGCTCTATTTCTGTCTTGCAAAACGGTTCATATGTACAATTTTTCTAGGTTCCACATATATGCATTAATATACAAGATTTGTTGTGTTTTTCTCTTTCTGACTTCCTTCACTCTGTATGACAGTCTCTAGATCCATGAACGTCTCTACAAATGACCCAATTTCATTCCTTTTTATGGGTTAGTAATATTCCATTTTATATATGTACCACATCTTTATGCATTCGTCTGTCTGTAGGCATTTAGGTTGCTTCCATTGCCTGGATATTGTAAATAGTGATGCAATGAACATTGCGGTGAATGTCTCTTTTTGATTTATGGTTTTGTCTGGGTATATGCCCAGTAGTGGGATTGCTGTATCATATGGTAATTCTATTTTTAGTTTTATAAGAAACTCCATAATGTTCTCCACAGTGACTGTATCAATTTACATTCCCAACAATAGTGGAAGAGGGTTCCTTATCTCCACACCCTTTCCAGCATTTGTTGTTTGTCGATTTTCTGATGATGCCCATTCTAACAGGTGTGAGGTGATACACCATGGATGAGTCTATTTCGTTGAGCAAGGAGTAGGTCTTGTCTATTACATATTTGGCTTATGGAAAGGTATCTGTGCTAATTTCAATCTCTGGTTTTATACAGCACCCCAACTCAACTTTCCCCTTAAGCAAGCATAAGTTTTTTATGTAAATGTGAGACTCTGTTCGGTTTTGTAATTCAGTTCATGTGGAGCCACCTTTACACTCCCTCTATTAGTGATATCTTATGATAACTATCTTTCTCTGTGTGACATATTTCTCTTGGAGTCATCGTGCTTAAATGCACTCAATTTGCTGCTACAGGCCTGATGACATTTATTTCATTGCTGAGTGATATTCCGTTGTACGTAAGTAGCACAACTTCTTTATCCATTTTTTTCTTTCTGGGATGTTTAATTTGTACTGGACTTGAGGCCCTCGTAAACACAGCAGCCCTAAATTTTGTGTTGGTTGATTTTAATTTTCCTAAGCTATAGGGCCATAAGTGGAAGTGCCGTAGGCTCTGTAGCTTTGTTTTTTAGATGTTTCAGGATACACCATAAACATCTCCAGAGTGTCTGTTGGCAATTTACATCCCACCCATCAGCATAACAAGGCTCCCTGTTCTCCATGGCCTGTACTGTGTTTCTCGTTTTTACACTTTTTTCAGATGGCCCTTTTGACGAATGGGAAAAGAGACTTCATTGTACTGCGGATTTCCATTGCTCGAGTGCTTGGTTGACCAAAAAGGGCGTATGCGTTTTTTCCTGAATATATTCACGAAAAAATTCATATGCTCTTTTTGTCCAAGTGCATCACTGTCAAAGATCTGCTGCTTTTCATATTCTTTAAATGCAATTCAAATCTACCTCCTGAAATCTGATTCCTGCAATTCTGCCGTGTTTTCAAGTCTTCTTTGCAGCCTTACTTCAATATATTTTTGACAATAGCTGTCATTTATAACTCTGCAGGTTTGTGAATTACAGTGCCCCTGATTTCCTTTCTTAAGTCGCTTCCCTGTAAGCTGGCCACAAAACCGCAGGTTTGCTTCAGGCCGTAATCTGGTTCCGGCATGGCACACTGAGCGTTTGGTTAATTCCTCTTCCTGGTGGGAAATGAGAGTTAAATGTGCCCGTCCAGACACCTGCCTCACTCCCAGTCCCTTGGTGATGTGTTTCCTCTGGTTTGAGACCACATGTGCTGGGTTCCTCACCTTTCAATGATGTGGCCCCAATGGTGTGAGGAAACTCCTGCCTGGTTCCCATCCCCTTGGTGATGTGGGCCCTCTGGTGAGAGTCTGATTCTGGCTGGGTTCCTCACCCTTCTGTGAGGTGGGCCCTCTGCTGTGAGGTAACTCCTGCCTGGCTTGCTCCCGTTGCCTTGGAGACGTAGGCCCTCTGGTGGCAGTTGGAGCCTGCTGGGAGCCTCCTCTCCTCGGTGATGAGTGCCCTCTGGCGTCAGGTTCTAACTGCTGTGCTCCCCACGTTTTCTGATGTGAGCCCAGTGATGCCAGGATACTCTTGTAAGGTTCCCATCCCCATGGGGATGTGGGCCTTCTGCTCTGAGGTCCTAACGCCTGGGTTGCTTACAGTTTCATGGTGTTGGCTCTCTGGTGTTAGTTCACTCAGGCCTAGATCCCATAGCTTCTGTGCTGTGGGCTGCTTGCTGCGGGGTTCTAACTGCTGGATTCCTCACCTTTTTTATTCTTTGTGCCCTGTGTTGTGAGGCTCCTCCTGCCTGCCTCACTCCCCACCGTTGGTGATATAGGTCCTGTGGTTTGAGGCTACATGTGCCGGTTTCCTCACCTTTTAGTGATGTGGCCTCACTAGTGTGAGGACACTCCTGCCTGGTTCCCATCCCCTTGGTGATGTGGGCCCTATGGTGAGGGTCTGATCCTGCCTGGATTCCTCACACTTCTGGGAGGTGGGCCCTCTGCTGTGAGGTCATTCCTGTCTGGCTGGCACACGTCGCCTTGGCCACGTGTGCCCTCTGGTTGCAGTTGGAGCAGGCTGGGAGCCTCCTCCCCTCGGTGATGAGGGCCCTCTGGCATCAGGCTCTAACTGCTGGGCTCCCCACATTTTCGGATGTGCGCCCACTGGTGCGATGACACTCCTGCCAGTTTCCCATCCCCATGGGGATGTGGGCCTTCTGCTCTGAGGTCCCAACGGCTGGGTTGCTCACAGTGTCACGATGTGAGCCCTCTGCTGTGAGTACCCTCTGGCATGGATTCCATAGCCTTGGTGTTCTGGGCCACCTGCTTAGAGATTCCAACTGCTGGATTCCTCACCTTTTTTATTCTATGGACCGTCTGTTGTGAGTCTCCTCCTGCATGCCTCACTCCCAGCCCCTTCGTGATGTGTGTCCCCTTGTTTGAGGCCACATGTCTGGGGTTCCACACCTTTCGATGATGTGGCCTCACTGGTGTGAGGGCACTCCTGCCTGGTTCCCATCCACTTGGTGATATTGGCCCTCTGGTGAGAGTGTGATCCTGGTTGGTTTCGTCACACTTCTGTGAGGTGGGCCCTCTGCTCTGAGGCCAATCCTGCCTGTGTGGCACACCCCGCCTTGGCGACATCGGCCCTCTGGTGACAGATGGATCCTGCTGGGAGACTCCTACCCTTGGTGATGAGGGCGCTGTGGCGTCAGGCCCTAACTGCTGGCCTCCCCACATTTTCTGATGTGCGCCCACGGGTTCGATGACACGCTTGCCAGGTTCCCATCCCCATGGGGATGTGGGCCTTGTGCTCTGTGGTCCCAACGGCTGGGTTGCTCACAGTATCATGATGTGGGCCCTCTGCTGTGAGTTCACTGCAGCCTAGATCCCATAGACTCGGTGCCCTGGGCTGCCTGCTGGGAGGTTCCAATTACTGGATTCCTCACCTTTTTTATTCTATGGGCCCTGTGTTGTGAGGCTACTCCTACCTGCCTCACTCCGAGCCCCTTGGAGATGTGAGTCCTCTGGTTTGAGGCCACATGTGCTGGGTTCCTCACCTTTCTATGATGTGGCTAAACTGGTGTTAAGACATTCCTGCGTGGTTCCGATCCCCTTGGTGCTGTGGGCCCTCTGGCGAGAGTGTTATCCTGGCTGGGTTCCTCACCCTTCTGTGAGGTAGGCCCTCTGCTGTGAGGTCACTCCTGCCTGGCTGGCACACGTCACCTTGGCGACGTGGGCCCTCAGTTGTGTGTTGGTGCCTGCTGGGCGACTCCTTCCCTCGGTAATGAGGGCCCTCTGGCGTCAGGCTCTAACTCCTGGGCTCTCAAAATTTTCTGATGTGCGCCCTGTGGTGCCAGTACACTCCTGTCAGGTTCCCAACCCCATGGGAATGTGGGCCTTCTGCTCTGAGGTCCCAACGTCTGGGTTTCTCACAGTTTCATGATGAGGGCCCTCTGGTGTGAGTTCACCCGGCCTGGATCCCATAGCCTCGCTACTCCTGGCCGCCTGCTGGGAGGTTCCAACTGCGGGATTCCTCACCGTCTTTATTCTATGGGCCCTCTGTTTTGAGGCTCCTCCTGCCTGCCTCACTCCCAGCCCCTTGTTGATGTGTGTCCTCTGATTAGAGGCCACATGTGCTGGGTCCCTCAACTTTCGATGATGTGGCTCCACTGGTGTGAGGATACTTGTGCCTGGTTCCCCTCCCCTTGGTGATATGGGCCCTCTGGTAAGAGTCTGATCCTGGCTGGGTTCCTCACACTTCTGTGAGGTGGGCCCTCTGCTGTGAGGTAACTCCTGCCTGGCTTCCCATTGCCTTGGTGACGTCGGCCCTCTGGTGGCAGTTGGAACCTATTGGGAGGCTCCTCCCCTCGGTGATGAGGGCCCTCTTGCGTCAGGCCATAACTGCTGGCCTCCCCACGTTTTCTGATGTGAGCCCAGTGATAACAGGACACTCCTGTAAGGTTCCCATCCCCATGGGGATGTGGGCCTTCTGCTCTGCGGTTCCATCGCCTGGGTTGCTCACAGTTTCGTGATGTTGTTTCTCTGGCGTTAGTACACTCAGGCCAGGTCCCATAGCCTCTGTGCTCTGGGCCAACTGCTGGGAGATTCCAACTCCTGGATACCTCACCTTTTTTATTCTTTAGGCCCTTTGTTGTGAGACTCCTCCTGCCTGCCTCATTCCCAGCCCCTTGGTGATGTGGGTCCTCTGGTTAGAGGCCACATGTGCCGGTTTACTCACCTTTTAGTGATGTGGACCCACTGGTGTGAGGACACTCCTGCCTGGTTCCCATCCCCTTGGTGATGTGTGCCGTCTGGTGAGAGTCTGATCCTGGATGGTTTCGTCACCTTTCTGTGAGGTGGTCCCTCTGCTCTGAGGTCACACCTGCCTGGCTTGCTCCCGTTGCCTTGGTGACGTCGGCCCTCTGGTGGCAGTTGGAGCTTGCTGGGAGCCTCCTCCCCTCGGTGATGAGGGCCCTGTGGCGTCAGTCAATAACTGCTGGTCTCCCCATATTTTCTGATGTGTGCCCACTGGTGCGATGACACTCCTGCCGGGTTCCCATCCCCATGTGGATGTGCGCCTTCTGCTGTGAGGTCCCAACGGTTGGGTTGCTCACAGTTTAATGATGAGGGCCCTCTGGTGTGAGTTCATTCCCGACTGGATCCCATAGCCTCGCTGCTCCTGGCCGCCTGCTGGGAGGTTCCAACTGCGGGATTCCTCACCTTTTTTATTCTATGGGCTCTGTGTTTTGAGGCTCCTCCTGCCTGCCTCACTCCCAGCCCCTTGGTGATGTGTGTCCTCTGGTTTGAGGCCACATGTGCTCTGTTCCTCAACTTTCGATGATGTGGTCCGACTGGTGTGAGGACACTCCTGCCTGGTTCCCATCCCCTTGGTGATGTGGGCCCTCTGGTGAGAGTCTGATCCTGGCTGGGTACCTCACCCTTCTGTGAGGTGGGCCCTCTGACATGATGTCACTCCTGCCTGGCTGGCACACGTCGCCATGGTGACATGGGCCCTCTGTTGACCATTGGAGTGTGCTGGGAGCCTCCTCCCCTCTTTAATGAGGGCCCAGGATAAAACGCATATGCCCTTCTTGGCCAAGTGCATCATTGTCGACGTTCTGCCTCTTTTCATACGCTTTAAATGCAATTCCAGTCTACCCCCTGAAATCGTTTTCCTGCAATTCTGCCCCGCTTTCAAGTCCTCTTCGCAGCCTTCCTTCAATATATTTTTGGACGATAGCTGTCATTTATAACTCTGCAGGTTTGTGAATTACAGTGCCCCTGAGCCCCTTTCTTCAAATCGCTTTCTTGTGAGCTGGCCGCAAACCCGCAGGATTGCTTCAGGCCCTAATCTGGTTCAGGCACGGCATGCTGAGCGTTTGGTTAATTCCTCTTCCTGGTTGGAAATGAGCGTTAAATTTGCCGGTGCAGACACCTACAGCTAGTCTCTCATTGGTTCTCCCTATTCCTGTTCATCTTGTGCAGAAATTGCAAACTGTGCCAAACAGGAGGTTAAAGGCACTGACTCTACAAGTGGGGAGAGTGTTAGTAAAGGTTCTGGAATTGTGAACCCGAGTAAAAGAGGACAAAAACTGAGATGCATTTGAAAACGTTTCCCAGTCACACAGTGCACCATACTGTGGGTTTCCCATGCATGCTTTAGCTGAAGGAAGAATCGCTTAAACCTGGAGAGTTGGGACGCATGGAATGTGTACCATGCAGTATGACTTCAAATGGTCTGCATTTGCTTATCGAACCTCACCAATGCTATCAGCCCGAAGTGTCCAACCTTATGTCTCACTCAGCTCTGGGTTTAAATAAGGTAAATCCAGGTTGCATCACAAGCCCTGAATGAATTATTTAAGAATTGCTCTCTATTTCACTGTCATTGTGATTTGTTTTTGTAATTCATTTTGATAATAGGATTTATCGGATTTTCTCTGCTGCCTTCATGCAGCTGTACACACGCTTGATTCTCTTATGGAGACATATAAATCCATGGGTTTGAAGATTCTTACTAGTCAGGTGTATTCCTAGGCGTTGAATATAGGGTGTTTAGCCCATTTCGTTGATCAAGGGGTAGGTCTTGACTATTACATATTTGACGTATGGAATGGTATCTGTGCTAATTTCTATCTCTGGTTTTATGCAGCACCCCAACTCACCTTTCCCCTTAAGCAAACATAAGTTGGTTTTCTAAATTTGAGACCCTGTTCTGTTTTGTAATTCAGTTCATGTGTAGCCAAGATTACATTCCGTGTATTAGTGATATCTTATGATGTTTCATTTTCTGTGTGACTTATTTCACTTAGAATCATCGTACCTGAATCCACTCATTATGCCACGACGGGCCAGATGACATAGATTTCATTGGTGAGTGATATTCCATTGTACGTACGTACCACAACTTCTTTATCCATTTTTCGCTTTCTGGGATATTTAACTTGTACCGTAGACGAGGTTCTTGTAAACAGAGCCGTCTGAAACTTTGGGGTGGCTGTGTGTTTTTGATTTTCATTTCCCTAAGCTATAGGACCATAAGTGGAAGTGCCGTAGGCTCCGTTGCTTTGTTTTTTAGGTGTTTCAGGAAACACCATACACTTCTCCAGAGTGGCTCTTGGCAATTTACATCCCACCCATCAGCATAACAAGGCTCCCTGTTCTCCATGGCCTGTGCTGCCTTTCTGGATTTTACACTTTTTTCAGATGGCCCTTTTGACCGGGGGGCAGTGAGACTTCATTGTAGTGCAGATTTCTTTAACATGCTTGCTTGGTTGGCCAAAAAGGGCGTATGCGTTTTTTCCTGAATATATTCAGGAAATAACGCATACGCCCTTTTTGGCCAAGTACATCATTGTCGACGTTCTGCCTCTTTTCCTATGCTTTAAATGCAATTCCAGTCTACCCCCTGAAATCGTTTTCCTGCAATTCTGCCCCGCTTTCAAGTCCTCTTCGCAGCCTTCCTTCAATATATTTTTGGACGATAGCTGTCATTTATAACTCTGCAGGTTTGTGAATTAGAGTGCCCCTGAGCTCCTTTCTTCAAATCGCTTTCTTGTGAGCTGGCCGCAAACCCGCAGGATTGCTTCAGGCCCTAATCTGGTTCCGGCACGGCATGCTGAGCGTTTGGTTAATTCCTCTTCCTAGTTGGAAATGAGCATTAAATTTGCCCGTGCAGACACCTACAGCTAGTCTCTAATTGGTTCTCGCTATTCCTGTTCATCTTGCACAGAAATTGCAAACTGTGCCAAACAGGAGGTTAAAGGCACTGACTCTCCAAGTGGGGAGAGTGATAGTAAAGGGTCTGGAATTGTGAACCCGAGTAAAAGGGAACAAAAACTGAGATGCATTTGAAAACGTTTCCCGGTCACACGGTGCACCATACTGTGGGTTTCCCATGCATGCTTTAGCTGAAGGAAGAATCGCTTAAACCTGGAGAGTTGGGACCCATGGAATGGGTACCATGCAGTATGACTTCAAATGGTCTGCATTTGCTCATCGTACCTCACCAATGCTATCAGCCCGAAGTGTCCAACCTTATGTCTCACTCAGCTCTGGGTGTAGATGAGGTAAATCCAGGTTGCATCACAAGCCCTGAATGAATTATTTAAGAATTGCTCTCTATTTCACTGTCATTGTGTTTTGTTTTTGTAATTCATTTTGATAATAGGATTTATCGGATTTTCTCTGCTGCCTTCATGCAGCTGTACACACGCTTGATTCTCTTATGGAGACATATAAATCCATGGGTTTGAAGACTCTTACTAATCAGGTGTATTCCTAGGCGTTGAATATAGGGTGTTTAGCCCATTTCGTTGAGCAAGGGGTAGGTCTTGACTGTTACATATTTTACGTATGGAATGGTATCTGTGCTAATTTCTATCTCTGGTTTTATGCAGCACCCCAACTCACCTTTCCCCTTAAACAAACATTAGTTGGTTTTCTACATTTGAGACCCTGTTCTGTTTTGTAAATCAGTTGATGTGTAGCCAAGATTACATTCCGTGTATTAGTGATATCTTATGATGTTTCATTTTCTGTGTGACTTATTTCACTTAGAATCATCGTATCTAAATCCACTCATTATGCCACGACGGGCCAGATGACATTGATTTCATTGGTGAGTGGTATTCCATTGTACGTACGTACCACAACGTCTTTATCCATTTTTCGCTTTCTGGGATATTTAACTTGTACCGTAGACGAGGTTCTTGTAAACAGAGCCGTCTGAAACTTTGGGGTGGCTGTGTGTTTTTGATTTTAATTTCCCTAAGCTATAGGACCATAAGTGGAAGTGCCGTAGGCTCCGTTGCTTTGTTTTTTAGGTGTTTCAGGAAACACCATACACTTCTCCGGAGTGTCTGTTGGCAATTTACATCCCACCCATCAGCATAACAAGGCTCCCTGTTCTCCATGGCCTGTGCTGCATTTCTGGATTTTACACTTTTTTCAGATGGCCCTTTTGACCGGGGGTAGTGAGACTTCATTGTAGTGCAGATTTCTTTAACATGCTTGCTTGGTTGGCCAAAAAGGGCGTATGCGTTTTTTCCTAAATATATTCAGGAAAAAACGCATATGCCCTTTTTGGCCAAGTGCATCATTGTCGACGTTCTGCCTCTTTTCCTATGCTTTAAATGCAATTCCAGTCTACCCCCTGAAATCGTTTTCCTGCAATTCTGCCCCGCTTTCAAGTCCTCTTCGCAGCCTTCCTTCAATATATTTTTGGACGATAGCTGTCATTTATAACTCTGCAGGTTTGTGAATTACAGTGCCCCTGAGCTCCTTTCTTCAAATCGCTTTCTTTTGAGCTGGCCGCAAACCCGCAGGATTGCTTCAGGCCCTAATCTTGTTCTGGCACGGCATGCTGAGCCTTTGGTTAATTCCTCTTTCTCGTGGGAAATGAGCGTTAAATTTGCCCGTGCAGACACCTACAGCTAGTCTCTCATTGGTTCTCCCTATTCCTGTTCATCTTGCGCAGAAATTGCAAACTGTGCCAAACAAGAGGTTAAAGTCACTGACTCTCCAAGTGGGGAGAGTGTTAGTAAAGGGTCTGGAATTGTGAACCCGAGTAAAAGGGGACGAAAACTGAGATGCCTTTGAAAACGTTTCCTGGTCACACGTTGCACCATACTGTGGGCTTCCCATGCATGCTTTAGCTGAAGGAAGAATCGCTTAAACCTGGAGAGTTGGGACCCATGGAATGGGTACCATGCAGTATGACTTCAAATGGTCTGCATTTGCTCATTGAACCTTACCAATGGTATCAGCCCAAAGTGTCCAACCTTATGTCTCACTCAGCACTGCGTGTAGATGAGGTAAATCCAGGTTGCATCACAAGCCCTGAATGAATTATTTAAGAATTGCTCTCTATTTCACTGTCATTGTGTTTTGTTCTTGTAATTCATTTTGATAATAGGATTTATCGATTTTTCTCTGCTGCCTTCATGCAGCTGTACACACGCTTGATTCTCTTATGGAGACATATAAATCCATGGGTTTGAAGATTCTTACTAATCATGTGTATTTCTAGGGGTTGAATATAGGGTGTTTAGCCCATTTCGTTGAGCAAGGCGTAGGTCTTGAGTATTACATTTTTTTTATTTGTTTTTGCTCTACGCGGGCCACTCAGTGTTGTGCCCTCTCCCATTGTGGAGCACAGGCTCCGGACGCGCAGTCTCAACGGCCATGACTCACGGGGCCAGTAGCTCCGCGGCATGTGGGATCCTCTCGGACCGGGGCACGAACCCGCGTCCCCTGCATCGGCAGGCAGACTCTCAACCAGTGCGCCACCAGGGAAGCCCCCTTGACTATTACATATTTGACGTATGGAATGGTATCTGTGCTAATTTGTATCTCTGGTTTTATGCAGCACCCCAACTCACCTTTCCCCTTAAGCAAACATAAGTTGGTTTTCTAAATTTGAGACCCTGTTCTGTTTTGTATTTCAGTTCATGTGTAGCCAAGATTACATTCGCTGTATTAGTGATATCTTATGATGTTTCATTTTCTGTGTGACTTATTTCTCTTAGAATCATCGTACCTGAATCCACTCATTATGCCACGACGGGCCAGATGACATAGATTTCATTGGTGAGTGATATTCCATTGTACGTACGTACCACAACTTCTTTATCCATTTTTCGCTTTCTGGGATATTTAACTTGTACCGTAGACGAGGTTCTTGTAAACAGAGCCGTCTGAAACTTTGGGGTGGCTTTGTGTTTTTGATTTTAATTTCCCTAAGCTATAGGACCATAAGTGGAAGTGCCGTAGGCTCCGTTGCTTTGTTTTTAGGTGTTTCAGGAAACACCATACACTTCTCCAGAGTGGCTCTTGGCAATTTACATCCCACCCATCAGCATAACAAGGCTCCCTGTTCTCCATGGCCTGTGCTGCATTTCTGGATTTTACACTTTTTTCAGATGGCCCTTTTGACCGGGGGGCAGTGAGACTTCATTGTAGTGCAGATTTCTTTAACATGCTTGCTTGGTTGGCCAAAAAGGGCGTATGCGTTTTTTCCTGAATATATTCAGGAAAAAACGCATACGCCCTTTTTGGCCAAGTGCATCATTGTCGACGTTCTGCCTCTTTTCCTATGCTTTAAATGCAATTCCAGTCTACCCCCTGAAATCGTTTTCCTGAAATTCTGCCCCGCTTTCAAGTCCTCTTCGCAGCCTTCCTTCAATATATTTTTGGACGATAGCTGTCATTTATAACTCTGCAGGTTTGTGAATTACAGTGCCCCTGAGCTCCTTTCTTCAAATCGCTTTCTTGTGAGCTGGCCGCAAACCCGCAGGATTGCTTCAGGCCCTAATCTGGTTCCGGCACGGCATGCTGAGCGTTTCGTTAATTCCTCTTCCTGGTTGGAAATGAGCCTTAAATTTGCCCGTGCAGACACCTACAGCTAGTCTCTCATTGGTTCTCCCTATTCCTGTTCATCTTGCGCAGAAATTGCAAACTGTGCCAAACAGCAGGTTAAAGGCACTGACTCTCCAAGAGGGGAGAGTGTTAGTAAAGGGTCTGGAATTGTGAACCCGAGTAAAAGGTGACGAAATCTGAGATGCCTTTGAAAACGTTTCCCGGTCACATGGTGCACCATACTGTGGGTTTCCCATGCATGTTTTAGCTGAAGGAAGAATCGCTTAAACCTGGAGAGTTGGGACCCATGGAATGGGTACCATGCAGTATGACTTCAAATGGTATGCATTTGCTCATCGAACCTCACCAATGCTATCAGCCCGAAGTGTTCAACTTTATGTCTCACTCAGCTCTGGGTGTAGATGAGGTAAATCAAGGTTGCATCACAAGCCCTGAATGAATTATTTAAGAATTGCTCTCTATTTCACTGTCATTGTGATTTGTTTTTGTAATTCATTTTGATAATGGGATTAATCGGATTTTCTCTGCTGCCTTCATGCAGCTGTACACACGCTTGATTCTCTTATGGAGACATATAAATTCATGGATTTGAAAATTTTTCTAGTGAGGTGTATTCCTAGGCCTTGAATATAGGGTGTTTAGCCCATTTCGTTGAGCAAGGGGTAGGTCTTGACTATTACATATTTGACGTATGGAATGGTATCTGTGCTAATTTCTATCTCTGGTTTTATGCAGCACCCCAACTCACCTTTCCCCTTAAGCAAACATAAGTTGGTTTTCTAAATTTGGGACCCTGTTCTGTTTTGTAATTCCGTTCATGTGTAGCCAGGATTACATTCGGTGTATTAGTGATATCTTATGATGTTTCATTTTCTGTGTGACTTATTTCTCTTAGAATCATCGTACCTGAATCCACTCATTATGCCACGACGGGCCAGATGACATAGATTTCACTGGTGAGTGATATTCCATTGTACGTACATACCACAACTTCTTTATCCATTTTTCGCTTTCTGGGATATTTAACTTGTACCGTAGACGAGGTTCTTGTAAACAGAGCCGTCTGAAACTTTGGGGTGGCTGTGTGTTTTTTATTTTAATTTCCCTAAGCTATAGGACCATAAGTGGAAGTGCCGTAGGCTCCGTTGCTTTGTTTTTTAGGTGTTTCAGGAAACACCATACATTTCTCCAGAGTGGCTGTTGGCAATTTACATCCCACCCATCAGCATAACAAGGCTCCCTGTTCTCCAGGGCCTGTGCTGCATTTCTGGATTTTACACTTTTTTCAGATGGCCCTTTTGACCGGGGGGCAGTGAGACTTCATTGTAGTGCAGATTTCTTTAACATGCTTGCTTGGTTGGCCAAAAAGTGCGTATGCGTTTTTTCCTGAATATATTCAGGAAAAAACGCATACGCCCTTTTTGGCCAAGTGCATCATTGTCGACGTTCTGCCTCTTTTCCTATGCTTTAAATGCAATTCCAGTCTACCCCCTGAAATCGTTTTCCTGCAGTTCTGCCCCGCTTTCAAGTCCTCTTCGCAGCCTTCCTTCAATATATTTTTGGACGATATCTGTCATTTATAACTCTGCAGGTTTGGGAATTACAGTGCCCCTGAGCTCCTTATTTCAAATCGCTTTCTTGTGAGCTGGCCGCAAACCCACAGGATTGCTTCAGGCCCTAATCTGGTTCCGGCACGGCATGCTGAGCGTTTGGTTAATTCCTTTTCCTGGTTGGTAATGAGCATTAAATTTGCCCGTGCAGACACCTACAGCTAGTCTCTCATTGGTTCTCCCTATTCCTGTTCATCTTGCGCAGAAATTGCAAACTGTGCCAAACAGCAGGTTAAAGGCACTGACTCTCCAAGTGGGGAGAGTGTTACTAAAGGGTCTGGAATTGTGAACCCGAGTAAAAGGGGACGAAAACTGAGATGCATTTGAAAACGTTTCCCGGTCACACGGTGCACCATACTGTGGGTTTCCCATGCATGCTTTAGCTGAAGGAAGAATCGCTTAAACCTGGAGATTTGGGACCCATGGAATGGGTAACATGAAGTATGACTTCAAATGGTCTGCATTTGCTCATCGAACCTCACCAATGCTATCAGCCCGAAGTGTCCAGCCTTATGTCTCATCCAGCTCTGGGTGTAGATGAGGTAAATCCACGTTGCATCACAAGCCCTGAATGAATTATTTAAGAATTGCTCTCTATTTCACTGTCATTGTGTTTTGTTTTTGTAATTCATTTTGATAATGGGATTTATCGGATTTTCTCTGCTGCTTTCATGCAGGTGTACACACGCTTGATTCTTTTATGGAGACATATAAATCCATGGGTTTGAAGATTCTTACTAGTCAGATGTATTCCTAGGCGTTGAATATAGGGTGTTTAGCCCATTTCGTTGAGCAAGGGGTAGGTCTTGACTATTACATATTTGACGTATGGAATGGTGTCTGTGCTAATTTCTATCTCTGGTTTTATGCAGCACCCCAACTCACCTTTCCCCTTAAGCAAACATAAGTTGGTTTTCTAAATTTGAGACCCTGTTCTGTTTTGTAATTCAGTTCATGTGTAGCCAAGATTACATTCCGTGTATTAGTGATATCTTATGATGTTTCATTTTCTGTGTGACTTATTTCACTTAGAATCATCGTACCTGAATCCACTCATTATGCCACGACGGGCCAGATGACATAGGTTTCATTGGTGAGTTATATTCCATTGTACGTACGTACCACAACTTCTTTATCCATTTTTCGCTTTCTGGGATATTTAACTTGACCGTAGACGAGGTTCATGTAAACAGAGCCGTCTGAAACTTTGGGGTGGCTGTGTGTTTTTTATTTTAATTTCCCTAAGCTATAGGACCATAAGTGGAAGTGCCATAGGCTGTGTTGCTTTGTTTCCTATGTGTTTCTGGAAACACCATACACTTCTCCAGAGTGGTTGTTGGCAATTTACATCCCGCCCATCAGCATGACAAGACTCCCTGTTCTCCATAACCTGTCCTGCCTTTCTGGATTTTACACTTTTTTCAGATGGCCCTTTTGACCGGGGGGGCAGTGAGACTTCATTGTAGTGCAGATTTCCTTTACACGCTTGCTTGGTTGGCCAAAAAGGGCGTATGCGTTTTTTCCTGAATATATTCAGGAAAAAACGCATACGCCCTTTTTGGCCAAGTGCATCGTTGTCGACATTCTGCCTCTTTTCCTATGCTTTTCGTACAATTCCAGTCTACCCCCTGAAATCGTTTTCCTGAAATTCTGCCCCGCTTACAAGTCCTCTTGGAAGACTTACTTCAATACATTTTTGGACGATAGCTGTCATTCATAACTCTGCAGGTTTGTGAATTACAGTGCCCTGAGCTCATGTCTTCAACTCGCTTTCTTGTGAGCTGGCCGCAAAACCGCAGGATTGCTTCAGGCCAAAGTCTCTTTCCGGTAGGGCATGCTGAGCCTTTGTTTAATTCCTCTTCCTGGTCGGAAATGAGCGTTCCTTTTCCCCGTGCAGGCACCTACAGCCAGTCTCTCATTGGTTCCCCCTATTCCTGTACATCTTGCGCAGAAATTGCAAACTGTGCCAAACAGGAGGTTAAAGGCACTGACTCTCCAAGTGGGGAGAGTGTTAGTAAAGCGTCTGGAATGGTGAACCCGAGTACCAGGGGACGAAAACTGAGATGCATTTGAAAACGTTTCCCAATCACATGGTGGACCATACTCTGGGTTTCCCATGCATGTTTTAGCTGAAGGAAGAATCCCTTAAACCTAGAGAGTTGGGACCCATGGAATGGGTACCATGCAGTATGACTTCAAAGGGTCTGCGTTTGTTCACCGAAACTCACCAATGCTATCAGCCCGAAGTGTCCAGCCTTATGTCTCATCCAGCTCTGGGTGTAGAGGTGGTAAATCCAGGTTGCATCACAAGCCCTGAATGAATTATTTAAGAATTGCTCTCTATTTCACTGTCATTGTGTTTTGTTTTTGAAATTCATTTTGATAATGGGATTTATCGGATTTTCACTGCTGCTTTTAGGCCTCTGTACACACGCTTGATTTCCTTATAGAGACATATAAATCCATGGGTTTTAAGATTCTTACTTGTCAGGTATATTCCCAGGCGTTGAATATAGGGTGTTGAGTCCATTTCGTTGAGCAAGGAGTAGGTTTTGTCTATTATATATTTGGCTTATGGAACGGTATCTGTGCTAATTTCAATCTCTGGTTTTATGCAGCATCCCAACTGACCTTTCCCCATAAGCAAGCATAAGTTGGTTTGCTAAATTTGGGACCCTGTTCTGTTTTGTAATTCAGTTCATTGGTAGCCAAGTTTACATTCCGTGTATTACTGATATATTATGATGTTTCTTTTTCTGTGTGAAATATTTCTCGTAGAATCATCGTACCTGAATCCACTCATTATGCCGCTATGGATCTGATGACGTAGATTTCATTGCTGAGTGATATTCCATTGTACGTGCGTACCACATCTTCTTTATCCATTTTTTGCTTTCTCGGATATTTAACTTGTACCGTAGACGAGGTTCTTGTAAACAGAGCCGTCCCAAACTTTGGGGTGGCTGTGTCTTTTTGATTTTAATTTCCCTAAGCTATAGGACCATAAGTGGAAGTGCCATAGGCTGTGTTGCTTTGTTTCCTATGTGTTTCTGGAAACACCATACACTTCTCCAGAGTGGTTGTTGGCAATTTACATCCCGCCCATCAGCATAACAAGGCTCCCTGCTCTCCATGACCTGTCCTGCCTTTCTGGATTTTACACTTTTTTCAGATGGCCCTTTTGACCCGGGGGCAGTGAGACTTCATTGTAGTGCAGATTTCATTTACACGCTTGTTTGGTTGGCCAAAAAGGGCGTATGCGTTTTTTCCTGAATATATTCAGGAAAAAACGCATACGCCCTTTTTGGCCAAGTGCATCATTGTTGACATTCTGCCTCTTTTCCTATGCTTTAAGTGCAATTCCAGTCTACCCCCTGAAATCGTGTTCCTGAAATTCTGCCCCGCTTTCAAGTCCTCTTCGAAGACTTACTTCAATACATTCTTGGACGATAGGTGTCATTCATAACTCTGCAGGTTTCTGAATTACACTGCCCCTGAGCTCCTTTCTTCAACTCGCTTTCTTGTGAGCTGGCCGCAAACCCGCAGGATTGCTTCAGGCCCTAATATGGTTCCCGCATGGCATGCTGAGCCTTTGGTTAATTCCTCTTCCTGGTGGGAAATGAGCGTTAAATTTCCATGTTCAGACACCTTCACATGAGTCGTCATGGTGCCCCTTTGCCCCGGTTATCTCTATGGAGGTTGGAGTTGGAACGCCTCCTCACTCAAGATCAGTGTGCCCACGGAGCCAACCCTGCAACTTCAGGGCATGGTTGGGGGTTAGGATCACCACGAGGGTTCCTTTTTCCTTAGGAGGGAGGTGGCCTTTTGGGCTGCTGATTTCCAGGTTATCAGATACTGCCAGTATCTTGGCCAGATGTGGCGGTGGGCCAAGCCCCTTGGTGACCATAGTTTATCCTACCTGGATCGCATTCTTGCATTGTTCCATTTCAAGTGGTCCCAGGTTTTGCACTAATACTCCAATGGCGATTCACCGTTCACCAGGAATGTAAAGGTCAAAGGGTTTAGCTAAATTAGGGAGTTCCAGGGCAAGGGTCTGAATTGACTGCTCTTTCCATTCTTGAAAGGCCACTTCTGCATTCTATTCAAAAGGATCATCACCTTTTCCTTTCAGTGTTTCATATAGAGGCCGAGCTAGTAGACTGTAGTTAGGGATCCAGAAGCAGCAAACCCTGGCCTCCCCAGGAACCCCTAAGCTGTCTTCTAGTTTCAGAAATGGGTAAGGCTGTAAATTGTTTCTTCCCTTTCCTGGGATGGGCTTCTCCGACCTTCTGTGAGAATGAAGCCCAGGCAGGTCACCGTAGTCTGTGATATTTGAGCTTTTTCTTGGACAACTTGTATCCTTTATTGGCTTCGTAGTTCAGAGGTCTCCTTAGTAGGGCTGGCGATCAGAATGTCGTCTGCATATTGAAGGAGTGTTTCCTTTTCCAGAGGTAGAACTTTTAGGTCTTTAGCTGAGCTTTCCCCAAAGATGGTGTGGGAATTTTTGAACCCTTGGGGCAACACGGCCCGGAAGTATTGTTTTAGCAGTATGTTGAGTCCTGCCACTCACAAGCCAAAATTTCTTGTGACTCTGGGACTAATAGAATACAAAAGAAGGCATCATTGAAGACTAATACAGAATACCATGTCCTGGTGGTTGGTAGAATGACCAGCAGGGTGTAGGATTTAGGAACTACTGGGGGTATATCCTCGGTGGCTTCACTGACTGTCCTGACATCCTTTACCAGGACTCCAGCAGCCCATGGGGCTCTCGAGGTCAGGCCAATCCCAGGATATGGAGCTCACCTGGGCAGGTACCCCACCCCAGCCCACGGGGCTCTCGTGTTCAGGACCCTCCCAGGATATGGGGTTCCCTGGGCAGGTCCCCCTGCAGCCCATGGGGCTCTCGTGGTCAGGCCCCTCCCAGGATACAGAGCTACCCTTGCAGGTACCATGGCAGGGCTGGGAACACAGCAACCGTGCATATCGCCCTCATTGCAGAGCACTCCCAGCTCACCTGTCACTCAGATCTGACACAGAGCACCTCAGAGCAGGACTTGAACTAACAAACAGCAGCTCCGACAGGTCTGTGACCCTGGGCATCACTCTGTGTGGCCTCCCTACTCCTGATCTTCCAGAGACTTCCACTGCACCCGGGGCACCAGGCCTCTGTCTCCACCCACCAGCCACCCCTCCTCTCCCTGACTCCTGGGTTCCTCTCATTAGGAGAGGGTTTTCTTGAAGTTGTCTCCCACTCATGGGCCAGATAATATAATTAGAAAACAAGCCAGAGCTGCAGCCCCTTGTCTATCCTGACTCTCAAGAGCCCACACCTGTTCCTTGGACCTGGCCGATTCAGCAAGTTCCAGTTTCTGCAACTGTGAGCCCCTGAGGGGTGATTATTGGCTGGCCTGGGAAGCCTGACCGTGCCGGCCAGCCCTCCCCAGGTGTGCCTGGGTTCAGATCAATATAAACACCGCTCCAGGCAGCAAGAGCCCCTGCAGCTGTGCCTGACGCCATTTTCTCTGCCCTGTCAGCAGTCTTGGGGCTGGACTGGTGGGAGGGAGTGAGAGGCCACGGCTTTGTGGGTGGCCCAGTGTGAGTGGGGCTCTGCTGGACTTTCTGCAGCAGTTGCCAAGATGCCACCTGCTAAAGAAGAGGATGTGTCACCCATACCTGCCGCTGGAATTTCTCCCTGGGCAGAGGTGAGTGAGGAAGAAAGCAGTGGGGGCCGGGACAGCAGGGGTATCTCAGGCAGGGAAATGGAAAGCTTCCAGAAGAGCACCCAGGACCAGGACCATCCTGGCTGGCCTGCAGGCACCAAGTCGGCTGGCATGCTGTCCCTCATGTGGCTCCATGGCCCTTCCTCTAGGCTTTCAAGTCCTTGTACATATTCAGGTGTTTTACCTGGGAAGGGTGGGAACATTTCAGCAGCAGCTGGCCTGGGGCTCAGCCCACGTTTACTCACAGATGCCTCGGCACGGTGCCCCAGCTTTGCAATGAGGACGCTTGTTGCGTGGGGCCTGCTGGCTGAATGGGAGATGATTCCCCACCACCGACCAACTTCAGAATTGTTTACAACTGGAGCAAGTGCCCTGATACGGTTTTCCTCTGTGTAGCTGGTGGGTTCTGTTTTTTTTTCTTTTTTGGTTCAAGGTAGATTTTATTCCTCTTTTTTGTATTTACAGATATAAGCATGGAAATAATTTATTCATATAAATACATGTATGTGAAGGGAAGAATATTTTTTCTGTTTTACTTTTTGTAATTTGAATTTTATTTTAATTTTTTATACAGCAGGTTCTTTTTGGTTATCTATTTTATACATATAAATGTATACATGCCAATCCCAATCTCTCAACTCCTCCCACCACCACCCCCCAACAGCTTTCCCCCCTTGGTGTCCATACGTTTGTTGTCTACATCTGTTGCTCTATTTCTGCCTTGCAAAACGGTTCATCTGTACAATTTGTCTAGGTTCCACATATAGCCATTAATAGACAAGATTTCTTTTTCTCTTTCTGACTTACATCACTCTGTATGCCAGTCTCTAGATCCATCAACGTCTCTACAAATGACCCAATTTCATTCCTTTTTATGGCTTAGTAATATTCCATTTTATATATGTACCACATCTTTATGCATTCGTCTGTCTGTGGGCATTTAGGTTGCTTCCATTACCTGGATATTGTAAATAGTGATGCAATGAACATTGCGGTGAATGTCTCTTTTTGATTTATGGTTTTGTCTGGGTATATGCCCAGTAGTGGGACTGCTGTATCATATGGTAATTCTATTCTTAGTTTTATAAGAAACTCCATAACTTTCTCCACAGTGACTGTATCAATTTCATTCCCAACAATAGCGGAAGAGGGTTCCTTATCTCCACACCCTTTCCAGCATTTGTTGTTTGTAGATTTTCTGATGATGCCCATTCTAACAGGTGTGAGGTGATACACCATGGATGAGTCTATTTCGTTGAGCAAAGAGTAGGTCTTGTCTATTACATATTTGGCTTATGGAACGGTATGTGTGCTAATTTCAATCTCTGGTTTTATACAGCACCGCAACTCAACTTTCCCCTTAAGCTAGCATAAGTTTTTATCTAAATGTGAGACTCTGTTCGGTTTTGGAATTCAGTTTATGTGTAGCCAAGTTTACACTCTCTCTATTAGTGATATCTTATGATAATTACCTTTCTCTGTGTGACATATTTCTCTTAGAATCATCATACTTAAATCCACTCAATTTGCTGCTACAGGCCTGATGACATTGATTTCATTGCTGAGTGATATTCCATTGTACGTAAGTAGCACAACTCCTTTATCCATATTTTTCTTTCTGGGATATTTAATTTGTACTGGACTCAAGGTTCTTGTAAACACAGCAGCCCTAAATTTGGTGTTGGCTGTGTCTTGTTGATTTTAATTTTCCTAAGCTATAGGGCCAAAAGTGGAAGTGCCCTAGGGTCTGTAGCTTTGTTTTTCAGATGTTTCAGGATACACCATAAACATCTCCAGAGTGTCTGTTGGCAATTTACATCCCGCCCATCAGCATAACAAGGCTCCCTGTTCTCCATGGCCTGTCCTGTGTTTCTGGTTTTTACACTTTTTTCAGATGGCCCTTTTGACGAATGGGAAATGAGACTTCATTGTAGTGCGGATTTCCATTGCTCGAGTGCTTGGTTGGCCAAAAAGGGCATATGTGTTTTTTCCTGAATATATTCAGGAAAAAATGTTTACGCACTTTTGTCCAAGTGCATCACTGTCAAAGATCTGCCGCTTTTCACATGCTTTAAATGCAATTCCAATCTACCTCCTGAAATATGATTCCTGCAATTCTGCCTCGTTTTCAAGTCCTCTTTGCAGACTTACTTCAGTATATTTTTGCCAATAGCTGTCATTTATAACTCTGCAGGTTTGTGAATTACAGTGCCTGTGATTTCCTTTCTTAACTCGTTTCCTTGAAAGCTGGCCACAGAACCGCAGGTTTGCTTTAGGCCATAATCAGGGTCTGGCACGGCACTCTGAGCCTTTGGTTAATTCCTCTTCCTGGTGGGAAATTAGAGTTAAATGTGCCCCTCCGGACACCTGCCTCACTCCCAGCCCCTTGGTGATGTGTGTCCTGTGGTTTGAGGCCACATGTGCTGGGTTCCTCACCTTTGGCTGATGTGGCCCCACTGGTGTGAGGACACTCCTGCCTGGTTCCCATCCCCTTGGTGATGTGGGCCATCCGCTGAGAGTCTGATCCTGGTTGGGTTCCTCACACTTCTGTGAGGTGGGCCCTCTTCTCTGACGTCACTCCTGCCTGGCTGGCACACCCCGCCTTGGCGAAGTCGGCCCTCTGGTGGGATTTGGTGCCTGCTGGGGGTCTCCTGCCCTCGGTAATGAGGGCCCTCTGGCGTCAGGCCCTAATTCCTGGGCTCCCAATATTTTCTGATATGCGCCCTGTGGTTCGAGTACACTCGTGCCAGGTTCCCAACCCCATGGGAATGTGGGCCTTCTGCTCTGAGGTCCCAACCGTGGGTTGCTCAGTTTCATGATGAGGGCCCTCTGCTGTGAGTTCTCTCCGGCCTGGATCCCATAGCCTCGCTGCTCCTGGCCACCTGCTGGGAGGTTCCAACTGCGGGATTCCTCACCTTTTTTCTTCTATGGACCCTCTGTTTTGAGACTCCTCCTGCCTGCCTCACTCCCAGTCCCTTGGTGATGTGTGTCCTCTGGTGTGAGGCCACGTGTGCTGGGTCCCTCGCCTTTGGATGATGTGGCCACACTGGTGTGAGGACACTCCTGCCTGCTTCCTATCCCCTTGATGATGTGGGCCCTCTGGTGAGAGTCTGATCCTGGCTGGGTTCCTCACCCTTCTGTGAGGTGGGCCCTCTGCTGTGAGGTCACTCCTGCCTGGCTGGCACACCCCACCTGGGCAACATCGGCCCTCTTGTGGCACTTGGAGCCTGCTGGGAGCCTCCTCCCCTCGGTGATGGGGGCCCTCTAGCGTCAGGCCCTAACTGCTGGGTACCCACATTTTCTGATACGTGCTAAGTGGTGCGAGGACACTCCTGCGAGGTTCCCATCCCCATGGGCATGTGGGCCTTCTGCTCTAAGGTCCCAACACCTGTGTTGTTCACCGTTTCATGATGTTGTCTCTCTGGTGTTAGTTCACTCAGGCCTAGATCCCATAGACTCTGTGCTCTGAGCTGACTGCTGGGAGGTTCCTACTGCTGGATTCCTTACCTTTTTTATTCTTTGGGTCCTGTGTTTTTATGCTCCTACTTCCTGACTCACTCCCAGCCCCTTTGTGATGTAGGTCCTCTGGTTTAAGGCCACATGTACCGGTTTCCTCACCTTTATTGATGTGGCCCCACTGGTGTGAGGACACTCCTGCCTGGTTCCCATCCCCTTGGTGATGTGGGCCATCCGCTGAGAGTCTGATCCTGGTTGGGTTCCTCACACTTCTGGGAGGTGTGCCCTCTGCTGTGAGGTCACTCCTGCCTGGCTGGCACACGTCACGTTGGCGATGTGGGCCCTCAGTTGGGAGTTGGTGCCTGCTGGGAGTCTCCTCCCCTCGGTAATGAGGGCCCTCTGGCGTCAGGCCCTAACTCATGGGCTCCCAAAATTTTCTGATGTGCGCCCTGTCGTGTGAGTACACTCCAGCCAGGGTCCCTTCCCTAGGGGATGTGGGCTTTCTGCTCTGTGGTCCCAACGGCTGGGTTGCTCACAGTGTCAGAATGTGGGCCCTCTGTTTTGAGTTCAGTCAGGCCTGGATCCCATAGCCTCGCTGCTCCTGGCCGCCTGCTGGGAGGTTCCAACTGCGGGATTCCTCACCTTTTTTACGCAATGGGCCCTCTGTTTTGAGGCTCCTCCTGCCTGCCTCACTCCCAGCCCCTTGGTGATGTGTGTCCTGTAGTTTGAGGCCACGTGTGCTGGGTCCGTCACATTTCGGTGATGTGGCCCCACTGGTGTGAGGACACTCCTGCCTGGTTTCCATTCCCTTGGTGATGTGGGCCCTCTGGTGAGAGTCTGATCCTCTTTGGGTTCCTCACACTTTTGTGTGGTTGGCCCTCTGCTCTGAGGTCACTCCTGCCTGGCTGGCACACCCCGCATTGGCGACGTCGGCCCTCTGGTAGCAGTTGGAGCTTGCTGGGAGCCTCCTCTCCTCAGTGATGAGGGCCCTCTGGCGTCCGGCCCTAACTGCTGGGCTCCCCACATTTTCTGTTGTGTGCCCACTGGTGCGATGACACTCCTGCTTGGTTCCCTTCCCCATGGGGATGTGGGCCTTGTGCTCTGAGGTCACAACGGCTGGGTTGCTTACAGTATCACGATGAGGGCCCTCTTTTGTGAGTTCATCACTGCCTGGATCCCATAGCCTCGGTGCTCTGGGCCGCCTGCTGGGATGTTCCAACTGCTGGATTCCTCACTTTTTTATACAATGGGCCATGTGTTTTGAGGTTAATCCTGCCTGCCTCGCTCTGAGACCCATGGTGATGTGGGTCTTCTGGTTTGAGGCCACATGTGCTGGGTACCTCAACTTTCGATGATGTGGCCCCACGGGTGTGAGGACACTCGTGCCTGATTCCCAGCCCCTTGCTTATGTGGGCACTCTGGTGAGAGTCTGATCATGACTGGGTTCCTTACCCTTCTGTGAGGTGGGCGCTCTGATGTGAGGTCACTCCTGCCTGGATGGCTCACGTCGCCTTGGCGACGTAGGCCCTCTGTTGGCCACTGAAGCATGCTGGGAGCCTCCTACCCTCTTTAATGAGGGCCCTGGAAGAAACGCATATGCCCTTTTTGACCAAGTGCATCATTGTCGAAGTTCTGCCTCTTCTCCTATACTTTCAGAGGACTTCCCGTCTACCTCCTGAAATCGTATTCCTGGAATTCTGCCCCACGTTCAAGTCCTCTTTGCAGCCTTACTTCAATATATTTTTGGACGATAGCTGTCATTTATAACTCTGCAGGTTTGTGAATTACAGTGCCCCTGAGCTCCATTCTTCAACTCACTTTCTTGTGAGCTGGCCGCAAAACCGCAGGATTGCTTCAGGCCCTAATCTGGTTCCGGCACGGCATGTTGAGCCTTTGGCTAATTCCTCTTCCTGATGGGAAATGAGCGTTAAATTTGCTCGTGCAGACACTTACAGCTAATCTCTCATTGGTTCTCCCTATTCCTGTTCATCTTGCTCAGAAATTCCAAACTGTGCCAAACAGGAGGTTAAAGGCACTGACTCTCCAATTGGGGAAAGAGTTAGTAAAGCGTCTGGAATGGTAAAACCGAGTATGAGGGGAAGAAAACTGAGATGCATTTAAAAAGGTTTCCCGGTCACACGGTGGACCATATTCTGGGTTTCCCATGCGTGTTTTACCTGAAGGAAGAATCCCTTAAACCTGGAGAGGTGGGACCCATGCAATGGGTACCATGCAGTATGACTTCAAATGGCCTGCATTTTCTCACCGAACCTCACCAATGCTATCAGCCCAAAGTGTCGAACCTTATGTCTCACTCAGCTCTAGGTGTAGATGTGGTAAATCCAGGTTGCATCACAAGCCCTGAATGAATTATTTAAGAATTGCTCTCTATTTCACTGTCATTGTGTTTGTTTTTGTAGTTTATTTTGATAATGGGATTTATCGGATTTTCTCTGCTGCCTTCATGCAGCTGTACACACACTTGATTCTCTTACGGAGACATATAAATCCATGGGTTTGAAGATTCTTACTAGTCATGTGTAATCCTAGGAGTTGAATATGGTGTGTTTAGTCCATTTCGTTGAGCAAGGTGTAAGTCTTGACTATTACATATTTGGCTTATGGAAAGGTATGTGTGCTAATTTCTATCTCTGGTTTTATGCAGCACCCCAACTCACCTTTCCCCATAAGCAAGCATAAGTTGATGTTCTAAATTTGAGACCCTGTTCTGTTCTGTAATTCAGTTCATGTGTAGCCAAGTTTACATTCCGTGTATTAGTGATAACTTATGATGTTTCATTTTCTGTGTGACTTATTTCACTTAGAATCATCGTACCTGGATCCACTCAATATGCCGCGACGGGCCTGATGACATAGATTTCATTGGTGAGTGATATTCCATTGTACGTGCGTACCACAACTTCTTTAACCATTTTTCACATTCTGGGATATTTAACTTGTACCGTAGACGACGTTCTTGTAAACAGAGCTGTCCCAAACTTTGGGGTGGCTGTGTGTTTTTGATTTTAATTTCCGTAAGCTATAGGACCATAAGTGGAAGTGACATAGGCTCTGTTGCTTTGTTTCCTACGTGTTTCAGGAAACCCCATAAACTTCTCCAGAGTGGCTGTTTGCAATTTACATCCCCCCATCAGCATAACAAGTCTCCCTGTTCTCCATGACCTGTCCTGCCTTTCTGGATTTTACACTTTTTCAGATGCCCCTTTTGACCGGGGGGCAGTGAGACTTCATTGTAGTGCAGATTTCATTTACCTGCTTGCTTGCTTGGCCAAAAATGGTGTATGCGTTTTTTCCTGAATATATTCAGGAAAAAACGCATATGCCCTTTTTGGCCAAGTGCATCGTTGTCGACATTCTGCCTCTTTTCCTATGCTTTTCGTACAATTCCAGTCTACCCCCTGAAATCGTTTTCCTGAAATTCTGCCCCGCTTACAAGTCCTCTTGGAAGACTTACTTCAGTACATTTTTGGACGATAGCTGTCATTCATAACTCTGCAGGTTTGTGAATTACAGTGCCCCTGAGCTCGTTTCCTCAACTCGCTTTCTTGTGAGCTGGCCGCAAAACCGCAGGATTGCTGCAGGCCCTAATCTGTTTCCGTCAGGGCACACTGAGCCTTTGGTGAATTCCTCTTCCTGGTGGGAAATGAGCGTTCCATTTGCCCGTGCAGACACCTACAGCTAGTCTCTCATCGTTTCTCCCTATTCCTGTTAATCTTGCGTAGAAATTGCAAACTGTGCCAAACAGGAGGTTAAAGGCACTGACTCTCCAAGTGGGGAGAGTGTTAGTAAAGTGTCTGGAATAGTGAACCCGAGTACCAGGGTTCGAAAACTGAGATATAGTTGAAAACGTTTCCCAATCACACGGTGGACAATACTCTGGGTTTCCCATGCATGTCTTAGCTGAAGGAAAAATCCCTTAAACCTGGAGAGCTGGGAACCATGGAATGGGTACCACGCAGTATGACTACAAAGGGTCTGCGTTTGCTCACCGAACCTCACAAATGCTATCAGCCCGAAGTGTCCAGCCGTATATCTCACCCAGCTCTGGGTGTAGATGTGGTAAATCCATGTTGCATCACAAGCCCTGAATGAATTATTTAAGAATTGCTCTCTATTTCACTGTCAATGTGTTTTGGTTTTGAACTTTATTTTGATAATGGGATTTATCGGATTTTCACTGCTGCGTTTAGGCTGCTGTACACACGCTTGATTTCCTTATGGAGACATATAAATCCATGGGTTTTAAGATTCTTACTTGTCAGGTATATTCCCAGGCTTTGAGTCCGTTTCGTTGAGCAAGGAGTAGGTCTTGTCTATTATATATTTGGCTTATGGAACGGTATCTGTGCTAATTTCAATCTCTGGTTTTATGCAGCACCCCAACTCACCTTTCCCCATAAGCAAGCATAAGTTGGTTTTCTAAACTTGAGACCCTGTTCTGTTTTGTAATTCAGTTCATGTGTGGCCAAGTTTACATTCCGTGTATTAGTCATATCTTATGATGTTTCTTTTTCTGTGTGACTTATTTCTCGTAGAATCATCGTACCTGAATCCACTCATTATGCCGCTACGGGCCTGATGACGTAGTTTTCATTGCTGAGTGATATTCCATTGTACGTGCGTACCACAACTTCTTTATCCATTTTTTGCTTTCTCGGATATTTAATTGTACCGTAGACGAGATTCTTATAAACAGAGCCATCCCAAATTTTGGGGTGGCTGTGTGTTTTTTATTTTAATTTCTCTATGCTATAGGACCATAAGTGGAAGTGCCATAGGCTGTGTTGCTTTGTTTCCTACGTGTTTCTGGAAACACCATACACTTCTCCAGAGTGGCTGTTGGCAATTTACATCCCGCCCATCAGCATAACAAGGCTCCCTGTTCTCCATGACCTGTCGTGCCTTTCTGGAATTTACACATTTTTCAGATGGCCCTTTTGACCGGGGGGCAGTGAGACTTCATTGTAGTACACATTTCCTTTACACGGTTGCTTGGTTGGCCAAAAAGGGCGTATGCGTTTTTTCCTGAATATATTCAGGAAAAAACGCATACGCCCTTTTTGGCCAAGTGCATCATTGTCGACATTCTGCCTCTAATCTTATTCTTTAAGTGCAATTCCAGTCTACCCCCTGAAATCGTTTTCCTGAAATTCTGCCCCGATTTCACGTCCTCTTCGAAGACTTACATCAAAACATTTTTGGACGATAGCTGTCATTCATTACTCTGCAATTTTGTGAATTACAGTGCCCCTGAGCTCCTTTCTTCAACTCGCTTTCTTGTGAGCTGGCCGCAAACCCACAGGATTGCTTCAGGCCCTAATATGGTTCCCGCATGGCATGCTGAGCCTTTGGTTAATTCCTCTTCCTGGTGGGAAATGAGCGTTAAATTTCCATGTTCAGACACCTTCACATTAGTCGTCATGGTGCCCCTTTGCCCCGGTTATCTCTATGGAGGTTGGAGTTGGAACGCCTCCTCACTCAAGATCAGTGTGCCCACGGAGCCAACCCTGCAACTTCAGGGCATGGTTGGGGGTTAGGATCACCACGAGGGTTCCTTTTTCCTTAGGAGGGAGGTGGCCTTTTGGGCTGCTGATTTCCAGGTTATCAGATACTGCCAGTATCTTGGCCAGATGTGGCGGTGGGCCAAGCCCCTTGGTGACCATAGTTTATCCTACCTGGATCGCATTCTTGCATTGTTCCATTTCAAGTGGTCCCAGGTTTTGCACTAATACTCCAATGGCGATTCACCGTTCACCAGGAATGTAAAGGTCAAAGGGTTTAGCTAAATTAGGGAGTTCCAGGGCAAGGGTCTGAATTGACTGCTCTTTCCATTCTTGAAAGGCCACTTCTGCATTCTATTCAAAAGGATCATCACCTTTTCCTTTCAGTGTTTCATATAGAGGCCGAGCTAGTAGACTGTAGTTAGGGATCCAGAAGCAGCAAACCCTGGCCTCCCCAGGAACCCCTAAGCTGTCTTCTAGTTTCAGAAATGGGTAAGGCTGTAAATTGTTTCTTCCCTTTCCTGGGATGGGCTTCTCCGACCTTCTGTGAGAATGAAGCCCAGGCAGGTCACCGTAGTCTGTGATATTTGAGCTTTTTCTTGGACAACTTGTATCCTTTATTGGCTTCGTAGTTCAGAGGTCTCCTTAGTAGGGCTGGCAATCAGAATGTCGTCTGCATATTGAAGGAGTGTTTCCTTTTCCAGAGGTAGAACTTTTAGGTCTTTAGCTGAGCTTTCCCCAAAGATGGTGTGGGAATTTTTGAACCCTTGGGGCAACACGGCCCGGAAGTATTGTTTTAGTTGTATGTTGAGTCCTGCCACTCACAAGCCAAAATTTCTTGTGACTCTGGGACTAATAGAATACAAAAGAAGGCATCATTGAAGACTAATACAGAATACCATGTCCTGGTGGTTGGTAGAATGACCAGCAGGGTGTAGGATTTAGGAACTACTGGAGGTATATCCTCGGTGGCTTCACTGACTGTCCTGACATCCTTTACCAGGACTCCAGCAGCCCATGGGGCTCTCGAGGTCAGGCCAATCCCAGGATATGGAGCTCACCTGGGCAGGTACCCCACCCCAGCCCACGGGGCTCTCGTGTTCAGGACCCTCCCAGGATATGGGGTTCCCTGGGCAGGTCCCCCTGCAGCCCATGGGGCTCTCGTGGTCAGGCCCCTCCCAGGATACAGAGCTACCCTTGCAGGTACCATGGCAGGGCTGGGAACACAGGAACCGTGCATATCGCCCTCATTGCAGAGCACTCCCAGCTCACCTGTCACTCAGATCTGACACAGAGCATCTCAGAGCAGGACTTGAACTAACAAACAGCAGCTCCGACAGGTCTGTGACCCTGGGCATCACTCTGTGTGGCCTCCCTCCATCTGGTTTTCCAGAGACTTCCACTGCACCTGGGGCACCAGGCCTCTGTCTCCACCCACCAGCCACCCCTCCTCTCCCTGACTCCTGGGTTCCTCTCATTAGGAGAGGGTTTTCTTGAAGTTGTCTCCCACTCATGGGCCAGATAATATAATTAGAAAACAAGCCAGAGCTGCAGCCCCTTGTCTATCCTGACTCTCAGGAGCCCACACCTGTTCCTTGGACCTGGCCGATTCAGCAAGTTCCAGTTTCTGCAACTGTGAGCCCCTGAGGGGTGATTATTGGCTGGCCTGGGAAGCCTGACCGTGCCGGCCAGCCCTCCCCAGGTGTGCCTGGGTTCAGATCAATATAAACACCGCTCCAGGCAGCAAGAGCCCCTGCAGCTGTGCCTGACGCCATTTTCTCTGCCCTGTCAGCAGTCTTGGGGCTGGACTGGTGGGAGGGAGTGAGAGGCCACGGCTTTGTGGGTGGCCCAGTGTGAGTGGGGCTCTGCTGGAATTTCTGCAGCAGTTGCCAAGATGCCACCTGCTAAAGAAGAGGATGTGTCACTCATACCTGCCGCTGGAATTCCTCCCTGGGCAGAGGTGAGTGAGGAAGAAAGCAGTGGGGGCCGGGACAGCAGGGGTATCTCAGGCAGGGAAATGGAAAGCTTCCAGAAGAGCACCCAGGACCAGGACCATCCTGGCTGGCCTGCAGGCACCAAGTCGGCTGGCATGCTGTCCCTCATGTGGCTCCATGGCCCTTCCTCTAGGCTTTCAAGTCCTTGTACATATTCAGGTGTTTTACCTGGGAAGGGTGGGAACATTTCAGCAGCAGCTGGCCTGGGGCTCAGCCCACGTTTACTCACAGATGCCTCGGCACGGTGCCCCAGCTTTGCAATGAGGACGCTTGTTGCGTGGGGCCTGCTGGCTGAATGGGAGATGATTCCCCACCACCGACCAACTTCAGAATTGTTTACAACTGGAGCAAGTGCCCTGATACGGTTTTCCTCTGTGTAGCTGGTGGGTTCTGTTTTTTTTTCTTTTTTGGTTCAAGGTAGATTTTATTCCTCTTTTTTGTATTTACAGATATAAGCATGGAAATAATTTATTCATATAAATACATGTATGTGAAGGGAAGAATATTTTTTCTGTTTTACTTTTTGTAATTTGAATTTTATTTTAATTTTTTATACAGCAGGTTCTTTTTGGTTATCTATTTTATACATATAAATGTATACATGCCAATCCCAATCTCTCAACTCCTCCCACCACCACCCCCCAACAGCTTTCCCCCCTTGGTGTCCATACGTTTGTTGTCTACATCTGTTGCTCTATTTCTGCCTTGCAAAACGGTTCATCTGTACAATTTGTCTAGGTTCCACATATAGCCATTAATAGACAAGATTTCTTTTTCTCTTTCTGACTTACTTCACTCTGTATGACAGTCTCTAGATCCATCAACGTCTCTACAAATGACCCAATTTCATTCCTTTTTATGGCTTAGTAATATTCCATTTTATATATGTACCACATCTTTATGCATTCGTCTGTCTGTGGGCATTTAGGTTGCTTCCATTGCCTGGATATTGTAAATAGTGATGCAATGAACATTGCGGTGAATGTCTCTTTTTGATTTATGGTTTTGTCTGGGTATATGCCCAGTAGTGGGACTGCTGTATCATATGGTAATTCTATTCTTAGTTTTATAAGAAACTCCATAACTTTCTCCACAGTGACTGTATCAATTTCATTCCCAACAATAGCGGAAGAGGGTTCCTTATCTCCACACCCTTTCCAGCATTTGTTGTTTGTAGATTTTCTGATGATGCCCATTCTAACAGGTGTGAGGTGATACACCATGGATGAGTCTATTTCGTTGAGCAAAGAGTAGGTCTTGTCTATTACATATTTGGCTTATGGAACGGTATGTGTGCTAATTTCAATCTCTGGTTTTATACAGCACCGCAACTCAACTTTCCCCTTAAGCAAGCATAAGTTTTTATCTAAATGTGAGACTCTGTTCGGTTTTGGAATTCAGTTTATGTGTAGCCAAGTTTACACTCTCTCTATTAGTGATATCTTATGATAATTACCTTTCTCTGTGTGACATATTTCTCTTAGAATCATCATACTTAAATCCACTCAATTTGCTGCTACAGGCCTGATGACATTGATTTCATTGCTGAGTGATATTCCATTGTACGTAAGTAGCACAACTCCTTTATCCACATTTTTCTTTCTGGGATATTTAATTTGTACTGGACTCAAGGTTCTTGTAAACACAGCAGCCCTAAATTTGGTGTTGGCTGTGTCTTGTTGATTTTAATTTTCCTAAGCTATAGGGCCAAAAGTGGAAGTGCCCTAGGGTCTGTAGCTTTGTTTTTCAGATGTTTCAGGATACACCATAAACATCTCCAGAGTGTCTGTTGGCAATTTACATCCCGCCCATCAGCATAACAAGGCTCCCTGTTCTCCATGGCCTGTCCTGTGTTTCTGGTTTTTACACTTTTTTCAGATGGCCCTTGTGACGAATGGGAAATGAGACTTCATTGTAGTGCGGATTTCCATTGCTCGAGTGCTTGGTTGGCCAAAAAGGGCATATGTGTTTTTTCCTGAATATATTCAGGAAAAAATGTTTACGCACTTTTGTCCAAGTGCATCACTGTCAAAGATCTGCCGCTTTTCACATGCTTTAAACGCAATTCCAATCTACCTCCTGAAATATGATTCCTGCAATTCTGCCTCGTTTTGAAGTCCTCTTTGCAGACTTACTTCAGTATATTTTTGCCAATAGCTGTCATTTATAACTCTGCAGGTTTGTGAATTACAGTGCCTGTGATTTCCTTTCTTAACTCGTTTCCTTGAAAGCTGGCCACAGAACCGCAGGTTTGCTTTAGGCCATAATCAGGGTCTGGCACGGCACTCTGAGACTTTGGTTAATTCCTCTTCCTGGTGGGAAATTAGAGTTAAATGTGCCCCTCCGGACACCTGCCTCACTCCCAGCCCCTTGGTGATGTGTGTCCTGTGGTTTGAGGCCACATGTGCTGGGTTCCTCACCTTTGGCTGATGTGGCCCCACTGGTGTGAGGACACTCCTGCCTGGTTCCCATCCCCTTGGTGATGTGGGCCATCCGCTGAGAGTCTGATCCTGGTTGGGTTCCTCACACTTCTGTGAGGTGGGCCCTCTTCTCTGACGTCACTCCTGCCTGGCTGGCACACCCCGCCTTGGCGAAGTCGGCCCTCTGGTGGGATTTGGTGCCTGCTGGGGGTCTCCTGCCCTCGGTAATGAGGGCCCTCTGGCGTCAGGCCCTAATTCCTGGGCTCCCAATATTTTCTGATATGCGCCCTGTGGTTCGAGTACACTCGTGCCAGGTTCCCAACCCCATGGGAATGTGGGCCTTCTGCTCTGAGGTCCCAACCGTGGGTTGCTCAGTTTCATGATGAGGGCCCTCTGCTGTGAGTTCTCTCCGGCCTGGATCCCATAGCCTCGCTGCTCCTGGCCACCTGCTGGGAGGTTCCAACTGCGGGATTCCTCACCTTTTTTCTTCTATGGACCCTCTGTTTTGAGACTCCTCCTGCCTGCCTCACTCCCAGTCCCTTGGTGATGTGTGTCCTCTGGTGTGAGGCCACATGTGCTGGGTCCCTCGCCTTTGGATGATGTGGCCACACTGGTGTGAGGACACTCCTGCCTGCTTCCTATCCCCTTGATGATGTGGGCCCTCTGGTGAGAGTCTGATCCTGGCTGGGTTCCTCACCCTTCTGTGAGGTGGGCCCTCTGCTGTGAGCTCACTCCTGCCTGGCTGGCACACCCCACCTGGGCAACATCGGCCCTCTTGTGGCACTTGGAGCCTGCTGGGAGCCTCCTCCCCTCGGTGATGGGGGCCCTCTAGCGTCAGGCCCTAACTGCTGGGTACCCACATTTTCTGATACGTGCTAAGTGGTGCGAGGACACTCCTGCGAGGTTCCCATCCCCATGGGCATGTGGGCCTTCTGCTCTAAGGTCCCAACACCTGTGTTGTTCACCGTTTCATGATGTTGTCTCTCTGGTGTTAGTTCACTCAGGCCTAGATCCCATAGACTCTGTGCTCTGAGCCGACTGCTGGGAGGTTCCTACTGCTGGATTCCTTACCTTTTTTATTCTTTGGGTCCTGTGTTTTTATGCTCCTACTTCCTGACTCACTCCCAGCCCTTTTGTGATGTAGGTCCTCTGGTTTAAGGCCACATGTACCGGTTTCCTCACCTTTATTGATGTGGCCCCACTGGTGTGAGGACACTCCTGCCTGGTTCCCATCCCCTTGGTGATTGGGGCCCTCTTGTGAGAGTCTGATCCTGTCTGGATTCCTCACACTTCTGGGAGGTGGGCCCTCTGCTGTGAGGTCACTCCTGCCTGGCTGGCACACGTCACGTTGGCGATGTGGGCCCTCAGTTGGGAGTTGGTGCCTGCTGGGAGTCTCCTCCCCTCGGTAATGAGGGCCCTCTGGCGTCAGGCCCTAACTCATGGGCTCCCAAAATTTTCTGATGTGCGCCCTGTCGTGTGAGTACACTCCAGCCAGGGTCCCTTCCCTAGGGGATGTGGGCTTTCTGCTCTGTGGTCCCAACGGCTGGGTTGCTCACAGTGTCAGAATGTGGGCCCTCTGTTTTGAGTTCAGTCAGGCCTGGATCCCATAGCCTCGCTGCTCCTGGCCGCCTGCTGGGAGGTTCCAACTGCGGGATTCCTCACCTTTTTTACGCAATGGGCCCTCTGTTTTGAGGCTCCTCCTGCCTGCCTCACTCCCAGCCCCTTGGTGATGTGTGTCCTGTAGTTTGAGGCCACGTGTGCTGGGTCCGTCACATTTCGGTGATGTGGCCCCACTGGTGTGAGGACACTCCTGCCTGGTTTCCATTCCCTTGGTGATGTGGGCCCTCTGGTGAGAGTCTGATCCTCTTTGGGTTCCTCACACTTTTGTGTGGTTGGCCCTCTGCTCTGAGGTCACTCCTGCCTGGCTGGCACACCCCGCATTGGCGACGTCGGCCCTCTGGTAGCAGTTGGAGCTTGCTGGGAGCCTCCTCTCCTCAGTGATGAGGGCCCTCTGGCGTCCGGCCCTAACTGCTGGGCTCCCCACATTTTCTGTTGTGTGCCCACTGGTGCGATGACACTCCTGCTTGGTTCCCTTCCCCATGGGGATGTGGGCCTTGTGCTCTGAGGTCACAACGGCTGGGTTGCTTACAGTATCACGATGAGGACCCTCTGTTGTGAGTTCATCACTGCCTGGATCCCATAGCCTCGGTGCTCTGGGCCGCCTGCTGGGATGTTCCAACTGCTGGATTCCTCACCTTTTTATACAATGGGCCATGTGTTTTGAGGTTAATCCTGCCTGCCTCGCTCTGAGACCCATGGTGATGTGGGTCTTCTGGTTTGAGGCCACATGTGCTGGGTACCTCAACTTTCGATGATGTGGCCCCACGGTTGTGAGGACACTCGTGCCTGATTCCCAGCCCCTTGCTTATGTGGGCACTCTGGTGAGAGTCTGATCATGACTGGGTTCCTTACCCTTCTGTGAGGTGGGCGCTCTGATGTGAGGTCACTCCTGCCTGGATGGCTCACGTCGCCTTGGCGACGTAGGCCCTCTGCTGGCCACTGAAGCATGCTGGGAGCCTCCTACCCTCTTTAACGAGGGCCCTGGAAGAAACGCATATGCCCTTTTTGACCAAGTGCATCATTGTCGAAGTTCTGCCTCTTCTCCTATACTTTCAGAGGACTTCCCGTCTACCTCCTGAAATCGTATTCCTGGAATTCTGCCCCACGTTCAAGTCCTCTTTGCAGCCTTACTTCAATATATTTTTGGACGATAGCTGTCATTTATAACTCTGCAGGTTTGTGAATTACAGTGCCCCTGAGCTCCATTCTTCAACTCGCTTTCTTGTGAGCTGGCCGCAAAACCGCAGGATTGCTTCAGGCCCTAATCTGGTTCCGGCACGGCATGTTGAGCCTTTGGCTAATTCCTCTTCCTGATGGGAAATGAGCATTAAATTTGCTCGTGCAGACACCTACAGCTAATCTCTCATTGGTTCTCCCTATTCCTGTTCATCTTGCTCAGAAATTCCAAACTGTGCCAAACAGGAGGTTAAAGGCACTGACTCTCCAATTGGGGAAAGAGTTAGTAAAGCGTCTGGAATGGTAAAACCGAGTATGAGGGGAAGAAAACTGAGATGCATTTAAAAAGGTTTCCCGGTCACACGGTGGACCATATTCTGGGTTTCCCATGCGTGTTTTACCTGAAGGAAGAATCCCTTAAACCTGGAGAGGTGGGACCCATGCAATGGGTACCATGCAGTATGACTTCAAATGGCCTGCATTTTCTCACCGAACCTCACCAATGCTATCAGCCCAAAGTGTCGAACCTTATGTCTCACTCAGCTCTAGGTGTAGATGTGGTAAATCCAGGTTGCATCACGAGCCCTGAATGAATTATTTAAGAATTGCTCTCTATTTCACTGTCATTGTGTTTGTTTTTGTAGTTTATTTTGATAATGGGATTTATCGGATTTTCTCTGCTGCCTTCATGCAGCTGTACACACACTTGATTCTCTTACGGAGACATATAAATCCATGGGTTTGAAGATTCTTACTAGTCATGTGTAATCCTAGGAGTTGAATATGGTGTGTTTAGTCCATTTCGTTGAGCAAGGTGTAAGTCTTGACTATTACATATTTGGCTTATGGAAAGGTATGTGTGCTAATTTCTATCTCTGGTTTTATGCAGCACCCCAACTCACCTTTCCCCATAAGCAAGCATAAGTTGATGTTCTAAATTTGAGACCCTGTTCTGTTTTGTAATTCAGTTCATGTGTAGCCAAGTTTACATTCTGTGTATTAGTGATAACTTATGATGTTTCATTTTCTGTGTGACTTATTTCACTTAGAATCATCGTACCTGGATCCACTCAATATGCCGTGACGGGCCTGATGACATAGATTTCATTGGTGAGTGATATTCCATTGTACGTGCGTACCACAACTTCTTTAACCATTTTTCACATTCTGGGATATTTAACTTGTACCGTAGACGACGTTCTTGTAAACAGAGCTGTCCCAAACTTTGGGGTGGCTGTGTGTTTTTGATTTTAATTTCCGTAAGCTATAGGACCATAAGTGGAAGTGACATAGGCTCTGTTGCTTTGTTTCCTACGTGTTTCAGGAAACCCCATACACTTCTCCAGAGTGGCTGTTTGCAATTTACATCCCCCCCATCAGCATAACAAGTCTCCCTGTTCTCCATGGCCTGTCCTGCCTTTCTGGATTTTACAATTTTTCAGATGCCCCTTTTGACCGGGGGGCAGTGAGACTTCATTGTAGTGCAGATTTCATTTACCTGCTTGCTTGCTTGGCCAAAAATGGCGTATGCGTTTTTTCCTGAATATATTCAGGAAAAAACGCATACACACTTTTTGGCCAGTGCATCATTGTCGACATTCTGCCTCTATTCCTATGCTTTAAGTGCAATTCCAGTCTACCCCCTGAAATCGTTTTCCTGAAATTCTGCCCCGCTTTCAAGTCTTCTTCGAAGACTTACTTCAATACATTTTTGGACGATAGCTGTCATTCATAACTCTGCAGGTTTGTGAATTACAGTGCCCCTGATCTCGTTTCCTCAACTCGCTTTCTTGTGAGCTGGCCGCAAAACCGCAGGATTGCTGCAGGCCCTAATCTGTTTCCGTCAGGGCACACTGAGCCTTTGGTGAAATCCTCTTCCTGGTGGGAAATGAGCGTTCCATTTGCCCGTGCAGACACCTACAGCTAGTCTCTCATTGTTTCTCCCTATTCCTGTTAATCTTGCGTAGAAATTGCAAACTGTGCCAAACAGGAGGTTAAAGGCACGGACTCTCCAAGTGGGGAGAATGTTAGTAAAGTGTCTGGAATGGTGAACCCGAGTACCAGGGTTCGAAAACTGAGATATATTTGAAAACGTTTCCCAATCACACGGTGGACAATACTCTGGGTTTCCCATGCATGTCTTAGTTGAAGAAAGAATCCCTTAAACCTGGAGAGCTGGGAACCATGGAATGGGTACCATGCTGTATGACTACAAAGGGTCTGCGTTTGCTCACCGAACCTCACAAATGCTATCAGCCCGAAGTGTCCAGCCGTATATCTCACCCAGCTCTGGGTGTAGATGTGGTAAATCCAGGTTGCATCACAAGCCCTGAATGAATTATTTAAGAATTGCTCTCTATTTCACTGTCAATGTGTTTTGGTTTTGAACTTTATTTTGATAATGGGATTTATCGGATTTTCACTGCTGCGTTTAGGCTGCTGTACACACGCTTGATTTCCTTATGGAGACATATAAATCCATGGGTTTTAAGATTCTTACTTGTCAGGTATATTCCCAGGCTTTGAGTCCGTTTCGTTGAGCAAGGAGTAGGTCTTGTCTATTATATATTTGGCTTATGGAACGGTATCTGTGCTAATTTCAATCTCTGGTTTTATGCAGCACCCCAACTCACCTTTCCCCATAAGCAAGCATAAGTTGGTTTTCTAAATTTGAGACCCTGTTCTGTTTTGTAATTCAGTTCATGGGTAGCCAAGTTTACATTCCGTGTATTAGTGATATCTTATGATGTTTCTTTTTCTGTGTGACTTATTTCTCGTAGAATCATCATACCTGAATCCACTCATTATGCCGCTACGGGCCTGATGAAGTAGGTTTCATTGCTGAGTGATATTCCATTGTACGTGCGTACCACAACTTCTTTATCCATTTTTTGCTTTCTGGGATATTTTACTTGTACCGTAGACGAGGTTCTTGTAAACAGAGCCGTCCCAAACTCTGGGGTGGCTGTGTGTTTTTGATTTTAATTTCCCTAAGCTATAGGACCATAAGTGGAAGTGCCATAGGCTGTGTTGCTTTGTTTCCTACGTGTTTCTGGAAACACCATACACTTCTCCAGAGTGGTTGTTGGCAATTTACATCCCGCCCATCAGGATGACAAGGCTCCCTGTTCTCCATGACCTGTCGTGCCTTTCTGGATTTTACACTTTTTTCAGATGGCCCTTTTGACCGGGGGGGCAGTGAGACTTCCTTGTAGTGCAGAGTTCCTTTACACGCTTGCTTGGTTGGCCAAAATGGGCGTATGCGTTTTTTCCTGAATATATTCAGGAAAAAACGCATACGCCCTTTTTGGCCAAGTGCATCGTTGTCGACATTCTGTCTCTTTTCCTATGCTTTTAGTACAATTCCAGTCTAACCCCTGAAATCATTTTCCTGAAATTCTGCCCCGCTTACAAGTCCTCTTCGAAGACTTACTTCAATACATTTTTGGACGATAGCTGTCATTCATAACTCTGCAGGTTTGTGAATTACAGTGCCCCTGAGCTAATGTCTTCAACTCGCTTTCTTGTGAGCTGGCCGCAAAACCGCAGGATTGCTTCAGGCCATAATCTCTTTCCGGCAGGGCATGCTGAGCCTTTGTTTAATTCCTCTTCCTGGTCGGAAATGAGTGTTCCTTTTGCCCCTGCAGGCACCTAAAGCTAGTCTCTCATTGGTTCTCCCTATGCCTGTACATCTTGCGCAGAAATTGCAAACTGTGCGAAACAGGAGGTTAATGGCACTGACTCTCCATGTGGGGAGAGTGTTAGTAAAGCGTCTGGAATGGTGAACCCGAGTACCAGGGGACGAAAACTGAGATGCATTTGAAAACGTTTCCCAATCACATGGTGGACCATACTCTGGGTTTTCCATGCATGTTTTAGCTGAAGGAAGAATCCCTTAAACCTGGAAAGTGGGGACCCATGGAATGGGTACCATGCAGTATGACTTCAAAGGGTCTGCGTTTGCTCACCGAACCTCACCAATGCTATCAGCCCGAAGTGTCCAGCCTTATGTCTCACCCATCTCTGGGTGTAGATTTGGTAAATCCAGGTTGCATCACAAGCCCTGAATGAATTATTTAAGAATTGCTCTCTATTTCACTGTCATTGTGTTTTGTTTTTGAAATTTATTTTGATAATGGGATTTATCGGATTTTCACTGCTGCCTTTAGGCCGCTGTACACAAGCTTGATTTCCTTATGGAGACATATAAATCCATGGGTTTTAAGATTCTTACTTGTCAGGTATCTTGCCAGGCGTTGAATATGGGGTGTTGAGTCCATTTCGTTGAGCAAGGAGTAGGTCTTGTCTATTATATATTTGGCTTATGGAACGGTATCTGTGCTAATTTCAATCTCTGGTTTTATGCAGCACCCCAACTCACCTTTCCCCATAAGCAAGCATAAGTTTGTTTTCTAAATTTGAGACCCTGTTCTGTTTTGTAATTCAGTTTATGTGTAGCCAAGGTTACATTCCGTGTATTACTGATATATTATGATGTTTCTTTTTCTGTGTGACTTATTTCTCGTAGAATCATCGTACCTGAATCCACTCATTATGCCGCTATGGGCCTGAAGACGTAGATTTCATTGCTGAGTGATATTCCATTGTACGTGCGTACCAGAACTTCTTTATCCATTTTTTCCTTTCTCGGATATTTAACTTGTACCGCAGACAAGGTTCTTGTAAGCAGAGCCATCCCAAACTTTGGGGTGGCTGTGTGTTTTTGATTTTAATTTCCCTAAGCTATAGGACCATAAGTGGAAGTGACATAGGCTGTGTTGCTTTGTTTCCTACGTGTTTCAGGATACACCATACATTTCTCCAGAGTGGCTGTTGGCAATTTACATCCCGCCCATCAGCATAACAAGGCTCCCTGTTCTCCATGACCTGTCCTGTCTTTCTGGATTTTACTCTTTATTCAGATGGCCCTTTTGACCGGGGGGCAGTGAGACTTCATTGTAGTGCAGATTTCCTTTACACGCTTGCTTGGTTGGCCAAAAAGGGCGTACGTGTTTTTTCCTGAATATATTCAGGAAAAAACGCATACGCCCTTTTTGGCCAAGTGCATCATTGTCGACATTCTGCCTCTTTTCCTATGCTTTAAGTGCAATTCCAGTCTACCCCCTGAAATCGTTTTCCTGAAATTCTGCCCCGCTTTCAAGTCCTCTTTGAAGACTTACTTCAGTACATTTTTGGACGATAGCTGTCATTCATAACTCTGCAGGTTTGTGAATTACAGTGCCCCTGAGCCCCTTTCTTCAACTCGTTTTCTTGTGAGCTGGCCGCAAAACCGCAGGATTGCTTCAGGCCCTAATCTGTTTCCGGCATGGCACGCTGAGCCTTTGGTTAATTCCTCTTCCTGGTGGGAAATGAGCGTTCAATTTGCCCGTGCAGACACCAACAGCTAGTCTCTCATTGGTTCTCCCTATGCCTGTTCATCTTGCGCAGAAATTGCAAACTGTGCCAAACAGGAGGTTAAAGGCACTGACTCTCCAAGTGGGGAGAGTGTTAGTAAAGCTTCTGGAATGGTGAACCCGAGTACCAGGGGACGAAAACTGAGATGCATTTGAAAACGTTTCCCAATCACATGGTGGACCATACTCTGGGTTTCCCATGCATGTTTTAGCTCAAGGAAGAATCCCTTAAACCTGGAGAGTTGGGACCCTTGGAATGGGTACCATGCAGTATGACTTCAAGAGGTCTGCGTTTGCTCACCGAACCTCACCAATGCTTTCAGCCCGAAGGGTCCAGCCTTATGTCTCACCCAGCTCTGGGTGTAGATGTGGTAATTCCAGGTTGCATCACAATCCCTGTATGAATTATTAAAGAATTGCTCTCTATTTCACTGTCATTGTGTTTTGTTTTTGAAATTTATTTTGATAATGGGATTTATCGGATTTTCACTGCTGCATTTAGGCCGCTGTACACACGCTTGATTTCCTTATGGAGACATATAAATCCATGGATTTTAAGATTCTTACTTGTCAGGTATAGTCCCAGGCGTTGCGTCCGTTTCGTTGAGCAAGGAGTAGGTCTTGTCTATTATATATTTGGCTTATGGAACGGTATCTGTGCTAATTTCAATCTCTGGTTTTATGCAGCACCCCAACTCACCTTTCCGCATAAGCAAGCATAAGTTGATTTTCTCAATTTGAGACCATTTTCTGTTTTGTAATTCAGTTCATGTGTAGCCAAGTTTACATTCCGTGTATTAGTCATATCTTATGATGTTTCTTTTTCTGTGTGACTTATTTCTCGTAGAATCATCGTACCTGAATCCACTCATTATGTCGTTTCGGGCCTGATGACGTAGATTTCATTGCTGAGTGATATTCCATTGTACGTGCGTATCACAACTTCTTTATCCATTTTTTGCTTTCTCGGATATTTAACTTGTACCATAGACGACGTTCTTGTAAACAGAGCCGTCCCAAATTTTGGGGTGGCTGTGTGTTTTTGATTTTAATTTCCCTAAGCTATAGGACCATAAGTGGAAGTGCCATAGGCTGTGTTGATTTGTTGCCTACGTGTTTCAGGAAACACTATACACTTCTCCAGATTGACTGTTGGCAATTTATATCCCGCACATCAGCATAACTAGGCTCCCTGTTCTCCATGACCTGTCCTGCCTTTCAAGATTTTACACTTTTTTCAGATGGCCCTTTTGATTGGGGAGCAGTGAGACTTCATTGTAGTGCAGATTTCCTTTACACGCCTGCTTGGTTGGCCAAAAAGGGCGTATGCGTTTTTTCCTGAATATATTCAGGAAAAAACGCATACGCCCTTTTTGGCCAAGTGCATCATTGTGGACATTCTCCCTCTTTTCCTATGCTTTAAGTGCAATTCCAGTCTACCCCCTGAAATCGTTTTCCTGAAATTCTGCCCCGCTTTCAACTCCTTTTCGAAGACTTACTTCAATACATTTTTGGACGATAGCTGTCATTCATAACTCTGCAGGTTTGTGAATTTCAGTGGCCCTGAGCTCCTTTCTTCAACTCACTTTCTTGTGAGCTGGCTGCAAAACCGCAGGATTGCTTAAGGCGCTAATCTGTTTCTGGCAGGGCACGCTGAGCCTTTGGTTAATTCCACTTCCTGGTGGGAAATGAGCGTTCCATTTGCCAGTGCAGACACCTACAGCTAGTCTCTCATTGGTTCTCCCTATGCCTGTTCATCTTGCGCAGAAATTGCAAACTGTGCCAAACAGGAGTTTAAAGTCCCTGACTCTCCAAGTGGGGAGAGTGTTAGTAAAGCGTCTGCAATGCTGAACCCGAGTACCAGGGTTCGAAAACTGAGATGCATTTGAAAACGTTTCCCAATCACACGGTGGACCATACTCTGGGTTTCCCATGCATGTTTTAGCTGAAGGAAGAATCCCTTAAACGTGGAGAGTTGGGACCCATGGAATGGGTACCGTGCAGTATGACTTCAAAGGGTCTGCGTTTGCTCACCGAACCTCACCAATGCTATCAGCCCGATGTGTCCAGCCTTATGTCTCACCCAGCTCTGGGTGTAGATGTTGTAAATCCAGGTTGCATCACAAGCCCGGAATGAATTATGTAAGAATTGCTCTCTATTTCACTGTCATTGTGTTTTGTTTTTGAAATTTATTTTGATAGTGGGACTTATCGGATTTTCACTGCTGCGTTTAGGCCGCTGTACACACGCTTGATTTCCTTATGGAGACATATAAATCCATGGGTTTTAAGATTCTTACTTGTCAGGTATCTTCCGAGGCGTTGAATATGGGGTGTTGAGTCCATTTCGTTGAGCAAGGAGTAGGTCTTGTCTATTATATATTTAGCTTATGGAAAGGTATCTGTGCTAATTTCACTCTCTGGTTTTATGCAGCACCCCAACTCACCTTTCCCCATATGCAAGCATAAGTTGGTTTTCTAAATTTGAGACCCTGTTCTGTTTTGTAATTCAGTTCATGTGTAGGCAAGTTTTCATTCCGTGTATTAGTGATATCCTATGATATTTCTTTTTCTGTGTGACTTATTTCTCGTAAAATCATCGTACCTGAATCCACTCATTATGCCGCCATGGGCCTGATGACTTAGATTTCATTGCTGAGTGATATTCCATTGTACGTGCGTAACACAACTTCTTTATCCATTTTTTGCTTTCTCGGATATTTAACTTGTATTGTAGACGAGGTTCTTGTAAACAGAGCCGTCACAAACTTTGGGGTGGCTGTGTGTTTTTGATTTTAATTTCCCTAAGCTATAGGACCATAAGTGGAAGTGCCATAGGCTGTGTTGCTTTGTTTCCTACGTGTTTCTGGAAACACCATACACTTCTCCAGAGTGGTTTTTGGCAATTTACATCCCGCCCATCAGCATGACAAGGCTCCCTGTTCTCCATGACCTGTCCTGTCTTTCTGGATTTTACACTTTTTTCAGATGGCCCTTTTGACCGGGGGGCAGTGAGACTTCATTGTAGTGCAGATTTCCTTTACACGCTTGCTTGGTTGGCCAAAAAGGGCGTATGCGTTTTTTCCTGAATATATTCAGGAAAAAACGCATACGCCCTTTTTGGCCAAGTGCATCATTGTTGACATTCTGCCTCTTTTCCTACGCTTTAAGTGCAATTCCAGTCTACCCCCTGAAATCGTTTTCCTGAAATTCTGCCCCGCTTTCAAGTCCTCTTTGAAGACTTACTTCAGTACATTTTTGGACGATAGCTGTCATTCATAACTCTGCAGGTTTGTGAATTACAGTGCCCCTGAGCTCCTTTCTTCAACTCGTTTTCTTGTGAGCTGGCCGCAAAACCGCAGGATTGCTGCAGGCCCTAATATGTTTCCGGCCGGGCACGCTGAGCCTTTGGTTAATTCCTCTTCCTGGTGGGAAATGAGCGTTCAATTTGCCCGTGCAGACACCAACAGCTAGTCTCTCATTGGTTCTCCCTATGCCTGTTCATCTTGCGCAGAAATTGAAAACTGTGCCAAACAGGAGGTTAAAGCACTGACTCTCCAAGTGGGGAGAGTGTTAGTAAAGCGTCTGGAATGGTGAACCCGAGTACCAGGGGACGAAAACTGAGATGCATTTGAAAACGTTTCCCAATCACACGGTGGACCATACTATGGGTTTCCCATGCATGTTTTAGCTGAAGGAAGAATCCCTTAAACCTGGAGAGTTGGGACCCATGGAATGGGTACCATGCAGTATGACTTCAAAGGGTCTGCGTTTGCTCACCGAACCTCACCAATGCTATCAGCCCGAAGTGTCCAGCCTTATGTCTCACCCAGCTCTGGGTGTAGATGTGGGAAATCCAGGTTGCATCACAAGCCCTGAATGAATTATTTAAGAATTGCTCTCTATTTCACTGTCATTTTGTTTTGTTTTTGAAATTTATTTTGATAATGGGATTTATCGGATTTTCACTGCTGCGTTTAGGCCGCTGTACACACGCTTGATTTCCTTATGGAGACATATAAATCCATGGGTTTTAAGATTCTTACTTGTCAGGTATCTTGCCAGGCGTTGAATATGGGGTGTTGAGTCCATTTCGTTGAGCAAGGAGTAGGTCTTGTCTATTATATATTTGGCTTATGGAACGGTATCTGTGCTAATTTCAATCTCTGGTTTTATGCAGCACCCCGACTAACCTTTCCCCATAAGCAAGCATAAGTTGGTTTTCTAAGTGTGGGACCCTGTTCTGTTTTGTAATTCAGTTCATGGGTAGCCAAGTTTACATTCCGTGTATTAGTGATATCTTATGATGTTTCTTTTTCTGTGTGACTTATTTCTCGTAGAATCATCGTACCTGAATCCACTCATTATGCCGCTATGGGCCTGAAGACGTAGATTTCATTGCTGAGTGATATTCCATTGTACGTGCGTACCAGAACTTCTTTATCCATTTTTTCCTTTCTCGGATATTTAACTTGTACCGCAGACAAGGTTCTTGTAAACAGAGCCATCCCAAACTTTGGGGTGGCTGTGTGTTTTTGATTTTAATTTCCCTAAGCTATAGGACCATAAGTGGAAGTGACATAGGCTGTGTTGCTTTGTTTCCTACGTGTTTCAGGATACACCATACATTTCTCCAGAGTGGCTGTTGGCAATTTACATCCCGCCCATCAGCATAACAAGGCTCCCTGTTCTCCATGACCTGTCCTGTCTTTCTGGATTTTACTCTTTATTCAGATGGCCCTTTTGACCGGGGGGCAGTGAGACTTCATTGTAGTGCAGATTTCCTTTACACGCTTGCTTGGTTGGCCAAAAAGGGCGTATGCATTTTTTCCTGAATATATTCAGGAAAAAACGCATACGCCCTTTTTGGCCAAGTGCATCATTGTCGACATTCTGCCTCTTTTCCTATGCTTTAAGTGCAATTCCAGTCTACCCCCTGAAATCGTTTTCCTGAAATTCTGCCCCGCTTTCAAGTCCTCTTTGAAGACTTACTTCAGTACATTTTTGGACGATAGCTGTCATTCATAACTCTGCAGGTTTGTGAATTACAGTGCCCCTGAGCCCCTTTCTTCAACTCGTTTTCTTGTGAGCTGGCCGCAAAACCGCAGGATTGCTTCAGGCCCTAATCTGTTTCCGGCATGGCACGCTGAGCCTTTGGTTAATTCCTCTTCCTGGTGGGAAATGAGCGTTCAATTTGCCCGTGCAGACACCAACAGCTAGTCTCTCATTGGTTCTCCCTATGCCTGTTCATCTTGCGCAGAAATTGCAAACTGTGCCAAACAGGAGGTTAAAGGCACTGACTCTCCAAGTGGGGAGAGTGTTAGTAAAGCGTCTGGAATGGTGAACCCGAGTACCAGAGGACGAAAACTGAGATGCATTTGAAAACGTTTCCCAATCACATGGTGGACCATACTCTGGGTTTCCCATGCATGTTTTAGCTCAAGGAAGAATCCCTTAAACCTGGAGAGTTGGGACCCTTGGAATGGGTACCATGCAGTATGACTTCAAGAGGTCTGCGTTTGCTCACCGAACCTCACCAATGCTTTCAGCCCGAAGCGTCCAGCCTTATGTCTCACCCAGCTCTGGGTGTAGATGTGGTAATTCCAGGTTGCATCACAATCCCTGTATGAATTATTAAAGAATTGCTCTCTATTTCACTGTCATTGTGTTTTGTTTTTGAAATTTATTTTGATAATGGGATTTATCGGATTTTCACTGCTGCATTTAGGCCGCTGTACACACGCTTGACTTCCTTATGGAGACATATAAATCCATGGATTTTAAGATTCTTACTTGTCAGGTATAGTCCCAGGCGTTGCGTCCGTTTCGTTGAGCAAGGAGTAGGTCTTGTCTATTATATATTTGGCTTATGGAACGGTATCTGTGCTAATTTCAATCTCTGGTTTTATGCAGCACCCCAACTCACCTTTCCGCATAAGCAAGCATAAGTTGATTTTCTCAATTTGAGACCATTTTCTGTTTTGTAATTCAGTTCATGTGTAGCCAAGTTTACATTCCGTGTATTAGTCATATCTTATGATGTTTCTTTTTCTGTGTGACTTATTTCTCGTAGAATCATCGTACCTGAATCCACTCATTATGTCGTTTCGGGCCTGATGACGTAGATTTCATTGCTGAGTGATATTCCATTGTACGTGCGTATCACAACTTCTTTATCCATTTTTTGCTTTCTCGGATATTTAACTTGTACCATAGACGACGTTCTTGTAAACAGAGCCGTCCCAAATTTTGGGGTGGCTGTGTGTTTTTGATTTTAATTTCCCTAAGCTATAGGACCATAAGTGGAAGTGCCATAGGCTGTGTTGATTTGTTGCCTACGTGTTTCAGGAAACACTATACACTTCTCCAGATTGACTGTTGGCAATTTATATCCCGCACATCAGCATAACTAGGCTCCCTGTTCTCCATGACCTGTCCTGCCTTTCAAGATTTTACACTTTTTTCAGATGGCCCTTTTGATTGGGGAGCAGTGAGACTTCATTGTAGTGCAGATTTCCTTTACACGCCTGCTTGGTTGGCCAAAAAGGGCGTATGCGTTTTTTCCTGAATATATTCAGGAAAAAACGCATACGCCCTTTTTGGCCAAGTGCATCATTGTGGACATTCTCCCTCTTTTCCTACGCTTTAAGTGCAATTCCAGTCTACCCCCTGAAATCGTTTTCCTGAAATTCTGCCCCGCTTTCAACTCCTTTTCGAAGACTTACTTCAATATATTTTTGGACGATAGCTGTCATTCATAACTCTGCAGGTTTGTGAATTTCAGTGGCCCTGAGCTCCTTTCTTCAACTCACTTTCTTGTGAGCTGGCTGCAAAACCGCAGGATTGCTTAAGGCGCTAATCTGTTTCTGGCAGGGCACGCTGAGCCTTTGGTTAATTCCACTTCCTGGTGGGAAATGAGCGTTCCATTTGCCAGTGCAGACACCTACAGCTAGTCTCTCATTGGTTCTCCCTATTCCTGTTCATCTTGCGCAGAAATTGCAAACTGTGCCAAACAGGAGTTTAAAGTCCCTGACTCTCCAAGTGGGGAGAGTGTTAGTAAAGCGTCTGCAATGCTGAACCCGAGTAGCAGGGTTCGAAAACTGAGATGCATTTGAAAACGTTTCCCAATCACACGGTGGACCATACTCTGGGTTTCCCATGCATGTTTTAGCTGAAGGAAGAATCCCTTAAACGTGGAGAGTTGGGACCCATGGAATGGGTACCGTGCAGTATGACTTCAAAGGGTCTGCGTTTGCTCACCGAACCTCACCAATGCTATCAGCCCGATGTGTCCAGCCTTATGTCTCACCCAGCTCTGGGTGTAGATGTTGTAAATCCAGGTTGCATCACAAGCCCGGAATGAATTATGTAAGAATTGCTCTCTATTTCACTGTCATTGTGTTTTGTTTTTGAAATTTATTTTGATAGTGGGACTTATCGGATTTTCACTGCTGCGTTTAGGCCGCTGTACACACGCTTGATTTCCTTATGGAGACATATAAATCCATGGGTTTTAAGATTCTTACTTGTCAGGTATCTTGCCAGGCGTTGAATATGGGGTGTTGAGTCCATTTCGTTGAGCAAGGAGTAGGTCTTGTCTATTATATATTTGGCTTATGGAACGGTATCTGTGCTAATTTCAATCTCTGGTTTTATGCAGCACCCCAACTCACCTTTCCCCATAAGCAAGCATAAGTTTGTTTTCTAAATTTGAGACCCTGTTCTGTTTTGTAATTCAGTTTATGTGTAGCCAAGTTTACATTCCGTGTATTACTGATATATTATGATGTTTCTTTTTCTGTGTGACTTATTTCTCGTAGAATCATCGTACCTGAATCCACTCATTATGCCGCTATGGGCCTGAAGACGTAGATTTCATTGCTGAGTGATATTCCATTGTACGTGCGTACCAGAATTTCTTTATCCATTTTTTCCTTTCTCGGATATTTAACTTGTACCGCAGACAAGGTTCTTGTAAATAGAGCCATCCCAAACTTTGGGGTGGCTGTGTGTTTTTGATTTTAATTTCCCTAAGCTATAGGACCATAAGTGGAAGTGACATAGGCTGTGTTGCTTTGTTTCCTACGTGTTTCAGGATACACCATACATTTCTCCAGAGTGGCTGTTGGCAATTTACATCCCGTCCATCAGCATAACAAGGCTCCCTGTTCTCCATGACCTGTCCTGTCTTTCTGGATTTTACTCTTTATTCAGATGGCCCTTTTGACCGGGGGGCAGTGAGACTTCATTGTAGTGCAGATTTCCTTTACACGCTTGCTTGGTTGGCCAAAAAGAGCGTATGCGTTTTTTCCTGAATATATTCAGGAAAAAACGCATACGCCCTTTTTGGCCAAGTGCATCATTGTCGACATTCTGCCTCTTTTCCTATGCTTTAAGTGCAATTCCAGTCTACCCCCTGAAATCGTTTTCCTGAAATTCTGCCCCGCTTTCAAGTCCTCTTTGAAGACTTACTTCAGTACATTTTTGGACGATAGCTGTCATTCATAACTCTGCAGGTTTGTGAATTACAGTGCCCCTGAGCCCCTTTCTTCAACTCGTTTTCTTGTGAGCTGGCCGCAAAACCGCAGGATTGCTTCAGGCCCTAATCTGTTTCCGGCATGGCACGCTGAGCCTTTGGTTAATTCCTCTTCCTGGTGGGAAATGAGCGTTCAATTTGCCCGTGCAGACACCAACAGCTAGTCTCTCATTGGTTCTCCCTATGCCTGTTCATCTTGCGCAGAAATTGCAAACTGTGCCAAACAGGAGGTTAAAGGCACTGACTCTCCAAGTGGGGAGAGTGTTAGTAAAGCGTCTGGAATGGTGAACCCGAGTACCAGAGGACGAAAACTGAGATGCATTTGAAAACGTTTCCCAATCACATGGTGGACCATACTCTGGGTTTCCCATGCATGTTTTAGCTCAAGGAAGAATCCCTTAAACCTGGAGAGTTGGGACCCTTGGAATGGGTACCATGCAGTATGACTTCAAGAGGTCTGCGTTTGCTCACCGAACCTCACCAATGCTTTCAGCCCGAAGGGTCCAGCCTTATGTCTCACCCAGCTCTGGGTGTAGATGTGGTAATTCCAGGTTGCATCACAATCCCTGTATGAATTATTAAAGAATTGCTCTCTATTTCACTGTCATTGTGTTTTGTTTTTGAAATTTATTTTGATAATGAGATTTGTCGGATTTTCACTGCTGCATTTAGGCCGCTGTACACACGCTTGACTTCCTTATGGAGACATATAAATCCATGGATTTTAAGATTCTTACTTGTCAGGTATAGTCCCAGGCGTTGCGTCCGTTTCGTTGAGCAAGGAGTAGGTCTTGTCTATTATATATTTGGCTTATGGAACGGTATCTGTGCTAATTTCAATCTCTGGTTTTATGCAGCACCCCAACTCACCTTTCCGCATAAGCAAGCATAAGTTGATTTTCTCAATTTGAGACCATTTTCTGTTTTGTAATTCAGTTCATGTGTAGCCAAGTTTACATTCCGTGTATTAGTCATATCTTATGATGTTTCTTTTTCTGTGTGACTTATTTCTCGTAGAATCATCGTACCTGAATCCACTCATTATGTCGTTTCGGGCCTGATGACGTAGATTTCATTGCTGAGTGATATTCCATTGTACGTGCGTATCACAACTTCTTTATCCATTTTTTGCTTTCTCGGATATTTAACTTGTACCATAGACGACGTTCTTGTAAACAGAGCCGTCCCAAATTTTGGGGTGGCTGTGTGTTTTTGATTTTAATTTCCCTAAGCTATAGGACCATAAGTGGAAGTGCCATAGGCTGTGTTGATTTGTTGCCTACGTGTTTCAGGAAACACTATACACTTCTCCAGATTGACTGTTGGCAATTTATATCCCGCACATCAGCATAACTAGGCTCCCTGTTCTCCATGACCTGTCCTGCCTTTCAAGATTTTACACTTTTTTCAGATGGCCCTTTTGATTGGGGAGCAGTGAGACTTCATTGTAGTGCAGATTTCCTTTACACGCCTGCTTGGTTGGCCAAAAAGGGCGTATGCGTTTTTTCCTGAATATATTCAGGAAAAAACGCATACGCCCTTTTTGGCCAAGTGCATCATTGTGGACATTCTCCCTCTTTTCCTACGCTTTAAGTGCAATTCCAGTCTACCCCCTGAAATCGTTTTCCTGAAATTCTGCCCCGCTTTCAACTCCTTTTCGAAGACTTACTTCAATACATTTTTGGACGATAGCTGTCATTCATAACTCTGCAGGTTTGTGAATTTCAGTGGCCCTGAGCTCCTTTCTTCAACTCACTTTCTTGTGAGCTGGCTGCAAAACCGCAGGATTGCTTAAGGCGCTAATCTGTTTCTGGCAGGGCACGCTGAGCCTTTGGTTAATTCCACTTCCTGGTGGGAAATGAGCGTTCCATTTGCCAGTGCAGACACCTACAGCTAGTCTCTCATTGGTTCTCCCTATTCCTGTTCATCTTGCGCAGAAATTGCAAACTGTGCCAAACAGGAGTTTAAAGTCCCTGACTCTCCAAGTGGGGAGAGTGTTAGTAAAGCGTCTGCAATGCTGAACCCGAGTACCAGGGTTCGAAAACTGAGATGCATTTGAAAACGTTTCCCAATCACACGGTGGACCATACTCTGGGTTTCCCATGCATGTTTTAGCTGAAGGAAGAATCCCTTAAACGTGGAGAGTTGGGACCCATGGAATGGGTACCGTGCAGTATGACTTCAAAGGGTCTGCGTTTGCTCACCGAACCTCACCAATGCTATCAGCCCGATGTGTCCAGCCTTATGTCTCACCCAGCTCTGGGTGTAGATGTTGTAAATCCAGGTTGCATCACAAGCCCGGAATGAATTATGTAAGAATTGCTCTCTATTTCACTGTCATTGTGTTTTGTTTTTGAAATTTATTTTGATAGTGGGACTTATCGGATTTTCACTGCTGCGTTTAGGCCGCTGTACACACGCTTGATTTCCTTATGGAGACATATAAATCCATGGGTTTTAAGATTCTTACTTGTCAGGTATCTTGCCAGGCGTTGAATATGGGGTGTTGAGTCCATTTCGTTGAGCAAGGAGTAGGTCTTGTCTATTATATATTTGGCTTATGGAACGGTATCTGTGCTAATTTCAATCTCTGGTTTTATGCAGCACCCCAACTCACCTTTCCCCATAAGCAAGCATAAGTTGGTTTTCTAAATTTGAGACCCTGTTCTGTTTTGTAATTCAGTTTATGTGTAGCCAAGTTTACATTCCGTGTATTAGTGATATCTTATGATGTTTCTTTTTCTGTGTGACTTATTTCTCGTAGAATCATCGTACCTGAATCCACTCATTATGCCGCTATGGGCCTGAAGACGTAGATTTCATTGCTGAGTGATATTCCATTGTACGTGCGTACCAGAACTTCTTTATCCATTTTTTGCTTTCTCGGATATTTAACTTGTACCGTAGACAAGGTTCTTGTAAATAGAGCCATCCCAAACTTTGGGGTGGCTGTGTGTTTTTGATTTTAATTTCCCTAAGCTATAGGACCATAAGTGGAAGTGACATAGGCTGTGTTGCTTTGTTTCCTACGTGTTTCAGGATACACCATACACTTCTCCAGAGTGGCTGTTGGCAATTTACATCCCGCCCATCAGCATAACAAGGCTCCCTGTTCTCCATGACCTGTCCTGTCTTTCTGGATTTTACACTTTTTTCAGATGGCCCTTTTGACCGGGGGGCAGTGAGACTTCATTGTAGTGCAGATTTCCTTTACACGCTTGCTTGGTTGGCCAAAAAGGGCGTATGCGTTTTTTCCTGAATATATTCAGGAAAAAACGCATACGCCCTTTTTGGCCAAGTGCATCATTGTCGACATTCTGCCTCTTTTCCTATGCTTTAAGTGCAATTCCAGTCTACCCCCTGAAATCGTTTTCCTGAAATTCTGCCCCGCTTTCAAGTCCTCTTTGAAGACTTACTTCAGTACATTTTTGGACGATAGCTGTCATTCATAACTCTGCAGGTTTGTGAATTACAGTGCCCCTGAGCCCCTTTCTTCAACTCGTTTTCTTGTGAGCTGGCCGCAAAACCGCAGGATTGCTTCAGGCCCTAATCTGTTTCCGGCAGGGCACGCTGAGCCTTTGGTTAATTCCTCTTCCTGGTGGGAAATGAGCGTTCAATTTGCCCGTGCAGACACCAACAGCTAGTCTCTCATTGGTTCTCCCTATGCCTGTTCATCTTGCGCAGAAATTGCAAACTGTGCCAAACAGGAGGTTAATGGCACTGACTCTCCAAGTGGGGAGAGTGTTAGTAAAGCGTTCAAATGTTGAACCCGAGTACCAGGGGACGAAAACTGAGATGCATTTGAAAACGTTTCCCAATCACATGGTGGACCATACTCTGGGTTTTCCATGCATGTTTTAGCTGAAGGAAGAATCCCTTAAACCTGGAGAGTTGGGACCCATGGAATGGGTACCATGCAGTATGACTTCAAAGGGTCTGCGTTTGCTCACCGAACCTCACCAATGCTATCAGCCCGAAGGGTCCAGCCTTATGTCTCACCCAGCTCTGGGTGTAGATTTGGTAAATCCAGGTTGCATCACAAGCCCTGAATGAATTATTTAAGAATTGCTCTCTATTTCACTGTCATTGTGTTTTGTTTTTGAAATTTATTTTGATAATGGGATTTATCGGATTTTCACTGCTGCGTTTAGGCCGCTGTACACAAGCTTGATTTCCTTATGGAGACATATAAATCCATGGGTTTTAAGATTCTTACTTGTCAGGTATCTTGCCAGGCGTTGAGTCCATTTCGTTGAGCAAGGAGTAGGTCTTGTCTATTATATATTTGGCTTATGGAACGGTATCTGTGCTAATTTCAATCTCTGGTTTTATGCAGCTCCCCAACTCACCTTTCCGCATAAGCAAGCATAAGTTGATTTTCTCAATTTGAGACCATTTTCTGTTTTGTAATTCAGTTCATGTGTAGCCAAGTTTACATTCCGTGTATTAGTCATATCTTATGATGTTTCTTTTTCTGTGTGACTTATTTCTCGTAGAATCATCGTACCTGAATCCACTCATTATGTCGTTTCGGGCCTGATGACGTAGATTTCATTGCTGAGTGATATTCCATTGTACGTGCGTATCACAACTTCTTTATCCATTTTTTGCTTTCTCGGATATTTAACTTGTACCATAGACGACGTTCTTGTAAACAGAGCCGTCCCAAATTTTGGGGTGGCTGTGTGTTTTTGATTTTAATTTCCCTAAGCTATAGGACCATAAGTGGAAGTGCCATAGGCTGTGTTGATTTGTTGCCTACGTGTTTCAGGAAACACTATACACTTCTCCAGATTGACTGTTGGCAATTTATATCCCGCACATCAGCATAACTAGGCTCCCTGTTCTCCATGACCTGTCCTGCCTTTCAAGATTTTACACTTTTTTCAGATGGCCCTTTTGATTGGGGAGCAGTGAGACTTCATTGTAGTGCAGATTTCCTTTACACGCCTGCTTGGTTGGCCAAAAAGGGCGTATGCGTTTTTTCCTGAATATATTCAGGAAAAAACGCATACGCCCTTTTTGGCCAAGTGCATCATTGTGGACATTCTCCCTCTTTTCCTATGCTTTAAGTGCAATTCCAGTCTACCCCCTGAAATCGTTTTCCTGAAATTCTGCCCCGCTTTCAACTCCTTTTCGAAGACTTACTTCAATACATTTTTGGACGATAGCTGTCATTCATAACTCTGCAGGTTTGTGAATTTCAGTGGCCCTGAGCTCCTTTCTTCAACTCACTTTCTTGTGAGCTGGCTGCAAAACCGCAGGATTGCTTAAGGCGCTAATCTGTTTCTGGCAGGGCACGCTGAGCCTTTGGTTAATTCCACTTCCTGGTGGGAAATGAGCGTTCCATTTGCCAGTGCAGACACCTACAGCTAGTCTCTCATTGGTTCTCCCTATTCCTGTTCATCTTGCGCAGAAATTGCAAACTGTGCCAAACAGGAGTTTAAAGTCCCTGACTCTCCAAGTGGGGAGAGTGTTAGTAAAGCGTCTGCAATGCTGAACCCGAGTACCAGGGTTCGAAAACTGAGATGCATTTGAAAACGTTTCCCAATCACACGGTGGACCATACTCTGGGTTTCCCATGCATGTTTTAGCTGAAGGAAGAATCCCTTAAACGTGGAGAGTTGGGACCCATGGAATGGGTACCGTGCAGTATGACTTCAAAGGGTCTGCGTTTGCTCACCGAACCTCACCAATGCTATCAGCCCGATGTGTCCAGCCTTATGTCTCACCCAGCTCTGGGTGTAGATGTTGTAAATCCAGGTTGCATCACAAGCCCGGAATGAATTATGTAAGAATTGCTCTCTATTTCACTGTCATTGTGTTTTGTTTTTGAAATTTATTTTGATAGTGGGACTTATCGGATTTTCACTGCTGCGTTTAGGCCGCTGTACACACGCTTGATTTCCTTATGGAGACATATAAATCCATGGGTTTTAAGATTCTTACTTGTCAGGTATCTTCCGAGGCGTTGAATATGGGGTGTTGAGTCCATTTCGTTGAGCAAGGAGTAGGTCTTGTCTATTATATATTTAGCTTATGGAAAGGTATCTGTGCTAATTTCACTCTCTGGTTTTATGCAGCACCCCAACTCACCTTTCCCCATATGCAAGCATAAGTTGGTTTTCTAAATTTGAGACCCTGTTCTGTTTTGTAATTCAGTTCACGTGTAGGCAAGTTTACATTCCGTGTATTAGTGATATCCTATGATATTTCTTTTTCTGTGTGACTTATTTCTCGTAAAATCATCGTACCTGAATCCACTCATTATGCCGCCATGGGCCTGATGACTTAGATTTCATTGCTGAGTGATATTCCATTGTACGTGCGTAACACAACTTCTTTATCCATTTTTTGCTTTCTCGGATATTTAACTTGTATTGTAGACGAGGTTCTTGTAAACAGAGCCGTCACAAAATTTGGGGTGGCTGTGTGTTTTTGATTTTAATTTCCCTAAGCTATAGGACCATAAGTGGAAGTGCCATAGGCTGTGTTGCTTTGTTTCCTACGTGTTTCTGGAAACACCATACACTTCTCCAGAGTGGTTTTTGGCAATTTACATCCCGCCCATCAGCATGACAAGGCTCCCTGTTCTCCATGACCTGTCCTGTCTTTCTGGATTTTACACTTTTTTCAGATGGCCCTTTTGACCGGGGGGCAGTGAGACTTCATTGTAGTGCAGATTTCCTTTACACGCTTGCTTGGTTGGCCAAAAAGGGCGTATGCGTTTTTTCCTGAATATATTCAGGAAAAAACGCATACGCCCTTTTTGGCCAAGTGCATCATTGTTGACATTCTGCCTCTTTTCCTACGCTTTAAGTGCAATTCCAGTCTACCCCCTGAAATCGTTTTCCTGAAATTCTGCCCCGCTTTCAAGTCCTCTTTGAAGACTTACTTCAGTACATTTTTGGACGATAGCTGTCATTCATAACTCTGCAGGTTTGTGAATTACAGTGCCCCTGAGCTCCTTTCTTCAACTCGTTTTCTTGTGAGCTGGCCGCAAAACCGCAGGATTGCTTCAGGCCCTAATATGTTTCCGGCCGGGCACGCTGAGCCTTTGGTTAATTCCTCTTCCTGGTGGGAAATGAGCGTTCAATTTGCCCGTGCAGACACCAACAGCTAGTCTCTCATTGGTTCTCCCTATGCCTGTTCATCTTGCGCAGAAATTGAAAACTGTGCCAAACAGGAGGTTAAAGCACTGACTCTCCAAGTGGGGAGAGTGTTAGTAAAGCGTCTGGAATGGTGAACCCGAGTACCAGGGGACGAAAACTGAGATGCATTTGAAAACGTTTCCCAATCACACGGTGGACCATACTATGGGTTTCCCATGCATGTTTTAGCTGAAGGAAGAATCCCTTAAACCTGGAGAGTTGGGACCCATGGAATGGGTACCATGCAGTATGACTTCAAAGGGTCTGCGTTTGCTCACCGAACCTCACCAATGCTATCAGCCCGAAGTGTCCAGCCTTATGTCTCACCCAGCTCTGGGTGTAGATGTGGGAAATCCAGGTTGCATCACAAGCCCTGAATGAATTATTTAAGAATTGCTCTCTATTTCACTGTCATTTTGTTTTGTTTTTGAAATTTATTTTGATAATGGGATTTATCGGATTTTCACTGCTGCGTTTAGGCCGCTGTACACACGCTTGATTTCCTTATGGAGACATATAAATCCATGGGTTTTAAGATTCTTACTTGTCAGGTATCTTGCCAGGCGTTGAATATGGGGTGTTGAGTCCATTTCGTTGAGCAAGGAGTAGGTCTTGTCTATTATATATTTGGCTTATGGAACGGTATCTGTGCTAATTTCAATCTCTGGTTTTATGCAGCACCCCAACTCACCTTTCCCCATAAGCAAGCATAAGTTGGTTTTCTAAGTGTGGGACCCTGTTCTGTTTTGTAATTCAGTTCATGGGTAGCCAAGTTTACATTCCGTGTATTAGTGATATCTTATGATGTTTCTTTTTCTGTGTGACTTATTTCTCGTAGAATCATCGTACCTGAATCCACTCATTATGCCGCCATGGGCCTGATGACTTAGATTTCATTGCTGAGTGATATTCCATTGTACGTGCGTAACGCAACTTCTTTATCCATTTTTTGCTTTCTCGGATATTTAACTTGTATTGTAGACGAGGTTCTTGTAAACAGAGCCGTCACAAACTTTGGGGTGGCTGTGTGTTTTTGATTTTAATTTCCCTAAGCTATAGGACCATAAGTGGAAGTGCCATAGGCTGTGTTGCTTTGTTTCCTACGTGTTTCTGGAAACACCATACACTTCTCCAGAGTGGTTGTTGGCAATTTACATCCCGCCCATCAGCATGACAAGGCTCCCTGTTCTCCATGACCTGTCCTGCCTTTCTGGATTTTACACTTTTTTCAGATGTCTCTTTTGACCGGGGGGGCAGTGAGACTTCATTGTAGTACAGATTTCCTTTACACGCTTGCTTGGTTGGCCAAAAAGGGCGTATGCGTTTTTTCCTGAATATATTCAGGAAAAAACGCATACGCCCTTTTTGGCCAAGTGCATCGTTGTCGACATTCTGCCTCTTTTCCTATGCTTTTAGTACAATTCCAGTCTACCCCCTGAAATCGTTTTCCTGAAATTCTGCCCCGCTTTCAAGTCCTCTTCGAAGACTTACTTCAATACATTTTTGGACGATAGCTGTCATTCATAACTCTGCAGGTTTGTGAATTACAGTGCCCCTGAGCTCATGTCTTCAACTCGCTTTCTTGTGAGCTGGCCGCAAAACCGCAGGATTGCTTCAGGCCAAAGTCTCTTTCCAGCAGGGCACGCTGAGCCTTTGTTTAATTCCTCTTCCTGGTCGGAAATGAGCGTTCCATTTGCCCGTGCAGACACCTACAGCTAGTCTCTCATTGCTTCTCCCTATTCCTGTTCATCTTGCGCAGAAATTGCAAACTGTGCCAAACAGGAGGTTAATGGCACTGACTCTCCAAGTGGGGAGAGTGTTAGTAAAGCGTTCAAATGTTGAACCCGAGTACCAGGGGACGAAAACTGAGATGCATTTGAAAACGTTTCCCAATCACATGGTGGACCATACTCTGGGTTTTCCATGCATGTTTTAGCTGAAGGAAGAATCCCTTAAACCTGGAGAGTTGGGACCCATGGAATGGGTACCATGCAGTATGACTTCAAAGGGTCTGCGTTTGCTCACCGAACCTCACCAATGCTATCAGCCCGAAGTGTCCAGCCTTATGTCTCACCCAGCTCTGGGTGTAGATTTGGTAAATCCAGGTTGCATCACAAGCCCTGAATGAATTATTTAAGAATTGCTCTCTATTTCACTGTCATTGTGTTTTGTTTTTGAAATTTATTTTGATAATGGGATTTATCGGATTTTCACTGCTGCCTTTAGGCCGCTGTACACAAGCTTGATTTCCTTATGGAGACATATAAATCCATGGGTTTTAAGATTCTTACTTGTCAGGTATCTTGCCAGGCGTTGAATATGGGGTGTTGAGTCCATTTCGTTGAGCAAGGAGTAGGTCTTGTCTATTATATATTTGGCTTATGGAACGGTATCTGTGCTAATTTCAATCTCTGGTTTTATGCAGCACCCCAACTCACCTTTCCCCATAAGCAAGCATAAGTTTGTTTTCTAAATTTGAGACCCTGTTCTGTTTTGTAATTCAGTTTATGTGTAGCCAAGTTTACATTCCGTGTATTACTGATATATTATGATGTTTCTTTTTCTGTGTGACTTATTTCTCGTAGAATCATCGTACCTGAATCCACTCATTATGCCGCTATGGGCCTGAAGACGTAGATTTCATTGCTGAGTGATATTCCATTGTACGTGCGTACCAGAACTTCTTTATCCATTTTTTCCTTTCTCGGATATTTAACTTGTACCGCAGACGAGGTTCTTGTAAACAGAGCCATCCCAAACTTTGGGGTGGCTGTGTGTTTTTGATTTTAATTTCCCTAAGCTATAGGACCATAAGTGGAAGTGACATAGGCTGTGTTGCTTTGTTTCCTACGTGTTTCAGGATACACCATACATTTCTCCAGAGTGGCTGTTGGCAATTTACATCCCGCCCATCAGCATAACAAGGCTCCCTGTTCTCCATGACCTGTCCTGTCTTTCTGGATTTTACTCTTTATTCAGATGGCCCTTTTGACCGGGGGGCAGTGAGACTTCATTGTAGTGCAGATTTCCTTTACACGCTTGCTTGGTTGGCCAAAAAGGGCGTATGCGTTTTTTCCTGAATATATTCAGGAAAAAACGCATACGCCCTTTTTGGCCAAGTGCATCATTGTCGACATTCTGCCTCTTTTCCTATGCTTTAAGTGCAATTCCAGTCTACCCCCTGAAATCGTTTTCCTGAAATTCTGCCCCGCTTTCAAGTCCTCTTTGAAGACTTACTTCAGTACATTTTTGGACGATAGCTGTCATTCATAACTCTGCAGGTTTGTGAATTACAGTGCCCCTGAGCCCCTTTCTTCAACTCGTTTTCTTGTGAGCTGGCCGCAAAACCGCAGGATTGCTTCAGGCCCTAATCTGTTTCCGGCATGGCACGCTGAGCCTTTGGTTAATTCCTCTTCCTGGTGGGAAATGAGCGTTCAATTTGCCCGTGCAGACACCAACAGCTAGTCTCTCATTGGTTCTCCCTATGCCTGTTCATCTTGCGCAGAAATTGCAAACTGTGCCAAACAGGAGGTTAAAGGCACTGACTCTCCAAGTGGGGAGAGTGTTAGTAAAGCGTCTGGAATGGTGAACCCGAGTACCAGAGGACGAAAACTGAGATGCATTTGAAAACGTTTCCCAATCACATGGTGGACCATACTCTGGGTTTCCCATGCATGTTTTAGCTCAAGGAAGAATCCCTTAAACCTGGAGAGTTGGGACCCTTGGAATGGGTACCATGCAGTATGACTTCAAGAGGTCTGCGTTTGCTCACCGAACCTCACCAATGCTTTCAGCCCGAAGCGTCCAGCCTTATGTCTCACCCAGCTCTGGGTGTAGATGTGGTAATTCCAGGTTGCATCACAATCCCTGTATGAATTATTAAAGAATTGCTCTCTATTTCACTGTCATTGTGTTTTGTTTTTGAAATTTATTTTGATAATGGGATTTATCGGATTTTCACTGCTGCATTTAGGCCGCTGTACACACGCTTGACTTCCTTATGGAGACATATAAATCCATGGATTTTAAGATTCTTACTTGTCAGGTATAGTCCCAGGCGTTGCGTCCGTTTCGTTGAGCAAGGAGTAGGTCTTGTCTATTATATATTTGGCTTATGGAACGGTATCTGTGCTAATTTCAATCTCTGGTTTTATGCAGCACCCCAACTCACCTTTCCGCATAAGCAAGCATAAGTTGATTTTCTCAATTTGAGACCATTTTCTGTTTTGTAATTCAGTTCATGTGTAGCCAAGTTTACATTCCGTGTATTAGTCATATCTTATGATGTTTCTTTTTCTGTGTGACTTATTTCTCGTAGAATCATCGTACCTGAATCCACTCATTATGTCGTTTCGGGCCTGATGACGTAGATTTCATTGCTGAGTGATATTCCATTGTACGTGCGTATCACAACTTCTTTATCCATTTTTTGCTTTCTCGGATATTTAACTTGTACCATAGACGACGTTCTTGTAAACAGAGCCGTCCCAAATTTTGGGGTGGCTGTGTGTTTTTGATTTTAATTTCCCTAAGCTATAGGACCATAAGTGGAAGTGCCATAGGCTGTGTTGATTTGTTGCCTACGTGTTTCAGGAAACACTATACACTTCTCCAGATTGACTGTTGGCAATTTATATCCCGCACATCAGCATAACTAGGCTCCCTGTTCTCCATGACCTGTCCTGCCTTTCAAGATTTTACACTTTTTTCAGATGGCCCTTTTGATTGGGGAGCAGTGAGACTTCATTGTAGTGCAGATTTCCTTTACACGCCTGCTTGGTTGGCCAAAAAGGGCGTATGCGTTTTTTCCTGAATATATTCAGGAAAAAACGCATACGCCCTTTTTGGCCAAGTGCATCATTGTGGACATTCTCCCTCTTTTCCTATGCTTTAAGTGCAATTCCAGTCTACCCCCTGAAATCGTTTTCCTGAAATTCTGCCCCGCTTTCAACTCCTTTTCGAAGACTTACTTCAATACATTTTTGGACGATAGCTGTCATTCATAACTCTGCAGGTTTGTGAATTTCAGTGGCCCTGAGCTCCTTTCTTCAACTCACTTTCTTGTGAGCTGGCTGCAAAACCGCAGGATTGCTTAAGGCGCTAATCTGTTTCTGGCAGGGCACGCTGAGCCTTTGGTTAATTCCACTTCCTGGTGGGAAATGAGCGTTCCATTTGCCAGTGCAGACACCTACAGCTAGTCTCTCATTGGTTCTCCCTATTCCTGTTCATCTTGCGCAGAAATTGCAAACTGTGCCAAACAGGAGTTTAAAGTCCCTGACTCTCCAAGTGGGGAGAGTGTTAGTAAAGCGTCTGCAATGCTGAACCCGAGTACCAGGGTTCGAAAACTGAGATGCATTTGAAAACGTTTCCCAATCACACGGTGGACCATACTCTGGGTTTCCCATGCATGTTTTAGCTGAAGGAAGAATCCCTTAAACGTGGAGAGTTGGGACCCATGGAATGGGTACCGTGCAGTATGACTTCAAAGGGTCTGCGTTTGCTCACCGAACCTCACCAATGCTATCAGCCCGATGTGTCCAGCCTTATGTCTCACCCAGCTCTGGGTGTAGATGTTGTAAATCCAGGTTGCATCACAAGCCCGGAATGAATTATGTAAGAATTGCTCTCTATTTCACTGTCATTGTGTTTTGTTTTTGAAATTTATTTTGATAGTGGGACTTATCGGATTTTCACTGCTGCGTTTAGGCCGCTGTACACACGCTTGATTTCCTTATGGAGACATATAAATCCATGGGTTTTAAGATTCTTACTTGTCAGGTATCTTCCGAGGCGTTGAATATGGGGTGTTGAGTCCATTTCGTTGAGCAAGGAGTAGGTCTTGTCTATTATATATTTAGCTTATGGAAAGGTATCTGTGCTAATTTCACTCTCTGGTTTTATGCAGCACCCCAACTCACCTTTCCCCATATGCAAGCATAAGTTGGTTTTCTAAATTTGAGACCCTGTTCTGTTTTGTAATTCAGTTCACGTGTAGGCAAGTTTACATTCCGTGTATTAGTGATATCCTATGATATTTCTTTTTCTGTGTGACTTATTTCTCGTAAAATCATCGTACCTGAATCCACTCATTATGCCGCCATGGGCCTGATGACTTAGATTTCATTGCTGAGTGATATTCCATTGTACGTGCGTAACACAACTTCTTTATCCATTTTTTGCTTTCTCGGATATTTAACTTGTATTGTAGACGAGGTTCTTGTAAACAGAGCCGTCACAAACTTTGGGGTGGCTGTGTGTTTTTGATTTTAATTTCCCTAAGCTATAGGACCATAAGTGGAAGTGCCATAGGCTGTGTTGCTTTGTTTCCTACGTGTTTCTGGAAACACCATACACTTCTCCAGAGTGGTTTTTGGCAATTTACATCCCGCCCATCAGCATGACAAGGCTCCCTGTTCTCCATGACCTGTCCTGTCTTTCTGGATTTTACACTTTTTTCAGATGGCCCTTTTGACCGGGGGGCAGTGAGACTTCATTGTAGTGCAGATTTCCTTTACACGCTTGCTTGGTTGGCCAAAAAGGGCGTATGCGTTTTTTCCTGAATATATTCAGGAAAAAACGCATACGCCCTTTTTGGCCAAGTGCATCATTGTTGACATTCTGCCTCTTTTCCTACGCTTTAAGTGCAATTCCAGTCTACCCCCTGAAATCGTTTTCCTGAAATTCTGCCCCGCTTTCAAGTCCTCTTTGAAGACTTACTTCAGTACATTTTTGGACGATAGCTGTCATTCATAACTCTGCAGGTTTGTGAATTACAGTGCCCCTGAGCTCCTTTCTTCAACTCGTTTTCTTGTGAGCTGGCCGCAAAACCGCAGGATTGCTTCAGGCCCTAATATGTTTCCGGCTGGGCACGCTGAGCCTTTGGTTAATTCCTCTTCCTGGTGGGAAATGAGCGTTCAATTTGCCCGTGCAGACACCAACAGCTAGTCTCTCATTGGTTCTCCCTATGCCTGTTCATCTTGCGCAGAAATTGAAAACTGTGCCAAACAGGAGGTTAAAGCACTGACTCTCCAAGTGGGGAGAGTGTTAGTAAAGCGTCTGGAATGGTGAACCCGAGTACCAGGGGACGAAAACTGAGATGCATTTGAAAACGTTTCCCAATCACACGGTGGACCATACTATGGGTTTCCCATGCATGTTTTAGCTGAAGGAAGAATCCCTTAAACCTGGAGAGTTGGGACCCATGGAATGGGTACCATGCAGTATGACTTCAAAGGGTCTGCGTTTGCTCACCGAACCTCACCAATGCTATCAGCCCGAAGTGTCCAGCCTTATGTCTCACCCAGCTCTGGGTGTAGATGTGGGAAATCCAGGTTGCATCACAAGCCCTGAATGAATTATTTAAGAATTGCTCTCTATTTCACTGTCATTTTGTTTTGTTTTTGAAATTTATTTTGATAATGGGATTTATCGGATTTTCACTGCTGCGTTTAGGCCGCTGTACACACGCTTGATTTCCTTATGGAGACATATAAATCCATGGGTTTTAAGATTCTTACTTGTCAGGTATCTTGCCAGGCGTTGAATATGGGGTGTTGAGTCCATTTCGTTGAGCAAGGAGTAGGTCTTGTCTATTATATATTTGGCTTATGGAACGGTATCTGTGCTAATTTCAATCTCTGGTTTTATGCAGCACCCCAACTCACCTTTCCCCATAAGCAAGCATAAGTTGGTTTTCTAAGTGTGGGACCCTGTTCTGTTTTGTAATTCAGTTCATGGGTAGCCAAGTTTACATTCCGTGTATTAGTGATATCTTATGATGTTTCTTTTTCTGTGTGACTTATTTCTCGTAGAATCATCGTACCTGAATCCACTCATTATGCCGCCATGGGCCTGATGACTTAGATTTCATTGCTGAGTGATATTCCATTGTACGTGCGTAACGCAACTTCTTTATCCATTTATTGCTTTCTCGGATATTTAACTTGTATTGTAGACGAGGTTCTTGTAAACAGAGCCGTCACAAACTTTGGGGTGGCTGTGTGTTTTTGATTTTAATTTCCCTAAGCTATAGGACCATAAGTGGAAGTGCCATAGGCTGTGTTGCTTTGTTTCCTACGTGTTTCTGGAAACACCATACACTTCTCCAGAGTGGTTGTTGGCAATTTACATCCCGCCCATCAGCATGACAAGGCTCCCTGTTCTCCATGACCTGTCCTGCCTTTCTGGATTTTACACTTTTTTCAGATGTCTCTTTTGACCGGGGGGGCAGTGAGACTTCATTGTAGTACAGATTTCCTTTACACGCTTGCTTGGTTGGCCAAAAAGGGCGTATGCGTTTTTTCCTGAATATATTCAGGAAAAAACGCATACGCCCTTTTTGGCCAAGTGCATCGTTGTCGACATTCTGCCTCTTTTCCTATGCTTTTAGTACAATTCCAGTCTACCCCCTGAAATCGTTTTCCTGAAATTCTGCCCCGCTTTCAAGTCCTCTTCGAAGACTTACTTCAATACATTTTTGGACGATAGCTGTCATTCATAACTCTGCAGGTTTGTGAATTACAGTGCCCCTGAGCTCATGTCTTCAACTCGCTTTCTTGTGAGCTGGCCGCAAAACCGCAGGATTGCTTCAGGCCAACGTCTCTTTCCAGCAGGGCACGCTGAGCCTTTGTTTAATTCCTCTTCCTGGTCGGAAATGAGCGTTCCATTTGCCCGTGCAGACACCTACAGCTAGTCTCTCATTGCTTCTCCCTATTCCTGTTCATCTTGCGCAGAAATTGCAAACTGTGCCAAACAGGAGGTTAATGGCACTGACTCTCCAAGTGGGGAGAGTGTTTGTAAAGCGTTCAAATGGTGAACCCGAGTACCAGGGGACGAAAACTGAGATGCATTTGAAAACATTTACCGGTCACACAGTGCACTGTACTGTGGGTTTCCCATGCATGTTTTAGCTGAAGGAAGAATCCCTTAAACCTGGAGAGTTGGGACCCATGGAATGGGTACCATGCAGTATGACTTCAAAGGGTCTGCGTTTGCTCACCGAACCTCACCAATGCTATCAGCCCGAAGTGTCCAGCCTTATGTCTCACCCAGCTCTGGGTGTAGATTTGGTAAATCCAGGTTGCATCACAAGCCCTGAATGAATTATTTAAGAATTGCTCTCTATTTCACTGTCATTGTGTTTTGTTTTTGAAATTTATTTTGATAATGGGATTTATCGGATTTTCACTGCTGCCTTTAGGCCGCTGTACACAAGCTTGATTTCCTTATGGAGACATATAAATCCATGGGTTTTAAGATTCTTACTTGTCAGGTATCTTGCCAGGCGTTGAATATGGGGTGTTGAGTCCATTTCGTTGAGCAAGGAGTAGGTCTTGTCTATTATATATTTGGCTTATGGAACGGTATCTGTGCTAATTTCAATCTCTGGTTTTATGCAGCACCCCAACTCACCTTTCCCCATAAGCAAGCATAAGTTTGTTTTCTAAATTTGAGACCCTGTTCTGTTTTGTAATTCAGTTTATGTGTAGCCAAGTTTACATTCCGTGTATTACTGATATATTATGATGTTTCTTTTTCTGTGTGACTTATTTCTCGTAGAATCATCGTACCTGAATCCACTCATTATGCCGCTATGGGCCTGAAGACGTAGATTTCATTGCTGAGTGATATTCCATTGTACGTGCGTACCAGAACTTCTTTATCCATTTTTTCCTTTCTCGGATATTTAACTTGTACCGCAGACAAGGTTCTTGTAAACAGAGCCATCCCAAACTTTGGGGTGGCTGTGTGTTTTTGATTTTAATTTCCCTAAGCTATAGGACCATAAGTGGAAGTGACATAGGCTGTGTTGCTTTGTTTCCTACGTGTTTCAGGATACACCATACATTTCTCCAGAGTGGCTGTTGGCAATTTACATCCCGCCCATCAGCATAACAAGGCTCCCTGTTCTCCATGACCTGTCCTGTCTTTCTGGATTTTACTCTTTATTCAGATGGCCCTTTTGACCGGGGGGCAGTGAGACTTCATTGTAGTGCAGATTTCCTTTACACGCTTGCTTGGTTGGCCAAAAAGGGCGTATGCGTTTTTTCCTGAATATATTCAGGAAAAAACGCATACGCCCTTTTTGGCCAAGTGCATCATTGTCGACATTCTGCCTCTTTTCCTATGCTTTAAGTGCAATTCCAGTCTACCCCCTGAAATCGTTTTCCTGAAATTCTGCCCCGCTTTCAAGTCCTCTTTGAAGACTTACTTCAGTACATTTTTGGACGATAGCTGTCATTCATAACTCTGCAGGTTTGTGAATTACAGTGCCCCTGAGCCCCTTTCTTCAACTCGTTTTCTTGTGAGCTGGCCGCAAAACCGCAGGATTGCTTCAGGCCCTAATCTGTTTCCGGCATGGCACGCTGAGCCTTTGGTTAATTCCTCTTCCTGGTGGGAAATGAGCGTTCAATTTGCCCGTGCAGACACCAACAGCTAGTCTCTCATTGGTTCTCCCTATGCCTGTTCATCTTGCGCAGAAATTGCAAACTGTGCCAAACAGGAGGTTAAAGGCACTGACTCTCCAAGTGGGGAGAGTGTTAGTAAAGCGTCTGGAATGGTGAACCCGAGTACCAGAGGACGAAAACTGAGATGCATTTGAAAACGTTTCCCAATCACATGGTGGACCATACTCTGGGTTTCCCATGCATGTTTTAGCTCAAGGAAGAATCCCTTAAACCTGGAGAGTTGGGACCCTTGGAATGGGTACCATGCAGTATGACTTCAAGAGGTCTGCGTTTGCTCACCGAACCTCACCAATGCTTTCAGCCCGAAGCGTCCAGCCTTATGTCTCACCCAGCTCTGGGTGTAGATGTGGTAATTCCAGGTTGCATCACAATCCCTGTATGAATTATTAAAGAATTGCTCTCTATTTCACTGTCATTGTGTTTTGTTTTTGAAATTTATTTTGATAATGGGATTTATCGGATTTTCACTGCTGCATTTAGGCCGCTGTACACACGCTTGACTTCCTTATGGAGACATATAAATCCATGGATTTTAAGATTCTTACTTGTCAGGTATAGTCCCAGGCGTTGCGTCCGTTTCGTTGAGCAAGGAGTAGGTCTTGTCTATTATATATTTGGCTTATGGAACGGTATCTGTGCTAATTTCAATCTCTGGTTTTATGCAGCACCCCAACTCACCTTTCCGCATAAGCAAGCATAAGTTGATTTTCTCAATTTGAGACCATTTTCTGTTTTGTAATTCAGTTCATGTGTAGCCAAGTTTACATTCCGTGTATTAGTCATATCTTATGATGTTTCTTTTTCTGTGTGACTTATTTCTCGTAGAATCATCGTACCTGAATCCACTCATTATGTCGTTTCGGGCCTGATGACGTAGATTTCATTGCTGAGTGATATTCCATTGTACGTGCGTATCACAACTTCTTTATCCATTTTTTGCTTTCTCGGATATTTAACTTGTACCATAGACGACGTTCTTGTAAACAGAGCCGTCCCAAATTTTGGGGTGGCTGTGTGTTTTTGATTTTAATTTCCCTAAGCTATAGGACCATAAGTGGAAGTGCCATAGGCTGTGTTGATTTGTTGCCTACGTGTTTCAGGAAACACTATACACTTCTCCAGATTGACTGTTGGCAATTTATATCCCGCACATCAGCATAACTAGGCTCCCTGTTCTCCATGACCTGTCCTGCCTTTCAAGATTTTACACTTTTTTCAGATGGCCCTTTTGATTGGGGAGCAGTGAGACTTCATTGTAGTGCAGATTTCCTTTACACGCTTGCTTGGTTGGCCAAAAAGGGCGTATGCGTTTTTTCCTGAATATATTCAGGAAAAAACGCATACGCCGTTTTTGGCCAAGTGCATCATTGTGGACATTCTCCCTCTTTTCCTATGCTTTAAGTGCAATTCCAGTCTACCCCCTGAAATCGTTTTCCTGAAATTCTGCCCCGCTTTCAACTCCTTTTCGAAGACTTACTTCAATACATTTTTGGACGATAGCTGTCATTCATAACTCTGCAGGTTTGTGAATTTCAGTGGCCCTGAGCTCCTTTCTTCAACTCACTTTCTTGTGAGCTGGCTGCAAAACCGCAGGATTGCTTAAGGCGCTAATCTGTTTCTGGCAGGGCACGCTGAGCCTTTGGTTAATTCCACTTCCTGGTGGGAAATGAGCGTTCCATTTGCCAGTGCAGACACCTACAGCTAGTCTCTCATTGGTTCTCCCTATTCCTGTTCATCTTGCGCAGAAATTGCAAACTGTGCCAAACAGGAGTTTAAAGTCCCTGACTCTCCAAGTGGGGAGAGTGTTAGTAAAGCGTCTGCAATGCTGAACCCGAGTACCAGGGTTCGAAAACTGAGATGCATTTGAAAACGTTTCCCAATCACACGGTGGACCATACTCTGGGTTTCCCATGCATGTTTTAGCTGAAGGAAGAATCCCTTAAACCTGGAGAGTTGGGACCCATGGAATGGGTACCGTGCAGTATGACTTCAAAGGGTCTGCGTTTGCTCACCGAACCTCACCAATGCTATCAGCCCGATGTGTCCAGCCTTATGTCTCACCCAGCTCTGGGTGTAGATGTTGTAAATCCAGGTCGCATCACAAGCCCGGAATGAATTATGTAAGAATTGCTCTCTATTTCACTGTCATTGTGTTTTGTTTTTGAAATTTATTTTGATAGTGGGACTTATCGGATTTTCACTGCTGCATTTAGGCCGCTGTACACACGCTTGATTTCCTTATGGAGACATATAAATCCATGGGTTTTAAGATTCTTACTTGTCAGGTATCTTCCGAGGCGTTGAATATGGGGTGTTGAGTCCATTTCGTTGAGCAAGGAGTAGGTCTTGTCTATTATATATTTAGCTTATGGAAAGGTATCTGTGCTAATTTCACTCTCTGGTTTTATGCAGCACCCCAACTCACCTTTCCCCATATGCAAGCATAAGTTGGTTTTCTAAATTTGAGACCCTGTTCTGTTTTGTAATTCAGTTCATGTGTAGGCAAGTTTACATTCCGTGTATTAGTGATATCCTATGATATTTCTTTTTCTGTGTGACTTATTTCTCATAAAATCATCGTACCTGAATCCACTCATTATGCCGCCATGGGCCTGATGACTTAGATTTCATTGCTGAGTGATATTCCATTGTACGTGCGTAACACAACTTCTTTATCCATTTTTTGCTTTCTCGGATATTTAACTTGTATTGTAGACGAGGTTCTTGTAAACAGAGCCGTCACAAACTTTGGGGTGGCTGTGTGTTTTTGATTTTAATTTCCCTAAGCTATAGGACCATAAGTGGAAGTGCCATAGGCTGTGTTGCTTTGTTTCCTACGTGTTTCAGGAAACACCATACACTTCTCCAGAGTGGCTGTTGGCAATTTACATCCCGCCCATCAGCATGACAAGGCTCCCTGTTCTCCATGACCTGTCTTGACTTTCTGGATTTTACATTTTTTTCAGATGGCCCTTTTGACCGGGGGGCAGTGAGACTTCATTGTAGTGCAGATTTCCATTACAAGCATGCTTGGTTGGCCAAAAAGGGCGTATGCGTTTTTTCCTGAATATATTCAGGAAAAAACGCATACGCCCTTTTTGGCCAAGTGCATCATTGTCGACATTCTGCCTCTTTTCCTCTGCTTTAAGTGCAATTCCAGTCTACCCCCTGAAATCGTTTTCCTGAAATTCTGCCCCGCTTTCAAGTCCTCTTCGAAGACTTACTTCAATACATTTTTGGACGATAGCTGTCATTCATAACTCTGCAGGTTTGTGAATTACAGTGCCCCTGAGCTCATTTCTTCAATTCGCTTTCTTGTGAGCTGGCCGCAAAACCGCAGGATTGCTTCAGGCCCTAATCTGTTTCCGGCAGGGCACGCTGTGCCTTTGGTTAATTCCTCTTCCTGGTGGGAAATGAGCGTTCCATTTGCCCATGTAGACACCAACAGCTAGTCTCTCATTGCTTCTCCATATTCCTGTTCATCTTGCGCAGAAATTGCAAACTGTGCCAAACAGGAGGTTAATGGCACTGACTCTCCAAGTGGGGAGAGTGTTAGTAAAGCGTTCAAATGTTGAACCCGAGTACCAGGGTCGAAAACTGAGATGCATTTGAAAACGTTTCCCAATCACATGGTGGACCATACTCTGGGTTTCCCATGCATGTTTTAGCTGAAGGAAGAATCCCTTAAACCTGGAGAGTTGGGACCCATGGAATGGGTACCATGCAGTATGACTTCAAAGGGTTTGCGTTTGCTCATCAAACCTCACCAATGCTATCAGCCCGAAGTGTCCAGCCTTATGTCTCACCCTGCTCTGCGTGTAGATGTGGTAAATCCAGGTTGCATCACAAGCCCTGAATGAATTATTTAAGAATTGCTCTCTATTTCACTGTCATTGTGTTTTGTTTTTGAAATTTATTTTGATAATGGGATTTATCGGATTTTCACTGCTGCGTTTAGGCCGCTGTACACACGCTTGATTTCCTTATGGACACATATAAATCCATGGGTTTTAAGATTTTTACTTCTCAGGTATATTCCCAGGCGTTGAATATGGGGTGTTGAGTCCATTTCGATGAGCAAGGAGTAGGTCTTGTCTATTATATATTTGGCTTATGGTACGGTATCTGTGCTAATTTCAGTCTCTGGTTTTATGCAGCACCCCAACTCACCTTTCCCCATAAGCAAGCATAAGTTGGTTTTCTAAATTTGTGACCCTGTTCTGTTTTGTAATTCAGTTCATGTGTAGCCAAGTTTATATTCCGTGTATTATTGATATCTTATGATGTTTCATTTTCTGTGTGACTTAATTCTTGTAGAATCATCGTACGTGAATCCACTCATTATGCCGCTGCAGGCCTGATGACGTAGATTTCATTGATGAGTGATAATCTATTGTACGTGCATACCAGAACTTCTTTATCAATTTTTTGCATTCTCAGATATTTAACTAGTATCGTAGATGACGTTCCTGTAAACAGAGCCGTCCCAAATTTTGGGGTGGCTGTGTCTTTTTGATTTTAATTTCCCTAAGCTATAGGACCATAAGTGGAAGTGCCATAGGCTGTGTTGCTTTGTTTCCTACGCGTTTCAGGAAACACCATACACTTCTCCAGAGTGGCTGTTGGCAATTTACATCCCGCCCATCAGCATAACAAGGCTCCGTGTTCTCCATGACCTGTCCTGCCTTTCTGGATTTTACACTTTTTTCAGATGGCCCTTTTAACCGGGGGGCAGTGAGACTTCATTGTAGTGCAGATTTCCTTTACACGCTTGCTTGGTTGGCCAAAAAGGGCGTATGCTTTTTTTCCTGAATATATTCAGGAAAAAACGCATACGCCCTTTTTGGCCAAGTGCATCATTGTCGACATTCTGCCTCTTTTCCTATGCTTTAAGTGCAATTCCAGTCTACCCCCTGAAATCGTGTTCCTGAAATTCTGCCCCGCTTTCAAGTCCTCTTCGAATACTTAATTCAGTACATTTTTGGACGATAGGTGTCATTCATAACTCTGCAGGTTTGTGAATTACAGTGCCCCTGAGCTCCTTTCTTCAACTCGCTTTCTTGTGAGCTGGCCGCAAAACCGCAGGATTGCTTCACGCCATAATCTCTTTCTGGCAGGGCACGCTGAGCCTTTGGTTAATTCCTCTTCCTGGTGGGAAATGAGCGTTCCATTTGCCCGTGCAGACACCTACAGCTAGTCTCTCATTGGTTCTCCCTATTCCTGTTCATCTTGCACAGAAATTGCAAACTGTGCCAAACAAGAGGTTAAAGGCACTGACTCTCCAAGTGGGGAGAGTGTTTGTAAAGCGCCTGGAATGGTGAACCCGAGTATCAGGGGCGAAAACTGAGATGCATTTGAAAACGTTTCCCAATCACACGGTGGACCATACTCTGGGTTTCCCATGTATGTTTTAGCTGAAGGAAGAATCCCTTAAACCTAGAGAGTTGGGACCCATGGAATGGGTACCATGCAGTATGACTTCAAAGGGTCTGCGTTTGCTCACCGAACCTCACCAATGCTATCAGCCCGAAGTGTCCAGCCTTATGTCTCACCCAGCTCTGGGTGTAGATGTGGTAAATCCAGGTTGCATCACAAGCCCTGAATGAATTATTTAAGAATTGCTCTCTATTTCACTGTCATTGTATTTTGTTTTTGAAATTCATTTTGATAATGGGATTTATCGGATATTCACTGCTGCGTTTAGGCCGTTGTACACACGCTTGATTTCCTTATGGAGACATATAAATCCAAGGGTTTTAAGATTCTTACTTGTCAGGTATCTTCCCAGGCGTGGAATATGGGGTGTTGAGTCCATTTCGTTGAGCAAGGAGTAGGTCTTGTCTATTATATATTTGCCTTATGGTACGGTATCTGTGCTAATTTCAATCTCTGGTTTTATGCAGCACCCCAACTCACCTTTCCCCATAAGCAAGCATAAGTTGGTTTTCTAAATTTGAGACCCTGTTCTGTTTTGTATTTCAGTTCATGTGTAGCCAAGGTTATATTCCGTGTATTAGTGATATCTTATGATGTTTCTTTATCTGTGTGACTTATTTCTCGTAGAATCATCGTACCTGAATCCACTAATTATGCCGCTATGGGCCTGATGACGTAGATTTCATTGCTGAGTTATATTCCATTGTACGTGCGTACCACAACTTCTTTATCCATTTTTTGCTTTCTCGGATATTTAACTTGTACTGTAGACGAGGTTCTTGTAAACAGAGCCGTCCCAAACTTTGGGGTGGCTGTGTGTATTTGATTTTAATTTTCCTAAGCTATAGGACCATATGTGGAAGTGCCATAGGCTGTGTTGCTTTGTTTCCTACGTGTTTCAGGATACACCATACATTTCTCCAGAGTGGCTGTTGGCAATTTACATCCCGCCCATCAGCATAACAAGGCTCCCTGTTCTCCATGACCTGTCCTGCCTTTCTGGATTTTACACTTTTTTCCGATGGCCCTTTTGACCGGGGGGCAGTGAGACTTAATTGTAGTGCAGATTTCCTTTACACGCTTGCTTGGTTGGCCAAAAAGGGCGTATGCGTTTATTCCTGAATATATTCAGGAAAAAACGCATACGCCCTTTTTCGCCAAGTGCATCATTGTCGACATTCTGCCTCTTTTCCTATGCTTTAAGTGCAATTCCAGTCTACCCCATGAAATCGTTTTCCTGAAATTCTGCCCCGTTTACAAGTCCTCTTCAAAGACTTACTTCAATACATTTTTGGACGATACCTGTCATTCATAACTCTGCATGTTTGTGAATTACAGTGCCCCTGAGCTCCTTTCTTCAACTCGTTTTCTTGTGAGCTGGCCGCAAAACCGCAGGATTGCTTCAGGCCCTAATATGTTTCCGGCAGGGCATGCTGAGCCTTTGGTTAATTCCTCTTCCTGGTGGGAAATGAGCGTTCCATTTGCCCTTGCAGACACCTACAGCTAGTCTCTCATTGGTTCTCCATATTCCTGTTCATCTTGCGCAGAAATTGCAAACTGTGCCAAACAGGAGGTTAAAGGCACTGACTCTCCAAGTGGTGAGAGTGTTAGTAAAGCTTCTGGAATGGTGAACCCGAGTACCAGGTTTCGAAAATTGAGATGCATTTGAAAACGTTTCCCAATCACACGGCGGACAATAATCTGGGTATCCCATGCATGTTTTAGCTGAAGGAAGAATCCCTTAAACCTGGAGAGTTAGGACCCATGGAATGGGTACCATGCAGTATGACTTCAAAGGGTCTGCGTTTGCTCACCGAACCTCACCAATGCTATCAGCCCGAAGTGTCCAGCCTTGTCTCACCCAGCTCTGGGTGTAGATGTGGTAAATCCAGGTTGCATCACAAGCCCTGAATGAATTATTTAAGAATTGCTCTCTATTTCACTGTCATTGTGTTTTTTTTTTTGAAATTTATTTTGATAATGGGATTTACCGGATTTTCACTGTTCCGTTTAGGCTGCTGTACACATGCTTGTTTTCCTTATGGAGACATATAAATCCATGGTTTTTAAGATTCTTACTTGTCAGGTATCTTGCCAGGCGTTGAATATGGGGTGTTGAGTCCATTTCGTTGAGCAATTAGTAGGTCTTGTCTATAATATATTTGGCTTATGGAACGGTAGCTGTGCTAATTCCAATCTCTGGTTTTATGCAGCACCCCAACTCACCTTTCCCCATAAGCAAGCATAAGTTGGTTTTCTAAATTTGAGACCCTTTTCTGTTTTGTAATTCAGTTTATGTGTAGCCAAGTTTACATTCCGTGTATTAGTGATATCTTATGATGTTTATTTTTCTGTGTGACTTATTTCTCGTAGAATCATCGTACCTGAATCCACTCATTATACCGCTACGGGCCTGAAGACGTAGATTTAATTGCTGAATGATATTCCATTGTACGTGCGTACCAGAACTTCTTTATCCATTTTTTCCTTTCTCGGATATTTAACTTGTACCGTAGACAAGGTTCTTGTAAACAGAGCCATCCGAAACTTTGGGGTGGCTGTGTGTTTTTGATTTTTATTTCTTTAAGCTATAGGACCATAAGTGGAAGTGACATAGGCTGTGTTGCTTTGTTTCCTACGTGTTTCAGGATACACCATACATTTCTCCAGAGTGGCTGTTGGCAATTTACATCCCGCCCATCAGCATAACAAGGCTCCCTGTTTTCCAAGACCTGTCCTGCCTTTCTGGATTTTACACATTTTTCAGATGGCCCTTTTGACCGGGGGGCAGTGAGACTTCATTGTAGTGCACATTTCCTTTACACGCTTGCTTGGTTGTCGAAAAAGTGCGTATGCGTTTTTTCCTGAATATATTCAGGAAAAAACGCATACGCCCTTTTTGGCCAAGTGCATCATTGTCGACATTCTGCCTCTTTTCCTATGCTTTAAGTGCAATTCCAGTCTACCCCCTGAAATCGTTTTCCTGAAATTCTGCCCCGCTTTCAAGTCCTCTTCGAAGACTTACTTCAATACATTTTTGGACGATAGCTGTCATTCATAACTCTGCAGGTTTGTGAATTGCAGTGCCCCTGAGCTCCTTTCTTCAACTCTCTTTCTTGTGAGCTGGCCGCAAAACCGCAGGATTGCTTCAGGCCATAATCTCTTTCCGGGGGGGAACGCTGAGCCTTTGTTTAATTCCTCTTCCTGGTCGGAAATGAGCGTTCCATTTGCCCATGCAGGCACCTACAGCTAGTCTCTAATTGGTTCTCCCTATTCCTGTACATCTTGCGCAGAAATTGCAAACTGTGCCAACAGGAGGTTAATGGCACTGACTCTCCAAGTGGGGAGAGTGTTAGTAAAGCGTCTGGAATGATGAACCCGAGTACCAGGGGACGAAATCTGAGATGCATTTGAAAACGTTTCCCGGTCACACAGTGCACAGTTCTGTGGGTTTCCCATGCATGTTTTAGCTGAAGGAAGAACCCCTTAAACCTGGAGAGTTGGGACCCATGGAATGGGTACCATGCAGTATGACTTCAAAGGGTCTGCGTTTGCTCACCGAACCTCACCAATGCTATCAGCCCGAAGTGTCCAGCCTTATGTCTCACCCAGCTCTGGATGTAGATGTGGTAAATCCAGGTTGCATCACATGCCCTGAATGAATTATTTAAGAATTGCTCTCTATTTCACTCTCATTGTGTTTTGTTTTTCTAATTCATTTTGATAATGGGATTTATTGGATTTTCTCTGCTGCGTTCATGCAGCTGTACACACGCTTGATTGTCTTAAGGAGACATATAAATCCATGGGTTTGAAGATTCTTGCTAGTCAGGTGTATTCCTAGGCGTTGAATATGAGGTGTTTAGTCCATTTCGTTGAGCAAGGGGTAGGTCTTGACTATTACATATTTGGTTTATGGAAAGGTATCTGTGCTAATTTCTATCTCTGCTTTTATGCAGCACCCCAACTCACTTTTCCCCTTAAGCAAGCATAAGTTGGTTTTCTAAATTTGAGACCCTGTTCTGTTTTGTAATTCAGTTCATGTGTAGCCAAGTTTACATTCCGTGTATTAGTGATAACTTATGATGTTTCATTTTCTGTGTGACTTATTTCACTTAGAATCATCGTACCTGAATCCACTCATTATGCCGCGACGGGCCTGATGAAATAGATTTCATTGGTGAGTGATATTCCTTTGTACGTACGTACCACACTTCTTTATCCATTTTTCGCTTTCTGGGATATTTAACTTGTTCCGTAGACGAGGTTCTTGTAAACAGAGCCGTCCGACACTTTGGGGTGGCTGTCTGTGTTTGATTTTAATTTCCGTGATCTATAAGACCATAAGTGGAAGTGCCGTAGTCTCCGTTGCTTTGTTTCTTAGGTGTTTCAGGAAACACCATACACTTCTCCAGAGTGGCTGTTGGCATTTACATCCCGCCTATCAGCATAACAAGGCTCCCTGTTCTCCATGGCCTGTCCTGTGTTTCTGGTTTTTACACTTTTTTCAGATGGCCCTTTTGACGAATGGGAAATGAGACTTCATTGTAGTGCGGATTTCCATTTCTCGAGTGCTTGGTTGGCCAAAAAGGGCATATGTGTTTTTTCCTGAATATATTCAGGAAAAAATGTTTACGCACTTTTGTCCAAGTGCATCACTGTCAAAGATCTGCCGCTTTTCACATGCTTTAAATGCAATTCCAATCTACCTCCTGAAATATGATTCCTGCAATTCTGCCTCGTTTTCAAGTCCTCTTTGCAGACTTACTTCCATATATTTTGGCCAATAGCTGTCATTTATAACTCTGCAGGTTTGTGAATTACAGTGCCCGTGATTTCCTTTCTTAACTCGTTTCCTTGAAAACTGGCTACAGAACCGCAGGTTTGCTTCAGGCCGTAATCAGGGTCCGGCACGGCACTCTGAGACTTTGGTTCATTCCACTTCCTGGTGGGAAATTAGAGTTAAATGTGCCCCTCCAGACACCTGCCTCACTCCTAGCCCCTTGGTGATGTGTGTCCTCTGGTTTGAGGCCACATGTGCTGGGTTCCTCACCTTTGGCTGATGTGGCCCCACTGGTGTGAGGACACTCCTGCCTGGTTCCCATCCCCTTGGTGATGTGGGCCCTCCGGTGAGAGTCTGATCCTGGTTGGGTTCCTCACACTTCTGTGAGGTGGGCCCTCTTCTCTGAGGTCACTCCTGCCTGGCTGGCACACCCCGCCTTGGCGACGTCGGCCCTCTGGTGGGATTTGGTGCCTGCTGGGTGTCTCCTCCCCTCGGTAATGAGGGCCCTCTGGCGTCAGGCCCTAACTCCTGGGCTCCCAATATTTTCTGATATGCGCCCTGTGGTTCGAGTACACTCCTGCCAGGTTCCCAACCCCATGGGAATGTGGGCCTTCTGCTCTGAGGTCCCAACCGTGGGTTACTCAGTTTCATGATGAGGGCCCTCTGCTGCGAGTTCTCTCCGGCCTGGATCCCATAGCCTCGCTGCTCTTGGCCACCTGCTGGGAGGTTACAACTGCGGGATTCCTCACCTTTTTTCTTCTATGGGCCCTCTGTTTTGAGACTCCTCCTGCCTGCCTCACTCCCAGCCCCTTGGTGATGTGTGTCCTCTGGTTTGAGGCCACGTATGCTGGGTCCCTCGCCTTTCGATGATGTGGCCCCACTGATGTGAGGACACTCCTGCCTGGTTCCTATCCCCTTGATGATGTGGGCCCTCTGGTGAGAGTCTGATCCTGGCTGGGTTCCTCACCCTTCTGTGAGGTGGGCCCTCTGCTGTGAGGTCACTCCTACCTGGCTGGCACACCCCACCTGGGCAACATCGGCCCTCTTGTGGCAGTTGGAGCCTGCTGGGAACCTCCCCTCGGTGATGGGGGCCCTCTTGCCTCAGGCCCTAACTGCTGGGTACCCACATTTTCTGATACGTGCTAAGTGGTGCGAGGACACTCTTGCGAGGTTCCCATCCCCATGGGCATGTGGGCTTTCTGCTCTAAGGTCCCAACACCTGTGTTGTTCACCGTTTCATGATGTTGGCTCTCTGGTGTTAGTTCACCCAGGCCTAGATCCCATAGACTCTGTGCTCTGAGCGGCCTGCTGGGAGGTTCCTACTGCTGGATTCCTTACCTCTTTTATTCTTTGGGTCCTGTGTTTTCATGCTCCTACTTCCTGACTCACTTCCAGCCCATTTGTGATGTAGGTCCTCTGGTTTAAAGCCACATGTACCGGTTTCCTCACCTTTATTGATGTGGCCCCACTGGTGTGAGGACACTCCTGCCTGGTTCCCATCCCCTTGGTGATGGGGGCCCTCTGGTGAGAGTCTGATCCTGTCTGGATTCCTCACACTTCTGGGAGGTGGGCCGTCTGCTGTGAGGTCACTCCTGCCTGGCTGGCACACGTCACCTTGGCGATGTGGGCCCTCAGTTGGGAGTTGGTGCCTGCTGGGAGTCTCCTCCCCTCGGTAATGAGGGCCCTCTGGCGTCAGGCCCTAACTCATGGGCTCCCAAAATTTTCTGATGTGCGCCCTGTCGTGCGAGTACACTCCAGCCAGGGTCCCATCCCCATGGGGATGTGGGCTTTCTGCTCTGAGGTCCCAAAGCCTGGGTTGCTCACAGTGTCAGAATGTGGGCCCTCTGCTGTGAGTTCACTCCGGCATGGATCCCATAGCCTCGGTGCTCTGGGCCACCTGCTTGGAGCTTCCAGCTGCGGGGTTCCTCACCTTTTTTATTCTATGTGCGCTCTGTTGTGAGTTTCCTCCTGCATGCCTCACTCCCAGCCCTTTCGTGGTGTGTGTCCCCTTGTTTGAGGCCACATGTGCTGTGTTCCTCACCTTTCGCTGATGTGGCCCCACTGGTGTGAGGACACTCCTGCCTGGTTTCCATCCCATTGGTGATGTGGGCGCTCTGGTTAGAGTCTGATCCTGTTTGGGCTCCTCACACTTCTGTGAGGTGGGCCCTCTGCTGTGAGGTAACTCCTGCCTGGCTTGCTCCCATTGCCTTGGTGACGTCGGCCCTCTGGTGGCATTTGGAGCCTGCTGGTAGCCTCCTCTCCTCAGTGATGAGGGCCCTCTGGCGTCAGGCCATAACTGCTGGGTTCCCACATTTTCTGATACGTGCTAAGTTGTGCGAGGACACTCCTGCGAGGTTCCCATCCCCATGGGGATGTGGGCCTTCTGCTCTGAGGTCCCAGTGGCTGGGTTGCTCACAGTTTCATGATGTGGGCCCTCTGCTGTGAGTTCACTGTGGCCTGGATCCCATAGACTCCATGCTCTGGACCACCTGCTGGGAGGTCCAAACTGCTGGATTCCTCACATTTTTTATTCTGTGGGCCCTGTGTTGTTAGGCTACTCCTGCCTGCCTCACTCGGAGCACCTTGGAAATGTGGGTCCTCTGGTTTAGGCCACATGTGCTGGGTTCCTCACCTTTCTATAATGTGGCCACACTGGTGTGAGGACACTCCTGCCTTGTTCCGATCCCCTTGGTGATGTGGGCCCTCTGGTGAGATTCTTATCCTGGCTGGGTTCCTCACCCTTCTGTGAGGTAGGCCCTCTGCTGTGAGGTCACTCCTGCCTGGCTGGCACACGTCAACTTGGCGACGTGGGACCTCAGTTGGGAGTTGGTGTCTGCTGGGAGTCTCCTCCCCTCGGTAATGAGGGCCCTCTGGCGTCAGACCCTAACTCCTGGGCTCCCAAAATTTTCTGATGTGCGCCCTGTGGTGCGAGTATACTCCTGCCAGGATCCCAACCCCATGGGAATGTGGGTCTTCTGCTCTGAGGTCCCAATGGTACGTTCCTCAGTTTCATGATGAGGGCCCTCTGGTGTGAGTTCACTCCGGCATGGACCCCATAGCCTCGCTGCTCCTGGCCTCCTGCGGGGAGGTTCCAACTGTGGGATTCCTCACCTTTTTCCTTCTATGGGCCCTCTGTTTTGAGACTCCTCCTGCCTGCCTCACTCCCAGCCCCTTGGTGATGTGTGTCCTCTGGTTTGAGGCCACGTGTGCTGGGTCCCTCACCTTTCGATGATGTGGCCCCACTGGAGTGAGGACACTCCTGCCTGGTTCCTATCCCCTTGGTGATGTGGGCCCTCTGGTGAGAGTCTGATCCTGGCTGGGTTCCTCCCACTTCTGTGAGGTGGGCCCTCTGCTGTGAGGTCACTCCTGCCTGGCTGGCACACCCCGCCTTGGCAATGTCGGCCCTCTTGTGGCAGTTGGAGCCTGCTCGGAGCCTCCTCCCCTCGGTGATGACGGCCCTCTGGCGTCAGGCCCTAACTGCTGGGTACCCACATTTTCTGATACGTGCTAAGTGGTGCGAGGACACTCGTGCCATGTTCCCAACCCCATGGGGATGTGGGCCTTCTGCTCTGAGGTCCCAACGGCTGGGTTGCTCACAGTTTCATGATGTGGGCCCTCTGCTGTGAGTTCACTGCGGCCTGGATGACATAGACTCGGTGCTCTGGGCCGCCTGCTGGGAGGTTCCCACTGCACGATTCCTCAGCTTTTTTATTCTATTGGCCCTGTGTTGTGAGTCTACTCCTGTCTGCCTCACTCCGAGCCCCTTGGAGATCTGGATTCTCTGGTTTAGGCCACATGTGCTGGGTTCCTCACCTTTCTATGATGTGGCCACCCTGGTGTGAAGACAGTCCTGCCTGGTTCTGATGCCCTTGGTGATGTGGGCCCTCTGGTGAGAGTCTTACCCTGGCTGGGTTCCTCACCATTCTGTGAGGTAGGCCCTCAGCTGTGAGGTCACTCCTGCCTGGCTGTTGCACGTCAACTTGGCGACATGGGCCCTCAGTTGGGAGTTGGTGCCTGCTTGGGGTCTCCTCCCCTTGGTAATGAGGGCCCTCTGGCGTCAGGCCCTAACTTCTGGGCTCCCAAAATTCTCTGATGTGCGCCCTGTGGTGCGAGTACACTTCTGCCAGGGCCCCAACCACATGGGAATGTGGGCCTTCTGCTCTAAGGTCCCAACGGCTGGGTTGCTCACAGTTTCATGATGAGGCCCCTCTGTTTTGAGTTCAGTCAGGCCTGGATCCCATAGCCTCGCTGCTCCTGGCCACCTGCTGGGAGGTTCCAACTGCGGGATTCCTCACCTTTTTTACGCTATGGGCCCTCTGTTTGGAGGCTCCTCCTGCCTGCCTCACTCCCATCCCCTTGGTGATGTGTGTCCTGTAGTTTGAGGCCACGTGTGCTGGGTCCGTCACATTTCGGTGATGTGGCCACACTGGTGTGAGGACACTCCTGCCTGGTTTCCATTCCCTTGGTGATGTGGGCCCTCCGGTGAGAGTCTGATCCTCTTTGGGTTCCTCACACTTTTGTGTGATTGGCCCTCTGCTCTGAGGTCACTCCTGCCTGGCTGGCACACCCCACATTGGCGACGTCGGCCTTCTGGTAGCAGTTGGAGCTTGCTGGGAGCCTCCTCTCCTCAGTGATGAGGGCCCTCTGGCGTCCGGCCCTAACTGCTGGGCTCCCCACCTTTTCTGATGTGTGCCCACTGGTGCGATGACACTCCTGCTTGGTTCCCTTCCCCATGGGGATGTGGGCCTTGTGCTCTGAGGTTACAACGGCTGGGTTGCTTACAGTATCACGATGAGAGCCCTCTGTTGTGAGTTCATCACTGCCTGGATCCCATAGCCTCGGTGCTCTGGGCCGCCTGCTGGGATGTTCCAACTGCTGGATTCCTCACCTTTTTATACAATGGGCCATGTGTTTTGAGGTTAATCCTGCCTGCCTCGCTCCGAGACCCATGGTGATGTGGGTCCTCTGGTTTGAGGTCACATGTGCTGGGTATCTCAACTTTCGATGATGTGGCCCCACGGGTGTGAGGACACTCGTGCCTGATTCCCAGCCCCTTGCTTATGTGGGCACTCTGGTGAGAGTCTGATCCTGACTGGGTTCCTTACCCTTCTGTGAGGTGGGCGCTCTGATGTGAGGTCACTCCTGCCTGGATGGCTCACATCGCCTTGGCGACGTAGGCCCTCTGTTGGCCAATGAAGCATGCTGGGAGCCTCCTACCCTCTTTAATGAGGGCCCTGGAAGAAACGCATATGCCCTTTTTGACCAAGTGCATCATTGTCGAAGTTCTGCCTCTTCTCCTATACTTTCAGAGGACTTCCCGTCTACCTCCTGAAATCGTATTCCTGGAATTCTGCCCCGCATTCAAGTCCTCTTTGCAGCCTTACTTCAATATATTTTTGGACGATAGCTGTCATTTATAACTCTGCAGGTTTGTGAATTACAGTGCCCCTGAGCTCCATTCTTCAACTCGCTTTCTTGTGAGCTGGCCGCAAAACCGCAGGATTGCTTCAGGCCCTAATCTGGTTCCGGCACGGCATGTTGAGCCTTTGGCTAATTCCTCTTCCTGATGGGAAATGAGCGTTAAATTTGCTCGTGCAGACACCTACAGCTAATCTCTCATTGGTTCTCCCTATTCCTGTTCATCTTGCTCAGAAATTCCAAACTGTGCCAAACAGGAGGTTAAAGGCACTGACTCTCCAATTGGGGAAAGAGTTAGTAAAGCGTCTGGAATGGTAAAACCGAGTATGAGGGGAAGAAAACTGAGATGCATTTAAAAAGGTTTCCCGGTCACACGGTGGACCATATTCTGGGTTTCCCATGCGTGTTTTACCTGAAGGAAGAATCCCTTAAACCTGGAGAGGTGGGACCCATGCAATGGGTACCATGCAGTATGACTTCAAATGGCCTGCATTTTCTCACCGAACCTCACCAATGCTATCAGCCCAAAGTGTCGAACCTTATGTCTCACTCAGCTCTAGGTGTAGATGTGGTAAATCCAGGTTGCATCACAAGCCCTGAATGAATTATTTAAGAATTGCTCTCTATTTCACTGTCATTGTGTTTGTTTTTGTAGTTTATTTTGATAATGGGATTTATCGGATTTTCTCTGCTGCCTTCATGCAGCTGTACACACACTTGATTCTCTTACGGAGACATATAAATCCATGGGTTTGAAGATTCTTACTAGTCATGTGTAATCCTAGGAGTTGAATATGGTGTGTTTAGTCCATTTCGTTGAGCAAGGTGTAAGTCTTGACTATTACATATTTGGCTTATGGAAAGGTATGTGTGCTAATTTCTATCTCTGGTTTTATGCAGCACCCCACCTCACCTTTCCCCATAAGCAAGCATAAGTTGCTGTTCTAAATTTGAGACCCTGTTCTGTTTTGTAATTCAGTTCATGTGTAGCCAAGTTTACATTCCGTGTATGAGTGATATCTTATGATGTTTCATTTTCTGTGTGACTTATTTCACTTAGAATCATCGTACCTGGATCCACTCAATATGCCGCGACGGGCCTGATGACATAGATTTCATTGGTGAGTGATATTCCATTGTACGTGCGTACCACAACTTCTTTAACCATTTTTCACATTCTGGGATATTTAACTTGTACCGTAGACGACGTTCTTGTAAACAGAGCTGTCCCAAACTTTGGGGTGGCTGTGTGTTTTTGATTTTAATTTCCGTAAGCTATAGGACCATAAGTGGAAGTGACATAGGCTCTGTTGCTTTGTTTCCTACGTGTTTCAGGAAACCCCATACACTTCTCCAGAGTGGCTGTTTGCAATTTACATCCCCCCATCAGCATAACAAGTCTCCCTGTTCTCCATGACCTGTCCTGCCTTTCTGGATTTTACACTTTTTCAGATGCCCCTTTTGACCGGGGGGCAGTGAGACTTCATTGTAGTGCAGATTTCATTTACCTGCTTGCTTGCTTGGCCAAAAATGGTGTATGCGTTTTTTCCTGAATATATTCAGGAAAAAACGCATACGCACTTTTTGGCCAGTGCATCATTGTCGACATTCTGCCTCTATTCCTATGCTTTAAGTGCAATTCCAGTCTACCCCCTGAAATCGTTTTCCTGAAATTCTGCCCCGCTTTCAAGTCCTCTTCGAAGACTTACTTCAATACATTTTTGGACGATAGCTGTCATTCATAACTCTGCAGGTTTGTGAATTACAGTGCCCCTGAGCTCCTTTCTTCAACTCTCTTTCTTGTGAGCTGGCCGCAAAACCGCAGGATTGCTTCCGGCCATAATCTCTTTCCGGCAGGGCATGCTGAGCCTTTGTTTAATTCCTCTTCCTGGTCGGAAATGAGTGTTCCTTTTGCCCGTGCAGGCACCTACAGCTAGTCTCTCATTGGTTCTCCCTATTCCTGTACATCTTACGCAGAAATTGCAAACTGTGCCAAACAGGAGGTTAATGGCACTGACTCTCCAAGTGGGGAGAGTGTTAGTAAAGCGTCTGGAATGGTGAACCCGAGTACCAGGGAACGATAACTGAGATGCATTTGAAAACGTTTCCCGGTCACACAGTGCACTTTACTGTGGGTTTCCCATGCATGTTTTAGCTGAAGGAAGAATCCCTTAAACCTGGAGAGTTGGGACCCATGGAATGGGTACCATGCAGTATGACTTCAAAGGGTCTGCGTTTGCTCACCGAACCTCACCAATGCTATCAGCCCGAAGTGTCCAGCCTTATGTCTCACCCAGCTCTGGGTGTAGATGTGGTAAATCCAGGTTGCCTGACAAGCCCTGAATGAATTATTTAAGAATTGCTCTCTATTTCACTGTCATTTTGTTTTGTTTTTGAAATTTATTTTGATAAAGGGATTTATCGGATTTTCACTGCTGCGTTTAGGCCGCTGTACACACGCTTGATTTCCTTATGGAGACATATAAATCCATGGGTTTTAAGATTCTTACTTGTCAGGTATCTTGCCAGGCGTTGAATATGGGGTGTTGAGTCCATTTCGTTGAGCAAGGAGTAGGGCTTGTCTATTATATATTTGGCTTATGGAACGGTATCTGTGCTAATTTCAATCTCTGGTTTTATGCAGCACCCCAACTCACCTTTCCCCATAAGCAAGCATAAGTTTGTTTTCTAAATTTGAGACCCTGTTCTGTTTTGTAATTCAGTTCATGTGTGGCCAATTTTACATTCCGTGTATTAGTTATATCTTATGATGTTTCTTTTTCTGTGTGACTTATTTCTCGTGGAATCATCGTACCTGAATCCACTCATTATGCCGCTACGGGCCTGATGACGTAGGTTTCATTGCTGAGTGATATTCCATTGTACGTGCGTACCACAACTTCTTTATCCATTTTTTGCTTTCTCAGATATTTAATTGTATCGTAGACGAGATTCTTATAAACAGAGCCATCCCAAATTTTGGGGTGGCTGTGTGTTTTTTATTTTAATTTCTCTATGCAATAGGACCATAAGTGGAAGTGCCATAGGCTGTGTTGCTTTGTTTCCTACGTGTTTCTGGAAACACCATACACTTCTCCAGAGTGGCTGTTGGCAATTTACATCCCGCCCATCAGCATAACAAGGCTCCCTGTTCTTCATGACCTGTCGTGCCTTTCTGGAATTTACACATTTTTCAGATGGCCCTTTTGACCGGGGGGCAGTGAGACTTCATTGTAGTACACATTTCCTTTACACGGTTGCTTGGTTGGCCAAAAAGGGCGTATGCGTTTTTTCCTGAATTTATTCAGGAAAAAACGTATACGCCCTTTTTGGCCAAGTGCATCATTGTCGACATTCTGCCTCTAATCTTATTCTTTAAGTGCAATTCCAGTCTACCCCCTGAAATCGTTTTCCTGAAATTCTGCCCCGATTTCACGTCCTCTTCGAAGACTTACATCAAAACATTTTTGGACGATAGCTGTCATTCATTACTCTGCAATTTTGTGAATTACAGTGCCCCTGAGCTCCTTTCTTCAACTCGCTTTCTTGTGAGCTGGCCGCAAACCCGCAGGATTGCTTCAGGCCCTAATATGGTTCCCGCATGGCATGCTGAGCCTTTGGTTAATTCCTCTTCCTGGTGGGAAATGAGCGTTAAATTTCCATGTTCAGACACCTTCACATGAGTCGTCATGGTGCCCCTTTGCCCCGGTTATCTCTATGGAGGTTGGAGTTGGAACGCCTCCTCACTCAAGATCAGTGTGCCCACGGAGCCAACCCTGCAACTTCAGGGCATGGTTGGGGGTTAGGATCACCACGAGGGTTCCTTTTTCCTTAGGAGGGAGGTGGCCTTTTGGGCTGCTGATTTCCAGGTTATCAGATACTGCCAGTATCTTGGCCAGATGTGGCGGTGGGCCAAGCCCCTTGGTGACCGTAGTTTATCCTACCTGGATCGCATTCTTGCATTGTTCCATTTCAAGTGGTCCCAGGTTTTGCACTAATACTCCAATGGCGATTCACCGTTCACCAGGAATGTAAAGGTCAAAGGGTTTAGCTAAATTAGGGAGTTCCAGGGCAAGGGTCTGAATTGACTGCTCTTTCCATTCTTGAAAGGCCACTTCTGCATTCTATTCAAAAGGATCATCACCTTTTCCTTTCAGTGTTTCATATAGAGGCCGAGCTAGTAGACTGTAGTTAGGGATCCAGAAGCAGCAAACCCTGGCCTCCCCAGGAACCCCTAAGCTGTCTTCTAGTTTTAGAAATGGGTAAGGCTGTAAATTGTTTCTTCCCTTTCCTGGGATGGGCTTCTCCGACCTTCTGTGAGAATGAAGCCCAGGCAGGTCACCGTAGTCTGTGATATTTGAGCTTTTTCTTGGACAACTTGTATCCTTTATTGGCTTCGTAGTTCAGAGGTCTCCTTAGTAGGGCTGGCGATCAGAATGTCGTCTGCATATTGAAGGAGTGTTTCCTTTTCCAGAGGTAGAACTTTTAGGTCTTTAGCTGAGCTTTCCCCAAAGATGGTGTGGGAATTTTTGAACCCTTGGGGCAACACGGCCCGGAAGTATTGTTTTAGTTGTATGTTGAGTCCTGCCACTCACAAGCCAAAATTTCTTGTGACTCTGGGACTAATAGAATACAAAAGAAGGCATCATTGAAGACTAATACAGAATACCATGTCCTGGTGGTTGGTAGAATGACCAGCAGGGTGTAGGATTTAGGAACTACTGGAGGTATATCCTCGGTGGCTTCACTGACTGTCCTGACATCCTTTACCAGGACTCCAGCAGCCCATGGGGCTCTCGAGGTCAGGCCAATCCCAGGATATGGAGCTCACCTGGGCAGGTACCCCACCCCAGCCCACGGGGCTCTCGTGTTCAGGACCCTCCCAGGATATGGGGTTCCCTGGGCAGGTCCCCCTGCAGCCCATGGGGCTCTCGTGGTCAGGCCCCTCCCAGGATACAGAGCTACCCTTGCAGGTACCATGGCAGGGCTGGGAACACAGGAACCGTGCATATCGCCCTCATTGCAGAGCACTCCCAGCTCACCTGTCACTCAGATCTGACACAGAGCATCTCAGAGCAGGACTTGAACTAACAAACAGCAGCTCCGACAGGTCTGTGACCCTGGGCATCACTCTGTGTGGCCTCCCTCCATCTGGTTTTCCAGAGACTTCCACTGCACCTGGGGCACCAGGCCTCTGTCTCCACCCACCAGCCACCCCTCCTCTCCCTGACTCCTGGGTTCCTCTCATTAGGAGAGGGTTTTCTTGAAGTTGTCTCCCACTCATGGGCCAGATAATATAATTAGAAAACAAGCCAGAGCTGCAGCCCCTTGTCTATCCTGACTCTCAGGAGCCCACACCTGTTCCTTGGACCTGGCCGATTCAGCAAGTTCCAGTTTCTGCAACTGTGAGCCCCTGAGGGGTGATTATTGGCTGGCCTGGGAAGCCTGACCGTGCCGGCCAGCCCTCCCCAGGTGTGCCTGGGTTCAGATCAATATAAACACCGCTCCAGGCAGCAAGAGCCCCTGCAGCTGTGCCTGACGCCATTTTCTCTGCCCTGTCAGCAGTCTTGGGGCTGGACTGGTGGGAGGGAGTGAGAGGCCACGGCTTTGTGGGTGGCCCAGTGTGAGTGGGGCTCTGCTGGAATTTCTGCAGCAGTTGCCAAGATGCCACCTGCTAAAGAAGAGGATGTGTCACTCATACCTGCCGCTGGAATTCCTCCCTGGGCAGAGGTGAGTGAGGAAGAAAGCAGTGGGGGCCGGGACAGCAGGGGTATCTCAGGCAGGGAAATGGAAAGCTTCCAGAAGAGCACCCAGGACCAGGACCATCCTGGCTGGCCTGCAGGCACCAAGTCGGCTGGCATGCTGTCCCTCATGTGGCTCCATGGCCCTTCCTCTAGGCTTTCAAGTCCTTGTACATATTCAGGTGTTTTACCTGGGAAGGGTGGGAACATTTCAGCAGCAGCTGGCCTGGGGCTCAGCCCACGTTTACTCACAGATGCCTCGGCACGGTGCCCCAGCTTTGCAATGAGGACGCTTGTTGCGTGGGGCCTGCTGGCTGAATGGGAGATGATTCCCCACCACCGACCAACTTCAGAATTGTTTACAACTGGAGCAAGTGCCCTGATACGGTTTTCCTCTGTGTAGCTGGTGGGTTCTGTTTTTTTTTCTTTTTTGGTTCAAGGTAGATTTTATTCCTCTTTTTTGTATTTACAGATATAAGCATGGAAATAATTTATTCATATAAATACATGTATGTGAAGGGAAGAATATTTTTTCTGTTTTACTTTTTGTAATTTGAATTTTATTTTAATTTTTTATACAGCAGGTTCTTTTTGGTTATCTATTTTATACATATAAATGTATACATGCCAATCCCAATCTCTCAACTCCTCCCACCACCACCCCCCAACAGCTTTCCCCCCTTGGTGTCCATACGTTTGTTGTCTACATCTGTTGCTCTATTTCTGCCTTGCAAAACGGTTCATCTGTACAATTTGTCTAGGTTCCACATATAGCCATTAATAGACAAGATTTCTTTTTCTCTTTCTGACTTACTTCACTCTGTATGACAGTCTCTAGATCCATCAACGTCTCTACAAATGACCCAATTTCATTCCTTTTTATGGCTTAGTAATATTCCATTTTATATATGTACCACATCTTTATGCATTCGTCTGTCTGTGGGCATTTAGGTTGCTTCCATTACGTGGATATTGTAAATAGTGATGCAATGAACATTGCGGTGAATGTCTCTTTTTGATTTATGGTTTTGTCTGGGTATATGCCCAGTAGTGGGACTGCTGTATCATATGGTAATTCTATTCTTAGTTTTATAAGAAACTCCATAACTTTCTCCACAGTGACTGTATCAATTTCATTCCCAACAATAGCGGAAGAGGGTTCCTTATCTCCACACCCTTTTCAGCATTTGTTGTTTGTAGATTTTCTGATGATGCCCATTCTAACAGGTGTGAGGTGATACACCATGGATGAGTCTATTTCGTTGAGCAAAGAGTAGGTCTTGTCTATTACATATTTGGCTTATGGAACGGTATGTGTGCTAATTTCAATCTCTGGTTTTATACAGCACCGCAACTCAACTTTCCCCTTAAGCAAGCATAAGTTTTTATCTAAATGTGAGACTCTGTTCGGTTTTGGAATTCAGTTTATGTGTAGCCAAGTTTACACTCTCTCTATTAGTGATATCTTATGATAATTACCTTTCTCTGTGTGACATATTTCTCTTAGAATCATCATACTTAAATCCACTCAATTTGCTGCTACAGGCCTGATGACATTGATTTCATTGCTGAGTGATATTCCATTGTACGTAAGTAGCACAACTCCTTTATCCATATTTTTCTTTCTGGGATATTTAATTTGTACTGGACTCAAGGTTCTTGTAAACACAGCAGCCCTAAATTTGGTGTTGGCTGTGTCTTGTTGATTTTAATTTTCCTAAGCTATAGGGCCAAAAGTGGAAGTGCCCTAGGGTCTGTAGCTTTGTTTTTCAGATGTTTCAGGATACACCATAAACATCTCCAGAGTGTCTGTTGGCAATTTACATCCCGCCCATCAGCATAACAAGGCTCCCTGTTCTCCATGGCCTGTCCTGTGTTTCTGGTTTTTACACTTTTTTCAGATGGCCCTTTTGACGAATGGGAAATGAGACTTCATTGTAGTGCGGATTTCCATTGCTCGAGTGCTTGGTTGGCCAAAAAGGGCATATGTGTTTTTTCCTGAATATATTCAGGAAAAAATGTTTACGCACTTTTGTCCAAGTGCATCACTGTCAAAGATCTGCCGCTTTTCACATGCTTTAAACGCAATTCCAATCTACCTCCTGAAATATGATTCCTGCAATTCTGCCTCGTTTTGAAGTCCTCTTTGCAGACTTACTTCAGTATATTTTTGCCAATAGCTGTCATTTATAACTCTGCAGGTTTGTGAATTACAGTGCCTGTGATTTCCTTTCTTAACTCGTTTCCTTGAAAGCTGGCCACAGAACCGCAGGTTTGCTTTAGGCCATAATCAGGGTCTGGCACGGCACTCTGAGCCTTTGGTTAATTCCTCTTCCTGGTGGGAAATTAGAGTTAAATGTGCCCCTCCGGACACCTGCCTCACTCCCAGCCCCTTGGTGATGTGTGTCCTGTGGTTTGAGGCCACATGTGCTGGGTTCCTCACCTTTGGCTGATGTGGCCCCACTGGTGTGAGGACACTCCTGCCTGGTTCCCATCCCCTTGGTGATGTGGGCCATCCGCTGAGAGTCTGAACCTGGTTGGGTTCCTCACACTTCTGTGAGGTGGGCCCTCTTCTCTGACGTCACTCCTGCCTGGTTGGCACACCCCGCCTTGGCGAAGTCGGCCCTCTGGTGGGATTTGGTGCCAGCTGTGTGTCTCCTGCCCTCGGTAATGAGGGCCCTCTGGCGTCAGGCCCTAATTCCTGGGCTCCCAATATTTTCTGATATGCGCCCTGTGGTTTGAGTACACTCCTGCCAGGTTCCCAACCCCATGGGAATGTGGGCCTTCTGCTCTGAGGTCCCAACCGTGGGTTACTCAGTTTCATGATGAGGGCCCTCTGCTGTGAGTTCTCTCCGGCCTGGATCCCATAGCCTCGCTGCTCCTGGCCACCTGCTGGGAGGTTCCAACTGCGGGATTCCTCACCTTTTTTCTTCTATGGACCCTCTGTTTTGAGACTCCTCCTGCCTGCCTCACTCCCAGTCCCTTGGTGATGTGTGTCCTCTGGTGTGAGGCCACGTGTGCTGGGTCCCTCGCCTTTCGATGATGTGGCCACACTGGTGTGAGGACACTCCTGCCTGGTTCCTATCCCCTTGATGATGTGGGCCCTCTGGTGAGAGTCTGATCCTGGATGGGTTCCTCACCCTTCTGTGAGGTGGGCCCTCTGCTGTGAGATCACTCCTGCCTGGCTGGCACACCCCACCTGGGCAACATCGGCCCTCTTGTGGCAGTTGGAGCCTGCTCGGAGCCTCCTCCCCTCGGTGATGACGGCCCTCTGGCGTCAGGCCCTAACTGCTGGGTACCCACATTTTCTGATACGTGCTAAGTGGTGCGAGGACACTCGTGCCATGTTCCCAACCCCATGGGGATGTGGGCCTTCTGCTCTGAGGTCCCAACGGCTGGGTTGCTCACAGTTTCATGATGTGGGCCCTCGGCTGTGAGTTCACTGCGGCCTGGATGACATAGACTCGGTGCTCTTGGCCGCCTGCTGGGAGGTTCCCACTGCACGATTCCTCAGCTTTTTTATTCTATTGGCCCTGTGTTGTGAGTCTACTCCTGCCTGCCTCACTCCGAGCCCCTTGGAGATCTGGATCCTCTGGTTTAGGCCACATGTGCTGGGTTCCTCACCTTTCTATGATGTGGCCACCCTGGTGTGAAGACAGTCCTGCCTGGTTCTGATGCCCTTGGTGATGTGGGCCCTCTGGTGAGAGTCTTACCCTGGCTGGGTTCCTCACCATTCTGTGAGGTAGGCCCTCAGCTGTGAGGTCACTCCTGCCTGGCTGTTGCACGTCACCTTGGCGACATGGGCCCTCAGTTGGGAGTTGGTGCCTGCTTGGGGTCTCCTCCCCTTGGTAATGAGGGCCCTCTGGCGTCAGGCCCTAACTTCTGGGCTCCCAAAATTCTCTGATGTGCGCCCTGTGGTGCGAGTACACTTCTGCCAGGGCCCCAACCACATGGGAATGTGGGCCTTCTGCTCTAAGGTCCCAACGGCTGGGTTGCTCACAGTTTCATGATGAGGCCCCTCTGTTTTGAGTTCAGTCAGGCCTGGATCCCATAGCCTCGCTGCTCCTGGCCACCTGCTGGGAGGTTCCAACTGCGGGATTCCTCACCTTTTTTACGCTATGGGCCCTCTGTTTGGAGGCTCCTCCTGCCTGCCTCACTCCCATCCCCTTGGTGATGTGTGTCCTGTAGTTTGAGGCCACGTGTGCTGGGTCCGTCACATTTCGGTGATGTGGCCACACTGGTGTGAGGACACTCCTGCCTGGTTTCCATTCCCTTGGTGATGTGGGCCCTCCGGTGAGAGTCTGATCCTCTTTGGGTTCTTCACACTTTTGTGTGATTGGCCCTCTGCTCTGAGGTCACTCCTGCCTGGCTGGCACACCCCGCATTGGCGACGTCGGCCCTCTGGTAGCAGTTGGAGCTTGCTGGGAGCCTCCTCTCCTCAGTGATGAGGGCCCTCTGGCGTCCGGCCCTAACTGCTGGGCTCCCCACCTTTTCTGATGTGTGCCCACTGGTGCGATGACACTCCTGCTTGGTTCCCTTCCCCATGGGGATGTGGGCCTTGTGCTCTGAGGTTACAACGGCTGGGTTGCTTACAGTATCACGATGAGAGCCCTCTGTTGTGAGTTCATCACTGCCTGGATCCCATAGCCTCGGTGCTCTGGGCCGCCTGCTGGGATGTTCCAACTGCTGGATTCCTCACCTTTTTTATACAATGGGCCATGTGTTTTGAGGTTAATCCTGCCTGCCTCGCTCCGAGACCCATGGTGATGTGGGTCCTCTGGTTTGAGGCCACATGTGCTGGGTACCTCAACTTTCGATGATGTGGCCCCACGGGTGTGAGGACACTCGTGCCTGATTCCCAGCCCCTTGCTTATGTGGGCACTCTGGTGAGAGTCTGATCCTGACTGGGTTCCTTACCCTTCTGTGAGGTGGGCGCTCTGATGTGAGGTCACTCCTGCCTGGATGGCTCACATCGCCTTGGCGACGTAGGCCCTCTGTTGGCCAATGAAGCATGCTGGGAGCCTCCTACCCTCTTTAATGAGGGCCCTGGAAGAAACGCATATGCCCTTTTTGACCAAGTGCATCATTGTCGAAGTTCTGCCTCTTCTCCTATACTTTCAGAGGACTTCCCGTCTACCTCCTGAAATCGTATTCCTGGAATTCTGCCCCGCGTTCAAGTCCTCTTTGCAGCCTTACTTCAATATATTTTTGGACGATAGCTGTCATTTATAACTCTGCAGGTTTGTGAATTACAGTGCCCCTGAGCTCCATTCTTCAACTCGCTTTCTTGTGAGCTGGCCGCAAAACCGCAGGATTGCTTCAGGCCCTAATCTGGTTCCGGCACGGCATGTTGAGCCTTTGGCTAATTCCTCTTCCTGATGGGAAATGAGTGTTAAATTTGCTCGTGCAGACACCTACAGCAAATCTCTCATTGGTTCTCCCTATTCCTGTTCATCTTGCTCAGAAATTCCAAACTGTGCCAAACAGGAGGTTAAAGGCACTGACTCTCCAATTGGGGAAAGAGTTAGTAAAGCGTCTGGAATGGTAAAACCGAGTATGAGGGGAAGAAAACTGAGATGCATTTAAAAAGGTTTCCCGGTCACACGGTGGACCATATTCTGGGTTTCCCATGCGTGTTTTACCTGAAGGAAGAATCCCTTAAACCTGGAGAGTTGGGACCCATGCAATGGGTACCATGCAGTATGACTTCAAATGGCCTGCATTTTCTCACCGAACCTCACCAATGCTATCAGCCCAAAGTGTCGAACCTTATGTCTCACTCAGCTCTAGGTGTAGATGTGGTAAATCCAGGTTGCATCACAAGCCCTGAATGAATTATTTAAGAATTGCTCTCTATTTCACTGTCATTGTGTTTGTTTTTGTAGTTTATTTTGATAATGGGATTTATCGGATTTTCTCTGCTGCCTTCATGCAGCTGTACACACACTTGATTCTCTTACGGAGACATATAAATCCATGGGTTTGAAGATTCTTACTAGTCATGTGTAATCCTAGGAGTTGAATATGGTGTGTTTAGTCCATTTCGTTGAGCAAGGTGTAAGTCTTGACTATTACATATTTGGCTTATGGAAAGGTATGTGTGCTAATTTCTATCTCTGGTTTTATGCAGCACCCCACCTCACCTTTCCCCATAAGCAAGCATAAGTTGCTGTTCTAAATTTGAGACCCTGTTCTGTTTTGTAATTCAGTTCATGTGTAGCCAAGTTTACATTCCGTGTATTAGTGATATCTTATGATGTTTCATTTTCTGTGTGACTTATTTCACTTAGAATCATCGTACCTGGATCCACTCAATATGCCGCGACGGGCCTGATGACATAGATTTCATTGGTGAGTGATATTCCATTGTACGTGCGTACCACAACTTCTTTAACCATTTTTCACATTCTGGGATATTTAACTTGTACCGTAGACGACGTTCTTGTAAACAGAGCTGTCCCAAACTTTGGGGTGGCTGTGTGTTTTTGATTTTAATTTCCCTAAGCTATAGGACCATAAGTGGAAGTGACATAGGCTCTGTTGCTTTGTTTCCTACGTGTTTCAGGAAACCCCATACACTTCTCCAGAGTGGCTGTTTGCAATTTACATCCCCCCCATCAGCATAACAAGTCTCCCTGTTCTCCATGACCTGTCCTGCCTTTCTGGATTTTACACTTTTTCAGATGCCCCTTTTGACCGGGGGGCAGTGAGACTTCATTTTAGTGCAGATTTCATTTACCTGCTTGCTTGCTTGGCCAAAAATGGCGTATGCGTTTTTTCCTGAATATATTCAGGAAAAAACGCATACACACTTTTTGGCCAGTGCATCATTGTCGACATTCTGCCTCTATTCCTATGCTTTAAGTGCAATTCCAGTCTACCCCCTGAAATCGTTTTCCTAAAATTCTGCCCCGCTTTCAAGTCCTCTTCGAAGACTTACTTCAATACATTTTTGGACGATAGCTGTCATTCATAACTCTGCAGGTTTGTAAATTACAGTGCCCCTGAGCTCGTTTCCTCAACTCGCTTTCTTGTGAGCTGTCCGCAAAACCGCAGGATTGCTGCAGGCCCTAATCTGTTTCCTTCAGGGCACACTGAGCCTTTGGTGAATTCCTCTTCCTGGTGGGAAATGAGCGTTCCATTTGCCCGTGCAGACACCTACAGCTAGTCTCTCATTGTTTCTCCCTATTCCTGTTAATCTTGCGTAGAAATTGCAAACTGTGCCAAACAGGAGGTTAAAGGCACGGACTCTCCAAGTGGGGAGAATGTTAGTAAAGCGTCTGGAATGGTGAACCCAAGTACCAGGGTTCGAAAACTGAGATATATTTGAAAACGTTTCCCAATCACACGGTGGACAATACTCTGGGTTTCCCATGCATGTCTTAGTTGAAGAAAGAATCCCTTAAACCTGGAGAGCTGGGAACCATGGAATGGGTACCATGCTGTATGACTACAAAGGGTCTGCGTTTGCTCACCGAACCGCACAAATGCTATCAGCCCGAAGTGTCCAGCCGTATATCTCACCCAGCTCTGGGTGTAGATGTGGTAAATCCAGGTTGCATCACAAGCCCTGAATGAATTATTTAAGAATTGCTCTCTATTTCACTGTCAATGTGTTTTGGTTTTGAACTTTATTTTGATAATGGGATTTATCGGATTTTCACTGCTGCGTTTAGGCTGCTGTACACACGCTTGATTTCCTTATGGAGACATATAAATCCATGGGTTTTAAGATTCTTACTTGTCAGGTATATTCCCAGGCTTTGAGTCCGTTTCGTTGAGCAAGGAGTAGGTCTTGTCTATTATATATTTGGCTTATGGAACGGTATCTGTGCTAATTTCAATCTCTGGTTTTATGCAGCACCCCAACTCACCTTTCCCCATAAGCAAGCATAAGTTGGTTTTCTAAATTTGAGACCCTGTTCTGTTTTGTAATTCAGATCATGGGTAGCCAAGTTTACATTCCGTGTATTAGTCATATCTTATGATGTTTCTTTTTCTGTGTGACTTATTTCTCGTAGAATCATCGTACCTGAATCCACTCATTATGTCGTTTCGGGCCTGATGACGTAGATTTCATTGCTGAGTGATATTCCATTGTACGTGCGTATCACAACTTCTTTATCCATTTTTTGCTTTCTCGGATATTTAACTTGTACCATAGACGACGTTCTTGTAAACAGAGCCGTCCCAAATTTTGGGGTGGCTGTGTGTTTTTGATTTTAATTTCCCTAAGCTATAGGACCATAAGTGGAAGTGCCATAGGCTGTGTTGATTTGTTGCCTACGTGTTTCAGGAAACACTATACACTTCTCCAGATTGACTGTTGGCAATTTATATCCCGCACATCAGCATAACTAGGCTCCCTGTTCTCCATGACCTGTCCTGCCTTTCAAGATTTTACACTTTTTTCAGATGGCCCTTTTGATTGGGGAGCAGTGAGACTTCATTGTAGTGCAGATTTCCTTTACACGCCTGCTTGGTTGGCCAAAAAGGGCGTATGCGTTTTTTCCTGAATATATTCAGGAAAAAACGCATACGCCCTTTTTGGCCAAGTGCATCATTGTGGACATTCTCCCTCTTTTCCTATGCTTTAAGTGCAATTCCAGTCTACCCCCTGAAATCGTTTTCCTGAAATTCTGCCCCGCTTTCAACTCCTTTTCGAAGACTTACTTCAATACATTTTTGGACGATAGCTGTCATTCATAACTCTGCAGGTTTGTGAATTTCAGTGGCCCTGAGCTCCTTTCTTCAACTCACTTTCTTGTGAGCTGGCTGCAAAACCGCAGGATTGCTTAAGGCGCTAATCTGTTTCTGGCAGGGCACGCTGAGCCTTTGGTTAATTCCACTTCCTGGTGGGAAATGAGCGTTCCATTTGCCAGTGCAGACACCTACAGCTAGTCTCTCATTGGTTCTCCCTATTCCTGTTCATCTTGCGCAGAAATTGCAAACTGTGCCAAACAGGAGTTTAAAGTCCCTGACTCTCCAAGTGGGGAGAGTGTTAGTAAAGCGTCTGCAATGCTGAACCCGAGTACCAGGGTTCGAAAACTGAGATGCATTTGAAAACGTTTCCCAATCACACGGTGGACCATACTCTGGGTTTCCCATGCATGTTTTAGCTGAAGGAAGAATCCCTTAAACCTGGAGAGTTGGGACCCATGGAATGGGTACCGTGCAGTATGACTTCAAAGGGTCTGCGTTTGCTCACCGAACCTCACCAATGCTATCAGCCCGATGTGTCCAGCCTTATGTCTCACCCAGCTCTGGGTGTAGATGTTGTAAATCCAGGTTGCATCACAAGCCCGGAATGAATTATGTAAGATTTGCTCTCTATTTCACTGTCATTGTGTTTTGTCTTTGAAATTTATTTTGATAGTGGGACTTATCGGATTTTCACTGCTGCGTTTAGGCCGCTGTACACACGCTTGATTTCCTTATGGAGACATATAAATCCATGGGTTTTAAGATTCTTACTTGTCAGGTATCTTCCGAGGCGTTGAATATGGGGTGTTGAGTCCATTTCGTTGAGCAAGGAGTAGGTCTTGTCTATTATATATTTAGCTTATGGAAAGGTATCTGTGCTAATTTCACTCTCTGGTTTTATGCAGCACCCCAACTCACCTTTCCCCATATGCAAGCATAAGTTGGTTTTCTAAATTTGAGACCCTGTTCTGTTTTGTAATTCAGTTCATGTGTAGGCAAGTTTACATTCCGTGTATTAGTGATATCCTATGATATTTCTTTTTCTGTGTGACTTATTTCTCGTAAAATCATCGTACCTGAATCCACTCATTATGCCGCCATGGGCCTGATGACTTAGATTTCATTGCTGAGTGATATTCCATTGTACGTGCGTAACACAACTTCTTTATCCATTTTTTGCTTTCTCGGATATTTAACTTGTATTGTAGACGAGGTTCTTGTAAACAGAGCCGTCACAAACTTTGGGGTGGCTGTGTGTTTTTGATTTTAATTTCCCTAAGCTATAGGACCATAAGTGGAAGTGCCATAGGCTGTGTTGCTTTGTTTCCTACGTCTTTCTGGAAACACCATACACTTCTCCAGAGTGGTTTTTGGCAATTTACATCCCGCCCATCAGCATGACAAGGCTCCCTGTTCTCCATGACCTGTCCTGTCTTTCTGGATTTTACTCTTTATTCAGATGGCCCTTTTGACCAGGGGGCAGTGAGACTTCATTGTAGTGCAGATTTCCTTTACACGCTTGCTTGGTTGGCCAAAAAGGGCGTATGCGTTTTTTCCTGAATATATTCAGGAAAAAACGCATACGCCCTTTTTGGCCAAGTGCATCATTGTCGACATTCTGCCTCTTTTCCTATGCTTTAAGTGCAATTCAAGTCTACCCCCTGAAATCGTTTTCCTGAAATTCTGCCCCGCTTTCAAGTCCTCTTTGAAGACTTACTTCAGTACATTTTTGGACGATAGCTGTCATTCATAACTCTGCAGGTTTGTGAATTACAGTGCCCCTGAGCCCCTTTCTTCAACTCGTTTTCTTGTGAGCTGGCCGCAAAACCGCAGGATTGCTTCAGGCCCTAATCTGTTTCCGGCATGGCACGCTGAGCCTTTGGTTAATTCCTCTTCCTGGTGGGAAATGAGCGTTCAATTTGCCCGTGCAGACACCAACAGCTAGTCTCTCATTGGTTCTCCCTATGCCTGTTCATCTTGCGCAGAAATTGCAAACTGTGCCAAACAGGAGGTTAAAGGCACTGACTCTCCAAGTGGGGAGAGTGTTAGTAAAGCGTCTGGAATGGTGAACCCGAGTACCAGAGGACGAAAACTGAGATGCATTTGAAAACGTTTCCCAATCACATGGTGGACCATACTCTGGGTTTCCCATGCATGTTTTAGCTCAAGGAAGAATCCCTTAAACCTGGAGAGTTGGGACCCTTAGAATGGGTACCATGCAGTATGACTTCAAGAGGTCTGCGTTTGCTCACCGAACCTCACCAATGCTTTCAGCCCGAAGGGTCCAGCCTTATGTCTCACCCAGCTCTGGGTGTAGATGTGGTAATTCCAGGTTGCATCACAATCCCTGTATGAATTATTAAAGAATTCCTCTCTATTTCACTGTCATTGTGTTTTGTTTTTGAAATTTATTTTGATAATGGGATTTATCGGATTTTCACTGCTGCATTTAGGCCGCTGTACACACGCTTGACTTCCTTATGGAGACATATAAATCCATGGATTTTAAGATTCTTACTTGTCAGGTATAGTCCCAGGCGTTGCGTCCGTTTCGTTGAGCAAGGAGTAGGTCTTGTCTATTATATATTTGGCTTATGGAACGGTATCTGTGCTAATTTCAATCTCTGGTTTTATGCAGCACCCCAACTCACCTTTCCGCATAAGCAAGCATAAGTTGATTTTCTCAATTTGAGACCATTTTCTGTTTTGTAATTCAGTTCATGTGTAGCCAAGTTTACATTCCGTGTATTAGTCATATCTTATGATGTTTCTTTTTCTGTGTGACTTATTTCTCGTAGAATCATCGTACCTGAATCCACTCATTATGTCGTTTCGGGCCTGATGACGTAGATTTCATTGCTGAGTGATATTCCATTGTACGTGCGTATCACAACTTCTTTATCCATTTTTTGCTTTCTCGGATATTTAACTTGTACCATAGACGACGTTCTTGTAAACAGAGCCGTCCCAAATTTTGGGGTGGCTGTGTGTTTTTGATTTTAATTTCCCTAAGCTATAGGACCATAAGTGGAAGTGCCATAGGTTGTGTTGATTTGTTGCCTACGTGTTTCAGGAAACACTATACACTTCTCCAGATTGACTGTTGGCAATTTATATCCTGCACATCAGCATAACTAGGCTCCCTGTTCTCCATGACCTGTCCTGCCTTTCAAGATTTTACACTTTTTTCAGATGGCCCTTTTGATTGGGGAGCAGTGAGACTTCATTGTAGTGCAGATTTCCTTTACACGCCTGCTTGGTTGGCCAAAAAGGGCGTATGCGTTTTTTCCTGAATATATTCAGGGAAAAACGCATACGCCCTTTTTGGCCAAGTGCATCATTGTGGACATTCTCCCTCTTTTCCTATGCTTTAAGTGCAATTCCAGTCTACCCCCTGAAATCGTTTTCCTGAAATTCTGCCCCGCTTTCAACTCCTTTTCGAAGACTTACTTCAATACATTTTTGGACGATAGCTGTCATTCATAACTCTGCAGGTTTGTGAATTTCAGTGGCCCTGAGCTCCTTTCTTCAACTCACTTTCTTGTGAGCTGGCTGCAAAACCGCAGGATTGCTTAAGGCGCTAATCTGTTTCTGGCAGGGCACGCTGAGCCTTTGGTTAATTCCACTTCCTGGTGGGAAATGAGCGTTCCATTTGCCAGTGCAGACACCTACAGCTAGTCTCTCATTGGTTCTCCCTATTCCTGTTCATCTTGCGCAGAAATTGCAAACTGTGCCAAACAGGAGTTTAAAGTCCCTGACTCTCCAAGTGGGGAGAGTGTTAGTAAAGCGTCTGCAATGCTGAACCCGAGTACCAGGGTTCGAAAACTGAGATGCATTTGAAAACGTTTCCCAATCACACGGTGGACCATACTCTGGGTTTCCCATGCATGTTTTAGCTGAAGGAAGAATCCCTTAAACGTGGAGAGTTGGGACCCATGGAATGGGTACCGTGCAGTATGACTTCAAAGGGTCTGCGTTTGCTCACCGAACCTCACCAATGCTATCAGCCCGATGTGTCCAGCCTTATGTCTCACCCAGCTCTGGGTGTAGATGTTGTAAATCCAGGTTGCATCACAAGCCCGGAATGAATTATGTAAGAATTGCTCTCTATTTCACTGTCATTGTGTTTTGTTTTTGAAATTTATTTTGATAGTGGGACTTATCGGATTTTCACTGCTGCGTTTAGGCCGCTGTACACACGCTTGATTTCCTTATGGAGACATATAAATCCATGGGTTTTAAGATTCTTACTTGTCAGGTATCTTCCGAGGCGTTGAATATGGGGTGTTGAGTCCATTTCGTTGAGCAAGGAGTAGGTCTTGTCTATTATATATTTAGCTTATGGAAAGGTATCTGTGCTAATTTCACTCTCTGGTTTTATGCAGCACCCCAACTCACCTTTCCCCATATGCAAGCATAAGTTGGTTTTCTAAATTTGAGACCCTGTTCTGTTTTGTAATTCAGTTTATGTGTAGGCAAGTTTACATTCCGTGTATTAGTGATATCCTATGATATTTCTTTTTCTGTGTGACTTATTTCTCGTAAAATCATCGTACCTGAATCCACTCATTATGCCGCCATGGGCCTGATGACTTAGATTTCATTGCTGAGTGATATTCCATTGTACGTGCGTAACACAACTTCTTTATCCATTTTTTGCTTTCTCGGATATTTAACTTGTACTGTAGACGAGGTTCTTGTAAACAGAGCCGTCACAAACTTTGGGGTGGCTGTGTGTTTTTGATTTTAATTTCCCTAAGCTATAGGACCATAAGTGGAAGTGCCATAGGCTGTGTTGCTTTGTTTCCTACGTGTTTCTGGAAACACCATACACTTCTCCAGAGTGGTTGTTGGCAATTTACATCCCGCCCATCAGCATGACAAGGCTCCCTGTTCTCCATGACCTGTCCTGTCTTTCTGGATTTTACACTTTTTTCAGATGGCCCTTTTGACCGGGGGGCAGTGAGACTTCATTGTAGTGCAGATTTCCTTTACACGCTTGCTTGGTTGGCCAAAAAGGGCGTATGCGTTTTTTCCTGAATATTCAGGAAAAAACGCATACGCCCTTTTTGGCCAAGTGCATCATTGTTGACATTCTGCCTCTTTTCCTACGCTTTAAGTGCAATTCCAGTCTACCCCCTGAAATCGTTTTCCTGAAATTCTGCCCCGCTTTCAAGTCCTCTTTGAAGACTTACTTCAGTACATTTTTGGACGATAGCTGTCATTCATAACTCTGCAGGTTTGTGAATTACAGTGCCCCTGAGCTCCTTTCTTCAACTCGTTTTCTTGTGAGCTGGCCGCAAAACCGCAGGATTGCTTCAGGCCCTAATATGTTTCCGGCCGGGCACGCTGAGCCTTTGGTTAATTCCTCTTCCTGGTGGGAAATGAGCGTTCAATTTGCCCGTGCAGACACCAACAGCTAGTCTCTCATTGGTTCTCCCTATGCCTGTTCATCTTGCGCAGAAATTGCAAACTGTGCCAAACAGGAGGTTAAAGCACTGACTCTCCAAGTGGGGAGAGTGTTAGTAAAGCGTCTGGAATGGTGAACCCGAGTACCAGGGGACGAAAACTGAGATGCATTTGAAAACGTTTCCCAATCACACGGTGGACCATACTTTGGGTTTCCCATGCATGTTTTAGCTGAAGGAAGAATCCCTTAAACCTGGAGAGTTGGGACCCATGGAATGGGTACCATGCAGTATGACTTCAAAGGGTCTGCGTTTGCTCACCGAACCTCACCAATGCTATCAGCCCGAAGTGTCCAGCCTTATGTCTCACCCAGCTCTGGGTGTAGATGTGGGAAATCCAGGTTGCATCACAAGCCCTGAATGAATTATTTAAGAATTGCTCTCTATTTCACTGTCATTTTGTTTTGTTTTTGAAATTTATTTTGATAATGGGATTTATCGGATTTTCACTGCTGCGTTTAGGCCGCTGTACACACGCTTGATTTCCTTATGGAGACATATAAATCCATGGGTTTTAAGATTCTTACTTGTCAGGTATCTTGCCAGGCGTTGAATATGGGGTGTTGAGTCCATTTCGTTGAGCAAGGAGTAGGTCTTGTCTATTATATATTTGGCTTATGGAACGGTATCTGTGCTAATTTCAATCTCTGGTTTTATGCAGCACCCCAACTCACCTTTCCCCATAAGCAAGCATAAGTTGGTTTTCTAAGTGTGGGACCCTGTTCTGTTTTGTAATTCAGTTCATGGGTAGCCAAGTTTACATTCCGTGTATTAGTGATATCTTATGATGTTTCTTTTTCTGTGTGACTTATTTCTCGTAGAATCATCGTACCTGAATCCACTCATTATGCCGCCATGGGCCTGATGACTTAGATTTCATTGCTGAGTGATATTCCATTGTACGTGCGTAACGCAACTTCTTTATCCATTTTTTGCTTTCTCGGATATTTAACTTGTATTGTAGACGAGGTTCTTGTAAACAGAGCCGTCACAAACTTTGGGGTGGCTGTGTGTTTTTGATTTTAATTTCCCTAAGCTATAGGACCATAAGTGGAAGTGCCATAGGCTGTGTTGCTTTGTTTCCTACGTGTTTCTGGAAACACCATACACTTCTCCAGAGTGGTTGTTGGCAATTTACATCCCGCCCATCAGCATGACAAGGCTCCCTGTTCTCCATGACCTGTCCTGCCTTTCTGGATTTTACACGTCTTTCAGATGGCCCTTTTGACCGCTGGGCAGTGAGACTTCATTGTAGTGCAGATTTCTTTTACACGCCGGCCTGGTTGGCCAAAAAGTGCGTATGCGTTTTTTCCTGAATATATTCAGGAAAAAACGCATACGCCCTTTTTGGCCAAGTGCATCATTGTCGACATTCTGCCTCTTTTCCTATGCTTTAAGTGCAATTCCAGCCTACCCCCTGAAATCGTTTTCCTGAAATTCTGCCCCGCTTTCAAGTCCTCTTCGAAGACTTACTTCAGTACATTTTTGGACGATAGCTGTCATTCATAACTCTGCAGGTTTGTGAATTACAGTGCCCCTGAGCTCCTTTCCTCAACACGCTTTCTTGTGATCTGGCCGCAAAACCGCAGGATTGCTTCAGGCCCTAATCTGTTTCCGGCAGGGCACGCTGAGCCTTTGTTTAATTCCTCTTCCTGGTGGGAATTGAGCGTTCCATTTGCCCGTGCAGACACCTACAGCTAGTCTCTCATTGGTTCTCCCTATTCCTGTTCATCTTGCGCAGAAATTGCAAACTGTGCCAAACAGGACGTTAAAGGCACTGACTCTCCAAGTGGGGAGAATGTTAGTAAAGCGTCCTGAATGGTGAACCCGAGTACCAGGGGACGAAAACTGAGATGCATTTGAAAACGTTTCCCAATCACACGGTGGACCATACTCTGGGTTTCCCATGCATGTTTTAGCTGAAGGAAGAATCCCTTAAACCTGGAGATTTAAGACCCTTGGAATGGGTACCAGGCAGTATGACTTCAAAGGGTCTGCGTTTGCTCACCGAACCTCACCAATGCTATCAGCCCGAAGTGTCCAGCCTTATGTCTCACACAGCTCTGCGTGTAGATGTGGTAAATCCAAGTTGCATCACAAGCCCTGAGTGAATTATTTAAGAATTGCTCTCTATTTCTCTGTCATTGTGTTTTGTTTTCAAAATTTATTTTGATAATGGGATTTATCGGATTTTCACTGCTGCGTTTTGTCCGATGTACACACGCTTGTTTTCCATATGGAGACATATCCATGGGTTTTAAGATTCTTACTTTTCAGGTATGTTCCCAGGCGTTGAATATGGTGTGTGGAGTACATTTCATTGAGCAAGGAGTAGGTCTTGTCTATTATATATTTGGCTTATGGAACGGTATCTGTGCTAATTTCAATCTCTGGTTTGATGTAGCACCCCAACTCACCTTTCCCCATAAGCAAGCATAATTTGGTTTTCTAAATTTGAGATCCTGTTCTGTTTTGTAATTCAGTTCATATGTAGCCAAGTTTACATTCCGTGTATTAGTGATATCTTATGATGTTTCTTTCTCTGTGTGACTTATTTCTCGTAGAATCATCGTTCCTGAATCCACTCATTATGCCGCTATGGACCTGATCACGTAGATTTCATTGCTGAGTAATATTACATTGTACGTGAGTACCACAACTTCTTTATCCGTTTTTTGCTTTCTCGGATAGTTAACTTATACCGTAGACAAGGTTCTTGTTAACAGAGCCGTCCCAAACATTGGGGTGGCTGTGTGTTTTTGATTTTAATTTCCCTAAGCTATAGGACCATAAGTGGAAGTGCCATAGGCTGTGTTGCTTTGTTTCCTATGTGTTTTAGGAAACACCATACACTTCTCCAGAGTGGCTGTTGGCAATTTATATCCCGCCCATCAGCATAACAAAGCTCCCTGTTCTCCATGACCTGTCCTGCCTTTCTGGATTTTACACTTTTTTCAGATGGCCCTTTTGACCGGTGGGCAGTGAGACTTCATTGTAGTGTACATTTCCTTTACACGCTTGCTTGGTTGGCCAAAAAGGGCGTATGCGTTTTTTCCTGAATATATTCAGGAAAAAACGCATACGCCCTTTTTGGCCAAGTGCATCATTGTCGACATTCTGCCTCTTTTCCTATGCTTTAAGTGCAATTCCAGTCTACCCCCTGAAATCGTTTTCCGGAAATTCTTCCGCGCTTTCAAGTCCTCTTCGAAGACTTACTTCAATACATTTTTGGACGATATCTGTCATTCATAACTCTGCAGGTTTGTGAATTACAGTGCCCTTGAGCTCCTTTCCTCAACACGCTTTCTTGTGAGCTGGCCGCAAAACCGCAGGATTGCTTCAGGCCCTAGTCTGTTTCTGGCAGGGCACGCTGAGCCTTTGGTTAATTCCTCTTCCTGGTGGGAAATGAGCATTCCATTTGCCCGTGCACACACCTACAGCTAGTCTCTCATTGGATCTCCCTATTCCTGTTCATCTTGGGCAGAAATTGCAAACTTTGCCAAACAGGAGGTTAAAGTCCCTGACTCTCCAAGTGGGGAGAGTGTTAGTAAAGCGTCTGGAATGGTGAACCCGAGTACCAGCGGACGAAAACTGAGATGCATTTGAAAACATTTACCGGTCACACAGTGCACTGTACTGTGGGTTTCCCATGCATGTTTTAGCTGAAGGAAGAATCCCTTAAACCTGGAGAGTTGGGACCCATGGAATGGGTACCATGCAGTATGACTTCAAAGGGTCAGCGTTTGCTCACCGAAACTCACCAATGCTATCAGCCCGAAGTGTCCAGCCTTATGTCTCACCCAGCTCTGGGTGTAGATGTGGGAAATCCAGGTTGCATCACAAGCCCTGAATGAATTATTTAAGAATTGCTCTCTATTTCACTGTCATTGTGTTTTGTTTTTGAAATTTATTTTGATAATGGGATTTATCGGATTTTCACTGCTGCCTTTAGGCCGCTGTACACACGCTTGATTTCCTTATGGAGACATATAAATCCATGGGTTTTAAGATTCTTACTTGTCAGGTATCTTGCCAGGCGTTGAATATGGGGTGTTGAGTCCATTTCGTTGAGCAAGGAGTAGGGCTTGTCTATTATATATTTGGCTTATGGAACGGTATCTGTGCTAATTTCAATCTCTGGTTTTATGCAGCACCCCAACTCACCTTTCCCCATATGCAAGCATAAGTTTGTTTTCTAAATTTGAGACCCTGTTCTGTTTTGTAATTCAGTTTATGTGTAGCCAAGTTTACATTCCATGTATTACTGATATATTATGATGTTTCTTTTTCTGTGTGACTTATTTCTCGTAGAATCATCGTACCTGAATCCACTCATTATGCCGCTATGGGCCTGAAGACGTAGATTTCATTGCTGAGTGATATTACATTGTACGTGCGTACCAGAACTTCTTTATCCATTTTTTGCTTTCTCGGATATTTAACTTGTACCGTAGACAAGGTTCTTGTAAACAGAGCCATCCCAAACTTTGGGGTGGCTGTGTGTTTTTGATTTTAATTTCCCTAAGCTATAGGACCATAAGTGGAAGTGACATAGGCTGTGTTGTTTTTTTTCCTACGTGTTTCAGGATACACCATACATTTCTCCAGAGTGGCTGTTGGCAATTTACATCCCGCCCATCAGCATAACAAGGCTCCCTGTTCTCCATGACCTGTCCTGTCTTTCTGGATTTTACTCTTTTTTCAGATGGCCCTTTTGACCGGGGGGCAGTGAGACTTCATTGTAGTGCAGATTTCCTTTACACGCTTGCTTGGTTGGCCAAAAAGGGCGTATGCGTTTTTTCCTGAATATATTCAGGAAAAAACGCATACGCCCTTTTTGGCCAAGTGCATCATTGTCGACATTCTGCCTCTTTTCCTATGCTTTAAGTGCAATTCCAGTCTACCCCCTGAAATCGTTTTCCTGAAATTCTGCCCCGCTTTCAAGTCCTCTTTGAAGACTTACTTCAGTACATTTTTGGACGATAGCTGTCATTCATAACTCTGCAGGTTTGTGAATTATACAGTGCCCCTGAGCTCCTTTCTTCAACTCGTTTTCTTGTGAGCTGGCCGCAAAACCGCAGGATTGCTTCAGGCCCTAATCTGTTTCCGGCATGGCATGATGAGCCTTTGGTTAATTCCTCTTCCTGGTGGGAAATGAGCGTTCAGTTTGCCCGTGCAGACACCAACAGCTAGTCTCTCTTTGGTTCTCCCTATGCCTGTTCATCTTGCGCAGAAATTGCAAACTGTGCCAAACAGGAGGTTAAAGGCACTGACTCTCCAAGTGGGGAGAGTGTTAGTAAAGCGTCTGGAATGGTGAAACCAAGTACCAGGGGACGAAAACTGAGATGCATTTGAAAACGTTTCCCAATCACACAGCGGACGATAGTCTGGGTTTCCCATGCATGTTTTAGCTGAAGGAAGAATCCCTTAAACCTGGCGAGTTGGGACCCATGGAATGGGTACCATGCAGTATGACTTCAAAGGGTCTGCGTTTGCTCACCGAACCTCACCAATGCTATCAGCCCGAAGTGCCCAGCCTTATGTCTCACCCAGCTCTGGGTGTAGATGTGGAAAATCCAGGTTGCATCACAAGCCCTGAATGAATTATTTAAGAATTGCTCTCTATTTCACTGTCATTGCGTTTTGTTTTTGAAATTTATTTTGATAATGGGATTTATCGGATTTTCACTGCTACGTTTAGGCCGCTGTACACACGCTTGATTTCCTTATGGAGACATATAAATCCATGGGTTTTAAGATTCTTACTTGTCAGGTATCTTGCCAGGCGTTGAATATGGGGTGTTGAGTCCATTTCGTTGAGCAAGGAGTAGGGCATGTCTATTATATATTTGGCTTATGGAACGGTATCTGTGCTAATTTCAATCTCTGGTTTTATGCAGCACCCCAACTCACCTTTCCCCATAAGCAAGCATAAGTTGGATTTCTAAATTTGAGACCCTGTTCTGTTTTGTAATTCAGTTCATGTGTATCCAACTTTACATTCTGTGTATTAGTGATATCTTACGATGTTTCTTTTTCTGTGTGACTTATTTCTCGTAGAATCATCGTACCTGAATCCACTCATTATGCCGCTACGGGCCTGATGACGTAGATTTCATTGCTGAGTGATATTCCATTGTACGTGCGTACCACAACTTCTTTATCCATTTTTTGCTTTCTGGGATATTTTACTTGTACCATAGACGAGGTTCTTGTAAACAGAGCCGTCCCAAACTCTGGGGTGGCTGTGTGTTTTTGATTTTAATTTCCCTAAGCTATAGGACCATAAGTGGAAGTGCCATAGGCTGTGTTGCATTGTTTCCTACGTGTTTCTGGAAACACCATACACTTCTCCAGAGTGGTTGTTGGCAATTTACATCCCGCCCATCAGCATAACTAGGCTCCCTGTTCTCCATGACCTGTCTTGACTTTCTGGATTTTACATTTTTTTCAGATGGCCCTTTTGACCGGGGGGCAGTGAGACTTCATTGTAGTGCAGATTTCCATTACACGCTTGCTTGATTGGCCAAAAAGGGCGTATGCGTTTTTTCCTGAATATATTCAGGAAAAAACGCATACGCCCTTTTTGGCCAAGTGCATCATTGTCGACATTCTGCCTCTTTTCCTATGCTGTTAGTATAATTCCAGTGTACCCCCTGAAATCGTTTTCCTGAAATTCTGCCCCGCTTTCAAGTCCTCTTCGAAGACTTACTTCAATACATTTTTGGACGATAGCTGTCATTCATAACTCTGCAGGTTTGTGAATTACAGTGCCCCTGAGTTCATTTCTTCAACTCGCTTTCTTGTGAGCTGGCCGCAAAACCGCAGGATTGCTTCAGGCCCTCATCTGTTTCCGGCAGGGCACGCTGAGCCTTTGGTTAATTCCTCTTCCTGGTGGGAAATGAGCGTTCAATTTGCCCGTGCAGACACCTACAGCTAGTCTCTCATTGCTTCTCCCTATTCCTGTTCATCTTGCGCAGAAATTGCAAAGTGTGCCAAACAGGAGGTTAAATGCACTGACTCTCCAAGTGGGGAGAGTGTTAGTAAAGCGTCTGGAATGGTGAACCCGAGTACCAAGGGACGAAAACTGAGATGCATTTGAAAACGTTTCCCAATCACACAGCGGACGATAGTCTGGGTTTCCCATGCATGTTTTAGCTGAAGGAAGAATCCCTTAAACCTGGAGAGTTGGGACCCATGAAATGGGTACCATGCAGTATGACTTCAAAGGGTCTGCGTTTGCTCACCGAACCTCACCAATGCTATCAGCCCGAAGTGCCCAGCCTTATGTCTCACCCAGCTCTGGGTGTAGATGTGGAAAATCCAGGTTGCATCACAAGCCCTGAATGAATTATTTAAGAATTGCTCTCTATTTCACTGTCATTGCGTTTTGTTTTTGAAATTTATTTTGATAATGGGATTTATCGGATTTTCACTGCTACGTTTAGGCCGCTGTACACACGCTTGATTTCCTTATGGAGACATATAAATCCATGGGTTTTAAGATTCTTACTTGTCAGGTATCTTGCCAGGCGTTGAATATGGGGTGTTTAGTCCATTTCGTTGAGCAAGGAGTAGGGCTTGTCTATTATATATTTGGCTTATGGAACGGTATCTGTGCTAATTTCAATCTCTGGTTTTATGCAGCACCCCAACTCACCTTTCCCCATAAGCAAGCATAAGTTGGTTTTCTAAATTTGAGACCCTGTTCTGTTTTGTAATTCAGTTCATGTGTATCCAACTTTACATTCCGTGTTTTAGTGATATCTTATGATGTTTCTTTTTCTGTGTGACTTATTTCTCGTAGAATCATCGTACCTGAATACACTCATTATGCCGCTACGGGCCTGATGACGTAGATTTCATTGCTGAGTGATATTCCATTGTACGTGCGTACCACAACTTCTTTATCCATTTTTTGCTTTCTGGGATATTTTACTTGTACCATAGACAAGGTTCTTGTAAACAGAGCCGTCCCAAACTCTGGGGTGGCTGTGTGTTTTTGATTTTAATTTCCCTAAGCTATAGGACCATAAGTGGAAGTGCAATAGGCTGTGTTGCTTTGTTTCCTACGTGTTTCTGGAAACACCATACACTTCTCCAGAGTGGTTGTTGGCAATTTACATCCCGCCCATCAGCATGACAAGGCTCCCTGTTCTCCATGACCTGTCTTGACTTTCTGGATTTTACATTTTTTTCAGATGGCCCTTTTGACCGGGGGGCAGTGAGACTTCATTGTAGTGCAGATTTCCATTACAAGCATGCTTGGTTGGCCAAAAAGGGCGTATGCGTTTTTTCCTGAATATATTCAGGAAAAAACGCATACGCCCTTTTTGGCCAAGTGCATCATTGTCGACATTCTGCCTCTTTTCCTATGCTTTAAGTGCAATTCCAGTCTACCCCCTGAAATCGTTTTCCTGAAATTCTGCCCCGCTTTCAAGTCCTCTTCGAAGACTTACTTCAATACATTTTTGGACGATAGCTGTCATTCATAACTCTGCAGGTTTGTGAATTACAGTGCCCCTGAGCTCATTTCTTCAACTCGCTTTCTTGTGAGCTGGCCGCAAAACCGCAGGATTGCTTCAGGCTCTAATCTGTTTCCGGCAGGGCACGCTGAGCCTCTGGTTAATTCCTCTTCCTGGTGGGAAATGAGCGTTCCATTTGCCCGTGTAGACACCTACAGCTAGTCTCTCATTGCTTCTCCCTATTCCTGTTCATCTTGCGCAGAAATTGCAAACTGTGCCAAACAGGAGGTTAATGGCACTGACTCTCCAAGTGGGGAGAGTGTTAGTAAAGCGTTCAAATGTTGAACCCGAGTACCAGGGTCGAAAACTGAGATGCATTTGAAAACGTTTCCCAATCACATGGTGGACCATACTCTGGGTTTCCCATGCATGTTTTAGCTGAAGGAAGAATCCCTTAAACCTGGAGAGTTGGGACCCATGGAATGGGTACCATGCAGTATGACTTCAAAGGGTTTGCGTTTGCTCATCAAACCTCACCAATGCTATCAGCCCGAAGTGTCCAGCCTTATGTCTCACCCTGCTCTGCGTGTAGATGTGGTAAATCCAGGTTGCATCACAAGCCCTGAATGAATTATTTAAGAATTGCTCTCTATTTCACTGTCATTGTGTTTTGTTTTTGAAATTTATTTTGATAATGGGATTTATCGGATTTTCACTGCTGCGTTTAGGCCGCTGTACACACGCTTGATTTCCTTATGGACACATATAAATCCTTGGGTTTTAAGATTTTTACTTCTCAGGTATATTCCCAGGCGTTGAATATGGGGTGTTGAGTCCATTTCGATGAGCAAGGAGTACGTCTTGTCTATTATATATTTGGCTTATGGTACGGTATCTGTGCTAATTTCAATCTCTGGTTTTATGCAGCACCCCAACTCACCTTTCCCCATAAGCAAGCATAAGTTGGTTTTCTAAATTTGTGACCGTGTTCTGTTTTGTAATTCAGTTCATGTGTAGCCAACTTTACATTCCGTGTATTATTGATATCTTATGATGTTTCATTTTCTGTGTGACTTAATTCTTGTAGAATCATCGTACGTGAATCCACTCATTATGCCGCTGCAGGCCTGATGACGTAGATTTCATTGATGAGTGATAATCTATTGTACGTGCGTACCAGAACTTCTTTATCCATTTTTTGCATTCTCAGATATTTAACTAGTATCGTAGATGACGTTCCTGTAAACAGAGCCGTCCCAAATTTTGGGGTGGCTGTGTCTTTTTGATTTTAATTTCCCTAAGCTATAGGACCATAAGTGGAAGTGCCATAGGCTGTGTTGCTTTGTTTCCTACGCGTTTCAGGAAACACCATACACTTCTCCAGAGTGGCTGTTGGCAATTTACATCCCGCCCATCAGCATAACAAGGCTCCGTGTTCTCCATGACCTGTCCTGCCTTTCTGGATTTTACACTTTTTTCATATGGCCCTTTTAACCGGGGGGCAGTGAGACTTCATTGTAGTGCAGATTTCCTTTACACGCTTGCTTGGTTGGCCAAAAAGGGCGTATGCTTTTTTTCCTGAATATATTCAGGAAAAAACGCATACACCCTTTTTGGCCAAGTGCATCATTGTCGACATTCTGCCTCTTTTCCTATGCTTTAAGTGCAATTCCAGTCTACCCCCTGAAATCGTTTTCCTGAAATTCTGCCCCGCTTTCAAGTCCTCTTCGAATACTTAATTCAGTACATTTTTGGACGATAGGTGTCATTCATAACTCTGCAGGTTTGTGAATTACCGTGCCCCTGAGCTCCTTTCTTCAACTCGCTTTCTTGTGAGCTGGCCGCAAAACCGCAGGATTGCTTCACGCCATAATCTCTTTCTGGCAGGGCACGCTGAGCCTTTGGTTAATTCCTCTTCCTGGTGGGAAATGAGCGTTCCATTTGCCCGTGCAGACACCTACAGCTAGTCTCTCATTGGTTCTCCCTATTCCTGTTCATCTTGCACATAAATTGCAAACTGTGCCAAACAGGAGGTTAAAGGTACTGACTCTCCAAGTGGGGAGAGTGTTTTTAAAGCGCCTGGAATGGTGAACCCGAGTATCAGGGGCGAAAACTGACATGCATTTGAAAACGTTTCCCAATCACACGGTGGACCATACTCTGGGTTTCCCATGTATGTTTTAGCTGAAGGAAGAATCCCTTAAACCTAGAGAGTTGGGACCCATGGAATGGGTACCATGCAGTATGACTTCAAAGGGTCTGCGTTTGCTCACCGAACCTCACCAATGCTTTCAGCCCGAAGTGTCCAGCCTTATGTCTCACCCAGCTCTGGGTGTAGATGTGGTAAATCCAGGTTGCATCACAAGCCCTGAATGAATTATTTAAGAATTGCTCTCTATTTCACTTTCATTGTGTTTTGTTTTTGAAATTCATTTTGATAATGGGATTTATCCGATATTCACTGCTGGGTTTAGGCCGTTGTACACACGCTTGATTTCCTTATGGAGACATATAAATCCATGGGTTTTAAGATTCTTACTTGTCAGGTATCTTCCCAGGCGTGGAATATGGGGTGTTGAGTCCATTTCGTTGAGCAAGGAGTAGGTCTTGTCTATTATATATTTGCCTTATGAAACGGTATCTGTGCTAATTTCAATCTCTGGTTTTATGCAGCACCCCAACTCACCTTTCCCCATAAGCAAGCAGAAGTTGGTTTTCTAAATTTGTGACCCTGTTCTGTTTTGTAATTCAGTTCATGTGTAGCCAAGTTTACATTCCGTGTATTAGTGATATCTTATGATGTTTCTTTTTCTGTGTGACTTATTTCTCGTAGAATCATCATACCTGAATCCACTCATTATGCCGCTACGGGCCTGATGACGTAGATTTCATTGCTGAGTGATATTCCATTGTACGTGCGTACCACTACATCTTTTTGCATTTTTTGCTTTCTGGGATATTTAACTTGTACCGTAGACGAGGTTGTTGTAAACAGAGCCCTCCCAAACTTTGGGGTGGCTGGGTGTTTTTGATTTTAATTTCCCTAAGCTATAGGAACATAAGTGGAAATGCCATAGGCTGTGTTGCTTTGTTTCCTACGTGTTTCAGGAAACACCATACACTTCTCCAGAGTGGTTGCTGGCAATTTACATCCCGCCCATCAGCATAACAAGGCTCGCTGTTCTCCATGACCTGTCCTGCCTTTCTGGATTTGACACTTTTTTCAGATGGCCCTTTTGACCGGGGGGCAGTGAGACTTCATTGTAGTGCAGATTTCCTTTACATGCTTGCTTGGTTGGCCAAAAAGGGCGTATGCGTTTTTTCCTGAATGTATTCAGGAAAAAACGCATACGCCCTTTTTGGCCAAGTGCATCATTGTCGACATTCTGCCTCTTTTCCTATGCGTTAAGTGCAATTCCAGTCTACCTCGTGAAATCGTTTTCCTGAAATTTTGCCCCGCTTTCAAGTCCTCTTCAAAGACTTACTTCAATACATTTTTGGACGATAGCTGTCATTCATAACTCTGCAGGTTTCTGAATTACACTGCCCCTGAGCTCCTTTCTTCAACTCGCTTTCTTGTGAGCTGGCCGCAAAACCGCAGGATTGCTTCAGGCCATAATCTCTTTCTGGCACGGCACGCTGAGCTTTTGGTTAATTCCTCTTCCTGGTGGGAAATGAGCGTTCCATTTGCCCGTGCAGACACCTACAGCTAGTCTCTCATTGGTTCTCCCTATTCGTGTTCATCTTGCGCAGAAATTGCAAATTGTGCCAAACAGGAGGTTAAAGGCACTGACTCTCCAAGTGGGGATAGTGTTAGTAAAGCGTCTGGAATGGTGAACCCGAGTACCAGGGGACGAAAACTGAGATGCATTTGAAAACGTTTCCCGGTCACACAGTGCACTGTACTGTGGGTTTCCCATGCATGTTTTAGCTGAAGGAAGAATCCCTTAAATCTGGAGAGTTGGGACCCATGGAATGGATACCCTGCAGGATGACTTCAATGGGTCTGCGTTTGCTCACCGAACCTCACCAATGCTATAAGCCTGAAGTGTCCTGCGTTATGTCTCACGCAGCTCTGTGTGTAGATGTGGTAAATCCAGGTTGCATCACAAGCCCTGAATGAATTATTTAAAAATTGCTCTCTTTTTCACTGTCATTGTGTTTTGTTTTTGAAATTTATTTTGATAATGGGATTTATCGGATTTTCTCTGCTGCGTTCAGGCCGTTGTACACACGCTTGATTTCCTTATGGAGACATATAAATCCATGGGTTTTAAGATTCTTACTTGTCAGGTATCTTGCCAGGCGTTGAATATGGGGTGTTGAGTCCATTTCGTTGAGCAAGGAGTAGGTCTTGTCTATTATATATTTGGCTTATGGAACGGTATCTGTGCTAATTTCAATCTCTGGTTTTATGCAGCACCCCAACTCACCTTTCCCCATAAGCAAGCATAAGTTGGTTTTCTAAATTTGAGACCCTGTTCTGTTTTGTATTTCAGTTCATGTGTAGCCAAGGTTATATTCCGTGTATTAGTGATATCTTATGATGTTTCTTTTTCTGTGTGACTTATTTCTCGTAGAATCATCGTACCTGAATCCACTCATTATGCCGCTATGGGCCTGATGACGTAGATTTCATTGCTGAGTTATATTCCATTGTACGTGCGTACCACAACTTCTTTATCCATTTTTTGCTTTTCGGATATTTAACTTATACTGTAGACGAGGTTCTTGTAAACAGAGCCGTCCCAAACTTTGGGGTGGCTGTGTGTTTTTGATTTTAATGTTCCTAAGCTATAGGACCATATGTGGAAGTGCCATAGGCTGTGTTGCTTTGTTTCCTACGTGTTTCAGGATACACCATACATTTCTCCAGAGTGGCTGTTGGCAATTTACATCCCGCCCATCAGCATAACAAGGCTCCCTGTTCTCCATGACCTGTCCTGCCTTTCTGGATTTTACACTTTTTTCAGATGGCCCTTTTGACCGGGGGGCAGTGAGACTTCATTGTAGTGCAGATTTCCTTTACACGCTTGCTTGGTTGGCCAAAAAGGGCGTATGCGTTTATTCCTGAATATATTCAGGAAAAAACGCATACGCCCTTTTTCACCAAGTGCATCATTGTCGACATTCTGCCTCTTTTCCTATGCTTTAAGTGCAATTACAGTCTACCCCCTGAAATCGTTTTCCTGAAATTCTGCCCCGTTTACAAGTCCTCTTCGAAGACTTACTTCAGTACATTTTTGGACGATACCTGTCATTCATAACTCTGCATGTTTGTGAGTTACAGTGCCCCTGAGCTCCTTTCTTCAACTCGCTTTCTTGTGAGCTGGCCGCAAAACCGCAGGATTGCTACAGGCCCTAATATGTTTCCGGCAGGGCACGCTGAGCCTTTGGTTAATTCCTCTTCCTGGTGGGAAATGAGCATTCCATTTGCCCTTGCAGACACCTACAGCTAGTCTCTCATTGGTTCTCCCTATTCCTGTTCATCTTGCGCAGAAATTGCAAACTGTGCCAAACAGGAGGTTAAAGGCACTGACTCTCCAAGTGGTGAGAGTGTTAGTAAAGCTTCTGGAATGGTGAACCCGAGTACCAGGTTTCGAAAATTGAGATGCATTTGAAAACGTTTCCCAATCACACGGCGGACAATAATCTGGGTTTCCCATGCATGTTTTAGCTGAAGGAAGAATCCCTTAAACCTGGAGAGTTAGGACCCATGGAATGGGTACCATGCAGTATGACTTCAAAGGGTCTGCGTTTGCTCACCGAACCTCACCAATGCTATCAGCCCGAAGTGTCCAGCCTTATGTCTCACCCAGCTCTGGGTGTAGATGTGATAAATCCAGGTTGCATCACAAGCCCTGAATGAATTATTTAAGAATTGCTCTCTATTTCACTGTCATTGTGTTTTGTTTTTGAAATTTATTTTGATAATGGGATTTATCGGATGTTCACTGCTGCGTTTAGGCCGCTGTTCACATGCTTGATTTCCTTATGGAGACATATAAATCCATGGGTTTTAAGATTCTTACTTGTCAAGTATCTTGCCAGGCGTTGAATATGCGGTGTTGAGTCCATTTCGTTGAGCAAGGAGTAGGTCTTGTCTATTATATATTTGGCTTATGGAATGGTATCTTTGCTAATTTCCATCTCTGGTTTTATGCAGCACCCCAACTCACCTTTCCTCATAAGCAAGCATAAGTTGGTTTTCTAAATTTGAGACCCTGTTCTGTTTTGTAATTCAGTTCATGTGTAGCCAACTTTACATTCCGTGTATTAGTGATATCTTATGATGTTTCTTTTTCTGTGTGACTTATTTCTCGTAGAATCATCGTACCTGAATCCACTCATTATGCCGCTATGGGCCTGATGACGTAGATTTCATTGCTGAGTGATATTCCATTGTTCGTGCGTACCACAACTTCTTTATCCATTTTTCACATTCTGGGATATTTAACTTGTACTGTAGGCGAGGTTCTTGTAAACAGAGCCGTCCCAAACTTTGGGGTGGCTGTGTCTTTTTGATTTTAATTTCCCTAAGCTATAGGGCCATAAGTGGAAGTGCCATAGGCTGTGTTGCTTTGTTTCCTACGTGTTTCAGGATACACCATACACTTCTCCCGAGTGGCTGTTGGCAATTTTCATCCCGCCCATCAGCAAACAAGGCTCCCTGTTTTCCATGACCTGTCCTGCCTTTCTGGATTTTGCACTTTTTTCAGATGGCCCTTTTGACAGGGGGGCAGTGAGACTTCATTGTAGTGCAGATTTCCTTTACACGCTTGCTTGGTTGGCCAAAAAGGGCGTATGCTTTTTTTCCTGAATATATTCAGGAAAAAACGCATACGCCCTTTATGGCCAAGTGCATCATTGTCGACATTCTGCCTCTTTTCCTATGCTTTAAGTGCAATTCCAGTCTACCCCCTGAAATCGTTTTCCTGAAATTCTGCCCCGCTATCAAGTCCTCTTCGCATCCTTACTTCAGTACATTTTTGGACGATAGCTGTCATTCATAACTCTGCAAGTTTGTGAATTACAGTGCCCCTGAGTTCCTTTTTTCAACTCGCTTTCTTGTGAGGTGGCCGCAAAACCGCAGGATTGCTTCAGGCCCTAATCTGTTTCCGGCAGGGCACGCTGAGCCTTTGGTTAATTCCTCTTCCTGGTGGGAAATGGGCGTTCCATTTGCCTGTGCACACACCTACAGCTAGTCTCTCATTGGTTCTCCCTATTCCTGTTCATCTTGCGCAGAAATTGCAAACTGTGCCAAACAGGAGGTTAAGGGCACTGACTCTCCAAGTGGGGAGAGTGTAACTAAAGCGTCTGGAATGGTGAACCCGAGTACCAGGGGCGAAAACTGAGATGCATTTGAAAACGTTTCCCAATCACACGGCGGACGATAGTCTGGGTTTCCCATGAATGTTTTAGCTGAAGGAAGAGTCCCTTAAACCTGGAGAGTTGGGACCCATGGAATGGGTACCATGCAGTATGACTTCAAAGGGTCTGCGTCTGCTCACCGAACCTCACCAATGCTATCAGCCCGAAGTGTCCAGCCTTATGTCTCACCCAGCTCTGGGTGTAGATGTGGTAAATCCAGGTTGCATCACAAGCCCTGAATGAATTATTTAAGAATTGCTCTCTATTTCACTGTCATTGTGTTTTTTTTTTTGAAATTTATTTTGATAATGGGATTTACCGGATTTTCACTGTTCCGTTTAGGCTGCTGTACACACGCTTGTTTTCCTTATGGAGACATATAAAACCATGGGTTTTAAGATTCTTACTTGTCACGTATCTTCCCAGGCGTTGAATATGGGGTGTTGAGTCCATTTCGTTGAGCAATTAGTAGGTCTTGTCTATAATATATTTGGCTTATGGAACGGTACCTGTGCTAATTCCAATCTCTGGTTTTATGCAGCACCCCAACTCACCTTTCCCCATAAGCAAGCATAAGTTGGTTTTCTAAATTTGAGACCCTCTTCTGTTTTGTAATTCAGTTTATGTGTAGCCAAGTTTACATTCCGTGTATTACTGATATCTTATGATGTTTATTTTTCTGTGTGACTTATTTCTCGTAGAATCATCGTACCTGAATCCACTCATTATACCGCTACGGGCCTGAAGACGTAGATTTAATTGCTGAATGATATTCCATTGTACGTGCGTACCAGAACTTCTTTATCCATTTTTTCCTTTCTCGGATATTTAACTTGTACCGTAGACAAGGTTCTTGTAAACAGAGCCATCCCAAACTTTGGGGTGGCTGTGTGTTTTTGATTTTTATTTCTTTAAGCTATAGGACCATAAGTGGAAGTGACATAGGCTGTGTTGCTTTGTTTCCTACGTGTTTCAGGATACACCATACATTTCTCCAGAGTGGCTGTTGGCAATTTACATCCCGCCCATCAGCATAACAAGGCTCCCTGTTCTCCAAGACCTGTCCTGCCTTTCTGGATTTTACACATTTTTCAGATGGCCCTTTTGACCGGGGGGCAGTGAGACTTCATTGTAGTGCACATTTCCTTTACACGCTTGCTTGGTTGTCGAAAAAGTGCGTATGCGTTTTTTCCTGAATATATTCAGGAAAAAACGCATACGCCCTTTTTGGCCAAGTGCATCATTGTCGACATTCTGCCTCTTTTCCTATGCTTTAAGTGCAATTCCAGTCTACCCCCTGAAATCGTTTTCCTGAAATTCTGCCCCGCTTTCAAGTCCTCTTTGAAGACTTACTTCAGTACATTTTTGGACGATAGCTGTCATTCATAACTCTGCAGGTTTGTGAATTGCAGTGCCCCTGAGCTCCTTTCTTCAACTCTCTTTCTTGTGAGCTGGCCGCAAAACCGCAGGATTGCTTCAGGCCATAATCTCTTTCCGGGGGGGAACGCTGAGCCTTTGTTTAATTCCTCTTCCTGGTCGGAAATGAGCGTTCCATTTGCCCATGCAGGCACCTACAGCTAGTCTCTCATTGGTTCTCCCTATTCCTGTACATCTTGCGCAGAAATTGCAAACTGTGCCAACAGGAGGTTAATGGCACTGACTCTCCAAGTGGGGAGAGTGTTAGTAAAGCGTCTGGAATGATGAACCCGAGTACCAGGGGACGAAATCTGAGATGCATTTGAAAACGTTTCCCGGTCACACAGTGCACAGTTCTGTGGGTTTCCCATGCATGTTTTAGCTGAAGGAAGAACCCCTTAAACCTGGAGAGTTGGGACCCATGGAATGGGTACCATGCAGTATGACTTCAAAGGGTCTGCGTTTGCTCACCGAACCTCACCAATGCTATCAGCCCGAAGTGTCCAGCCTTATGTCTCACCCAGCTCTGGATGTAGATGTGGTAAATCCAGGTTGCATCACATGCCCTGAATGAATTATTTAAGAATTGCTCTCTATTTCACTCTCATTGTGTTTTGTTTTTCTAATTCATTTTGATAATGGGATTTATTGGATTTTCTCTGCTGCGTTCATGCAGCTGTACACACGCTTGATTGTCTTAAGGAGACATATAAATCCATGGGTTTGAAGATTCTTACTAGTCAGGTGTATTCCTAGGCGTTGAATATGAGGTGTTTAGTCCATTTCGTTGAGCAAGGGGTAGGTCTTGACTATTACATATTTGGCTTATGGAAAGGTATCTGTGCTAATTTCTATCTCTGCTTTTATGCAGCACCCCAACTCACTTTTCCCCTTAAGCAAGCATAAGTTGGTTTTCTAAATTTGAGACCCTGTTCTGTTTTGTAATTCAGTTCATGTGTAGCCAAGTTTACATTCCGTGTATTAGTGATAACTTATGATGTTTCATTTTCTGTGTGACTTATTTCACTTAGAATCATCGTACCTGAATCCACTCATTATGCCGTGACGGGCCTGATGAAATAGATTTCATTGGTGAGTGATATTCATTTGTATGTACGTACCACACTTCTTTATCCATTTTTCGCTTTCTGGGATATTTAACTTGTTCCGTAGACGAGGTTCTTGTAAACAGAGCCGTCCGACACTTTGGGGTGGCTGTCTGTTTTTGATTTTAATTTCCGTGATCTATAAGACCGTAAGTGGAAGTGCCGTAGTCTCCGTTGCTTTGTTTCTTAGGTGTTTCAGGAAACACCATACACTTCTCCAGAGTGGCTGTTGGCATTTACATCCCGCCTATCAGCATAACAAGGCTCCCTGTTCTCCATGGCCTGTCCTGTGTTTCTGGTTTTTACACTTTTTTCAGATGGCCCTTTTGACGAATGGGAAATGAGACTTCATTGTAGTGCGGATTTCCATTGCTGGAGTGCTTGGTTGGCCAAAAAGGGCATATGTGTTTTTTCCTGAATATATTCAGGAAAAAATGTTTACGCACTTTTGTCCAAGTGCATCACTGTCAAAGATCTGCCGCTTTTCACATGCTTTAAATGCAATTCCAATCTACCTCCTGAAATATGATTCCTGCAATTCTGCCTCGTTTTCAAGTCCTCTTTGCAGACTTACTTCCATATATTTTTGCCAATAGCTGTCATTTATAACTCTGCAGGTTTGTGAATTACAGTGCCCGTGATTTCCTTTCTTAACTCGTTTCCTTGAAAACTGGCCACAGAACCGCAGGTTTGCTTCAGGCCGTAATCAGGGTCCGGCACGGCACTCTGAGACTTTGGTTCATTCCACTTCCTGGTGGGAAATTAGAGTTAAATGTGCCCCTCCAGACACCTGCCTCACTCCTAGCCCCTTGGTGATGTGTGTCCTCTGGTTTGAGGCCACATGTGCTGGGTTCCTCACCTTTGGCTGATGTGGCCCCACTGGTGTGAGGACACTCCTGCCTGGTTCCCATCCCCTTGGTGATGTGGGCCCTCCGGTGAGAGTCTGATCCTGGTTGGGTTCCTCACACTTCTGTGAGGTGGGCCCTCTTCTCTGAGGTCACTCCTGCCTGGCTGGCACACCCCGCCTTGGCGACGTCGGCCCTCTGGTGGGATTTGGTGCCTGCTGGGTGTCTCCTCCCCTCGGTAATGAGGGCCCTCTGGCGTCAGGCCCTAACTCCTGGGCTCCCAATATTTTCTGATATGCGCCCTGTGGTTCGAGTACACTCCTGCCAGGTTCCCAACCCCATGGGAATGTGGGCCTTCTGCTCTGAGGTCCCAACCGTGGGTTACTCAGTTTCATGATGAGGGCCCTCTGCTGCGAGTTCTCTCCGGCCTGGATCCCATAGCCTCGCTGCTCTTGGCCACCTGCTGGGAGGTTCCAACTGCGGGATTCCTCACCTTTTTTCTTCTATGGGCCCTCTGTTTTGAGACTCCTCCTGCCTGCCTCACTCCCAGCCCCTTGGTGATGTGTGTCCTCTGGTTTGAGGCCACGTATGCTGGGTCCCTCGCCTTTCGATGATGTGGCCCCACTGATGTGAGGACACTCCTGCCTGGTTCCTATCCCCTTGATGATGTGGGCCCTCTGGTGAGAGTCTGATCCTGGCTGGGTTCCTCACCCTTCTGTGAGGGGGGCCCTCTGCTGTGAGGTCACTCCTGCCTGGCTGGCACACCCCACCTGGGCAACATCGGCCCTCTTGTGGCAGTTGGAGCCTGCTGAGAACCTCCCCTCGGTGATGGGGTCCCTCTTGCCTCAGGCCCTAACTGCTGGGTACCCACATTTTCTGATACGTGCTAAGTGGTGCGAGGACACTCCTGCGAGGTTCCCATCCCCATGGGCATGTGGGCCTTCTGATCTAAGGTCCCAACACCTGTGTTGTTCACCGTTTCATGATGTTGGCTCTCTGGTGTTAGTTCACCCAGGCCTAGATCCCATAGACTCTGTGCTCTGAGCGGCCTGCTGGGAGGTTCCTACTGCTGGATTCCTTAACTCTTTTATTCTTTGGGTCCTGTGTTTTCATGCTCCTACTTCCTGACTCACTTCCAGCCCATTTGTGATGTAGGTCCTCTGGTTTAAGGCCACATGTACCGGTTTCCTCACCTTTATTGATGTGGCCCCACTGGTGTGAGGACACTCCTGCCTGGTTCCCATCCCCTTGGTGATGGGGGCCCTCTGGTGAGAGTCTGATCCTGTCTGGATTCCTCACACTTCTGGGAGGTGGGCCCTCTGCTGTGAGGTCACTCCTGCCTGGCTGGCACACGTCACGTTGGCGATGTGGGCCCTCAGTTGGGAGTTGGTGCCTGCTGGGAGTCTCCTCCCCTCGGTAATGAGGGCCCTCTGGCGTCAGGCCCTAACTCATGGGCTCCCAAAATTTTCTGATGTGCGCCCTGTCGTGCGAGTACACTCCAGCCAGTGTCCCATCCCCATGGGTATGTGGGCTTTCTGCTCTCAGGTCCCAAAGGCTGGGTTGCTCACAGTGTCAGAATGTGGGCCCTCTGCTGTGAGTTCACTCCGGCATGGATCCCATAGCCTCGGTGCTCTGGGCCACCTGCTTGGAGCTTCCAACTGCGGGGTTCCTCACCTTTTTTATTCTATGGGCGCTCTGTTGTGAGTTTCCTCCTGCATGCCTCACTCCCAGCCCTTTCGTGATGTGTGTCCCCTTGTTTGAGGCCACACGTGCTGTGTTCCTCACCTTTCGCTGATGTGGCCCCACTGGTGTGAGGACACTCCTGCCTGGTTTCCATCCCATTGGTGATGTGGGCGCTCTGGTTAGAGTCTGATCCTGTTTGGGCTCCTCACACTTCTGTGAGGTGGGCCCTCTGCTGTGAGGTAACTCCTGCCTGGCTTACTCCCATTGCCTTGGTGACGTCGGCCCACTGGTGGCATTTGGAGCCTGCTGGTAGCCTCCTCTCCTCAGTGATGAGGGCCCTCTGGCGTCAGGCCATAACTGCTGGGTTCCCACATTTTCTGATACGTGCTAAGTTGTGCGAGGACACTCCTGCGAGGTTCCCATCCCCATGGGGATGTGGGCCTTCTGCTCTGAGGTCCCACTGGCTGGGTTGCTCACAGTTTCATGATGTGGGCCCTCTGCTGTGAGTTCACTGTTGCCTGGATCCCATAGACTCCATGCTCTGGGCCACCTGCTGGGAGGTTCAAACTGCTGGATTCCTCACATTTTTTATTCTGTGGGCCCTGTGTTGTTAGGCTACTCCTGCCTGCCTCACTCGGAGCACCTTGGAAATGTGGGTCCTCTGGTTTAGGCCACATGTGCTGGGTTCCTCACCTTTCGCTGATGTGGCCCCACTGGTGTGAGGACACTCCTGCCTTGTTCCGATCCCCTTGGTGATGTGGGCCCTCTGGTGAGAGTCTTATCCTGGCTGGGTTCCTCACCCTTCTGTGAGGTAGGCCCTCTGCTGTGAGGTCACTCCTGCCTGGCTGGCCCAGGTCACCTTGGTGACGTGGGCCCTCAGTTGGGAGTTGGTGCCTGCTGGGAGTCTCCTCCCCTCGGTAATGAGGGCCCTCTGGCGTCAGACCCTAACTCCTGGGCTCCCAAAATTTTCTGTTGTGCGCCCTGTGGTGCTAGTACACTCCTGCCAGGTTCCCAACCCCATGGGAATGTGGGCCTTCTGCTCTGAGGTCCCAACCGTGGGTTGCTCAGTTTCTTGATGAGGGCCCTCTGGTGTGAGTTCACTCCAGCATGGATCCCATAGCCTCGCTGCTCCTGGCCACCTGCGGGGAAGTTCCAACTGCGGGATTCCTCACCTTTTTCCTTCTATGGGCCCTCTGTTTTGAGACTCCTCCTGCCTGCCTCACTCCCAGCCCCTTGGTGATGTGTGTCCTCTGGTTTGAGGCCACGTGTGCTGGGTCCCTCACCTTTCGATGATGTGGCCCCACTGGTGTGAGGACACTCCTGCCTGGTTCCTATCCCCTTGGTGATGTGGGCCCTCTGGTGAGAGTCTGATCCTGGCTGGGTTCCTCACACTTCTGTGAGGTGGGCCCTCTGCTGTGAGGTCACTCCTGCCTGGCTGGCACACCCCGCCTTGGCAATGTCGGCCCTCTTGTGGCAGTTGGAGCCTACTGGGAGCCTCCTCCCCTCGGTGATGAGGGCCCTCTGGCGTCAGGCCCTAACTGCTGGGTACCCACATTTTCTGATACGTGCTAAGTTGTGCGAGGACACTCGTGCCATGTTCCCAACCCCATGGTGATGTGGGCCTTCTGCTCTGAGGTCACAACGGCTGGGTTGCTCACAGTTTCATGATGTGGGCCCTCTGCTGTGAGTTCACTGTGGCCTGGATCGCATAGACTCGGTGCTCTGGGCCGCCCACTGGGAGGTTCCCACTGCAGGATTCCTCAGCTTTTTTATTCTATTCACCCTGTGTTGTGAGGCTACTCATGCCTGCCTCACTCCGAACCCCTTGGAGATCTGGGTCCGCTGGTTTAGGCCACATGTGCTGGGTTCCTCACCTTTCTATGATGTGGTCACCCTGGTGTGAAGACAGTCCTGCCTGGTTCTGATGCCCTTGGTGATGTGGGCCCTCTGGTGAGAGTCTAATCCTGGCTGGGTTCCTCACCATTCTGTGAGGTAGGCCCTCAGCTGTGAGGTCACTCCTGCCTGGCTGTTGCACGTCACCTTGGCGACATGGTCCCTCCATAGGGAATTGGTGCCTGCTTGGGGTCTCCTCCCCTTGGTAATGAGGGCCCTCTGGCATCAGGCCCTAATTTCTGGGTTCCCAAAATTCTCTGATGTGCGCCCTGTGGTGCGAGTACACTTCTGCCAAGTTCCCAACCACATGGGAATGTGGGCCTTCTGCTCTAAAGTCCCAACGGCTGGGTTGCTCACAGTTTCATGATGAGGGCCCTCTGTTTTGAGTTCAGTCAGGCCTGGATCCCATAGCCTCGCTGCTCCTGGCCGCCTGCTGGGAGGTTCCAACTGTGGGATTCCTCACCTTTTTTACGCAATGGGCCCTCTGTTTTGAGGCTCCTCCTGCCTGCCTCACTCCCAGCCCCTTGGTGATGTGTGTCCTGTAGTTTGAGGCCACGTGTGCTGGGTCCGCACATTTCGGTGATGTGGCCCCACTGGTGTGAGGACACTCCTGCCTGGTTTCCATTCCCTTGGTGATGTGGGCCCTCTGGTGAGAGTCTGATCCTCTTTGGGTTCCTCACACTTTTGTGTGGTTGGCCCTCTGCTCTGAGGTCACTCCTGCCTGGCTGGCACACCCCGCATTGGCGACGTCGGCCCTCTGGTAGCAGTTGGAGCTTGCTGGGAGCCTCCTCTCCTCAGTGATGAGGGCCCTCTGGCATCCGGCCCTAACTGCTGGGCTCCCCACATTTTCTGTTGTGTGCCCACTGGTGCGATGACACTCCTGCTTGGTTCCCTTCCCCATGGGGATGTGGGCCTTGTGCTCTGAGGTCACAACGGCTGGGTTGCTTACAGTATCACGATGAGGGCCCTCTGTTGTGAGTTCATCACTGCCTGGATCCCATAGCCTCGGTGCTCTGGGCCGCCTGCTGGGATGTTCCAACTGCTGGATTCCTCACCTTTTTATACAATGGGCCATGTGTTTTGAGGTTAATCCTGCCTGCCTCGCTCTGAGACCCATGGTGATGTGGGTCTTCTGGTTTGAGGCCACATGTGCTGGGTACCTCAACTTTCGATGATGTGGCCCCACGGGTGTGAGGACACTCGTGCCTGATTCCCAGCCCCTTGCTTATGTGGGCACTCTGGTGAGAGTCTGATCATGACTGGGTTCCTTACCCTTCTGTGAGGTGGGCGCTCTGATGTGAGGTCACTCCTGCCTGAATGGCTCACGTCGCCTTGGCGACGTAGGCCCTCTGTTGGCCACTGAAGCATGCTGGGAGCCTCCTACCCTCTTTAATGAGGGCCCTGGAAGAAACGCATATGCCCTTTTTGACCAAGTGCATCATTGTCGAAGTTCTGCCTCTTCTCCTATACTTTCAGAGGACTTCCCGTCTACCTCCTGAAATCGTATTCCTGGAATTCTGCCCCGCGTTCAAGTCCTCTTTGCAGCCTTACTTCAATATATTTTTGGACGATAGCTGTCATTTATAACTCTGCAGGTTTGTGAATTACAGTGCCCCTGAGCTCCATTCTTCAACTCGCTTTCTTGTGAGCTGGCCGCAAAACCGCAGGATTGCTTCAGGCCCTAATCTGGTTCCGGCACGGCATGTTGAGCCTTTGGCTAATTCCTCTTCCTGATGGGAAATGAGTGTTAAATTTGCTCGTGCAGACACCTACAGCTAATCTCTCATTGGTTCTCCCTATTCCTGTTCATCTTGCTCAGAAATTCCAAACTGTGCCAAACAGGAGGTTAAAGGCACTGACTCTCCAATTGGAGAAAGAGTTAGTAAAGTGTCTGGAATGGTAAAACCGAGTATGAGGGGAAGAAAACTGAGATGCATGTAAAAAGGTTTCCCGGTCACATGGTGGACCATATTCCGGGTTTCCCATGCGTGTTTTACCTGAAGGAAGAATCCCTTAAACCTGGAGAGGTGGGACCCATGCAATGGGTACCATGCAGTATGACTTCAAAGGGCCTGCATTTTCTCACCGAACCTCACCAATGCTATCAGCCCAAAGTGTCGAACCTTATGTCTCACTCAGCTCTAGGTGTAGATGTGGTAAATCCAGGTTGCATCACAAGCCCTGAATGAATTATTTAAGAATTGCTCTCTATTTCACTGTCATTGTGTTTGTTTTTGTAGTTTATTTTGATAATGGGATTTATCGGATTTTCTCTGCTGCCTTCATGCAGCTGTACACACACTTGATTCTCTTACGGAGACATATAAATCCATGGGTTTGAAGATTCTTACTAGTCATGTGTAATCCTAGGAGTTGAATATGGTGTGTTTAGTCCATTTCGTTGAGCAAGGTGTAAGTCTTGACTATTACATATTTGGCTTATGGAAAGGTATGTGTGCTAATTTCTATCTCTGGTTTTATGCAGCACCCCACCTCACCTTTCCCCATAAGCAAGCATAAGTTGCTGTTCTAAATTTGAGACCCTGTTCTGTTTTGCAATTCAGTTCATGTGTAGCCAAGTTTACATTCCGTGTATTAGTGATATCTTATGATGTTTCATTTTCTGTGTGACTTATTTCACTTAGAATCATCATACCTGGATCCACTCAATATGCCGCGACGGGCCTGATGACATAGATTTCATTGGTGAGTGATATTCCATTGTACGTGCGTACCACAACTTCTTTAACCATTTTTCACATTCTGGGATATTTAACTTGTACCGTAGACGACGTTCTTGTAAACAGAGCCGTCCCAAACTTTGGGGTGGCTGTGTGTTTTTGATTTTAATTTCCCTAAGCTATAGGACCATAAGTGGAAGTGCCATAGGCTCTGTTGCTTTGTTTCCTATGTGTTTCAGGAAACCCCATACACTTCTCCAGAGTGGCTGTTTGCAATTTACATCCCCCCCATCAGCATAACAAGGCTCCCTGTTCTCCATGACCTGTCCTGCCTTTCTGGATTTTACACTTTTTCAGATGCCCCTTTTAACCGGGGGGCAGTGAGACTTCATTGTAGTGCAGATTTCATTTACCTGCTTGCTTGCTTGGCCAAAAATGGCGTATGCGTTTTTTCCTGAATATATTCAGGAAAAAACGCATACGCACTTTTTGGCCAGTGCATCATTGTCGGCATTCTGCCTCTATTCCTATGCTTTAAGTGCAATTCCAGTCTACCCCCTGAAATCGTGTTCCTGAAATTTTGCCCCGCTTTCAAGTCCTCTTCGAAGACTTACTTCAATACATTTTTGGACGATAGCTATCATTCATAACTCTGCAGGTTTGTGAATTACAGTACCCCTGAGCTCGTTTCCTCAACTCGCTTTCTTGTGAGCTGGCCGCAAAACCGCAGGATTGCTGCAGGCCCTAATCTGTTTCCGTCAGGGCACGCTGAGCCTTTGGTGAATTCCTCTTCCTGGTGGGAAATGAGCGTTAAATTTGTTCGTGCAGACACCTACAGCTAATCTCTCATTGGTTCTCCCTATTCCTGTTCATCTTGCGCAGAAATTCCAAACTGTGCCAAACAGGAGGTTAAAGGCACTGACTCTGCAAGTGGGGAGAGTGTTAGTAAAGCGTCTGGAATGGTAAAACCGAGTACGAGGGGACGAATACTGAGATGCATTTGAAAACGTTTCCCAATCACACGGCGGACGATAGTCTGGGTTTCCCATGCATGTTTTAGCTGAAGGAAGAATCCCTTAAACCTGGAGAGTTGGGACCCATGGAATGGGTACCATGCAGTATGACTTCAAAGGGTCTGCGTCTGCTCACCGAACCTCACCAATGCTATCAGCCCGAAGTGTCCAGCCTTATGTCTCACCCAGCTCTGGGTGTAGATGTGGTAAATCCAGGTTGCATCACAAGCCCTGAATGAATTATTTAAGAATTGCTCTCTATTTCACTGTCATTGTGTTTTTTTTTTTGAAATTTATTTTGATAATGGGATTTACCGGATTTTCACTGTTCCGTTTAGGCTGCTGTACACACGCTTGTTTTCCTTATGGAGACATATAAATCCATGGTTTTTAAGATTCTTACTTGTCAGGTATCTTGCCAGGCGTTGAATATGGGGTGTTGAGTCCATTTCGTTGAGCAAGTAGTAGGTTTTGTCTATAATATATTTGGCTTATGGAACGGTACCTGTGCTAATTCCAATCTCTGGTTTTATGCAGCACCCCAACTCACCTTTCCCCATAAGCAAGCATAAGTTGGTTTTCTAAATTTGAGACCCTGTTCTGTTTTGTAATTCAGTTTATGTGTAGCCAAGTTTACATTCCGTGTATTACTGATATCTTATGATATTTATTTTTCTGTGTGACTTATTTCTCGTAGAATCATCGTACCTGAATCCACTCATTATACCGCTACGGGCCTGAAGACGTAGATTTAATTGCTGAATGATATTCCATTGTACGTGCGTACCAGAACTTCTTTATCCATTTTTTCCTTTCTCGGATATTTAACTTGTACCATAGACAAGGTTCTTGTAAACAGAGCCATCCCAAATTTTGGGGTGGCTGTGTGTTTTTGATTTTAATTTCTTTAAGCTATAGGACCATAAGTGGAAGTGACATAGGCTGTGTTGCTTTGTTTCCTACGTGTTTCAGGATACACCATACATTTCTCCAGAGTGGCTGTTGGCAATTTACATCCCGCCCATCAGCATAACAAGGCTCCCTGTTCTCCAAGACCTGTCCTGCCTTTCTGGATTTTACACATTTTTCAGATGGCCCTTTTGACCGGGGGGCAGTGAGACTTCATTGTAGTGCACATTTCCTTTACACGCTTGCTTGGTTGTCGAAAAAGTGCGTATGCGTTTTTTCCTGAATATATTCAGGAAAAAACGCATACGCCCTTTTTGGCCAAGTGCATCATTGTCGACATTCTGCCTCTTTTCCTATGCTTTAAGTGCAATTCCAGTCTACCCCCTGAAATCGTTTTCCTGAAATTCTGCCCCGCTTTCAAGTCCTCTTCTAAGACTTACTTCAATACATTTTTGGACGATAGCTGTCATTCATAACTCTGCAGGTTTGTGAATTGCAGTGCCCCTGAGCTCCTTTCTTCAACTCTCTTTCTTGTGAGCTGGCCGCAAAACCGCAGGATTGCTTCAGGCCATAGTCTCTTTCCGGGGGGGAACGCTGAGCTTTTGTTTAATTCCTCTTCCTGGTCGGAAATGAGCGTTCCATTTGCCCATGCAAGCACCTACAGCTAGTCTCTCATTGGTTCTCCCTATTCCTGTACATCTTGCGCAGAAATTGCAAACTGTGCCAACAGGAGGTTAATGGCACTGACTCTCCAAGTGGGGAGAGTGTTAGTAAAGCGTCTGGAATGATGAACCCGAGTACCAGGGGACAAAATCTGAGATGCATTTGAAAACGTTTCCCGGTCACACAGTGCACAGTTCTGTGGGTTTCCCATGCATGTTTTAGCTGAAGGAAGAACCCCTTAAACCTGGAGAGTTGGGACCCATGGAATGGGTACCATGCAGTTTGACTTCAAAGGGTCTGCGTTTGCTCACCGAACCTCACCAATGCTATCAGCCCGAAGTGTCCAGCCTTATGTCTCACCCAGCTCTGGATGTAGATGTGGTAAATCCAGGTTGCATCACATGCCCTGAATGAATTATTTAAGAATTGCTCTCTATTTCACTCTCATTGTGTTTTGTTTTTCTAATTCATTTTGATAATGGGATTTATTGGATTTTCTCTGCTGCGTTCATGCAGCTGTACACACGCTTGATTGTCTTAAGGAGACATATAAATCCATGGGTTTGAAGATTCTTACTAGTCAGGTGTATTCCTAGGCGTTGAATATGAGGTGTTTAGTCCATTTCGTTGAGCAAGGGGTAGGTCTTGACTATTACATATTTGGCTTATGGAAAGGTATCTGTGCTAATTTCTATCTCTGCTTTTATGCAGCACCCCAACTCACTTTTCCCCTTAAGCAAGCATAAGTTGGTTTTCTAAATTTGAGACCCTGTTCTGTTTTGTAATTCAGTTCATGTGTAGCCAAGTTTACATTCCGTGTATTAGTGATAACTTATGATGTTTCATTTTCTGTGTGACTTATTTCACTTAGAATCATCGTACCTGAATCCACTCATTATGCCGCGACGGGCCTGATGAAATAGATTTCATTGGTGAGTGATATTCATTTGTACGTACGTACCACACTTCTTTATCCATTTTTCGCTTTCTGGGATATTTAACTTGTTCCGTAGACGAGGTTCTTGTAAACAGAGCCGTCCGACACTTTGGGGTGGCTGTCTGTTTTTGATTTTAATTTCCGTGATCTATAAGACCATAAGTGGAAGTGCCGTAGTCTCTGTTGCTTTGTTTCTTAGGTGTTTCAGGAAATACCATACACTTCTCCAGAGTGGCTGTTGGCATTTACATCCCGCCTATCAGCATAACAAGGCTCCCTGTTCTCCATGGCCTGTCCTGTGTTTCTGGTTTTTACACTTTTTTCAGATGGCCCTTTTGACGAATGGGAAATGAGACTTCATTGTAGTGCGGATTTCCATTTCTCAAGTGCTTGGTTGGCCAAAAAGGGCATATGTGTTTTTTCCTGAATATATTCAGGAAAAAATATTTACGCACTTTTGTCCAAGTGCATCACTGTCAAAGATCTGCCGCTTTTCACATGCTTTAAATGCAATTCCAATCTACCTCCTGAAATATGATTCCTGCAATTCTGCCTCGTTTTCAAGTCCTCTTTGCAGACTTACTTCCATATATTTTTGCCAATAGCTGTCATTTATAACTCTGCAGGTTTGTGAATTACAGTGCCCGTGATTTCCTTTCTTAACTCGTTTCCTTGAAAACTGGCCACAGAACCGCAGGTTTGCTTCAGGCCGTAATCAGGGTCCGGCACGGCACTCTGAGACTTTGGTTCATTCCACTTCCTGGTGGGAAATTAGAGTTAAATGTGCCCCTCCAGACACCTGCCTCACTCCTAGCCCCTTGGTGATGTGTGTCCTCTGGTTTGAGGCCACATGTGCTGGGTTCCTCACCTTTGGCTGATGTGGCCCCACTGGTGTGAGGACACTCCTGCCTGGTTCCCATCCCCTTGGTGATGTGGGCCCTCCGGTGAGAGTCTGATCCTGGTTGGGTTCCTCACACTTCTGTGAGGTGGGCCCTCTTCTCTGAGGTCACTCCTGCCTGGCTGGCACACCCCGCCTTGGCGACGTCGGCCCTCTGGTGGGATTTGGTGCCTGCTGGGTGTCTCCTCCCCTCGGTAATGAGGGCCCTCTGGCGTCAGGCCCTAACTCCTGGGCTCCCAATATTTTCTGATATGCGCCCTGTGGTTCGAGTACACTCCTGCCAGGTTCCCAACCCCATGGGAATGTGGGCCTTCTGCTCTGAGGTCCCAACCGTGGGTTACTCAGTTTCATGATGAGGGCCCTCTGCTGCGAGTTCTCTCCGGCCTGGATCCCATAGCCTCGCTGCTCTTGGCCACCTGCTGGGAGGTTCCAACTGCGGGATTCCTCACCTTTTTTCTTCTATGGGCCCTCTGTTTTGAGACTCCTCCTGCCTGCCTCACTCCCAGCCCCTTGGTGATGTGTGTCCTCTGGTTTGAGGCCACGTATGCTGGGTCCCTCGCCTTTCGATGATGTGGCCCCACTGATGTGAGGACACTCCTGCCTGGTTCCTATCCCCTTGATGATGTGGGCCCTCTGGTGAGAGTCTGATCCTGGCTGGGTTCCTCACCCTTCTGTGAGGGGGGCCCTCTGCTGTGAGGTCACTCCTGCCTGGCTGGCACACCCCACCTGGGCAACATCGGCCCTCTTGTGGCAGTTGGAGCCTGCTGAGAACCTCCCCTCGGTGATGGGGTCCCTCTTGCCTCAGGCCCTAACTGCTGGGTACCCACATTTTCTGATACGTGCTAAGTGGTGCGAGGACACTCCTGCGAGGTTCCCATCCCCATGGGCATGTGGGCCTTCTGATCTAAGGTCCCAACACCTGTGTTGTTCACCGTTTCATGATGTTGGCTCTCTGGTGTTAGTTCACCCAGGCCTAGATCCCATAGACTCTGTGCTCTGAGCGGCCTGCTGGGAGGTTCCTACTGCTGGATTCCTTAACTCTTTTATTCTTTGGGTCCTGTGTTTTCATGCTCCTACTTCCTGACTCACTTCCAGCCCATTTGTGATGTAGGTCCTCTGGTTTAAGGCCACATGTACCGGTTTCCTCACCTTTATTGATGTGGCCCCACTGGTGTGAGGACACTCCTGCCTGGTTCCCATCCCCTTGGTGATGGGGGCCCTCTGGTGAGAGTCTGATCCTGTCTGGATTCCTCACACTTCTGGGAGGTGGGCCCTCTGCTGTGAGGTCACTCCTGCCTGGCTGGCACACGTCACGTTGGCGATGTGGGCCCTCAGTTGGGAGTTGGTGCCTGCTGGGAGTCTCCTCCCCTCGGTAATGAGGGCCCTCTGGCGTCAGGCCCTAACTCATGGGCTCCCAAAATTTTCTGATGTGCGCCCTGTCGTGCGAGTACACTCCAGCCAGTGTCCCATCCCAATGGGTATGTGGGCTTTCTGCTCTCAGATCCCAAAGGCTGGGTTGCTCACAGTGTCAGAATGTGGGCCCTCTGCTGTGAGTTCACTCCGGCATGGATCCCATAGCCTCGGTGCTCTGGGCCACCTGCTTGGAGCTTCCAACTGCGGGGTTCCTCACCTTTTTTATTCTATGGGCGCTCTGTTGTGAGTTTCCTCCTGCATGCCTCACTCCCAGCCCTTTCGTGATGTGTGTCCCCTTGTTTGAGGCCACATGTGCTGTGTTCCTCACCTTTCGCTGATGTGGCCCCACTGGTGTGAGGACACTCCTGCCTGGTTTCCATCCCATTGGTGATGTGGGCGCTCTGGTTAGAGTCTGATCCTGTTTGGGCTCCTCACACTTCTGTGAGGTGGGCCCTCTGCTGTGAGGTAACTCCTGCCTGGCTTACTCCCATTGCCTTGGTGACGTCGGCCCTCTGGTGGCATTTGGAGCCTGCTGGTAGCCTCCTCTCCTCAGTGATGAGGGCCCTCTGGCGTCAGGCCATAACTGCTGGGTTCCCACATTTTCTGATACGTGCTAAGTTGTGCGAGGACACTCCTGCGAGGTTCCCATCCCCATGGGGATGTGGGCCTTCTGCTCTGAGGTCCCACTGGCTGGGTTGCTCACAGTTTCATGATGTGGGCCCTCTGCTGTGAGTTCACTGTTGCCTGGATCCCATAGACTCCATGCTCTGGGCCACCTGCTGGGAGGTTCAAACTGCTGGATTCCTCACATTTTTTATTCTGTGGGCCCTGTGTTGTTAGGCTACTCCTGCCTGCCTCACTCGGAGCACCTTGGAAATGTGGGTCCTCTGGTTTAGGCCACATGTGCTGGGTTCCTCACCTTTCGCTGATGTGGCCCCACTGGTGTGAGGACACTCCTGCCTTGTTCCGATCCCCTTGGTGATGTGGGCCCTCTGGTGAGAGTCTTATCCTGGCTGGGTTCCTCACCCTTCTGTGAGGTAGGCCCTCTGCTGTGAGGTCACTCCTGCCTGGCTGGCCCAGGTCACCTTGGCGACGTGGGCCCTCAGTTGGGAGTTGGTGCCTGCTGGGAGTCTCCTCCCCTCGGTAATGAGGGCCCTCTGGCGTCAGACCCTAACTCCTGGGCTCCCAAAATTTTCTGTTGTGCGCCCTGTGGTGCTAGTACACTCCTGCCAGGTTCCCAACCCCATGGGAATGTGGGCCTTCTGCTCTGAGGTCCCAACCGTGGGTTGCTCAGTTTCTTGATGAGGGCCCTCTGGTGTGAGTTCACTCCAGCATGGATCCCATAGCCTCGCTGCTCCTGGCCACCTGCGGGGAAGTTCCAACTGCGGGATTCCTCACCTTTTTCCTTCTATGGGCCCTCTGTTTTGAGACTCCTCCTGCCTGCCTCACTCCCAGCCCCTTGGTGATGTGTGTCCTCTGGTTTGAGGCCACGTGTGCTGGGTCCCTCACCTTTCGATGATGTGGCCCCACTGGTGTGAGGACACTCCTGCCTGGTTCCTATCCCCTTGGTGATGTGGGCCCTCTGGTGAGAGTCTGATCCTGGCTGGGTTCCTCCCACTTCTGTGAGGTGGGCCCTCTGCTGTGAGGTCACTCCTGCCTGGCTGGCACACCCCGCCTTGGCAATGTCGGCCCTCTTGTGGCAGTTGGAGCCTGCTCGGAGCCTCCTCCCCTCGGTGATGAGGGCCCTCTGGCGTCAGGCCCTAACTGCTGGGTACCCACATTTTCTGATACGTGCTAAGTTGTGCGAGGACACTCGTGCCATGTTCCCAACCCCATGGTGATGTGGGCCTTCTGCTCTGAGGTCCAAACGGCTGGGTTGCTCACAGTTTCATGATGTGGGCCCTCTGCTGTGAGTTCACTGTGGCCTGGATCGCATAGACTCGGTGCTCTGGGCCGCCCACTGGGAGGTTCCCACTGCAGGATTCCTCAGCTTTTTTATTCTATTCACCCTGTGTTGTGAGGCTACTCATGCCTGCCTCACTCCGAACCCCTTGGAGATCTGGGTCCGCTGGTTTAGGCCACATGTGCTGGGTTCCTCACCTTTCTATGATGTGGTCACCCTGGTGTGAAGACAGTCCTGCCTGGTTCTGATGCCCTTGGTGATGTGGGCCCTCTGGTGAGAGTCTAATCCTGGCTGGGTTCCTCACCATTCTGTGAGGTAGGCCCTCAGCTGTGAGGTCACTCCTGCCTGGCTGTTGCACGTCACCTTGGCGACATGGTCCCTCCATAGGGAATTGGTGCCTGCTTGGGGTCTCCTCCCCTTGGTAATGAGGGCCCTCTGGCATCAGGCCCTAATTTCTGGGTTCCCAAAATTCTCTGATGTGCGCCCTGTGGTGCGAGTACACTTCTGCCAAGTTCCCAACCACATGGGAATGTGGGCCTTCTGCTCTAAAGTCCCAACGGCTGGGTTGCTCACAGTTTCATGATGAGGGCCCTCTGTTTTGAGTTCAGTCAGGCCTGGATCCCATAGCCTCGCTGCTCCTGGCCGCCTGCTGGGAGGTTCCAACTGCGGGATTCCTCACCTTTTTTACGCAATGGGCCCTCTGTTTTGAGGCTCCTCCTGCCTGCCTCACTCCCAGCCCCTTGGTGATGTGTGTCCTGTAGTTTGAGGCCACGTGTGCTGGGTCCGCACATTTCGGTGATGTGGCCCCACTGGTGTGAGGACACTCCTGCCTGGTTTCCATTCCCTTGGTGATGTGGGCCCTCTGGTGAGAGTCTGATCCTCTTTGGGTTCCTCACACTTTTGTGTGGTTGGCCCTCTGCTCTGAGGTCACTCCTGCCTGGCTGGCACACCCCGCATTGGTGACGTCGGCCCTCTGGTAGCAGTTGGAGCTTGCTGGGAGCCTCCTCTCCTCAGTGATGAGGGCCCTCTGGCATCCGGCCCTAACTGCTGGGCTCCCCACATTTTCTATTGTGTGCCCACTGGTGCGATGACACTCCTGCTTGGTTCCCTTCCCCATGGGGATGTGGGCCTTGTGCTCTGAGGTCACAACGGCTGGGTTGCTTACAGTATCACGATGAGGGCCCTCTGTTGTGAGTTCATCACTGCCTGGATCCCATAGCCTCGGTGCTCTGGGCCGCCTGCTGGGATGTTCCAACTGCTGGATTCCTCACCTTTTTATACAATGGGCCATGTGTTTTGAGGTTAATCCTGCCTGCCTCGCTCTGAGACCCATGGTGATGTGGGTCTTCTGGTTTGAGGCCACATGTGCTGGGTACCTCAACTTTCGATGATGTGGCCCCACGGGTGTTAGGACACTCGTGCCTGATTCCCAGCCCCTTGCTTATGTGGGCACTCTGGTGAGAGTCTGATCATGACTGGGTTCCTTACCCTTCTGTGAGGTGGGCGCTCTGATGTGAGGTCACTCCTGCCTGAATGGCTCACGTCGCCTTGGCGACGTAGGCCCTCTGTTGGCCACTGAAGCATGCTGGGAGCCTCCTACCCTCTTTAATGAGGGCCCTGGAAGAAACGCATATGCCCTTTTTGACCAAGTGCATCATTGTCGAAGTTCTGCCTCTTCTCCTATACTTTCAGAGGACTTCCCGTCTACCTCCTGAAATCGTATTCCTGGAATTCTGCCCCGCGTTCAAGTCCTCTTTGCAGCCTTACTTCAATATATTTTTGGACGATAGCTGTCATTTATAACTCTGCAGGTTTGTGAATTACAGTGCCCCTGAGCTCCATTCTTCAACTCGCTTTCTTGTGAGCTGGCCGCAAAACCGCAGGATTGCTTCAGGCCCTAATCTGGTTCCGGCACGGCATGTTGAGCCTTTGGCTAATTCCTCTTCCTGATGGGAAATGAGTGTTAAATTTGCTCGTGCAGACACCTACAGCTAATCTCTCATTGGTTCTCCCTATTCCTGTTCATCTTGCTCAGAAATTCCAAACTGTGCCAAACAGGAGGTTAAAGGCACTGACTCTCCAATTGGAGAAAGAGTTAGTAAAGTGTCTGGAATGGTAAAACCGAGTATGAGGGGAAGAAAACTGAGATGCATGTAAAAAGGTTTCCCGGTCACATGGTGGACCATATTCTGGGTTTCCCATGCGTGTTTTACCTGAAGGAAGAATCCCTTAAACCTGGAGAGGTGGGACCCATGCAATGGGTACCATGCAGTATGACTTCAAAGAGCCTGCATTTTCTCACCGAACCTCACCAATGCTATCAGCCCAAAGTGTCGAACCTTATGTCTCACTCAGCTCTAGGTGTAGATGTGGTAAATCCAGGTTGCATCACAAGCCCTGAATGAATTATTTAAGAATTGCTCTCTATTTCACTGTCATTGTGTTTGTTTTTGTAGTTTATTTTGATAATGGGATTTATCGGATTTTCTCTGCTGCCTTCATGCAGCTGTACACACACTTGATTCTCTTACGGAGACATATAAATCCATGGGTTTGAAGATTCTTACTAGTCATGTGTAATCCTAGGAGTTGAATATGGTGTGTTTAGTCCATTTCGTTGAGCAAGGTGTAGGTCTTGACTATTACATATTTGGCTTATGGAAAGGTATGTGTGCTAATTTCTATCTCTGGTTTTATGCAGCACCCCACCTCACCTTTCCCCATAAGCAAGCATAAGTTGCTGTTCCAAATTTGAGACCCTGTTCTGTTTTGTAATTCAGTTCATGTGTAGCCAAGTTTACATTCCGTGTATTAGTGATATCTTATGATGTTTCATTTTCTGTGTGACTTATTTCACTTAGAATCATCATACCTGGATCCACTCAATATGCCGCGACGGGCCTGATGACATAGATTTCATTGGTGAGTGATATTCCATTGTACGTGCGTACCACAACTTCTTTAACCATTTTTCACATTCTGGGATATTTAACTTGTACCGTAGACGACGTTCTTGTAAACAGAGCTGTCCCAAACTTTGGGGTGGCTGTGTGTTTTTGATTTTAATTTCCCTAAGCTATAGGACCATAAGTGGAAGTGCCATAGGCTCTGTTGCTTTGTTTCCTATGTGTTTCAGGAAACCCCATACACTTCTCCAGAGTGGCTGTTTGCAATTTACATCCCCCCCATCAGCATAACAAGGCTCCCTGTTCTCCATGACCTGTCCTGCCTTTCTGGATTTTACACTTTTTCAGATGCCCCTTTTAACCGGGGGGCAGTGAGACTTCATTGTAGTGCAGATTTCATTTACCTGCTTGCTTGCTTGGCCAAAAATGGCGTATGCGTTTTTTCCTGAATATATTCAGGAAAAAACGCATACGCACTTTTTGGCCAGTGCATCATTGTCGACATTCTGCCTCTATTCCTATGCTTTAAGTGCAATTCCAGTCTACCCCCTGAAATCGTGTTCCTGAAATTTTGCCCCGCTTTCAAGTCCTCTTCGAAGACTTACTTCAATACATTTTTGGACGATAGCTGTCATTCATAACTCTGCAGGTTTGTGAATTACAGTACCCCTGAGCTCGTTTCCTCAACTCGCTTTCTTGTGAGCTGGCCGCAAAACCGCAGGATTGCTGCAGGCCCTAATCTGTTTCCGTCAGGGCACGCTGAGCCTTTGGTGAATTCCTCTTCCTGGTGGGAAATGAGCGTTAAATTTGTTCGTGCAGACACCTACAGCTAATCTCTCATTGGTTCTCCCTATTCCTGTTCATCTTGCGCAGAAATTCCAAACTGTGCCAAACAGGAGGTTAAAGGCACTGACTCTCCAAGTGGGGAGAGTGTTAGTAAAGCGTCTGGAATGGTAAAACCGAGTACGAGGGGACGAATACTGAGATGCATTTGAAAACGTTTCCCAATCACACGGCGGACGATAGTCTGGGTTTCCCATGCATGTTTTAGCTGAAGGAAGAATCCCTTAAACCTGGAGAGTTGGGACCCATGGAATGGGTACCATGCAGTATGACTTCAAAGGGTCTGCGTCTGCTCACCGAACCTCACCAATGCTATCAGCCCGAAGTGTCCAGCCTTATGTCTCACCCAGCTCTGGGTGTAGATGTGGTAAATCCAGGTTGCATCACAAGCCCTGAATGAATTATTTAAGAATTGCTCTCTATTTCACTGTCATTGTGTTTTTTTTTTTGAAATTTATTTTGATAATGGGATTTACCGGATTTTCACTGTTCCGTTTAGGCTGCTGTACACACGCTTGTTTTCCTTATGGAGACATATAAATCCATGGTTTTTAAGATTCTTACTTGTCAGGTATCTTGCCAGGCGTTGAATATGGGGTGTTGAGTCCATTTCGTTGAGCAAGTAGTAGGTTTTGTCTATAATATATTTGGCTTATGGAACGGTACCTGTGCTAATTCCAATCTCTGGTTTTATGCAGCACCCCAACTCACCTTTCCCCATAAGCAAGCATAAGTTGGTTTTCTAAATTTGAGACCCTGTTCTGTTTTGTAATTCAGTTTATGTGTAGCCAAGTTTACATTCCGTGTATTACTGATATCTTATGATATTTATTTTTCTGTGTGACTTATTTCTCGTAGAATCATCGTACCTGAATCCACTCATTATACCGCTACGGGCCTGAAGACGTAGATTTAATTGCTGAATGATATTCCATTGTACGTGCGTACCAGAACTTCTTTATCCATTTTTTCCTTTCTCGGATATTTAACTTGTACCGTAGACAAGGTTCTTGTAAACAGAGCCATCCCAAACTTTGGGGTGGCTGTGTGTTTTTGATTTTAATTTCTTTAAGCTATAGGACCATAAGTGGAAGTGACATAGGCTGTGTTGCTTTGTTTCCTACGTGTTTCAGGATACACCATACATTTCTCCAGAGTGGCTGTTGGCAATTTACATCCCGCCCATCAGCATAACAAGGCTCCCTGTTCTCCAAGACCTGTCCTGCCTTTCTGGATTTTACACATTTTTCAGATGGCCCTTTTGACCGGGGGGCAGTGAGACTTCATTGTAGTGCACATTTCCTTTACACGCTTGCTTGGTTGTCGAAAAAGTGCGTATGCGTTTTTTCCTGAATATATTCAGGAAAAAACGCATACGCCCTTTTTGGCCAAGTGCATCATTGTCGACATTCTGCCTCTTTTCCTATGCTTTAAGTGCAATTCCAGTCTACCCCCTGAAATCGTTTTCCTGAAATTCTGCCCCGCTTTCAAGTCCTCTTCTAAGACGTACTTCAATACATTTTTGGACGATAGCTGTCATTCATAACTCTGCAGGTTTGTGAATTGCAGTGCCCCTGAGCTCCTTTCTTCAACTCTCTTTCTTGTGAGCTGGCCGCAAAACCGCAGGATTGCTTCAGGCCATAGTCTCTTTCCGGGGGGGAACGCTGAGCTTTTGTTTAATTCCTCTTCCTGGTCGGAAATGAGCGTTCCATTTGCCCATGCAAGCACCTACAGCTAGTCTCTCATTGGTTCTCCCTATTCCTGTACATCTTGCGCAGAAATTGCAAACTGTGCCAACAGGAGGTTAATGGCACTGACTCTCCAAGTGGGGAGAGTGTTAGTAAAGCGTCTGGAATGATGAACCCGAGTACCAGGGGACAAAATCTGAGATGCATTTGAAAACGTTTCCCGGTCACACAGTGCACAGTTCTGTGGGTTTCCCATGCATGTTTTAGCTGAAGGAAGAACCCCTTAAACCTGGAGAGTTGGGACCCATGGAATGGGTACCATGCAGTTTGACTTCAAAGGGTCTGCGTTTGCTCACCGAACCTCACCAATGCTATCAGCCCGAAGTGTCCAGCCTTATGTCTCACCCAGCTCTGGATGTAGATGTGGTAAATCCAGGTTGCATCACATGCCCTGAATGAATTATTTAAGAATTGCTCTCTATTTCACTCTCATTGTGTTTTGTTTTTCTAATTCATTTTGATAATGGGATTTATTGGATTTTCTCTGCTGCGTTCATGCAGCTGTACACACGCTTGATTGTCTTAAGGAGACATATAAATCCATGGGTTTGAAGATTCTTACTAGTCAGGTGTATTCCTAGGCGTTGAATATGAGGTGTTTAGTCCATTTCGTTGAGCAAGGGGTAGGTCTTGACTATTACATATTTGGCTTATGGAAAGGTATCTGTGCTAATTTCTATCTCTGCTTTTATGCAGCACCCCAACTCACTTTTCCCCTTAAGCAAGCATAAGTTGGTTTTCTAAATTTGAGACCCTGTTCTGTTTTGTAATTCAGTTCATGTGTAGCCAAGTTTACATTCCGTGTATTAGTGATAACTTATGATGTTTCATTTTCTGTGTGACTTATTTCACTTAGAATCATCGTACCTGAATCCACTCATTATGCCGCGACGGGCCTGATGAAATAGATTTCATTGGTGAGTGATATTCATTTGTACGTACGTACCACACTTCTTTATCCATTTTTCGCTTTCTGGGATATTTAACTTGTTCCGTAGACGAGGTTCTTGTAAACAGAGCCGTCCGACACTTTGGGGTGGCTGTCTGTTTTTGATTTTAATTTCCGTGATCTATAAGACCATAAGTGGAAGTGCCGTAGTCTCCGTTGCTTTGTTTCTTAGGTGTTTCAGGAAATACCATACACTTCTCCAGAGTGGCTGTTGGCATTTACATCCCGCCTATCAGCATAACAAGGCTCCCTGTTCTCCATGGCCTGTCCTGTGTTTCTGGTTTTTACACTTTTTTCAGATGGCCCTTTTGACGAATGGGAAATGAGACTTCATTGTAGTGCGGATTTCCATTTCTCGAGTGCTTGGTTGGCCAAAAAGGGCATATGTGTTTTTTCCTGAATATATTCAGGAAAAAATGTTTACGCACTTTTGTCCAAGTGCATCACTGTCAAAGATCTGCCGCTTTTCACATGCTTTAAATGCAATTCCAATCTACCTCCTGAAATATGATTCCTGCAATTCTGCCTCGTTTTCAAGTCCTCTTTGCAGACTTACTTCCATATATTTTTGCCAATAGCTGTCATTTATAACTCTGCAGGTTTGTGAATTACAGTGCCCGTGATTTCCTTTCTTAACTCGTTTCCTTGAAAACTGGCCACAGAACCGCAGGTTTGCTTCAGGCCGTAATCAGGGTCCGGCACGGCACTCTGAGACTTTGGTTCATTCCACTTCCTGGTGGGAAATTAGAGTTAAATGTGCCCCTCCAGACACCTGCCTCACTCCTAGCCCCTTGGTGATGTGTGTCCTCTGGTTTGAGGCCACATGTGCTGGGTTCCTCACCTTTGGCTGATGTGGCCCCACTGGTGTGAGGACACTCCTGCCTGGTTCCCATCCCCTTGGTGATGTGGGCCCTCCGGTGAGAGTCTGATCCTGGTTGGGTTCCTCACACTTCTGTGAGGTGGGCCCTCTTCTCTGAGGTCACTCCTGCCTGGCTGGCACACCCCGCCTTGGCGACGTCGGCCCTCTGGTGGGATTTGGTGCCTGCTGGGTGTCTCCTCCCCTCGGTAATGAGGGCCCTCTGGCGTCAGGCCCTAACTCCTGGGCTCCCAATATTTTCTGATATGCGCCCTGTGGTTCGAGTACACTCCTGCCAGGTTCCCAACCCCATGGGAATGTGGGCCTTCTGCTCTGAGGTCCCAACCGTGGGTTACTCAGTTTCATGATGAGGGCCCTCTGCTGCGAGTTCTCTCCGGCCTGGATCCCATAGCCTCGCTGCTCTTGGCCACCTGCTGGGAGGTTCCAACTGCGGGATTCCTCACCTTTTTTCTTCTATGGGCCCTCTGTTTTGAGACTCCTCCTGCCTGCCTCACTCCCAGCCCCTTGGTGATGTGTGTCCTCTGGTTTGAGGCCACGTATGCTGGGTCCCTCGCCTTTCGATGATGTGGCCCCACTGATGTGAGGACACTCCTGCCTGGTTCCTATCCCCTTGATGATGTGGGCCCTCTGGTGAGAGTCTGATCCTGGCTGGGTTCCTCACCCTTCTGTGAGGGGGGCCCTCTGCTGTGAGGTCACTCCTGCCTGGCTGGCACACCCCACCTGGGCAACATCGGCCCTCTTGTGGCAGTTGGAGCCTGCTGAGAACCTCCCCTCAGTGATGGGGTCCCTCTTGCCTCAGGCCCTAACTGCTGGGTACCCACATTTTCTGATACGTGCTAAGTGGTGCGAGGACACTCCTGCGAGGTTCCCATCCCCATGGGCATGTGGGCCTTCTGATCTAAGGTCCCAACACCTGTGTTGTTCACCGTTTCATGATGTTGGCTCTCTGGTGTTAGTTCACCCAGGCCTAGATCCCATAGACTCTGTGCTCTGAGCGGCCTGCTGGGAGGTTCCTACTGCTGGATTCCTTAACTCTTTTATTCTTTGGGTCCTGTGTTTTCATGCTCCTACTTCCTGACTCACTTCCAGCCCATTTGTGATGTAGGTCCTCTGGTTTAAGGCCACATGTACCGGTTTCCTCACCTTTATTGATGTGGCCCCACTGGTGTGAGGACACTCCTGCCTGGTTCCCATCCCCTTGGTGATGGGGGCCCTCTGGTGAGAGTCTGATCCTGTCTGGATTCCTCACACTTCTGGGAGGTGGGCCCTCTGCTGTGAGGTCACTCCTGCCTGGCTGGCACACGTCACGTTGGCGATGTGGGCCCTCAGTTGGGAGTTGGTGCCTGCTGGGAGTCTCCTCCCCTCGGTAATGAGGGCCCTCTGGCGTCAGGCCCTAACTCATGGGCTCCCAAAATTTTCTGATGTGCGCCCTGTCGTGCGAGTACACTCCAGCCAGTGTCCCATCCCCATGGGTATGTGGGCTTTCTGCTCTCAGATCCCAAAGGCTGGGTTGCTCACAGTGTCAGAATGTGGGCCCTCTGCTGTGAGTTCACTCCGGCATGGATCCCATAGCCTCGGTGCTCTGGGCCACCTGCTTGGAGCTTCCAACTGCGGGGTTCCTCACCTTTTTTATTCTATGGGCGCTCTGTTGTGAGTTTCCTCCTGCATGCCTCACTCCCAGCCCTTTCGTGATGTGTGTCCCCTTGTTTGAGGCCACATGTGCTGTGTTCCTCACCTTTCGCTGATGTGGCCCCACTGGTGTGAGGACACTCCTGCCTGGTTTCCATCCCATTGGTGATGTGGGCGCTCTGGTTAGAGTCTGATCCTGTTTGGGCTCCTCACACTTCTGTGAGGTGGGCCCTCTGCTGTGAGGTAACTCCTGCCTGGCTTACTCCCATTGCCTTGGTGACGTCGGCCCTCTGGTGGCATTTGGAGCCTGCTGGTAGCCTCCTCTCCTCAGTGATGAGGGCCCTCTGGCGTCAGGCCATAACTGCTGGGTTCCCACATTTTCTGATACGTGCTAAGTTGTGCGAGGACACTCCTGCGAGGTTCCCATCCCCATGGGGATGTGGGCCTTCTGCTCTGAGGTCCCACTGGCTGGGTTGCTCACAGTTTCATGATGTGGGCCCTCTGCTGTGAGTTCACTGTTGCCTGGATCCCATAGACTCCATGCTCTGGGCCACCTGCTGGGAGGTTCAAACTGCTGGATTCCTCACATTTTTTATTCTGTGGGCCCTGTGTTGTTAGGCTACTCCTGCCTGCCTCACTCGGAGCACCTTGGAAATGTGGGTCCTCTGGTTTAGGCCACATGTGCTGGGTTCCTCACCTTTCGCTGATGTGGCCCCACTGGTGTGAGGACACTCCTGCCTTGTTCCGATCCCCTTGGTGATGTGGGCCCTCTGGTGAGAGTCTTATCCTGGCTGGGTTCCTCACCCTTCTGTGAGGTAGGCCCTCTGCTGTGAGGTCACTCCTGCCTGGCTGGCCCAGGTCACCTTGGCGACGTGGGCCCTCAGTTGGGAGTTGGTGCCTGCTGGGAGTCTCCTCCCCTCGGTAATGAGGGCCCTCTGGCGTCAGACCCTAACTCCTGGGCTCCCAAAATTTTCTGTTGTGCGCCCTGTGGTGCTAGTACACTCCTGCCAGGTTCCCAACCCCATGGGAATGTGGGCCTTCTGCTCTGAGGTCCCAACCGTGGGTTGCTCAGTTTCTTGATGAGGGCCCTCTGGTGTGAGTTCACTCCAGCATGGATCCCATAGCCTCGCTGCTCCTGGCCACCTGCGGGGAAGTTCCAACTGCGGGATTCCTCACCTTTTTCCTTCTATGGGCCCTCTGTTTTGAGACTCCTCCTGCCTGCCTCACTCCCAGCCCCTTGGTGATGTGTGTCCTCTGGTTTGAGGCCACGTGTGCTGGGTCCCTCACCTTTCGATGATGTGGCCCCACTGGTGTGAGGACACTCCTGCCTGGTTCCTATCCCCTTGGTGATGTGGGCCCTCTGGTGAGAGTCTGATCCTGGCTGGGTTCCTCCCACTTCTGTGAGGTGGGCCCTCTGCTGTGAGGTCACTCCTGCCTGGCTGGCACACCCCGCCTTGGCAATGTCGGCCCTCTTGTGGCAGTTGGAGCCTGCTCGGAGCCTCCTCCCCTCGGTGATGAGGGCCCTCTGGCGTCAGGCCCTAACTGCTGGGTACCCACATTTTCTGATACGTGCTAAGTTGTGCGAGGACACTCGTGCCATGTTCCCAACCCCATGGTGATGTGGGCCTTCTGCTCTGAGGTCCAAACGGCTGGGTTGCTCACAGTTTCATGATGTGGGCCCTCTGCTGTGAGTTCACTGTGGCCTGGATCGCATAGACTCGGTGCTCTGGGCCGCCCACTGGGAGGTTCCCACTGCAGGATTCCTCAGCTTTTTTATTCTATTCACCCTGTGTTGTGAGGCTACTCATGCCTGCCTCACTCCGAACCCCTTGGAGATCTGGGTCCGCTGGTTTAGGCCACATGTGCTGGGTTCCTCACCTTTCTATGATGTGGTCACCCTGGTGTGAAGACAGTCCTGCCTGGTTCTGATGCCCTTGGTGATGTGGGCCCTCTGGTGAGAGTCTAATCCTGGCTGGGTTCCTCACCATTCTGTGAGGTAGGCCCTCAGCTGTGAGGTCACTCCTGCCTGGCTGTTGCACGTCACCTTGGCGACATGGTCCCTCCATAGGGAATTGGTGCCTGCTTGGGGTCTCCTCCCCTTGGTAATGAGGGCCCTCTGGCATCAGGCCCTAATTTCTGGGTTCCCAAAATTCTCTGATGTGCGCCCTGTGGTGCGAGTACACTTCTGCCAAGTTCCCAACCACATGGGAATGTGGGCCTTCTGCTCTAAAGTCCCAACGGCTGGGTTGCTCACAGTTTCATGATGAGGGCCCTCTGTTTTGAGTTCAGTCAGGCCTGGATCCCATAGCCTCGCTGCTCCTGGCCGCCTGCTGGGAGGTTCCAACTGCGGGATTCCTCACCTTTTTTACGCAATGGGCCCTCTGTTTTGAGGCTCCTCCTGCCTGCCTCACTCCCAGCCCCTTGGTGATGTGTGTCCTGTAGTTTGAGGCCACGTGTGCTGGGTCCGCACATTTCGGTGATGTGGCCCCACTGGTGTGAGGACACTCCTGCCTGGTTTCCATTCCCTTGGTGATGTGGGCCCTCTGGTGAGAGTCTGATCCTCTTTGGGTTCCTCACACTTTTGTGTGGTTGGCCCTCTGCTCTGAGGTCACTCCTGCCTGGCTGGCACACCCCGCATTGGCGACGTCGGCCCTCTGGTAGCAGTTGGAGCTTGCTGGGAGCCTCCTCTCCTCAGTGATGAGGGCCCTCTGGCATCCGGCCCTAACTGCTGGGCTCCCCACATTTTCTGTTGTGTGCCCACTGGTGCGATGACACTCCTGCTTGGTTCCCTTCCCCATGGGGATGTGGGCCTTGTGCTCTGAGGTCACAACGGCTGGGTTGCTTACAGTATCACGATGAGGGCCCTCTGTTGTGAGTTCATCACTGCCTGGATCCCATAGCCTCGGTGCTCTGGGCCGCCTGCTGGGATGTTCCAACTGCTGGATTCCTCACCTTTTTATACAATGGGCCATGTGTTTTGAGGTTAATCCTGCCTGCCTCGCTCTGAGACCCATGGTGATGTGGGTCTTCTGGTTTGAGGCCACATGTGCTGGGTACCTCAACTTTCGATGATGTGGCCCCACGGGTGTGAGGACACTCGTGCCTGATTCCCAGCCCCTTGCTTATGTGGGCACTCTGGTGAGAGTCTGATCATGACTGGGTTCCTTACCCTTCTGTGAGGTGGGCGCTCTGATGTGAGGTCACTCCTGCCTGAATGGCTCACGTCGCCTTGGCGACGTAGGCCCTCTGTTGGCCACTGAAGCATGCTGGGAGCCTCCTACCCTCTTTAATGAGGGCCCTGGAAGAAACGCATATGCCCTTTTTGACCAAGTGCATCATTGTCGAAGTTCTGCCTCTTCTCCTATACTTTCAGAGGACTTCCCGTCTACCTCCTGAAATCGTATTCCTGGAATTCTGCCCCGCGTTCAAGTCCTCTTTGCAGCCTTACTTCAATATATTTTTGGACGATAGCTGTCATTTATAACTCTGCAGGTTTGTGAATTACAGTGCCCCTGAGCTCCATTCTTCAACTCGCTTTCTTGTGAGCTGGCCGCAAAACCGCAGGATTGCTTCAGGCCCTAATCTGGTTCCGGCACGGCATGTTGAGCCTTTGGCTAATTCCTCTTCCTGATGGGAAATGAGTGTTAAATTTGCTCGTGCAGACACCTACAGCTAATCTCTCATTGGTTCTCCCTATTCCTGTTCATCTTGCTCAGAAATTCCAAACTGTGCCAAACAGGAGGTTAAAGGCACTGACTCTCCAATTGGAGAAAGAGTTAGTAAAGTGTCTGGAATGGTAAAACCGAGTATGAGGGGAAGAAAACTGAGATGCATGTAAAAAGGTTTCCCGGTCACATGGTGGACCATATTCCGGGTTTCCCATGCGTGTTTTACCTGAAGGAAGAATCCCTTAAACCTGGAGAGGTGGGACCCATGCAATGGGTACCATGCAGTATGACTTCAAAGGGCCTGCATTTTCTCACCGAACCTCACCAATGCTATCAGCCCAAAGTGTCGAACCTTATGTCTCACTCAGCTCTAGGTGTAGATGTGGTAAATCCAGGTTGCATCACAAGCCCTGAATGAATTATTTAAGAATTGCTCTCTATTTCACTGTCATTGTGTTTGTTTTTGTAGTTTATTTTGATAATGGGATTTATCGGATTTTCTCTGCTGCCTTCATGCAGCTGTACACACACTTGATTCTCTTACGGAGACATATAAATCCATGGGTTTGAAGATTCTTACTAGTCATGTGTAATCCTAGGAGTTGAATATGGTGTGTTTAGTCCATTTCGTTGAGCAAGGTGTAGGTCTTGACTATTACATATTTGGCTTATGGAAAGGTATGTGTGCTAATTTCTATCTCTGGTTTTATGCAGCACCCCACCTCACCTTTCCCCATAAGCAAGCATAAGTTGCTGTTCTAAATTTGAGACCCTGTTCTGTTTTGTAATTCAGTTCATGTGTAGCCAAGTTTACATTCCGTGTATTAGTGATATCTTATGATGTTTCATTTTCTGTGTGACTTATTTCACTTAGAATCATCATACCTGGATCCACTCAATATGCCGCGACGGGCCTGATGACATAGATTTCATTGGTGAGTGATATTCCATTGTACGTGCGTACCACAACTTCTTTAACCATTTTTCACATTCTGGGATATTTAACTTGTACCGTAGACGACGTTCTTGTAAACAGAGCCGTCCCAAACTTTGGGGTGGCTGTGTGTTTTTGATTTTAATTTCCCTAAGCTATAGGACCATAAGTGGAAGTGCCATAGGCTCTGTTGCTTTGTTTCCTATGTGTTTCAGGAAACCCCATACACTTCTCCAGAGTGGCTGTTTGCAATTTACATCCCCCCCATCAGCATAACAAGGCTCCCTGTTCTCCATGACCTGTCCTGCCTTTCTGGATTTTACACTTTTTCAGATGCCCCTTTTAACCGGGGGGCAGTGAGACTTCATTGTAGTGCAGATTTCATTTACCTGCTTGCTTGCTTGGCCAAAAATGGCGTATGCGTTTTTTCCTGAATATATTCAGGAAAAAACGCATACGCACTTTTTGGCCAGTGCATCATTGTCGACATTCTGCCTCTATTCCTATGCTTTAAGTGCAATTCCAGTCTACCCCCTGAAATCGTGTTCCTGAAATTTTGCCCCGCTTTCAAGTCCTCTTCGAAGACTTACTTCAATACATTTTTGGACGATAGCTGTCATTCATAACTCTGCAGGTTTGTGAATTACAGTACCCCTGAGCTCGTTTCCTCAACTCGCTTTCTTGTGAGCTGGCCGCAAAACCGCAGGATTGCTGCAGGCCCTAATCTGTTTCCGTCAGGGCACGCTGAGCCTTTGGTGAATTCCTCTTCCTGGTGGGAAATGAGCGTTAAATTTGTTCGTGCAGAAACCTACAGCTAATCTCTCATTGGTTCTCCCTATTCCTGTTCATCTTGCGCAGAAATTCCAAACTGTGCCAAACAGGAGGTTAAAGGCACTGACTCTCCAAGTGGGGAGAGTGTTAGTAAAGCGTCTGGAATGGTAAAACCGAGTACGAGGGGACGAATACTGAGATGCATTTGAAAACGTTTCCCAATCACACGGCGGACGATAGTCTGGGTTTCCCATGCATGTTTTAGCTGAAGGAAGAATCCCTTAAACCTGGAGAGTTGGGACCCATGGAATGGGTACCATGCAGTATGACTTCAAAGGGTCTGCGTCTGCTCACCGAACCTCACCAATGCTATCAGCCCGAAGTGTCCAGCCTTATGTCTCACCCAGCTCTGGGTGTAGATGTGGTAAATCCAGGTTGCATCACAAGCCCTGAATGAATTATTTAAGAATTGCTCTCTATTTCACTGTCATTGTGTTTTTTTTTTTGAAATTTATTTTGATAATGGGATTTACCGGATTTTCACTGTTCCGTTTAGGCTGCTGTACACACGCTTGTTTTCCTTATGGAGACATATAAATCCATGGTTTTTAAGATTCTTACTTGTCAGGTATCTTGCCAGGCGTTGAATATGGGGTGTTGAGTCCATTTCGTTGAGCAAGTAGTAGGTTTTGTCTATAATATATTTGGCTTATGGAACGGTACCTGTGCTAATTCCAATCTCTGGTTTTATGCAGCACCCCAACTCACCTTTCCCCATAAGCAAGCATAAGTTGGTTTTCTAAATTTGAGACCCTGTTCTGTTTTGTAATTCAGTTTATGTGTAGCCAAGTTTACATTCCGTGTATTACTGATATCTTATGATATTTATTTTTCTGTGTGACTTATTTCTCGTAGAATCATCGTACCTGAATCCACTCATTATACCGCTACGGGCCTGAAGACGTAGATTTAATTGCTGAATGATATTCCATTGTACGTGCGTACCAGAACTTCTTTATCCATTTTTTCCTTTCTCGGATATTTAACTTGTACCGTAGACAAGGTTCTTGTAAACAGAGCCATCCCAAACTTTGGGGTGGCTGTGTGTTTTTGATTTTAATTTCTTTAAGCTATAGGACCATAAGTGGAAGTGACATAGGCTGTGTTGCTTTGTTTCCTACGTGTTTCAGGATACACCATACATTTCTCCAGAGTGGCTGTTGGCAATTTACATCCCGCCCATCAGCATAACAAGGCTCCCTGTTCTCCAAGACCTGTCCTGCCTTTCTGGATTTTACACATTTTTCAGATGGCCCTTTTGACCGGGGGGCAGTGAGACTTCATTGTAGTGCACATTTCCTTTACACGCTTGCTTGGTTGTCGAAAAAGTGCGTATGCGTTTTTTCCTGAATATATTCAGGAAAAAACGCATACGCCCTTTTTGGCCAAGTGCATCATTGTCGACATTCTGCCTCTTTTCCTATGCTTTAAGTGCAATTCCAGTCTACCCCCTGAAATCGTTTTCCTGAAATTCTGCCCCGCTTTCAAGTCCTCTTCTAAGACGTACTTCAATACATTTTTGGACGATAGCTGTCATTCATAACTCTGCAGGTTTGTGAATTGCAGTGCCCCTGAGCTCCTTTCTTCAACTCTCTTTCTTGTGAGCTGGCCGCAAAACCGCAGGATTGCTTCAGGCCATAGTCTCTTTCCGGGGGGGAACGCTGAGCTTTTGTTTAATTCCTCTTCCTGGTCGGAAATGAGCGTTCCATTTGCCCATGCAAGCACCTACAGCTAGTCTCTCATTGGTTCTCCCTATTCCTGTACATCTTGCGCAGAAATTGCAAACTGTGCCAACAGGAGGTTAATGGCACTGACTCTCCAAGTGGGGAGAGTGTTAGTAAAGCGTCTGGAATGATGAACCCGAGTACCAGGGGACAAAATCTGAGATGCATTTGAAAACGTTTCCCGGTCACACAGTGCACAGTTCTGTGGGTTTCCCATGCATGTTTTAGCTGAAGGAAGAACCCCTTAAACCTGGAGAGTTGGGACCCATGGAATGGGTACCATGCAGTTTGACTTCAAAGGGTCTGCGTTTGCTCACCGAACCTCACCAATGCTATCAGCCCGAAGTGTCCAACCTTATGTCTCACCCAGCTCTGGATGTAGATGTGGTAAATCCAGGTTGCATCACATGCCCTGAATGAATTATTTAAGAATTGCTCTCTATTTCACTCTCATTGTGTTTTGTTTTTCTAATTCATTTTGATAATGGGATTTATTGGATTTTCTCTGCTGCGTTCATGCAGCTGTACACACGCTTGATTGTCTTAAGGAGACATATAAATCCATGGGTTTGAAGATTCTTACTAGTCAGGTGTATTCCTAGGCGTTGAATATGAGGTGTTTAGTCCATTTCGTTGAGCAAGGGGTAGGTCTTGACTATTACATATTTGGCTTATGGAAAGGTATCTGTGCTAATTTCTATCTCTGCTTTTATGCAGCACCCCAACTCACTTTTCCCCTTAAGCAAGCATAAGTTGGTTTTCTAAATTTGAGACCCTGTTCTGTTTTGTAATTCAGTTCATGTGTAGCCAAGTTTACATTCCGTGTATTAGTGATAACTTATGATGTTTCATTTTCTGTGTGACTTATTTCACTTAGAATCATCGTACCTGAATCCACTCATTATGCCGCGACGGGCCTGATGAAATAGATTTCATTGGTGAGTGATATTCATTTGTACGTACGTACCACACTTCTTTATCCATTTTTCGCTTTCTGGGATATTTAACTTGTTCCGTAGACGAGGTTCTTGTAAACAGAGCCGTCCGACACTTTGGGGTGGCTGTCTGTTTTTGATTTTAATTTCCGTGATCTATAAGACCATAAGTGGAAGTGCCGTAGTCTCCGTTGCTTTGTTTCTTAGGTGTTTCAGGAAATACCATACACTTCTCCAGAGTGGCTGTTGGCATTTACATCCCGCCTATCAGCATAACAAGGCTCCCTGTTCTCCATGGCCTGTCCTGTGATTCTGGTTTTTACACTTTTTTCAGATGGCCCTTTTGACGAATGGGAAATGAGACTTCATTGTAGTGCGGATTTCCATTGCTGGAGTGCTTGGTTGGCCAAAAAGGGCATATGTGTTTTTTCCTGAATATATTCAGGAAAAAATGTTTACGCACTTTTGTCCAAGTGCATCACTGTCAAAGATCTGCCGCTTTTCACATGCTTTAAATGCAATTCCAATCTACCTCCTGAAATATGATTCCTGCAATTCTGCCTCGTTTTCAAGTCCTCTTTGCAGACTTACTTCCATATATTTTTGCCAATAGCTGTCATTTATAACTCTGCAGGTTTGTGAATTACAGTGCCCGTGATTTCCTTTCTTAACTCGTTTCCTTGAAAACTGGCCACAGAACCGCAGGTTTGCTTCAGGCCGTAATCAGGGTCCGGCACGGCACTCTGAGACTTTGGTTCATTCCACTTCCTGGTGGGAAATTAGAGTTAAATGTGCCCCTCCAGACACCTGCCTCACTCCTAGCCCCTTGGTGATGTGTGTCCTCTGGTTTGAGGCCACATGTGCTGGGTTCCTCACCTTTGGCTGATGTGGCCCCACTGGTGTGAGGACACTCCTGCCTGGTTCCCATCCCCTTGGTGATGTGGGCCCTCCGGTGAGAGTCTGATCCTGGTTGGGTTCCTCACACTTCTGTGAGGTGGGCCCTCTTCTCTGAGGTCACTCCTGCCTGGCTGGCACACCCCGCCTTGGCGACGTCGGCCCTCTGGTGGGATTTGGTGCCTGCTGGGTGTCTCCTCCCCTCGGTAATGAGGGCCCTCTGGCGTCAGGCCCTAACTCCTGGGCTCCCAATATTTTCTGATATGCGCCCTGTGGTTCGAGTACACTCCTGCCAGGTTCCCAACCCCATGGGAATGTGGGCCTTCTGCTCTGAGGTCCCAACCGTGGGTTACTCAGTTTCATGATGAGGGCCCTCTGCTGCGAGTTCTCTCCGGCCTGGATCCCATAGCCTCGCTGCTCTTGGCCACCTGCTGGGAGGTTCCAACTGCGGGATTCCTCACCTTTTTTCTTCTATGGGCCCTCTGTTTTGAGACTCCTCCTGCCTGCCTCACTCCCAGCCCCTTGGTGATGTGTGTCCTCTGGTTTGAGGCCACGTATGCTGGGTCCCTCGCCTTTCGATGATGTGGCCCCACTGATGTGAGGACACTCCTGCCTGGTTCCTATCCCCTTGATGATGTGGGCCCTCTGGTGAGAGTCTGATCCTGGCTGGGTTCCTCACCCTTCTGTGAGGGGGGCCCTCTGCTGTGAGGTCACTCCTGCCTGGCTGGCACACCCCACCTGGGCAACATTGGCCCTCTTGTGGCAGTTGGAGCCTGCTGAGAACCTCCCCTCGGTGATGGGGTCCCTCTTGCCTCAGGCCCTAACTGCTGGGTACCCACATTTTCTGATACGTGCTAAGTGGTGCGAGGACACTCCTGCGAGGTTCCCATCCCCATGGGCATGTGGGCCTTCTGATCTAAGGTCCCAACACCTGTGTTGTTCACCGTTTCATGATGTTGGCTCTCTGGTGTTAGTTCACCCAGGCCTAGATCCCATAGACTCTGTGCTCTGAGCGGCCTGCTGGGAGGTTCCTACTGCTGGATTCCTTAACTCTTTTATTCTTTGGGTCCTGTGTTTTCATGCTCCTACTTCCTGACTCACTTCCAGCCCATTTGTGATGTAGGTCCTCTGGTTTAAGGCCACATGTACCGGTTTCCTCACCTTTATTGATGTGGCCCCACTGGTGTGAGGACACTCCTGCCTGGTTCCCATCCCCTTGGTGATGGGGGCCCTCTGGTGAGAGTCTGATCCTGTCTGGATTCCTCACACTTCTGGGAGGTGGGCCCTCTGCTGTGAGGTCACTCCTGCCTGGCTGGCACACGTCACGTTGGCGATGTGGGCCCTCAGTTGGGAGTTGGTGCCTGCTGGGAGTCTCCTCCCCTCGGTAATGAGGGCCCTCTGGCGTCAGGCCCTAACTCATGGGCTCCCAAAATTTTCTGATGTGCGCCCTGTCGTGCGAGTACACTCCAGCCAGTGTCCCATCCCCATGGGTATGTGGGCTTTCTGCTCTCAGATCCCAAAGGCTGGGTTGCTCACAGTGTCAGAATGTGGGCCCTCTGCTGTGAGTTCACTCCGGCATGGATCCCATAGCCTCGGTGCTCTGGGCCACCTGCTTGGAGCTTCCAACTGCGGGGTTCCTCACCTTTTTTATTCTATGGGCGCTCTGTTGTGAGTTTCCTCCTGCATGCCTCACTCCCAGCCCTTTCGTGATGTGTGTCCCCTTGTTTGAGGCCACATGTGCTGTGTTCCTCACCTTTCGCTGATGTGGCCCCACTGGTGTGAGGACACTCCTGCCTGGTTTCCATCCCATTGGTGATGTGGGCGCTCTGGTTAGAGTCTGATCCTGTTTGGGCTCCTCACACTTCTGTGAGGTGGGCCCTCTGCTGTGAGGTAACTCCTGCCTGGCTTACTCCCATTGCCTTGGTGACGTCGGCCCTCTGGTGGCATTTGGAGCCTGCTGGTAGCCTCCTCTCCTCAGTGATGAGGGCCCTCTGGCGTCAGGCCATAACTGCTGGGTTCCCACATTTTCTGATACGTGCTAAGTTGTGCGAGGACACTCCTGCGAGGTTCCCATCCCCATGGGGATGTGGGCCTTCTGCTCTGAGGTCCCACTGGCTGGGTTGCTCACAGTTTCATGATGTGGGCCCTCTGCTGTGAGTTCACTGTTGCCTGGATCCCATAGACTCCATGCTCTGGGCCACCTGCTGGGAGGTTCAAACTGCTGGATTCCTCACATTTTTTATTCTGTGGGCCCTGTGTTGTTAGGCTACTCCTGCCTGCCTCACTCGGAGCACCTTGGAAATGTGGGTCCTCTGGTTTAGGCCACATGTGCTGGGTTCCTCACCTTTCGCTGATGTGGCCCCACTGGTGTGAGGACACTCCTGCCTTGTTCCGATCCCCTTGGTGATGTGGGCCCTCTGGTGAGAGTCTTATCCTGGCTGGGTTCCTCACCCTTCTGTGAGGTAGGCCCTCTGCTGTGAGGTCACTCCTGCCTGGCTGGCCCAGGTCACCTTGGCGACGTGGGCCCTCAGTTGGGAGTTGGTGCCTGCTGGGAGTCTCCTCCCCTCGGTAATGAGGGCCCTCTGGCGTCAGACCCTAACTCCTGGGCTCCCAAAATTTTCTGTTGTGCGCCCTGTGGTGCTAGTACACTCCTGCCAGGTTCCCAACCCCATGGGAATGTGGGCCTTCTGCTCTGAGGTCCCAACCGTGGGTTGCTCAGTTTCTTGATGAGGGCCCTCTGGTGTGAGTTCACTCCAGCATGGATCCCATAGCCTCGCTGCTCCTGGCCACCTGCGGGGAAGTTCCAACTGCGGGATTCCTCACCTTTTTCCTTCTATGGGCCCTCTGTTTTGAGACTCCTCCTGCCTGCCTCACTCCCAGCCCCTTGGTGATGTGTGTCCTCTGGTTTGAGGCCACGTGTGCTGGGTCCCTCACCTTTCGATGATGTGGCCCCACTGGTGTGAGGACACTCCTGCCTGGTTCCTATCCCCTTGGTGATGTGGGCCCTCTGGTGAGAGTCTGATCCTGGCTGGGTTCCTCCCACTTCTGTGAGGTGGGCCCTCTGCTGTGAGGTCACTCCTGCCTGGCTGGCACACCCCGCCTTGGCAATGTCGGCCCTCTTGTGGCAGTTGGAGCCTGCTCGGAGCCTCCTCCCCTCGGTGATGAGGGCCCTCTGGCGTCAGGCCCTAACTGCTGGGTACCCACATTTTCTGATACGTGCTAAGTTGTGCGAGGACACTCGTGCCATGTTCCCAACCCCATGGTGATGTGGGCCTTCTGCTCTGAGGTCCAAACGGCTGGGTTGCTCACAGTTTCATGATGTGGGCCCTCTGCTGTGAGTTCACTGTGGCCTGGATCGCATAGACTCGGTGCTCTGGGCCGCCCACTGGGAGGTTCCCACTGCAGGATTCCTCAGCTTTTTTATTCTATTCACCCTGTGTTGTGAGGCTACTCATGCCTGCCTCACTCCGAACCCCTTGGAGATCTGGGTCCGCTGGTTTAGGCCACATGTGCTGGGTTCCTCACCTTTCTATGATGTGGTCACCCTGGTGTGAAGACAGTCCTGCCTGGTTCTGATGCCCTTGGTGATGTGGGCCCTCTGGTGAGAGTCTAATCCTGGCTGGGTTCCTCACCATTCTGTGAGGTAGGCCCTCAGCTGTGAGGTCACTCCTGCCTGGCTGTTGCACGTCACCTTGGCGACATGGTCCCTCCATAGGGAATTGGTGCCTGCTTGGGGTCTCCTCCCCTTGGTAATGAGGGCCCTCTGGCATCAGGCCCTAATTTCTGGGTTCCCAAAATTCTCTGATGTGCGCCCTGTGGTGCGAGTACACTTCTGCCAAGTTCCCAACCACATGGGAATGTGGGCCTTCTGCTCTAAAGTCCCAACGGCTGGGTTGCTCACAGTTTCATGATGAGGGCCCTCTGTTTTGAGTTCAGTCAGGCCTGGATCCCATAGCCTCGCTGCTCCTGGCCGCCTGCTGGGAGGTTCCAACTGCGGGATTCCTCACCTTTTTTACGCAATGGGCCCTCTGTTTTGAGGCTCCTCCTGCCTGCCTCACTGCCAGCCCCTTGGTGATGTGTGTCACCGGGGGGCAGTGAGACTTCATTGTAGTGCAGATTTCCTTTACACGCTTGCTTGGTTGGCCAAAAAGGGCGTATGCGTTTTTTCCTGAATATATTCAGGAAAAAACGCATACGCCCTTTTTGGCCAGTGCATCATTGTCGACATTCTGCCTCTATTCCTATGCTTTAAGTGCAATTCCAGTCTACCCCCTGAAATCGTTTTCCTGAAATTCTGCCCCGCTTTCAAGTCCTCTTCGAAGACTTACTTCCATACATTTTTGGACGATAGCTGTCATTCATAACTCTGCAGGTTTGTGAATTACAGTACCCCTGAGCTCGTTTCCTCAACTCGCTTTCTTGTGAGCTGGCCGCAAAACCGCATGATTGCTTCACGCCATAATCTCTTTCTGGCAGGGCACGCTGAGCCTTTGGTTAATTCGTCTTCCTGGTGGGAAATGAGCGTTCCATTTGCCCGTGTAGACGCCTACAGCTAGTCTCTCATTGGTTCTACCTATTCCTGTTCATCTTGCGCAGAAATTGCAAACTGTGCCAAACAGGAGGTTAAAAGCACTGACTCTCCCTGTGGAGAGAGTTTTAGTAAAGCATCTGGAATGGTGAACCCGAGTACCAGGGGCGAAAACTGAGATGCATTTGAAAACGTTTCCCAATCACTCGGTGGTCCATACTCTGGGTTGCCAATGCATGTTTTAGCTGAAGGAAGAATCCCTTAAACCTGGAGAGTTGGGACCCATAGAATGGGTACCATGCATTATGACTTCAAAGGGTCTGCGTTGTTCAATGAACCTCACCAATGCTATCAGCCCTAAGTGTCCGGCCTTATGTCTCACGCAGCTCTGTGTGTAGATGTGGTAAATCCAGGTTGCATCACAAGCCCTGAATGAATTATGTAATAATTGTTCTCTATTTCACTGTTATTGTGTTTTGTTTTTGAAATTTATTTTGATAATGGTATTTATCGGATTTTCATTGCTGCATTTAGGCCACTGTACACACTCTTGATTTCCTTATGGAGACATATAAATCCATGGGTTTTAAGATTTTACTTGTCAGGTATCTTGCCAGGCGTTGAATATGGGGTGTTGAGTCCATTTCGTTGAGCAAGGAGTAGGTCTTGTCTATTATATATTTGGTTTATGGAACGGTATCTGTGCTAATTTCAAACTCTGGTTTTATGCAGCACCCCAACTCACCTTTCCCCATAAGCAAGCATAAGTTGGTTTTCTCAATTTGAGACCCTGTTCTGTTTTGTAATTCAGTTCATGTGTAGCCAAGTTTACATTCCGTGTATTAGTGATATATTATGATGTTTCTTTTTCTGTGTGACTTATTTCTCGTAGAATCATCGTACCTGAATCCACTCATTATGCCGCTACGGGCCTGATGACGTAGATTTCATTGCTGAGTGATATTCCACCTTACATGCGTACCACAACTTCTTTATCCATTTTTTGCTCTCTCGGATATTTAACTTGTACCGTAGAGGACGTTCTTGTAAAGCGAGACATCCCAAATTTTGGGGTGACTGTGTCTTTTTGATTTTAATTTCCCTAAGCTATAGGACCATAAGTGGAAGTGCCATAGGCTGTGTTGTTTTGTTTCCTACGTGTCTCTGGAAACACCATACACTTCTCCAGAGTGGTTGTTGGCAATTTACATCCTGCCCATCAGCATAACAAGGCTCCCTGTTCTCCATGACCTGTCCTGCCTTTCTGGATTTTACACTTTTTTCAGATGGCCCTTTTGACCGGGGGCAGTGAGACTTCATTGTAGTGCAGATTTCCTTTACACGCTTGCTTGGTTGGCCAAAAAGGGCATATGCGTTTTTTCCTGAATATATTCAGGAAAAAACGCATACGCCCTTTTTGGCCAAGTGCATCATTGTCGACATTCTGCTTCTTTTCCTATGCTTTAAGTGCAATTCCAGTCTACCCCCTGAAATCGTGTTCCTGAAATTCTGCCCCGCTTTCAAGTCCTCTTCGAAGACTTACTTCAATACATTTTTGGACGATAGCTGTCATTCATAACTCTGCAGGTTTCTGAATTACACTGCCCCTGAGCTCCTTTCTTCAACTCGCTTTCTTGTGAGCTGGCCGTAAAACCACAGGATTGCTTCACGCCATAATCTCTTTCTGGCAGGGCACGCTGAGCCTTTGGTTAATTCCTCTTCCTGGTGGGAAATGAGCGTTCCATTTGCCCGTGCAGACACCTACATCTAGTCTCTCATTGGTTCTCCCTATTCCTGTTCATCTTGCGCAGAAATTGCAAACTGTGCCAAACAGGAGGTTAAAGGCACTGACTCTCCAAGTGGGGAGAGTGTTAGTAAAGCGTCTGGAATGGTGAACCCGAGTACCAGGGGCGAAAACTGAGATGCATTTGAAAACGTTTCCCAATCACACGGTGGACCATACTCTGGGTTTCCCATGCATGTTTTAGCTGAAGGAAGAATCCCTTAAACCTGGAGAGTTGGGACTCATGGAACGGGTACCATGCAGTATGACTTCAAAGGGTCTGCGTTTGCTCACCGAACCTCACCAATGCTATCAGCCCGAAGTGTCCAGCCTTATGTCTCACCCAGCTCTGGGCATAGAAGTGGTAAATCCAGGTTGCATCACAAGCCCTGAATGAATTATTTAAGAATTGCTCTCTATTTCACTGTCATTGTGTTTTGTTTTTGAAATTTATTTTGATAATGGGATTTATCGGATTTTCACTGCTGCATTTAGGCCGCTGTACACACTCTTGATTTCCTTATGGAGACATATAAATCCATGGGTTTTAAGATTCTTACTTGTCAGGTATCTTGCCAGGCGTTGAATATGGGGTGTTGAGTCCATTTCGTTGAGCAAGGAGTAGGTCTTGTCTATTATATATTTGGCTTATGGAACGGTATCTGTGCTAATTTCAATCTCTGGTTTTATGCAGCACCCCAACTCACCTTTCCCCGTAAGCAAGCATAAGATGGTTTTCTCAATTTGAGACCCTGATCTGTTTTGTAATTCAGTTCATGTGTAGCCAAGTTTACATTCCGTGTATTAGGGATATCTAATGATGTTTCTTTTTCTGTGTGACTTATTTCTCGTAGAATCATGGTACCTGAATCCACTCATTATGCCGCTAGGGACCTGATGACGTAGATTTCATTGCTGAGTGATATTCCATTGTACGTGCGTACCACAACTTCTTTATCCATTTTTTGATTTCTTGGATATTCAACTTGTACCGTAGACGAGGTTCTTGTAAACAGAGCCATCCCAAAGTTTGGGGTGGCTGTGTCTTTTTGATTTTAATTTCCCTAAGCTATAGGACCATAAGTGGAAGGGCCATAGGCTGTGTTGCTTTGTTTCCTCTGTGTTTCAGGAAACACCATACACTTCTCCAGAGTGGCTGTTGGCCATTTACATCCCGCCCATCAGCATAACAAGGCTCCCTGTTCTCCATGACCTTTCCTGCCTTTCTGGATTTTACACTTTTTTCAGATGGCCCTTTTGACCGGGGGGCAGTGAGACTTCATTGTAGTGCCGATTTCATTTACACGCTTGTTTGGTTGTCCAAAAAGTGCGTTTGCGTTTTTTCCTGAATATATTCAGGAAAAAACGCATATGCCCTTTTTAGCCAAGTGCATCATTGTCGACATTCTGCCTCTGTTCCTATGCTTTAAGCGAAATTCCAGTCTACCCCCTGAAATCGTTTTCCTGAAATTCTGCCCCGCTTTAAAGTCCTCTTCGAAGACATACTTCAGTACATTTTGGACGATAGCTGTCATTCATAACTCTGCAGGTTTGTGAATTACAGTGCCCCTGAGCTCCTTTCTGCAACTCGCTTCATGTAAGCTGGCCGCCAAACCACACGATTGCTTCACGCCATAATCTGTTTCCGGCAGGGCACGTTGAGCCTTTGGTTAATTCCTCTTCCTGGTGGGAAATGAGCATTCCATTTGCCCGTGCAGACACCTACAGCTAGTCTCTCATTGGTTTTCCCTATTCCTATTCATCTTGCGCACAAATTGCAAACTGTGCCAAACAGGAGGTGAAAGGCACTGACTCTCCAAGTGAGGAGAGTGTTAGTAAAGCATTTGGAATGGTGAACCCGATTACCAGGGGACGAAAACTGAGATGCATTTGAAAACGTTTCCCAATCACACGGTGGACCATACTCTGGGTTTCCCATGCATGTTTTAACTGAAGAAGAATCCCTAAACCTGGAGAGTTGGGACCCATGGAATGGGTACCATGCAGTATGACTTCAAAGGGTCTGCGTTTGCTCACCGAACCTCACCAATGCTATCAGCCCGAAGTGTCCAGCCTTATGTCTCACCCAGCTCTGGGTGTAGATGTGGTAAATCCAGGTTGCATCACAAGCCCTGAATGAATTATTTAAGAATTGCTCTCTATTTCACTGTCATTGTGTTTTGTTTTTGAAATTCATTTTGATAATGGGATTTATCGGATGTTCACTGCTGCGTTTACGCCGCTGTACACACGCTTCATTTCCTTATGGAGACATATAAATCCATGGGTTTTAAGATTCTTACTTGTCAGCTATCTTCCCAGGCGTTGAATATGGGGTGTTGAGTCCATTTCTTTGAGTAAGGAGTAGGTCTTGTATATTATATATTTGGCTTATGGAACGGTATGTGTGCTAATTTCAATCTGTGGTTTTATGCAGCACCCCAACTCAACTTTCCCCATAAGCAAGCATAAATTGGTTTTCTATATTTGAGACCATGTTTTGTTTTGTAATTCAGTTCATGTGTAGCCAAGTTTACATTCCGTGTATTAGTGATATCTTATGATGTTTCTTTTTCTGTGTGACTTATTTCTCGTAGAATCATCGTACATGAATCCACTCATTATGCCGCTACGGGCCTGATGACGTAGATTTCATTGCTGAGTGATATTCCACTGTACGTGCGTACCACAACTTCTTTATCCGTTTTTTGCTTTCTCGGATATTTAACTTGTACCGTAGAGGACGTTCTTGTAAACAGAGACGCCCCAAATTTTGGGGTGGCTGTGTCTTTTTGATTTTAATTTCCCTAAGCTATAGGACCATAAGTGGATGTGCCATAGGCTGTGTTGTTTTGTTTCCTAAGTGTCTCTGGAAACACCATACACTTTTCCAGAGTGGTTGTTGGCAATTTACATCCCGCCCATCAGCATAACAAGGCTCCCTGTTCTCCATGACCTGTCCTGCCTTTCTGGATTTTACACTTTTTTCAGATGGCCCTTTTGACCGGGGGGCAGTGAGACTTCATTGTAGTGCAGATTTCCTTTACACGCTTGCTTGGTTGGCAAAAAAGGGCGTATGCGTTTTTTCCTGAATATATTCAGGAAAAAACGCATACGCCCTTTTTGGCCAAGTGCATCATTGTCGACATTCTGCTTCTTTTCCTATGCTTTAAGTGCAATTCCAGTCTACCCCCTGAAATCGTGTTCCTGAAATTCTGCCCCGCTTTCAAGTCCTCTTCGAAGACTAACTTCCATACATTTTTGGACGATAGCTGTCATTCATAACTCTGCAGGTTTCTGAATTACACTGCCCCTGAGTTCCTTTCTTCAACTCGCTTTCTTGTGAGCTGGCCGCAAAACCACAGGATTGCTTCACGCCATAATCTCTTTCGGGCAGGGCACGCTGAGCCTTTGGTTAATTCCTCTTCCTGGTGGGAAATGAGCGTTCCATTTGCCCGTGCAGACACCTACATCTAGTCTCTCATTGGTTCTCCCTATTCCTGTTCATCTTGCGCAGAAATTGCAAACTGTGCCAAACAGGAGGTTAAAGGCACTGACTCTCCAAGTGGGGAGAGTGTTAGTAAAGCGTCTGGAATGGTGAACCCGAGTACCAGGGGACGAAAACTGAGATGCATTTGAAAACGTTTCCCAATCACACGGTGGACCATACTCTGGGTTTCCCATGCATGTTTTAGCTGAAGGAAGAATCCCTTAAACCTGGAGAGTTGGGACTCATGGAATGGGTACCATGCAGTATGACTTCAAAGGGTCTGCGTTTGCTCACCGAACCTCACCAATGCTATCAGCCCGAAGTGTCCAGCCTTATGTCTCACCCAGCTCTGGGTGTAGAAGTGGTAAATCCAGGTTGCATCACAAGCCCTGAATGAATTATTTAAGAATTGCTCTCTATTTCACTGTCATTGTGTTTTGTTTTTGAAATTTATTTTGATAATGGGATTTATCAGATTTTCACTGCTGCATTGAGGCCGCTGTACACACTCTTGATTTCCTTATGGAGACATATAAATCCATGGGTTTTAAGATTCTTACTTGTCAGGTATCTTCCCAGGCGTTGAATATGGGTTGTTGAGTCCATTTCGTTGAGCAAGGTGTAGGTCTTGTCTATTATATATTTGGTTTATGGAACAGAATCTGTGCTAATTTCAATCTCTGGTTTTATGCAGCACCCCAACTCACCTTTCCCCATAAGCAAGCATAAGTTGGTTTTCTCAATTTGAGACCCTGTTCTGTTCTGTAATTCAGTTCATGTGTAGCCAAGTTTACATTCCGTGTATTAGTGATATCTTATGATGTTTCTTTTTCTGTGTGACTTATTTCTCGTAGAATCATCGTACCTGAATCCACTCATTATGCCGCTACGGGCCTGATGACGTAGATTTCATTGCTGAGTGATATTCCATTGTACGTGAGTACCACAACAGCTTTATCCATTTTTTGCTTTCTCGGATATTTAACTTGTACCGTAGACGAGGTTCCTGTAAACAGACCCGTCCCAAATTTTGGGGTGGCTGTGTGTTTTTGATTTTAATTTCCCTAAGCTATAGGACCATAAGTGGAAGTGCCATAGGCTGTGTTGCTTTGTTTCCTACGTGTTTCTGGAAACACCATACACTTCTCCAGAGTGGTTGTTGGCAATTTACATCCCGCCCATCAGCATGACAAGGCTCCCTGTTCTCCATGACCTGTCTTGACTTTCTGGATTTTACATTTTTTTCAGATGTCCCTTTTGACCGGGGGGCAGTGAGACTTCATTGTAGTGCAGATTTCCATTACACGCTTGCTTGGTTGGCCAAAAAGGGCGAATGCGTTTTTTCCTGAATATATTCAGGAAAAAACGCATACGCCCTTTTTGGCCAAGTGCATCATTGTCGACATTCTGCCTCTTTTCCTATGCTGTTAGTACAATTCCAGTCTACCCCCTGAAATCGTTTTCCTGAAATTCTGCCCCGCTTTCAAGTCCTCTTCGAAGACTTACTTCAATACATTTTTGGACGATAGCTGTCATTCATAACTCTGCAGGTTTGTGAATTACAGTGCCCCTGAGCTCATTTCTTCAACTCTCTTTCTTGTGAGCTGGCCGCAAAACCGCAGGATTGCTTCAGGCCCTAATCTGTTTCCGGCAGGGCATGCTGAGCCTTTGTTTAATTTCTCTTCCTGGTGGGAAATGAGCGTTCCATTTGCCCGTGCAGACACCTACAGCTAGTCTCTCATTGCTTCTCCCTATTCCTGTTCATCTTGCGCAGAAATTGCAAACTGTGCCAAACAGGAGGTTAATGGCACTGACTCTCCAAGTGGGGAGAGTGTTAGTAAAGCGTTCAAATGTTGAACCCGAGTACCAGGGGACGAAAACTGAGATGCATTTGAAAACGATTCCCAATCACATGGTGGACCATACTCTGGGTTTCCCATGCATGTTTTAGCTGAAGGAAGAATCCCTTAAACCTGGAGAGTTGGGACCCATGGAATGGGTACCATGCAGTATGACTTCAAAGGGTCTGCATTTGTTCACCGAACCTCACCAATGCTATCAGCCCGAAGTGTCCAGCCTTATGTCTCATCCAGCTCTGGGTGTAGATGTGGTAAATACAGGTTGCATCACAAGCCCTGAATGAATTATTTAAGAATTGCTCTCTATTTCAGTGTCATTGTGTTTTGTTTTTGAAATTCATTTTGATAATGGGATTTATCGGATTTTCACTGCTGCTTTTAGGCCACTGTACACACGCTTGATTTCCTTATAGAGACATATAAATCCATGGGTTTTAAGATTCTTACTTGTCAGGTATCTTCCCAGGCGTTGAATATAGGGTGTTGAGTCCATTTCGTTGAGCAAGGTGTAGGTCTTGTCTATTATATATTTGGTTTATGGAACAGAATCTGTGCTAATTTCAATCTCTGGTTTTATGCAGCACCCCAACTCACCTTTCCCCATAAGCAAGCATAAGTTGGTTTTCTCAATTTGAGACCCTGTTCTGTTTTGTAATTCAGTTCATGTGTAGCCAAGTTTACATTCCGTGTATTAGTGATATCTTATGATGTTTCTTTTTCTGTGTGACTTATTTCTCGTAGAATCATCGTACCTGAATCCACTCATTATGCCGCTACGGGCCTGATGACGTAGATTTCATTGCTGAGTGATATTCCATTGTACGTGCGTACCACAACAGCTTTATCCATTTTTTGCTTTCTCGGATATTTAACTTGTACCGTAGACGAGGTTCCTGTAAACAGACCCGTCCCAAATTTTGGGGTGGCTGTGTGTTTTTGATTTTAATTTCCCTAAGCTATAGGACCATAAGTGGAAGTGCCATAGGCTGTGTTGCTTTGTTTCCTACGTGTTTCCGGAAACACCATACAGTTTTCCAGAGTGGCTGTTGGCAATTTAAATCCGCCCATCAGCATAACAAGTCTCCCTGTTCTCCAAGACCTGTCCGGCCTTTCTGGATTTTACACTTTTTTCAGATGGCCCTTTTGACCGGGGGGCAGTGAGACTTCACTGTAGTGCGGATTTCCTTTACACGCTTGCTTCGTTGGCCAAAAGGGGCGTATGCGTTTTTTCCGAACATATTCAGGAAAAAACGCATACGCCCTTTTTGGCCCAGTGCATCATTGTCGACATTCTGCTTCTTTTCCTATGCTTTAAGTGCAATTCCAGTCTACCCCCTGAAATCGTTTTCCTGAAATTCTGCCCCGCTTACAAGTCCTCTTGGAAGACTTACTTCAATACATTTTTGGACGATAGCTGTCATTCATAACTCTGCAGGTTTGTGAATTACAGTGCCCTGAGCTCATGTCTTCAACTCTCTTTCTTGTGAGCTGGCCGCAAAACCGCAGGATTGCTTCAGGCCCTAATATGTTTCCAACATGGCACGCTGAGCCTTTGGTTAATTCCTCTTCCTGGTGGGAAATGATCATTCAATTTGCCCGTGCAGACACCAACAGCTAGTCTCTCATTGGTTTTCCCTATGCCTGTTCATCGTGCGCAGAAATTGCAAACTGTGCGAAACAGGAGGTTAAAGGCACTGACTCTCCAAGTGGGGAGAGTGTTAGTAAAGCGTCTGGAATGGTGAAACCAAGTACCAGGGGACAAAAACTGAGATGCATTTGAAAACGTTTCCCAATCACACAGCGGATGATAGTCTGGGATTCCCATGCATGTTTTAGCTGAAGGAAGAATCCCTTAAACCTGGAGAGTTGGGACCCATGGAATGGGTACCATGCAGTATGACTTCAAAGGGTCTGCGTTTGCTCACCGAACCTCACCAATGCTATCAGCCCGAAGTGCCCAGCCTTATGTCTCACCCAGCTCTGGGTGTAGATGTGGAAAATCCAGGTTGCATCACAAGCCCTGAATGAATTATTTAAGAATTGCTCTCTATTTCACTGTCATTGTGTTTTGTTTTTGAAATTTATTTTGATAATGGGATTTATCGGATTTTCACTGCTGCGTTTAGGCCGCTGTACACACGCTTGATTTCCTTATGGAGACATATAAATCCATGGGTTTTAAGATTCTTACTTGTCAGGTATCTTGCCAGGCGTTGAATATGGGGTGTTGAGTCCATTTCGTTGAGCAAGGAGTAGGGGTTGTCTATTATATATTTGGCTTATGGAACGGTATCTGTGCTAATTTCAATCTCTGGTTTTATGCAGCACCCCAACTCACCTTTCCCCATAAGCAAGCATAAGTTGGTTTTCTAAATTTGAGACCCTGTTCTGTTTTGTAATTCAGTTCATGTGTATCCAACTTTACATTCCGTGTATTAGTGATATCTTATGATGTTTCTTTTTCTGTGTGACTTATTTCTCGTAGAATCATCGTACCTGAATCCACTCATTATGCCGCTACGGGCCTGATGACGTAGATTTCATTGCTGAGTGATATTCCATTGTACGTGCGTACCACAATTTCTTTATCCATTTTTTGCTTTCTGGGATATTTTACTTGTACCATAGACGAGGTTCTTGTAAACAGAGCCGTCCCAAACTCTGGGGTGGCTGTGTGTTTTTGATTTTAATTTCCCTAAGCTATAGGACCATAAGTGGAAGTGCCATAGGCTGTGTTGCTTTGTTTCCTACGTGTTTCTGGAAACACCATACACTTCTCCAGAGTGGTTGTTGGCAATTTACATCCCGCCCATCAGCATGACAAGGCTCCCTGTTCTCCACGACCTGTCTTGTCTTTCTGGATTTTACATTTTTTTCAGATGGCCCTTTTGACCGGGGGGCAGTGAGACTTCATTGTAGTGCAGATTTCCATTACACGCTTGCTTGGTTGGCCAAAAAGGGCGTATGCGTTTTTTCCTGAATATATTCTGGAAAAAACGCATACGCCCTTTTTGGCCAAGTGCATCATTGTCGACATTCTGCCTCTTTTCCTATGCTGTTAGTACAATTCCAGTCTACCCCCTGAAATCGTTTTCCTGAAATTCTGCCCCGCTATCAAGTCCTCTTCGAAGACTTACTTCAATACATTTTTGGACGATAGCTGTCATTCATAACTCTGCAGGTTTGTGAATTACAGTGACCCTGAGCTCATTTCTTCAACTCGCTTTCTTGTGAGCTGGCCGCAAAACCGCAGGATTGCTTCAGGCCCTAATCTGTTTCCGGCAGGGCACGCTGAGCCTTTGGTTAATTCCTCTTCCTGGTGGGAAATGAGCGTTCCATTTGCCCGTGCAGACACCTACAGCTAGTCTCTCATTGCTTCTCCCTATTCTTGTTCATCTTGCGCAGAAATTGCAAACTGTGCGAAACAGGAGGTTAATGGCACTCACTCTCCAAGTGGAGAGATTGTTACTAAAGCGTTCAAATGTTGAACCCGAGTACCAGGGTCGAAAACTGAGATGCATTTGAAAACGTTTCCCAATCTCATGGTGGACGATATTCTGGGTTTCCCATGCATGTTTTAGCTGAAGGAAGAATCCCTTAAACCTGGAGAGTTGGGACCCATGGAATGGGTACCATGCAGTATGACTTCAAAGGGTCTGCGTTTGCTCACCGAACCTCACCAATGCTATCAGCCCGAAGTGTCCAGCCTTATGTCTCACCCAGCTCTGGGTGTAGATGTGGGAAATCCAGGTTGCATCACAAGCCCTGAATGAATTATTTAAGAATTGCTCTCTATTTCACTGTCATTGTGTTTTGTTTTTGAAATTTATTTTGATAATGGGATTTATCGGATTTTCACTGCTGCGTTTAGGCCGCTGTACACACGCTTGATTTCCTTATGGAGACATATAAATCCATGGGTTTTAAGATTCTTACTTGTCAGGTATCTTGCCAGGCGTTGAATATGGGGTGTTGAGTCCATTTCGTTGAGCAAGGAGTAGGGCTTGTCTATTATATATTTGGCTTATGGAACGGTATCTGTGCTAATTTCAATCTCTGGTTTTATGCAGCACCCCAACTCACCTTTCGCCATAAGCAAGCATAAGTTGGTTTTCTAAATTTGAGACCCTGTTCTGTTTTGTAATTCAGTTCATGTGTAGCCAACTTTACATTCCGTGTATTAGTGATATCTTATGATGTTTCTTTTTCTGTGTGACTTATTTCTCGTAGAATCATCGTACCTGAACCCACTCATTATGCCGCTACGGGCCTGATGACGTAGATTTCATTGCTGAGTGATATTCCATTGTACGTGCGTACCACAACTTCTTTATCCATTTTTTACTTTCTGGGATATTTTACTTGTACCGTAGACGAGGTTCTTGTAAACAGAGCCATCCCAAACTTTGGGGTGGCTGTGTGTTTTTGATTTTAATTTCCCTAAGCTATAGGACCATAAGTGGAAGTGACATAGGCTGTGTTGCTTTGTTTCCTACGTGTTTCAGGATACACCATACATTTCTCCAGAGTGGCTGTTGGCACTTTACATCCCACCCATCAGCATAACAAGGTTCCCTGTTCTCCAAGACCTGTCCTGCCTTTCTGGATTTTACACTTTTTTCAGATGGCCCTTTTGACCGGGGGGCAGTGAGACTTCATTGTAGTGCAGATTTCCTTTACACGCTTGCTTGGTTGGCCAAAAAGGGCGTATGCATTTTTTCCTGAATATATTCAGGAAAAAACGCATACGCCCTTTTTGGCCAAGTGCATCATTGTTGACATTCTGCCTCTTTTCCTATGCTTTAAGTGCAATTCCAGTCTACCCCCTGAAATAGTTTTCCTGAAATTCTGCCCCGCTTTCAAGTCCTCTTTGAAGACTTACTTCAGTATATTTTTGGACGATAGCTGTCATTCATAACTCTGCAGGTTTGTGAATTACAGTGCCCCTGAGCTCCTTTCTTCAACTCCTTTTCTTGTGAGCTGGCCGCAAAACCGGAGGATTGCTTCAGGCCCTAATATGTTTCCGGCCGGGCACGCTGAGCCTTTGGTTAATTCCCCTTCCTGGTGGGAAATGATCGTTCAATTTGCCCGTGCAGACACCAACAGCTAGTCTCTCATTGGTTCTCCCTATGCCTGTTCATCTTGCGCAGAAATTGCAAACTGTGCCAAACAGGAGGTTAAAGGCACTGACTCTCCAAGTGGGGAGAGTGTTAGTAAAGCGTATGGAATGTTGAACCCGAGTACCAGGGGACGAAAACTGAGATGCATTTGAAAACGTTTCACAATCACATGGTGGACCATACTCTGGGTTTCCCATGCATGTTTTAGCTGAAGGAAGAATCCCTTAAACCTGGAGAGTTGGGACCCATGGAATGGGTACCATGCAGTGTGACTTCAAAGGGTCTGCGTTTGCTCACCGAACCTCACCAATGCTATCAGCCCGAAGTGCCCAGCCTTATGTCTTACCCAGCTCTGGGTGTAGATGTGGTAAATCCAGGTTGCATCACAAGCCCTGAATGAATTATTTAAGAATTGCTCTCTATTTCACTGTCATTGTGTTTTGTTTTGAAATTCATTTTGATAATGGGATTTATCGGATTTTCACTGCTGCTTTTAGGCCACTGTACACACGCTTGATTTCCTTATGGAGACATATAAATCCATGGGTTTTTAGATTCTTACTTGTCAGGTATCTTCCCAGGCGTTGAATATAGGGTGTTGAGTCCATTTCGTTGAGCAAGGAGTAGGTTTTGTCTATTATATATTTGGCTTATGGAACGGTATCTGTGCTAATTTCAATCTCTGGTTTTATGCAGCATCCCAACTGACCTTTCCCCATAAGCAAGCATAAGTTGGTTTGCTAAATTTGAGACCCTGTTCTGTTTTGTAGTTCAGTTCATGGGTAGCCAAGTTTACATTCCGTGTATTAGTGATAACTTATGATGTTTCTTTTTCTGTCTGACTTATTTCTCATAGAATCATCGTACCTGAATCCACTCATTATGCCGCTACGGTCCTGATGACGTAGATTTCATTGCTGAGTGTTATTCCATTGTACGTGCGTACCACAACTTCTTTATCCATTTTATGCTTTCTCGGATATTTAACTTCTACCGTAGATGAGGTTCTTGTAAACAGAGCCATCCCAAACTTTGGGGTGGCTGTGTGTTTTTGATTTTAATTTCCCTAAGCTATAGGACCATAAGTGGAAGTGCCATAGGCTGTGTTGCTTTGTTTCCTACGTGTTTCTGGAAACATCATACACTTCTCCAGAGTGGTTGTTGGCAATTTACATCCCGCCCATCAGGATGACAAGGCTCCCTGTTCTCCATGACCTGTCCTGCCTTTCTGGATTTTACACTTTTTTCAGATGGCCCTTTTGACCGGGGGGGCAGTGAGACTTCATTGTAGTGCAGATTTCCTTTACACGCTTGCTTGGTTGGCCAAAAATGGCGTATGCGTTTTTTCCTGAATATATTCAGGAAAAAACGCATACGCCCTTTTTGGCCAAGTGCATCGTTGTCGACATTCTGCCTCTTTTCCTATGCTTTTAGTACAATTCCAGTCTACCCCCTGAAATCGTTTTCCTGAAATTCTGCCCCGCTTTCAAGTCCTCTTGGAAGACTTACTTCAATACATTTTTGGACGATAGCTGTCATTCATAACTCTGCAGGTTTGTGAATTACAGTGCCCCTGAGCTCATGTCTTCAACTCGCTTTCTTGTGAGCTGGCCGCAAAACCGCAGGATTGCTTCAGGCCCTAATCTGTTTCCGGCAGGGCACGCTGAGCCTTTGGTTAATTCCTCTTCCTGGTGGGAAATGAGCGTTCCATTTGCCCGTGCAGACACCTACAGCTAGTCTCTCATTGCTTCTCCCTATTCTTGTTCATCTTGCGCAGAAATTGCAAACTGTGCGAAACAGGAGGTTAATGGCACTGACTCTCCAAGTGGGGAGAGTGTTACTAAAGCGTTCAAATGTTGAACCCGAGTACCAGGGTCGAAAACTGAGATGCATTTGAAAACGTTTCCCAATCTCATGGTGGATGATATTCTGGGTTTCCCATGCATGTTTTAGCTGAAGGAAGAATCCCTTAAACCTGGAGAGTTGGGACCCATGGAATGGGTACCATGCAGTATGACTTCAAAGGGTCTGCGTTTGCTCACCGAACCTCACCAATGCTATCAGCCCGAAGTGTCCAGCCTTATGTCTCACCCAGCTCTGGGTGTAGATGTGGGAAATCCAGGTTGCATCACAAGCCCTGAATGAATTATTTAAGAATTGCTCTCTATTTCACTGTCATTGTGTTTTGTTTTTGAAATTTATTTTGATAATGGGATTTATCGGATTTTCACTGCTGCGTTTAGGCCGCTGTACACACGCTTGATTTCCTTATGGAGACATATAAATCCATGGGTTTTAAGATTCTTACTTGTCAGGTATCTTGCCAGGCGTTGAATATGGGGTGTTGAGTCCATTTCGTTGAGCAAGGAGTAGGGCTTGTCTATTATATATTTGGCTTATGGAACGGTATCTGTGCTAATTTCAATCTCTGGTTTTATGCAGCACCCCAACTCACCTTTCGCCATAAGCAAGCATAAGTTGGTTTTCTAAATTTGAGACCCTGTTCTGTTTTGTAATTCAGTTCATGTGTAGCCAACTTTACATTCCGTGTATTAGTGATATCTTATGATGTTTCTTTTTCTGTGTGACTTATTTCTCGTAGAATCATCGTACCTGAACCCACTCATTATGCCGCTACGGGCCTGATGACGTAGATTTCATTGCTGAGTGATATTCCATTGTACGTGCGTACCACAACTTCTTTATCCATTTTTTACTTTCTGGGATATTTTACTTGTACCGTAGACGAGGTTCTTGTAAACAGAGCCATCCCAAACTTTGGGGTGGCTGTGTGTTTTTGATTTTAATTTCCCTAAGCTATAGGACCATAAGTGGAAGTGACATAGGCTGTGTTGCTTTGTTTCCTACGTGTTTCAGGATACACCATACATTTCTCCAGAGTGGCTGTTGGCACTTTACATCCCACCCATCAGCATAACAAGGTTCCCTGTTCTCCAAGACCTGTCCTGCCTTTCTGGATTTTACACTTTTTTCAGATGGCCCTTTTGACCGGGGGGCAGTGAGACTTCATTGTAGTGCAGATTTCCTTTACACGCTTGCTTGGTTGGCCAAAAAGGGCGTATGCATTTTTTCCTGAATATATTCAGGAAAAAACGCATACGCCCTTTTTGGCCAAGTGCATCATTGTTGACATTCTGCCTCTTTTCCTATGCTTTAAGTGCAATTCCAGTCTACCCCCTGAAATAGTTTTCCTGAAATTCTGCCCCGCTTTCAAGTCCTCTTTGAAGACTTACTTCAGTATATTTTTGGACGATAGCTGTCATTCATAACTCTGCAGGTTTGTGAATTACAGTGCCCCTGAGCTCCTTTCTTCAACTCCTTTTCTTGTGAGCTGGCCGCAAAACCGGAGGATTGCTTCAGGCCCTAATATGTTTCCGGCCGGGCACGCTGAGCCTTTGGTTAATTCCTCTTCCTGGTGGGAAATGATCGTTCAATTTGCCCGTGCAGACACCAACAGCTAGTCTCTCATTGGTTCTCCCTATGCCTGTTCATCTTGCGCAGAAATTGCAAACTGTGCCAAACAGGAGGTTAAAGGCACTGACTCTCCAAGTGGGGAGAGTGTTAGTAAAGCGTATGGAATGGTGAACCCGAGTACCAGGGGACGAAAACTGAGATGCATTTGAAAACGTTTCCCAATCACATGGTGGACCATACTCTGGGTTTCCCATGCATGTTTTAGCTGAAGGAAGAATCCCTTAAACCTGGAGAGTTGGGACCCATGGAATGGGTACCATGCAGTATGACTTCAAAGGGTCTGCGTTTGCTCACCGAACCTCACCAATGCTATCAGCCCGAAGTGTCCAGCCTTATGTCTCATCCAGCTCTGGGTGTAGATGTGGTAAATACAGGTTGCATCACAAGCCCTGAATGAATTATTTAAGAATTGCTCTCTATTTCACTTTCATTGTGTTTTGTTTTTGAAATTCATTTTGATAATGGGATTTATCGGATTTTCACTGCTGCTTTTAGGTCACTGTACACACGCTTGATTTCCTTATGGAGACAAATAAATCCATGGGTTTTAAGATTCTTACTTGTCAGGTATCTTCCCAGGCGTTGAATATAGGGTGTAGAGTCCATTTCGTTGAGCAAGGAGTAGGTTTTGTCTATTATATATTTGGCTTATGGAACGGTATCTGTGCTAATTTCAGTCTCTGGTTTTATGCAGCATCCCAACTGACCTTTCCCCATAAGCAAGCATAAGTTGGTTTGCTAAATTTGAGACCCTGTTCTGTTTTGTAATTCAGTTCATGGGTAGCCAAGTTTACATTCCGTGTATTAGTGATAACTTATGATGTTTCTTTTTCTGTCTGAGTTATTTCTCATAGAATCATCGTACCTGAATCCACTCATTATGCCGCTACGGTCCTGATGACGTAGATTTCATTACTGAGAGATATTCCATTGTACGTGCGTACCACAACTTCTTTATCCATTTTATGCTTTCTCGGATATTTAACTTCTACCGTAGATGAGGTTCTTGTAAACAGAGCCATCCCAAATTTTGGGGTGGCTGTGTGTTTTTGATTTTAATTTCCCTAAGCTATATGACCATAAGTGGAAGTGCCATAGGCTGTGTTGCTTTGTTTCCTACGTGTTTCAGGAAACACCATACACTTCTCCAGAGTGGCTGTTGGCAATTTAAATCCGCCCATCAGCATAACAAGGCTCCCTGTTCTCCATGACCTGTCCTGCCTTTCTGGATTTTACACTTTTTTCAGATGGCCCTTTTGACCGGAGGGCAGTGAGACTTCATTGTAGTGCAGATTTCCTTTACAGGCTTGCTTGGTTGGCCAAAAAGGGCGTATGCGTTTTTTCCTGAATATATTCAGGAAAAACCGCATACGCCCTTTTTGGCCAAGTGCATCATTGTCAACATTCTGCCTCTTTTCCTATGCTTTAAGTGCAATTCCAGTCTACCCCCTGAAATCGTTTTCCTGAAATTCTGCCCCGCTTTCAAGTCCTCTTCGAAGACTTACTTCTATACATTTTTGGACGATAGCTGTCATTCATAACTCTGCAGGTTTGTGAATTACAGTGCCCCTGAGCTCCTTTCTTCAACTAGCTTTCTTGTGAGCTGGCCGCAAATCCGCAGGATTGCTTCAGGCCCTAATCTCTTTCCGGCAGGGCACGCTGAGCCTTTGGTTAATTCCTCTTCCTGGTGGGAAATGAGCGTTCCATTTGCCCGTGCAGACACCTACAGCTAGTCTCTCATTGCTTCTCCCTATTCCTGTTCATCTTGCGCAGAAATTGCAAACTGTGCCAAACAGGAGGTTGAATGCACTGACTCTCCAAGTGGGGAGAGTGTTAGTAAAGCGTCTGGAATGGTGAACCCGAGTACCAGGGGACGAAAACTGAGATGCATTTGAAAACTTTTCCCAATCACACGGTGGACCATACTATGGGTTTCCCATGCATGTTTTAGCTGAAGGAAGAATCCCTTAAACCTGGAAATTAGGAACCCATGGAATGGGTACCATGCAGTATGACTTCAAAGGGTCTGCGTTTGCTCACCGAACCTCACCAATGCTATCAGCTTGAAGTGTCCAGCCTTATGTCTCACCCAGCTCTGGGTGTAGATGTGGGAAATCCAGGTTGCATCACAAGCCCTGAATGAATTATTTAAGAATTGCTCTCTATTTCACTGTCATTTTGTTTTGTTTTTGAAATTTATTTTGATAATGGGATTTATCGGATTTTCACTGCTGCGTTTAGGCCGCTGTACACACGCTTGATTTCCTTATGGAGACATATAAATCCATGGGTTTTAAGATTGTTACTTGTCAGGTATCTTGCCAGGCGTTGAATATGGGGTGTTGAGTCCATTTCGTTGAGCAAGGAGTAGGTCTTGTCTATTATATATTTGGCTTATGGAACGGTATCTGCGCTAATTTCAATCTCTGGTTTTATGCAGCACCCCAACTCACCTTTCCCCATAAGCAAGCATAAGTTGGTTTTCTAAATTTGAGACCCTGTTCTGTTTTGTAATTCAGTTCATGTGTAGCCAACTTTACATTCCGTGTATTAGTGATATCTTATGATGTTTCTTTTTCTGTGTGACTTATTTCTCGTAGAATCATCGTACCTGAATACACTCATTATGCCGCTACGGGCCTGATGACGTAGATTTCATTGCTGAGTGATATTCCATTGTACGTGCGTACCACAACTTCTTTATCCATTTTTTGCTTTCTGGGATATTTTACTTGTACCGTAGACGAGGTTCTTGTAAACAGAGCCGTCCCAAACTCTGGGGTGGCTGTGTGTTTTTGAATTTAATTTTCCTAAGCTATAGGACCATAAGTGGAAGTGCCATAGGCTGTGTTGCTTTGTTTCCTACGTGTTTCTGGAAAAACCATACACTTCTCCAGAGTGGTTGTTGGCAATTTACATCCCGCCCATCAGCATGACAAGGCTCCCTGTTCTACATGACCTGTCCTGTCTTTCTGGATTTTACACTTTTTCAGATGGCCCTTTTGACCGGGGGGCAGTGAGACTTCATTGTAGTGCAGATTTCCTTTACACGCTTGCTTGGTTGGCCAAAAAGGGCGTATGCGTTTTTTCCTGAATATATTCAGGAAAAAACGCATACGCCCTTTTTGGCCAAGTGCATCATTGTTGACATTCTGCCTCTTTTTCTACGCTTTAAGTGCAATTCCAGTCTACCCCCTGAAATCGTTTTCCTGAAATCCTGCCCCGCTTTCAAGTCCTCTTTGAAGACTTACTTCAGTACATTTTTGGACGATAGCTGTCATTCATAACTCTGCAGGTTTGTGAATTACAGTGCCCCTGAGCTCCTTTCTTCAACTCGTTTTCTTGTGAGCTGGCCGCAAAACCGCAGGATTGCTTCAGGCCCTAATATGTTTCCGGCCGGGCACGCTGAGCCTTTGGTTAATTCCTCTTCCTGGTGGGAAATGAGCGTTCACTTTGCCCGTGCAGACACCAACAGCTAGTCTCTCATTGCTTCTCCCTATTCCTGTTCATCTTGCGCAGAAATTGCAAACTGTGCCAAACAGGAGGTTAATGGCACTGACTCTCCAAGTGGGGAGAGTGTTAGTAAAGCGTTCAAATGTTGAACCCGAGTACCAGGGGACGAAAACTGAGATGCATTTGAAAACGTTTCCCAATCACATGGTGGACCATACTCTGGGTTTCCCATGCATGTTTTAGCTGAAGGAAGAATCCCTTAAACCTGGAGAGTTGGGACCCATGGAATGGCTACCATGCAGTATGACTTCAAAGGGTCTGCGTTTGCTCACCGAACCTCACCAATGCTATCAGCCCGAAGTGTCCAGCCTTATGTCTCACCCAGCTCTGGGTGTAGATGTGGGAAATCCAGGTTGCATCACAAGCCCTGAATGAATTATTTAAGAATTGCTCTCTATTTCACTGTCATTTGGTTTTGTTTTTGAAATTTATTTTGATAATGGGATTTATCGGATTTTCACTGCTGCGCTTAGGCCGCTGTACACACGCTTGATTTCCTTATGGAGACATATAAATCCATGGGTTTTAAGATTGTTACTTGTCAGGTATCTTGCCAGGCGTTGAATATGGGGTGTTGAGTCCATTTCGTTGAGCAAGGAGTAGGTCTTCTCTATTATATAATTGGCTTATGGAACGGTATCTGTGCTAATTTCAATCTCTGGTTTTATGTAGCACCCCAACTCACCTTTCCCCATAAGCAAGCATAAGTTGGTTTTCTAAATTTGAGACCCTGTTCTGTTTTGTAATTCAGTTCATGTGTAGCCAACTTTACATTCCGTGTATTAGTGATATCTTATGATGTTTCTTTTTCTGTGTGACTTATTTCTCGTAGAATCATCGTACCTGAATCCACTCATTATGCCGCTACGGGCCTGATGACGTAGATTTCATTGCTGAGTGATATTCCATTGTACGTGCGTACCACAACTTCTTTATCCATTTTTTGCTTTCTGGGATATTTTACTTGTACCGTAGACGAGGTTCTTGTAAACAGAGCCGTCCCAAACTCTGGGGTGGCTGTGTGTTTTTGAATTTAATTTTCCTAAGCTATAGGACCATAAGTGGAAGTGCCATAGGCTGTGTTGCTTTGTTTCCTATGTGTTTCTGGAAAAACCATACACTTCTCCAGAGTGGTTGTTGGCAATTTACATCCCGCCCATCAGCATGACAAGGCTCCCTGTTCTACATGACCTGTCCTGTCTTTCTGGATTTTACACTTTTTCAGATGGCCCTTTTGACCGGGGGGCAGTGAGACTTCATTGTAGTGCAGATTTCCTTTACACGCTTGCTTGGTTGGCCAAAAAGGGCGTATGCGTTTTTTCCTGAATATATTCAGGAAAAAACGCATACGCCCTTTTTGGCCAAGTGCATCATTGTTGACATTCTGCCTATTTTTCTACGCTTTAAGTGCAATTCCAGTCTACCCCCTGAAATCGTTTTCCTGAAATCCTGCCCCGCTTTCAAGTCCTCTTTGAAGACTTACTTCAGTACATTTTTGGACGATAGCTGTCATTCATAACTCTGCAGGTTTGTGAATTACAGTGCCCCTGAGCTCCTTTCTTCAACTCGTTTTCTTGTGAGCTGGCCGCAAAACCGCAGGATTGCTTCAGGCCCTAATATGTTTCCGGCCGGGCACGCTGAGCCTTTGGTTAATTCCTCTTCCTGGTGGGAAATGAGCGTTCACTTTGCCCGTGCAGACACCAACAGCTAGTCTCTCATTGCTTCTCCCTATTCCTGTTCATCTTGCGCAGAAATTGCAAACTGTGCCAAACAGGAGGTTAATGGCACTGACTCTCCAAGTGGGGAGAGTGTTAGTAAAGCGTTCAAATGTTGAACCCGAGTACCAGGGGACGAAAACTGAGATGCATTTGAAAACGTTTCCCAATCACATGGTGGACCATACTCTGGGTTTCCCATGCATGTTTTAGCTGAAGGAAGAATCCCTTAAACCTGGAGAGTTGGGACCCATGGAATGGGTACCATGCAGTATGACTTCAAAGGGTCTGCGTTTGCTCACCGAACCTCACCAATGCTATCAGCCCGAAGTGTCCAGCCTTATGTCTCATCCAGCTCTGGGTGTAGATGTGGTAAATACAGGTTGCATCACAAGCCCTGAATGAATTATTTAAGAATTGCTCTCTATTTCACTTTCATTGTGTTTTGTTCTTGAAATTCATTTTGATAATGGGATTTATCGGATTTTCACTGCTGCTTTTAGGTCACTGTACACACGCTTGATTTCCTTATGGAGACAAATAAATCCATGGGTTTTAAGATTCTTACTTGTCAGGTATCTTCCCAGGCGTTGAATATAGGGTGTAGAGTCCATTTCGTTGAGCAAGGAGTAGGTTTTGTCTATTATATATTTGGCTTATGGAACGGTATCTGTGCTAATTTCAGTCTCTGGTTTTATGCAGCATCCCAACTGACCTTTCCCCATAAGCAAGCATAAGTTGGTTTGCTAAATTTGAGACCCTGTTCTGTTTTGTAATTCAGTTCATGGGTAGCCAAGTTTACATTCCGTGTATTAGTGATAACTTATGATGTTTCTTTTTCTGTCTGAGTTATTTCTCATAGAATCATCGTACCTGAATCCACTCATTATGCCGCTACGGTCCTGATGACGTAGATTTCATTACTGAGAGATATTCCATTGTACGTGCGTACCACAACTTCTTTATCCATTTTATGCTTTCTCGGATATTTAACTTCTACCGTAGATGAGGTTCTTGTAAACAGAGCCATCCCAAATTTTGGGGTGGCTGTGTGTTTTTGATTTTAATTTCCCTAGCTATAGGACCATAAGTGGAAGTGCCATAGGCTGTGTTGCTTTGTTTCCTACGTGTTTCTGGAAACACCATACACTTCTCCAGAGTGGTTGTTGGCATTTTACATCCCGCCCATCAGCATAACAAGGCTCCCTGTTCTCCATGACCTGTCCTGCCTTTCTGGATTTTACACTTTTTTCAGGTGGCCCTTTTGACCGGAGGGCAGTGAGACTTCATTGTAGTGCAGATTTCCTTTACACGCTTGCTTGGTTGGCCAAAAAGGGCGTATGCGTTTTTTCCTGAATATATTCAGGAAAAAACGCATACGCCCATTTTGGCCAAGTGCATCATTGTCAACATTCTGCCTCTTTTCCTATGCTTTAAGTGAAATTCCAGTCTAACCCCTGAAATCGTTTTCCTGAAATTCTGCCCCGCTTTCAAGTCCTCTTCGAAGACTTACTTCTATACATTTTTGGACGATAGCTGTCATTCATAACTCTGCAGGTTTGTGAATGACAGTGCCCCTGAGCTCCTTTCTTCAACTCGCTTTCTTGTGAGCTGGCCGCAAAACCGCAGGGTTGCTTCAGGCCCTAATCTCTTTCTGGCAGGGCACGCTGAGCCTTTGGTTAATTCCTCTTCCTGGTGGGAAATGAGCGTTCCATTTGCCCGTGCAGACACCTACAGCTAGTCTCTCATTGCTTCTCTCTATTCCTGTTCATCTTGCGCAGAAATTGCAAAGTGTGCCAAACAGGAGGTTAAATGCACTGACTCTCCAAGTGGGGAGAGTGTTAGTAAAGCGTCTGGAATGGTGAACCCGAGTACCAGGGGACGAAAACTGAGATGCATTTGAAAACGTTTCCCAATCACACGGTGGACCATACTATGGGTTTCCCATGCATGTTTTAGCTGAAGGAAGAATCCCTTAAACCTGGAAAGTTGGAACCCATGGAATGGGTACCATGCAGTATGACTTCAAAGGGTCTGCGTTTGCTCACCGAACCTCACCAATGCTATCAGCCAGAAGTGTCCAGCCTTATGTCTCACCCAGCTCTGGGTGTAGATGTGGGAAATCCAGGTTGCATCACAAGCCCTGAATGAATTATTTAAGAATTGCTCTCTATTTCACTGTTATTTTGTTTTGTTTTTGAAATTTATTTTGATAATGGGATTTATCGGATTTTCACTGCTGCGTTTAGGCCGCTGTACAGACGCTTGATTTCCTTATGGAGACATATAAATCCATGGGTTTTAAGATTCTTACTTGTCAGGTATCTTGCCAGGCATTGAATATGGGGTGTTGAGTCCATTTCGTTGAGCAAGGAGTAGGTCTTGTCTATTATATATTTGGCTTATGGAACGGTATCTGTGCTAATTTCAATCTCTGGTTTTGTGCAGCACTCCAACTCACCTTTCCCCATAAGCAAGCATAAGTTGGTTTTCTAAATTTGAGACCCTGTTCTGTTTTGTAATTCAGTTCATGGGTAGCCAAGTTTACATTCCGTGTATTAGTGATATCTTATGAGGTTTCTTTTTTGTGTGACATATTTCTCGTAGAATCATCATACCTGAATCCACTCATTATGCCGCTACGGGCCTGATGACGTAGATTTCATTGCTGAGTGATATTCCATTGTACGTGCGTACCACAACTTCTTTATCCATTTTTTGCTTTCTCGGATATTTTACTAGTACCGTAGACGAGGTTCTTGTAAACAGAGCCGTCCCAAACTCTGGGGTGGCTGTGTTTTTGATTTTAATTTCCCTAAGCTATAGGACCATAAGTGGAAGTGCCATAGGCTGTGTTGCTTTGTTTCCTACGTGTTTCTGGAAACACCATACACTTCTCCAGAGTGGTTGTTGGCAATTTACATCCCGCCCATCAGCATGACAAGGCTCCCTGTTCTCCATGACCTGTCCTGCCTTTCTGGATTTTACACTTTATTCAGATGGCTCTTTTGACCGGGGGGGCAGTGAGACTTCATTGTAGTGCAGATTTCCTTAACACGCTTGCTTGGTTGGCCAAAAAGGGCGTATGCGTTTTTTCCTGAATATATTCAGGAAAAAACGCATACGCCCTTTTTGGCCAAGTGCATCGTTGTCGACATTCTGCCTCTTTTCCTATGCTTTTAGTACAATTCCAGTCTACCCCCTGAAATCGTTTTCCTGAAATTCTGCCCCGCTTTCAAGTCCTCTTGGAAGACTTACTTCAATACATTTTTGGACGATAGCTGTCATTCATAACTCTGCAGGTTTGTGAATTACAGTGCCCCTGAGCTCATGTCTTCAACTCGCTTTCTTGTGAGCTGGCCGCAAAACCGCAGGATTGCTTCAGGCCAAAGTCTCTTTCCGGCAGGGCATGCTGAGCCTTTGTTTAATTCCTCTTCCTGGTCGGAAATGAGCGCTCCTTTTGCACGTGCTGGCACCTACAGCTAGTCTCTCATTGGTTCTCCCTATTCCTGTACATCTTGCGCAGAAATTGCAAACTGTGCCAACAGGAGGTTAATGGCACTGACTCTCCAAGTGGGGAGAGTGTTAGTAAAGCGTCTGGAATGATGAACCCGAGTACCAGGGGACGAAATCTGAGATGCATTTGAAAACGTTTCCCGGTCACACAGTGCACAGTTCTGTGGGTTTCCCATGCATGTTTTAGCTGAAGGAAGAACCCCTTAAACCTGGAGAGTTGGGACCCATGGAATGGGTACCATGCAGTATGACTTCAAAGGGTCTGCGTTTGCTCACCGAACCTCACCAATGCTATCAGCCCGAAGTGTCCAGCCTTATGTCTCACCCAGCTCTGGGTGTAGATGTGGTAAATCCAGGTTGCATCACAATCCCTGAATGAATTATTTAAGAATTGCTCTCTATTTCACTGTCATTGTGTTTTGTTTTTGAAATTTATTTTGATAATGGGAATTATCGGATTTTCACTGCTGCCTTTAGGCCGCTGTACACACGCTTGATTTCCTTATGGAGACATATAAATCCATGGGTTTTAAGATTCTTACTTGTCAGGTATCTTGCCAGGCGTTGAATATGGGGTGTTGAGTCCATTTCGTTGAGCAAGGAGTAGGTCTTGTCTATTATATATTTGGCTTATGGAACGGTATCTGAGCTAATTTCAATCTCTGGTTTTATGCAGCACCCCAACTCACCTTTCCCCATAAGCAAGCATAAATTTGTTTTCTAAATTTGAGACCCTGTTCTGTTTTGTAATTCAGTTTATGCATAGCCAAGTTTACATTCCGTGTATTACTGATACATTATGATGTTTCTTTTTCTGTGTGACTTATTTCTCGTAGAATCATCGTACCTGAATCCACTCATTATGCCGCTATGGGCCTGAAGACGTAGATTTCATTGCTGAGTGATATTCCATTGTACGTGCGTACCAGAACTTCTTTATCCATTTTTTCCTTTCTCGGATATTTAACTTGTACCGTAGACAAGGTTCTTGTAAACAGAGCCATCCCAAACTTTGGGGTGGCTGTGTGTTTTTGATTTTAATTTCCCTAAGCTATAGGACCATAAGTGGAAGTGACATAGGCTGTGTTGCTTTGTTTCCTACGTGTTTCAGGATACACCATACATTTCTCCAGAGTGGCTGTTGGCAATTTACATCCCGCCCATCAGCATAACAAGGCTCCCTGTTCTCCATGACCTGTCCTGTCTTTCTGGATTTTACTCTTTTTTCAGATGGCCCTTTTGACCGGGGGGCAGTGAGACTTCATTGTAGTGCAGATTTCCTTTACACGCTTGCTTGGTTGGCCAAAAACGGCGTATGCGTTTTTTCCTGAATATATTCAGGAAAAAACGCATACGCCCTTTTTGGCCAAGTGCATCATTGTCGACATTCTGCCTCTTTTCCTATGCTTTAAGTGCAATTCCAGTCTACCCCCTGAAATCGTGTTCCTGAAATTCTGCCCCGCTTTCAAGTCCTCTTTGAAGACTTACTTCAGTACATTTTTGGACGATAGCTGTCATTCATAACTCTGCAGGTTTGTGAATTACAGTGCCCCTGAGCTCCTTTCTTCAACTCGTTTTCTTGTGAGCTGTCCGCAAAACCGCAGGATTGCTTCAGGCCCTAATCTGTTTCCGGCATGGTACACTGAGCCTTTGGTTAATTCCTCTTCCTGGTGGGAAATGAGCGTTCAATTTGCCCGTGCAGACACCAACAGCTAGTCTCTCATTGGTTCTCCCTATGCCTGTTCATCTTGCGCAGAAATTGCAAACTGTGCGAAACAGGAGGTTAAAGGCACTGACTCTCCAAGTGGGGAGAGTGTTAGTAAAGCGTCTAGAATGGTGAAACCAAGTACCAGGGGACGAAAACTGAGATGCATTTGAAAACGTTTCCCAATCACACAGCGGACGATAGTCTGGGTTTCCCATGCATGTTTTAGCTGAAGGAAGAATCCCTTAAAGCTGGAGAGTTGGGACCCATGGAATGGGTACCATGCAGTTTGACTTCAAAGGGTCTGCGTTTGTTCACCGAACCTCACCAATGCTATCAGCCCGAAGTGTCCAGCCTTATGTCTCATCCAGCTCTGGGTGTAGATGTGGTAAATACAGGTTGCATCACAAGCCCTGAATGAATTATTTAAGAATTGCTCTCTATTTCACTGTCATTGTGTATTGTTTTTGAAATTCATTTTGATAATGGGATTTATCGGATTTTCACTGCTGCTTTTAGGCCGCTGTACACACGCTTGATTTCCTTATAGAGACATATAAATCCATGGGTTTTAAGATTCTTACTTGTCAGGTATCTTCCCAGGCGTTGAATAGAGGGTGTTGAGTCCATTTCGTTGAGCAAGGAGTAGGTTTTGTCTATTATATATTTGGCTTATGGAACGGTATCTGTGCTAATTTCAATCTCTGGTTTTATGCAGCATCCCAAGTGACCTTTCTCCATAAGCAAGCATAAGTTGGTTTGCTAAATTTGAGACCCTGTTCTGTTTTGTAATTCAGTTCATGGTCAGCCAAGTTTACATTCCGTGTATTAGTGATAACTTATGATGTTTCTTTTTCTGTCTGACTTATTTCTCATAGAATCATCGTACCTGAATCCACTCATTATGCCGCTACGGGCCTGATGACGTAGATTTCATTGCTGAGTGATATTCCATTGTACGTGCGTACCACAAATTCTTTATCCATTTTATGCTTTCACGGATATTTAACTTCTACCGTAGATGAGGTTCTTGTAAACAGAGCCATTCCAAACTTTGGGGTGGCTGTGTGTTTTTGATTTTAATTTCCCTAAGCTATAGGACCATAAGTGGAAGTGCCATAGGCTGTGTTGCTTTGTTTCCTACGTGTTTCTGGAAACACCATACACATCTCCAGAGCGGTTGTTGGCAATTTACATCCCGCCCATCAGCATAACAAGGCTCCCTGTTCTCCATGACCTGTCCTGCCTTTCTGGATTTTACACTTTTTTCAGATGGCCCTTTTGACCGGGGGGCAGTGAGACTTAATTGTAGTGCAGATTTCCTTTACACGCTTGCTTGGTTGGCCAAAAAGCGCGTATGCGTTTTTTCCTGAATATATTCAGGAAAAAACGCATACGCCCTTTTTGGCCAAGTGCATCATTGTCGACATTCTGCCTCTTTTCCTATGCTTTAAGTGCAATTCCAGTCTATCCCCTGAAATCGTATTCCTGAAATTCTGCCCCGCTTTCAAGTCCTCTTCGAAGACTTACTTCAATACATTTTTGGACGATAGCTGTCATTCATAACTCTGCAGGTTTCTGAATTACACTGCCCCTGAGCTCCTTTCTTCAACTTGCTTTCTTGTGAGCTGGCCGCAAAACCGCAGGATTGCTTCACGCCATAATCTCTTTCTGGCAGGGCACGCTGAGCCTTTGGTGAATTCCTCTTCCTGGTGGGAAATGAGCGTTCCATTTGCCCGTGCAGGCACCTACAGCTAGTCTCTCATTGGTTATCCCTATTTCTGTACATCTTGCACAGAAATTGCAAACTGTGCCAACAGGAGGTTAATGGCACTGACTCTCCAAGTGGGGAGAGTGTTAGTAAAGCGTCTGGAATGATGAACCCGAGTACCAGGGGACGAAATCTGAGATGCATTTGAAAACGTTTCCCGGTCACACAGTGCACAGTTCTGTGGGTTTCCCATGCATGTTTTAGCTGAAGGAAGAATCCCTTAAACCTGGAGAGTTGGGACCCATGGAATGGGTACCATGCAGTATGACTTCAAAGGGTCTCCGTTTGTTCACCGAACCTCACCAATGCTATCAGCCCGAAGTGTCCAGCCTTATGTCTCACCCAGCTCTGGATGTAGATGTGGTAAATCCAGGTTGGATCACATGCCCTGAATTAATTATTTAAGAATTGCTCTCTATTTCACTCTCATTGTGTTTTGTTTTTCTAATTCATTTTGATAATGGGATTTATTGGATTTTCTCTGCTGCGTTCATGCAGCTGTACACACGCTTGATTGTCTTAAGGAGACATATAAATCCATGGGTTTGAAGATTCTTACTAGTCAGGTGTATTCCTAGGCGTTGAATATGAGGTGTTTAGTCCATTTCGTTGAGCAAGGGGTAGGTCTTGACTATTACATATTTGGCTTATGGAAAGGTATCTGTGCTAATTTCTATCTCTGCTTTTATGCAGCACCCCAACTCACTTTTCCCCTTAAGCAAGCATAAGTTGGTTTTCTAAATTTGAGACCCTGTTCTGTTTTGTAATTCAGTTCATGTGTAGCCAAGTTTACATTCCGTGTATTAGTGATAACTTATGATATTTCATTTTCTGTGTGACTTATTTCACTTAGAATCATCGTACCTGAATCCACTCATTATGCCGCGACGGGCCTGATGAAATAGATTTCATTGGTGAGTGATATTCATTTGTACGTACGTACCACACTTCTTTATCCATTTTTCGCTTTCTGGGATATTTAACTTGTTCCGTAGACGAGGTTCTTGTAAACAGAGCCGTCCGACACTTTGGGGTGGCTGTCTGTTTTTGATTTTAATTTCCGTGATCTATAAGACCATAAGTGGAAGTGCCGTAGTCTCCGTTGCTTTGTTTCTTAGGTGTTTCAGGAAACACCATACACTTCTCCAGAGTGGCTGTTGGCATTTACATCCCGCCCATCAGCATAACAAGGCTCCCTGTTCTCCATGGCCTGTCCTGTGTTTCTGGATTTTACACTTTTTTCAGATGGCCCTTTTGACGAATGGGAAATGAGACTTCATTGTAGTGCGGATTTCCATTGCTCGAGTGCTTGGTTGGCCAAAAAGGGCATATGTGTTTTTTCCTGAATATATTCAGGAAAAAATGTTTACGCACTTTGGTCCAAGTGCATCACTGTCAAAGATCTGCCGCTTTTCACATGCTTTAAATGCAATTCCAATCTACCTCCTGAAATATGATTCCTGCAATTCTGCCTCGTTTTCAAGTCCTCTTTGCAGACTTACTTCCATATATTTTTGCCAATAGCTGTCATTTATAACTCTGCAGGTTTGTGAATTACAGTGCCCGTGATTTCCTTTCTTAACTCGTTTCCTTGAAAACTGGCCACAGAACCGCAGGTTTGCTTCAGGCCGTAATCAGGGTCCGGCACGGCACTCTGAGACTTTGGTTCATTCCACTTCCTGGTGGGAAATTAGAGTTAAATGTGCCCCTCCAGACACCTGCCTCACTCCTAGCCCCTTGGTGATGTGTGTCCTCTGGTTTGAGGCCACATGTGCTGCGTTCCTCACCTTTGGCTGATGTGGCCCCACTGGTGTGAGGACACTCCTGCCTGGTTCCCATCCCCTTGGTGATGTGGGCCCTCCGGTGAGAGTCTGATCCTGGTTGGGTTCCTCACACTTCTGTGAGGTGGGCCCTCTTCTCTGAGGTCACTCCTGCCTGGCTGGCACACCCCGCCTTGGCGACGTCGGCCCTCTGGTGGGATTTGGTGCCTGCTGGGTGTCTCCTCCCCTCGGTAATGAGGGCCCTCTGGCGTCAGGCCCTAACTCGTGGGCTCCCAATATTTTCTGATATGCGCCCTGTGGTTCGAGTACACTCCTGCCAGGTTCCCAACCCCATGGGAATGTGGGCCTTCTGCTCTGAGGTCCCAACCGTGGGTTACTCAGTTTCATGATGAGGGCCCTCTGCTGCGAGTTCTCTCCTGCCTGGATCCCATAGCCTCGCTGCTCTTGGCCACCTGCTGGGAGGTTCCAACTGCGGGATTCCTCACCTTTTTTCTTCTATGGGCCCTCTGTTTTGAGACTCCTCCTGCCTGCCTCACTCCCAGCCCCTTGGTGATGTGTGTCCTCTGGTTTGAGGCCACGTATGCTGGGTCCCTCGCCTTTCGATGATGTGGCCCCACTGATGTGAGGACACTCCTGCCTGGTTCCTATCCCCTTGATGATGTGGGCCCTCTGGTGAGAGTCTGATCCTGGCTGGGTTCCTCACCCTTCTGTGAGGGGGGCCCTCTGCTGTGAGGTCACTCCTGCCTGGCTGGCACACCCCACCTGGGCAACATCGGCCCTCTTGTGGCAGTTGGAGCCTGCTGAGAACCTCCCCTCGGTGATGGGGTCCCTCTTGCCTCAGGCCCTAACTGCTGGGTACCCACATTTTCTGATACGTGCTAAGTGGTGCGAGGACACTCCTGCGAGGTTCCCATCCCCATGGGCATGTGGGCCTTCTGATCTAAGGTCCCAACACCTGTGTTGTTCACCGTTTCATGATGTTGGCTCTCTGGTGTTAGTTCACCCAGGCCTAGATCCCATAGACTCTGTGCTCTGAGCGGCCTGCTGGGAGGTTCCTACTGCTGGATTCCTTAACTCTTTTATTCTTTGGGTCCTGTGTTTTCATGCTCCTACTTCCTGACTCACTTCCAGCCCATTTGTGATGTAGGTCCTCTGGTTTAAGGCCACATGTACCGGTTTCCTCACCTTTATTGATGTGGCCCCACTGGTGTGAGGACACTCCTGCCTGGTTCCCATCCCCTTGGTGATGGGGGCCCTCTGGTGAGAGTCTGATCCTGTCTGGATTCCTCACACTTCTGGGAGGTGGGCCCTCTGCTGTGAGGTCACTCCTGCCTGGCTGGCACATGTGACGTTGGCGATGTGGGCCCTCAGTTGGGAGTTGGTGCCTGCTGGGAGTCTCCTCCCCTCGGTAATGAGGGCCCTCTGGCGTCAGGCCCTAACTCATGGGCTCCCAAAATTTTCTGATGTGTGCCCTGTCGTGCGAGTACACTCCAGCCAGTGTCCCATCCCCATGGGTATGTGGGCTTTCTGCTCTCAGGTCCCAAAGGCTGGGTTGCTCACAGTGTCAGAATGTGGGCCCTCTGCTGTGAGTTCACTCCGGCATGGATCCCATAGCCTCGGTGCTCTGGGCCACCTGCTTGGAGCTTCCAACTGCGGGGTTCCTCACCTTTTTTATTCTATGGGCGCTCTGTTGTGAGTTTCCTCCTGCATGCCTCACTCCCAGCCCTTTCGTGATGTGTGTCCCCTTGTTTGAGGCCACATGTGCTGTGTTCCTCACCTTTCGCTGATGTGGCCCCACTGGTGTGAGGACACTCCTGCCTGGTTTCCATCCCATTGGTGATGTGGGCGCTCTGGTTAGAGTCTGATCCTGTTTGGGCCCCTCACACTTCTGTGAGGTGGGCCCTCTTCTGTGAGGTAACTCCTGCCTGGCTTACTCCCATTGCCTTGGTGACGTCGGCCCTCTGGTGGCATTTTGAGCCTGCTGGTAGCCTCCTCTCCTCAGTGATGAGGGCCCTCTGGCGTCAGGCCATAACTGCTGGGTTCCCACATTTTCTGATACGTGCTAAGTTGTGCGAGGACACTCCTGCGAGGTTCCCATCCCCATGGGGATGTGGGCCTTCTGCTCTGAGGTCCCACTGGCTGGGTTGCTCACAGTTTCATGATGTGGGCCCTCTGCTGTGAGTTCACTGTGGCCAGGATCCCATAGACTCCATGCTCTGGGCCACCTGCTGGGAGGTTCAAACTGCTGGATTCCTCACATTTTTTATTCTGTGGGCCCTGTGTTGTTAGGCTACTCCTGCCTGCCTCACTCGGAGCACCTTGGAAATGTGGGTCCTCTGGTTTAGGCCACATGTGCTGGGTTCCTCACCTTTCGCTGATGTGGCCCCACTGGTGTGAGGACACTCCTGCCTTGTTCCGATCCCCTTGGTGATGTGGGCCCTCTGGTGAGAGTCTTATCCTGGCTGGGTTCCTCACCCTTCTGTGAGGTAGGCCCTCTGCTGTGAGGTCACTCCTGCCTGGCTGGCCCAGGTCACCTTGGCGACGTGGGCCCTCAGTTGGGAGTTGGTGCCTGCTGGGAGTCTCCTCCCCTCGGTAATGAGGGCCCTCTGGCGTCAGACCCTAACTCCTGGGCTCCCAAAATTTTCTGTTGTGCGCCCTGTGGTGCTAGTACACTCCTGCCAGGTTCCCAACCCCATGGGAATGTGGGCCTTCTGCTCTGAGGTCCCAACCGTGGGTTGCTCAGTTTCTTGATGAGGGCCCTCTGGTGTGAGTTCACTCCAGCATGGATCCCATAGCCTCGCTGCTCCTGGCCACCTGCGGGGAAGTTCCAACTGCGGGATTCCTCACCTTTTTCCTTCTATGGGCCCTCTGTTTTGAGACTCCTCCTGCCTGCCTCACTCCCAGCCCCTTGGTGATGTGTGTCCTCTGGTTTGAGGCCACGTGTGCTGGGTCCCTCACCTTTCGATGATGTGGCCCCACTGGTGTGAGGACACTCCTGCCTGGTTCCTATCCCCTTGGTGATGTGGGCCCTCTGGTGAGAGTCTGATCCTGGCTGGGTTCCTCACACTTCTGGGAGGTGGGCCCTCTGCTGCGAGGTCACTCCTGCCTGGCTGGCACACCCCGCCTTGGCAATGTCGGCCCTCTTGTGGCAGTTGGAGCCTACTGGGAGCCACCTCCCCTCGGTGATTAGGGCCCTCTGGCGTCAGGCCCTAACTGCTGGGTACCCACATTTTCTGATACGTGCTAAGTTGTGCGAGGACACTCGTGCCATGTTCCCAACCCCATGGTGATGTGGGCCTTCTGCTCTGAGGTCCAAACGGCTGGGTTGCTCACAGTTTCATGATGTGGGCCCTCTGCTGTGAGTTCACTGTGGCCTGGATCGCATAGACTCGGTGCTCTGGGCCGCCCACTGGGAGGTTCCCACTGCAGGATTCCTCAGCTTTTTTATTCTATTCACCCTGTGTTGTGAGGCTACTCATGCCTGCCTCACTCCGAACCCCTTGGAGATCTGGGTCCGCTGGTTTAGGCCACATGTGCTGGGTTCCTCACCTTTCTATGATGTGGTCACCCTGGTGTGAAGACAGTCCTGCCTGGTTCTGATGCCCTTGGTGATGTGGGCCCTCTGGTGAGAGTCTAATCCTGGCTGGGTTCCTCACCATTCTGTGAGGTAGGCCCTCAGCTGTGAGGTCACTCCTGCCTGGCTGTTGCACGTCACCTTGGCGACATGGTCCCTCCATAGGGAATTGGTGCCTGCTTGGGGTCTCCTCCCCTTGGTAATGAGGGCCATCTGGCATCAGGCTAATTTCTGGGTTCCCAAAATTCTCTGATGTGCGCCCTGTGGTGCGAGTACACTTCTGCCAAGTTCCCAACCACATGGGAATGTGGGCCTTCTGCTCTAAAGTCCCAACGGCTGGGTTGCTCACAGTTTCATGATGAGGGCCCTCTGTTTTGAGTTCAGTCAGGCCTGGATCCCATAGCCTCGCTGCCCCTGGCCGCCTGCTGGGAGGTTCCAACTGTGGGATTCCTCACCTTTTTTACGCAATGGGCCCTCTGTTTTGAGGCTCCTCCTGCCTGCCTCACTCCCAGCCCCTTGGTGATGTGTGTCCTGTAGTTTGAGGCCACGTGTGCTGGGTCTGCACATTTCGGTGATGTGGCCCCACTGGTGTGAAGACACTCCTGCCTGGTTTCCATTCCCTTGGTGATGTGGGCCCTCTGGTGAGAGTCTGATCCTCTTTGGGTTCCTCACACTTTTGTGTGGTTGGCCCTCTGCTCTGAGGTCACTCCTGCCTGGCTGGCACACCCCGCATTGGCAACGTCGGCCCTCTGGTAGCAGTTGGAGCTTGCTGGGAGCCTCCTCTCCTCAGTGATGAGGGCCCTCTGGCATCCGGCCCTAACTGCTGGGCTCCCCACATTTTCTGTTGTGTGCCCACTGGTGCGATGACACTCCTGCTTGGTTCCCTTCCCCATGGGGATGTGGGCCTTGTGCTCTGAGGTCACAACGGCTGGGTTGCTTACAGTATCACGATGAGGGCCCTCTGTTGTGAGTTCATCACTGCCTGGATCCCATAGCCTCGGTGCTCTGGGCCGCCTGCTGGGATGTTCCAACTGCTGGATTCCTCACCTTTTTATACAATGGGCCATGTGTTTTGAGGTTAATCCTGCCTGCCTCGCTCTGAGACCCATGGTGATGTGGGACTTCTGGTTTGAGGCCACATGTGCTGGGTACCTCAACTTTCGATGATGTGGCCCCACGGGTGTGAGGACACTCGTGCCTGATTCCCAGCCCCTTGCTTATGTGGGCACTCTGGTGAGAGTCTGATCATGACTGGGTTCCTTACCCTTCTGTGAGGTGGGCGCTCTGATGTGAGGTCACTCCTGCCTGAATGGCTCACGTCGCCTTGGCGACGTATGCTCTCTGTTGGCCACTGAAGCATGCTGGGAGCCTCCTACCCTCTTTAATGAGGGCCCTGGAAGAAACGCATATGCCCTTTTTGACCAAGTGCATCATTGTCGAAGTTCTGCCTCTTCTCCTATACTTTCAGAGGACTTCCCGTCTACCTCCTGAAATCGTATTCCTGGAATTCTGCCCCGCGTTCAAGTCCTCTTTGCAGCCTTACTTCAATATATTTTTGGACGATAGCTGTCATTTATAACTCTGCAGGTTTGTGAATTACAGTGCCCCTGAGCTCCATTCTTCAACTCGCTTTCTCGTGAGCTGGCCGCAAAACCGCAGGATTGCTTCAGGCCCTAATCTGGTTCCGGCACGGCATGTTGAGCCTTTGGCTAATTCCTCTTCCTGATGGGAAATGAGCGTTAAATTTGCTCGTGGAGACACCTACAGCTAATCTCTCATTGGTTCTCCCTATTCCTGTTCATCTTGCTCAGAAATTCCAAACTGTGCCAAACAGGAGGTTAAAGGCACTGACTCTCCAATTGGGGAAAGAGTTAGTAAAGTGTCTGGAATGGTAAAACCGAGTATGAGGGGAAGAAAACTGAGATGCATGTAAAAAGGTTTCCCGGTCACACGGTGGACCATATTCTGGGTTTCCCATGCGTGTTTTACCTGAAGGAAGAATCCCTTAAACCTGGAGAGGTGGGACCCATGCAATGGGTACCATGCAGTATGACTTCTAAGGGCCTGCATTTTCTCACCGAACCTCACCAATGCTATCAGCCCAAAGTGTCGAACCTTATGTCTCACTCAGCTCTAGGTGTAGATGTGGTAAATCCAGGTTGCATCACAAGCCCTGAATGAATTATTTAAGAATTGCTCTCTATTTCACTGTCATTGTGTTTGTTTTTGTAGTTTATTTTGATAATGGGATTTATCGGATTTTCTCTGCTGCCTTCATGCAGCTGTACACACACTTGATTCTCTTACGGAGACATATAAATCCATGGGTTTGAAGATTCTTACTAGTAATGTGTAATCCTAGGAGTTGAATATGGTGTGTTTAGTCCATTTCGTTGAGCAAGGTGTAGGTCTTGACTATTACATATTTGGCTTATGGAAAGGTATGTGTGCTAATTTCTATCTCTGCTTTTATGCAGCACCCCACCTCACCTTTCCTCATAAGCAAGCATAAGTTGGTGTTCAAAATTTGAGACCCTGTTCTGTTTTGTAATTCAGTTCATGTGTAGCCAAGCTTACATTCCGTGTATTAGTGATATCTTATGATGTTTCATTTTCTGTGTGACTTATTTCACTTAGAATCATCGTACCTGGATCCACTCAATATGCCGCGACGGGCCTGATGACATAGATTTCATTGGTGAGTGATATTCCATTGTACGTGCGTACCACAACTTCTTTAACCATTTTTCACATTCTGGGATATTTAACTTGTACCGTAGACGAGGTTCTTGTAAACAGAGCCGTCCGAAAATTTGCGGTGGCTGTGTGTCTTTGATTTTAATTTCCCTAAGCTATAGGACCATAAGTGGAAGTGCCATAGGCTGTGTTGCTTTGTTTCCTACCTGTTTCAGGAAACACGATACACAACTCCAGAATGGCTGTTGGCAATTTTCATCCGCCCATCAGCATAACAAGGCTCCCTGTTCTCCATGACCTGTCCTGCCTTTCTGGATTTTACACATTTTTCAGATGGCCCTTTTGACCGGGGGGCAGTGAGTCTTCATTGTAGTGCAGATTTTCTTTACACGCTTGCTTGGTTTTCCAAAAAGGGCGTATGCGTTTTTTCCTGAATATATTCAGGAAAAAAAGCATACGCCCTTTTTGGCCAAGTGTATCATTGTCGACATTCTGCCTCTATTCCTATGCTTTACGTGCAATTCCAGTCTACCCCCTGAAATCGTTTTCCTGAAATTCTGCCCCGCTTTCAAGTCCTCTTTGAAGACTTACTTCAGTACATTTTTGGACGATAGCTGTCATTCATAACACTGCAGTTTTGTGAATTACAGTGCCCTTGAGCTCCTTTCTTCAACTCGCTTTCTTGTGAGCTGGCCGCAAAACGGCAGGATTCCTTCAGGCCCTAATCTGTTTCTGGCAGGGCACGGTGAGCCTTTGGTTTATTCCTCTTCCTGGTGGGAAATGAACGTTCCATTTGCCCGTGCAGACACCTACAGCTAGTCTCTCATTGGTTCTCCCTATTCCTGTTCATCTTGCGCAGAAATTGCAAACTGTGCCAAACCGGAGGTTAAAGGCACTGACTCTCCAAGTGGGGAGAGTGTTAGTAAAGCGTCTGGAATGGTTAACCCGAGTACCAGGGAACGAAAACTGAGATGCATTTGAAAACGTTTCCCAATCACAAGGTGGACCATACTCTGGGTTTCCCATGCATGTTTTAACGGAAGGAAGAATCCCTTAAACCTGGAGAGTTGGGACCCATGGAATGGGTACCATGCAGTAAGACTTCAAAGGGTCTGAATTTGCTCACCGAACCTCACCAATGCTATCAGCGCGAAGTGTCCAGCCTTTTGTCTCACCCAGCTCTGGGTGTAGATGTGGTAAATCAAGGTGGCATCACAAGCCCTGAATGAATTATTTAAGAATTGCTCTCTATTTCACTGTCATTGTGTTTTGTTTTTGAAATATATTTTGACAATTGGATTTATCGGATGTTCACTGTTGCGTTTAGGCCGCTGAACACACGCTTGATTTCCTTATGGAGACATATAAATCCATGGGTTTTAAGATTCTTACTTGTCAGGTATCTTCCCAGGCGTTGAATATGGGGTGTTGAGTCCATTTCGTTGAGCAAGGAGTAGGTCTTTTCTATTATATATTTGGCTTATGGAACGGTATATGTGCTAATTTCAATCTCCGGTTTTATGCAGCACCCCAACTCACCTTTCCCCATAAGCAAGCATAAGTTGGTTTTCTAAACTTGAGACCCTGTTCTGTTTTGTAATTCAGTACATGTGTAGCCAAGTTTACAATCCGTGTATTAGGGATATCTTATGATGTTTCTTTTTCTGTGTGACTTATTTCTCGTAGATTCATCATACCTGAATCCACTCATTATGCCGCTACGGGCCTGATGACGTAGATTTCATTGCTGAGTGATATTCCACTGTACGTGCATACCACATCTTCTTTATCCATTTTTTGATTTCTCGGATATTTAACTTGTACCGTAGACGAGGTTCTTGTAAACAGAACCGTCCCAAAATTTGGGGTTGCTGTGTCTTTTTCATTTTAATTTCCCTAAGCTATAGGACCATAAGTGGAAGTGACATAGGCTGTGTTGCTTTGTTTCCTACGTGTTTCAGGAAACACCATACACTTCTCCAGAGTGGCTGTTGGCAATTTACATCCCGCCCATCAGCATAACAATGCTCCCTTTTCTCCATGACCTATCCTGCCTTTCTGGATTTTACACTTTTTTCAGGTGGCCCTTTTGACCGGGGGGCAGTGAGACTTCATTGTAGTGCCGATTTCATTTACACGCTTGCTTGGTTGGCCAAAAAGTGCGTTTGCGTTTTTTCCTGAATATATTCAGGAAAAAACGCATATGCCCTTTTTAGCCAAGTGCATCATTGTCGACATTCTGCCTCTGTTCCTATGCTTTAAGCGCAATTCCTGTCTACCCCCTGAAATCGTTTTCCTGAAATTCTGCCCCGCTTTCAAGTCCTCTTCGAAGAGTTACTTCAGTACATTTTGGTCGATAGCTGTCATTCATAACTCTGCAGGTTTGTGAATTACAGTGCCCCTGAGCTCCTTTCTTCAACTCGCTTCCTTGTGAGCTGGCCGCCAAACCGCAGGATTGCTTCAGGCCCTAATCTGTTTCCGGCAGGCCACGCTGAGCCTTTGGTTAATTCCTCTTCCTGGTGGGAAATGAGTGTTCCATTTGCCCGTGCAGAAACCTACAGCTAGTCTCTCATTGGTTCTCCCTTTTCCTGTTCACCTTGCGCAGAAATTGCAAACTGTGCCAAACAGGAGGTGAAAGGCACTGACTCTTCAAGTGAGGAGAGTGTTAGTAAAGCGTCTGGAAAGGTGAACCCGAGTACCAGGGGACGAAAACTGAGATGCATTTGAAAACGTTTCCCAGTCACACGGTTGACCATATTCTGGGTCTCCCATGCATGTTTTAACTGAAGAAGAATCCCTTAAACCTGGAGAGTTGGGACCCATGGAATGGGTACCATGCAGTATGACTTCAAAGTGTCTGCGTTTGCTCACCAAACCTCACCAATGCTATCAGCCCGAAGTGTCCAGCCTTATGTCTCACCCAGCTCTGGGTGTAGATGTGGTAATTCCAGGTTGCATCACAAGCCCTGAAAGAATTATTTAAGAATTGCTCTCTATTTCACTCTCATTGTGTTTTGTTTTTGAAATTAATTTTGATAATGGGATTTATCGGATGTTCACTGCTGCGTTTTCGCCGCTGTACACACGCTTGATATCCTTATGGAGACATATAAATCCATGGGTTTTAAGGTTCTTACTTGTCAGGTATCTTCCCAGGCGTTGAATATGGGGTGTTGAGTCCATTTCGTTGAGCAAGGAGTAGGGCTTGTCTATTATATATTTGGTTTATGGAACGGTATCTGTGCTAATTTCAATCTATGGTTTTATGCAGCACCCCAACACACCTTTCCCCATAAGCAAGCATAAGTTGGTTTTCTCAATTTGAGACCCTGTTCTGTTTTGTAATTCAGTTCATGTGTAGCCAAGTTTACATTCCGTGTATTAGTGATATCTTATGATGTTTCTTTTTTGTGTGACTTATTTCTCGTGGAATCATCGTACCTGAATCCACTCATTATGCCGCTACGGGCCTGATGACGTAGATTTCATTGCTGAGTGATATTCCACTATACGTGCGTACCACAACTTCTTTATCCATTTTTTGGTTTCTCGGATATTTAACTTGTACCGTAGAGGACGTTCTTGTAAACAGAGATGTCCCAAATTTTGGGGTGGCTGTGTCTTTTTGATTTTAATTTTCCTAAGCTGTCGGACCATAAGTGGAAGTGCCATAGGCTGTGTTGTTTTGTTTCCTACGTGTCTCTGGAAACACCATACAATTCTCCAGAGTGGTTGTTGGCAATTTACATCCCGCCCATCAGCATAACAAGGCTCCCTGTTCTCCATGACCTGTCCTGCCTTTCTGGATTTTATAATTTTTTCAGATGGCCCTTTTCACCGGGGGGCAGTGAGACTTCATTGTAGTGCAGATTTCCTTTACACGCTTGCTTAGTTGGCCAAAAAGGGCGTATGCGTTTTTTCCTGAATATATTCAGGAAAAAACGCATACGCCCTTTTTGGCCAAGTGCATCATTGTCGACATTCTGCTCCTTTTCCTATGCTTTAAGTGCAATTCCAGTCTACCCCCTGAAATCGTGTTCCTGAAATTCTGCCCCGCTTTCAAGTCCTCTTCGAAGACTTACTTCAATACATTTTTGGACGATAGCTGTCATTCATAACTCTACAGGTTTCTGAATTACACTGCCCCAGAACACCTTTCTTCAACTCGCTTTCCTGTGAGCTGGCCGCAACACCGCAGGATTGCTTCACGCCATAATCTGTTTCTGGCAGGGTACAGTGAGCCTTTGGTTTATTCCTCTTCCTGGTGGGAAATGAGCGTTCCATTTGCCCGTGCAGACACCTACAGCTAGTCTCTCATTGGTTCTCCCTATTCCTGTTCATCTTGCGCAGAAATTGCAAACTGTGCCAAACCGGAGGTTAAAGGCACTGACTCTCCAAGTGGGGAGAGTGTTAGTAAAGCGTCTGGAATGTTGAACCCGAGTACCAGGGAACGAAAACTGAGATGCATTTGAAAACGTTTCCCAATCACACGGTGGGCCATACTCTGGGTTTCCCATGCATGTTTTACCTGAAGAAGAATCCCTTAAACCAGGAGAGTTGGGACCCATGGAATGGGTACCATGCAGTAAGACTTCAAAGGGTCTGAATTTGCTCACCGAACCTCACCAATGCTATCAGCCTGAAGTGTCCAGCCTTATGTCTCACCCAGCCCTGGGTGTAGATGTGGTAAATCCAGGTTGCATCACAAGCCCTGAATGAATTATTCAAGAATTGCTCTCTATTTCACTGTCATTGTGTTTTGTTTTTGAAATTTATTTTGATAATGGGATTTATCGGATTTTCACTGCTGCGTTTAGGCTGCTGTACACTCGCTTGATTCCCTTATGGAGACATATAAATCCATGGGTTTTAAGATTCTTACTTGTCAGGTATCTTCCCAGGCGTTGAATATGGGGTGTTGAGTCCATTTCGTTGAGCAAGGAGTAGGTCTTGTCTATTATATATTTGGCTTATGGAACGGTATCTGTGCTAATTTCAATCTCTGGTTTTATGCAGCACCCCAACTCACCTTTCCCCATAAGCAAGCATAAGTTGGTTTTCTCAATTTGAGACCCTGTTCTGTTTTGTAATTCAGTTCATGTGTAGCCAAGATTACATTCCGTGTATTAGTGATATCTTATGATGTTTCTTTTTCTGTGTGACTTATTTCTCGTAGAATCATCGTACCTGAATCCACTCATTATGCCGCTACGGGCCTGATGACGTAGATTACATTGCTGAGTGATATTCCATTGTACGTGCGTACCACAACTGCTTTATACAGTTTTTGCTTTCTCGGATATTTAACTTGTACCGTAGACGAGGTTCTTGTAAACAGAGCCGTCCCAAACTTTGGGGTGGCTGTGTTTTTGATTTTAATTTCCCTAAGCTATAGGACCATAAGTGGAAGTGCCATAGGCTGTGTTGCTTTGTTTCCTACGTGTTTCAGGAAACACCATAAACTTCTCCAGAGTGGCTGTTGGCAATTTACATCACGCCCATCAGCATAACAAGGCTCCCTGTTCTCCATGACCTGTGGTGCCTTTCTGGATTTTACACATTTTTCAGATGGCCCTTTTGACCGGGGGGCAGTGAGACTTCATTGTAGTGCAGATTTCCTTTACACACTTGCTTCGTTGGCCAAAAAGTGCGTATGCGTTTTTTTCTGAATATATTCAGGAAAAACCGCATACGCCCTTTTTGGCCAAGTGCATCATTGTCGACATTCTGCCTCTTTTCCTATGCTTTTAGTGCAATTCCTGTCTACCCCCTGAAATCGTTTTCCTGAAATTCTGCCCCGCTTTCAAGTCCTCTTCGAAGACTTACTTCAGTACATTTTTGGACGATAGCTGTCATTCATAACTCTGCAGGTCTGTGAATTACAGTGCCCCTGAGCTCCTTTCTTCAACTGTCTTTCTAGTGAGCTGCTCGCAAAACCGCAGGATTGCTTCAGGCCCTAATATGTTTCCGGCGGGGCACACTGAGCCTTTGGTTAATTCCTCTTCCTGGTGGGAAATGAGCGTTCCATTTGCCCGTGCAGACACCTACAGCTAGTCTGTCATTGGTTCTCCCTATTCCTGTTCATCTTGCGCAGAAATTGCAAACTGTGCCAAACAGGAGGTTAAAGGCACTGACTCTCCAAGTGGGGAGAGTGTTAGTAAAGCGTCTGGAATAGTGAACCCGAGTGCCAGGGGACGAAAACTGAGTTGCACTTGAAAACGTTTCCCAATCACACGGTGGACCATACTCTGGGTTTCCCATGCATGTTTTAGCTGAAGGAAGAATCCCTTAAACCTGGAGAGTTGGGACCCATGGAATGGGTACCATGCAGTATGCCTTCAACGGGTCTGCGTTTGCTCAGTGAACCTCACCAATGCTATCAGCCTGAAGTGTCCAGCCTTATGTCTCACCCAGGTCTGGGTGTAGATGTGGTAAATCCAGGTTGCATCACAAGCCCTGAATCAATTATTTAATAATTGCTCTCTATTTCACTGTCATTGTGTTTTTTTTTTTAAACATCTTTATTGGGGTATAATTGCTTTACAATTGTGTGTTAATTTCTGCTTTATAATAAAGTGAATCAGTTATACATATACATATGTTCCCATATGTCTTCCCTCTTGCGTCTCCCTCCCTCCCACTCTCCCTATCCCACCCCTCCAGGCTGTCACAAAGCACCGAGCTAATATCCCTGTGCCTTGCGGCTGCTTCCCCCTAGCTATCTACCTTACTACGTTTGTTAGTGTGTATATGTCCATGACTCTCTCTCGCCCTGTCAAAGCTCACCCTTCCCCCTCCCCATATCCTCAAGTCCGTTCTCCAGTAGGTCTGCGTCTTTATTCCTGTCTTACCCCTAGGTTCTTCATGACATTTTTTTCCCCCTTAAATTCCATATATATGCGTTAGCATATGGTATTTGTCTTTTTCTTTCTGACTTACTTCACTCTGTATGACAGACTCTAGGTCTATCCATCTCATTACAAATAGCTCAATTTCATTTCTTTTTAAGGCTGAGTAATATTCCATTGTATATATGTGCCACATCTTCTTTATCCATTCATCCGATGATGGGCGCTTAGGTTGTTTCCATCTCCGGGCTATTGTAAATAGAGCTGCAATGAACATTTTGGTACATGACTCTTTTTGAATTATGGTTTTCTCTGGGTATATGCCCAGTAGTGGGATTGCTGGGTCATATGGTAATTCTATTTGTAGTTTTTTAAGGAACCTCCATACTGTTCTCCATAGTGGCTGAACCAATTCACATTCCCACCAGCAGTGCAAGAGTGTTCCCTTTTCTCCACACCCTCTCCAGCATTTATTGTTTCTAGATTTTTTGATGATGGCCATTCTGACTGGTGTGAGATGATATCTCATTGTAGTTTTGATTTGCATTTCTCTAATGATTAATGATGTTGAGCATTCTTTCATGTGTTTGTTGGCATTCTGTATATCTTCTTTGGAGAAATGTCTATTTAGGTCTTCTGCCCATTTTTGGATTGGGTTGTTTGTTTTTTTGTTATTGAGCTGCATGAGCTGCTTGTAAATTTTGGAGATTAATCCTTTGTCAGTTGCTTCATTTGCAAATATTTTCTCCCATTGTGAGGGTTGTCTTTTGGTCTTGATTATGGTTTCCTTTGCTGTGCAAAAGCTTTGAAGTTTCATTAGGTCCCATTTGTTTATTTTTGTTTTTATTTCCATTACTCTAGGAGGTGGGTCAGAAAGGATCTTGCTGTGATTTATGTCATAGAGTGTTCTGCCTATGTTTTCCTCTAAGAGTTTGATAGTTTCTGGCCTTACATTTAGGTCTTTAATCCATTTTGAGCTTATTTTTGTGTATGGTGTTAGGGAGTGATCTAATCTCATACTTTTACATGTACCTGTCCAGTTTTCCCAGCACCATTTATTGAAGAGGCTGTCCTTTCTCCACTGTACATTCCTGCCACCTTTATCAAAGATAAGGTGTCCATATGTGCGTGGGTTTATCGCTGGGCTTTCTATCCTCTTCCATTGATCTATCTTTCTGTTTTTGTGCCAGTACCATACTGTCTTGATTACTGTAGCTTTGTAGTATAGTCTGAAGTCAGGGAGCCTGATTCCTCCAGCTCCTTTTCTCGTTCTCAAGATTGCTTTGGCTATTCGGGGTCTTTTGTGTTTCCATACAAATTGTGAAATTTTTTGTTCTAGTTCTGTGAAAAATGCCAGTGGTAGTTTGATAGGGATTGCATTGAATCTGTAGATTGCTTTGGGTAGTAGAGTCATTTTCACAATGTTGATTCTTCCCATCCAAGAACATGGTATATCTCTCCATCTATTTGTATCATCTTTAATTTCTTTTATCAGTGTCTTATAATTTTCTGCATACAGGTCTTTCGTCTCCTTAGGTAGGTTTATTCCTAGATATTTTATTCTTTTTGTTGCAATGGTAAATGGAAGTGTTTTCTTGATTTCACTTTCAGATTTTTCATCATTAGTATATAGGAATGCCAGAGATTTCTGTGCATTAACTTTGTATCCTGCTACTTTACCAAATTCATTGATTAGCTCTAGTAGTTTTCTGGTAGCATCTTTAGGATTCTCTATGTATAGTATCATGTCATCTGCAAACAGTGACAGCTTTACTTCTTCTTTTCCGATTTGGATTCCTTTTATTTCCTTTTCTTCTCTGATTGCTGTGGCTAAAACTTCCAAAACTATGTTGAATAAGAGTGGTGAGAGTGGGCAACCTTGTCTTGTTCCTGATCTTAGTGGAAATGCTTTCAGTTTTTCACCATTGAGGATGATGTTTGCTGTGGGCTTGTCATATATGGCCTTTATTATGTTGAGGAAAGTTCCCTCTATGCCTATTTTCTGCAGGGTTTTTAGCATAAATGGGTGTTGAATTTTGTCGAAAGCTTTCTCTGCATCTATTGAGATGATCATATGGTTTTTCTCCTTCAATTTGTTAATATGGTTTATCACATTGATAGATTTGCGTATATTGAAGAATCCTTGCATTCCTGGAATAAACCCCACTTGATCATGGTGTATGATCCTTTTAATGTGCTGTTGGATTCTGTTTGCTAGTATTTTGTTGAGGATTTTTGCATCTATGTTCATCAGTGATATTGGCCTGTAGTTTTCTTTCTTTGTGACATCCTTGTCTGGTTTTGGTATCAAGGTGATGGTGGCCTCGTAGAAGGAATTTGGGAGTGTTCCTCCCTCTGCTATATTTTGGAAGGGTTTGAGAAGGATAGGTGTTAGCTCTTCTCTAAACGTTTGATAGAATTCACCTGTGAAGCCATCTGGTCCTGGGCTTTTGTTTGTTGGAAGATTTTTAATGACAGTTTCAATTTCAGTGCTTGTGATTGGTCTGTTCATATTTTCTATTTTTTCCTGATTCAGTCTTGGCAGGTTGTGCATTTCTAAGAATTTGTCCATTTCTTCCAGATTGTCCATTTTATTGGCATAGAGTTGCTTGTAGTAATCTCTTATGATTTTTTTTATTTCTGCAGTGTCAGTTGTTACTTCTCCTTTTTCATTTCTAATTCTATTGATTTGAGTCTTCTCCCTTTTTTTCTTGATGAGTCTGGCTAGTGGTTTATCTATTTTGTTTATCTTCTCAAAGAACCAGCTTTTAGTTTTATTGATCTTTGCTATCGTTTCCTTCATTTCTTTTTCATTTATTTCTGATCTGATTTTTATGATTTCTTTCCTTCTGCTAGCTTTGGGGTTTTTTTGTTCTTCTTTCTCTAATTGCTTGAGGTGCAAGGTTAGGTTGTTTATTCGAGATGTTTCCTGCTTCTTAAGGTGGGCTTGTATTGCTATAAACTTCCCCCTTAGAACTGCTTTTGCTGCATCCCATAGGTTTTGGGTCGTTGTGTCTCCATTGTCATTTGTTTCTAGGTATTTTTTTATTTCCTCTTTGATTTCTTCAGTGATCACTTCATTATTAAGTAGTGTATTGTTTAGCTTCCATGTGTTTGTATTTTTTACAGATCTTTTCCTGTAATTGATATCTAGTCTCATGGCGTTGTGGTCAGAAAAGATACTTGATACAATTTCAATTTTCTTAAATTTACCAAGGCTTGATTTGTGACCCAAGATATGATCTATCCTGGAGAATGTTCCATGAGCACTTGAGAAAAATGTGTATTCTGTTGTTTTTGGATGGAGTGTCCTATAAATATCAATTAAGTCCATCTTGTTTAATGTATCATTTAAAGCTTGTGTTTCCTTATTTATTTTCATTTTGGATGATCTGTCCATGGGTGAAAGTGGGGTGTTAAAGTCCCCTACTATGAATGTGTTACTGTCAATCTCCCCTTTTATGGCTGTTAGTATTTGCCTTATGTATTGAGGTGCTCCTATGTTGGGTGCATAAATATTTACAATTGTTATATCTTCTTCTTGAATCGATCCCTTGATCATTATGTAGTGTCCTTCTTTGTCTCTTGTAATAGTCCTTATTTTAAAGTCTATTTTGTCTGATATGAGAATTGCTACTCCAGCTTTCTTTTGGTTTCCATTTGCATGGAATATCTTTTTCCATCCCCTTATTTTCAGTCTGTATGTGTCTCTAGGTCTGAAGTGGGTCTCTTGTAGACAGCATATATAAGGGTCTTGTTTTTGTATCCATTCAGCCAATCTGTGTCTTTTGGTGGGAGCATTTAGTCCATTTACATTTAAGGTAATTATCGATATGTATGTTCCTATTCCCATTTTCTATATTGTTTTGGGTTCGTTATTATAGGTCTTTTCCTTCTCTTGTGTTCCTTGTCTAGAGAAGTTCCTTTAGCATTTGCTGTAAAGCTGGTTTGGTGGTGCTAAACTCTCTCAGCTTTTGCTTGTCTGTAAAGGTTTTAATTTCTCCATCAAATCTGAATGAGATCCTTGCTGGGTAAAGTAGCCTTGGTTGCAGGTTTTTCTCCTTCATCACTTTCAGTATGTCCTGCCACTCCCTTCTGGCTTGTAGGGTTTCTGCTGAGAGATCAGCTGTTAACCTTATGGGGATTCCCTTGTGTGTTATTTGCTGTTTTTCCCTTGCTGCTTTTAATATGCTTTCTTTGTATTTAATTTTTGACAGTTTGATTAATATGTGTCTTGGCGTATTTCTCCTTGTATTTATCCTGTATGGGACTCTCTGTGCTTCCTGGACTTGATTAACTATTTCCTTTCCCATATTAGGGAAGTTTTCAACTATAATCTCTTCAAATATTTTCTCAGTCCCTTTCTTTTTCTCTTCTTCTTCTGGAACCCCTATAATTCGAATGTTGGTGCGTTTAATGTTGTCCCAGAGGTCTCTGAGACTGTCCTCAGTTCTTTTCATTCTTTTTTCTTTATTCTGCTCTGCAGTAGTTATTTCCACTATTTTATCTTCCAGGTCACTTATCCGTTCTTCTGCCTCAGTTATTCTGTTATTGATCCCATCTAGAGTACTTTTAATTTCATTTATTGCGTTGTTCATCATTGCTTGTTTCACCTTTATTTCTTCTAGGTCCTTGTTAACTACTTCTTGCATTTTGTCCATTCTACTTCCAAGATTTCGGATCATCCTTACTATCATTATTCTGAATTCTTTTTCAGGTAGACTGCCTATTTCCTCTTCATTTGTTAGGTCTGGTGCATTTTTATCTTGCTCCTTCATCTGCTGTGTGTTTTTCTGTCTTCTCATTTTGCTTATCTTACTGTGTTTGGGGTCTCCTTTTTGCAGGCTGCACGTTCGTAGTTCCCGTTGTTTTTGATGTCTGTCTCCAGTGGCTAAGGTTGTTTCAGTGGGTTGTGTAGGCTTCCTGGTGGAGGGGACTAGTGCCTGTGTTGTGGTGGATGAGCCTGGATCTTGTCTCTCTAGTGGGCAGGTTCACATCTGGTGGTGTGTTTTGGGGTGTCTGTGGCCTTATTATGATTTTAGGCAGCCTCTCTGCTAATGGGTGGGGTTGTGTTCCTGTTTTGCTAGTTGTTTGGCATAGGTTGTCTAGCTCTGTGGCTTGCTGGTCGTTGAGTGAAGCTGGGTGCTGGTGTTAAGATGGAGGTCACTGGGAGATTTCCACCGTTTAATATTATGTGGAGCTGGGAGGTCTCTTTGGACCAGTGTCCTGAAGTTGGCTCTCCTACCTCAGAGGCAGAGCCCTGACTCCTGGCTGGAGCACCAAGAGCCTTTCATCCACACGGCTCAGAATAAAAGGGAGAAAAAGTAGAGAGAATTAGTAGATGTATGAGGAAAGAAAGAAGGAAAGGAGGAAAGGAAGGAAGGAAGAAAGAAGCAAAGAAGGAAAGAAAGGAGGGAGGGAGGGAGGAAGGAAGGAAGGAAGGAAGGAAGGAGGGAAAGAAGGAAAAAAGACAGAAAGAAAGAAGATACAGTAAAAATAAAATAAAGTATAATATATTTATTGAATTAAAAAATATTTAGAAAAAAAAAAAAAAGAGGGACGGATAGAACCTTAGGACAAATGTTGGAAGCAAAGCTATACAGAGAAAATCTTATACAGAAGCATACACATACACCTTCACAAAAAGAGGTAAAGGGGAAAAATCATAAATCTTGCTCTCAGAGACCACCTCCTCAATTTGGGGTGATTCGTTGTCTAAAGGAGGGAAGGACGGAAAGAAAGAAAGAAAGAAAGAAGGAACGACGGTAAAGTATAATAAAGTTATTACAATTAAAATTATTGAAAAAAAAAAATTTTTTTTTAAAAACCATGGACGGATAGAGCCCTAGGACAAATGGTGGAAGCAAGAGTATACAGACAAGATCTCACACATAAGCATACACGTACACATTCACAAAAAGAGGACAAGGGAAAAAAATCATAGATCTCGCTCCTAAATTCCACCTCTTCAATTTGGGATCATTTCTTGTCTATTCAGGTATTCCACAGATGCAGGGTATATCAAGTTGATTGTGGAGCTTTAATCCGCTGCTTCTGAGGCTGCTGGGGGAGATTTCCCTTTCTCTTCTTTGTTCTCACAGCTCACAGGAGCTCAGCTTTGGATTTGGCCCTGCCTCTGCGTGTAGGTCGCTGGAGGGCGTCTGTTTTTTGCTCAGACAGGAAAGGGTTAAAGGGGCCGCTAATTCGGGGGCTCAGGCTCACTCAGGCCGGGGGTGAGGGGGGGGAAGGAGGGGCACTGCGTGCGGGGTGGGCCTGCGGCGTCAGAGGCGGCGTGACGTTGCGGCAGAGGCCGGCGTGACGTTGCAACAGCCTGAGGCCCGCCGTGCGTTCTCCCGGGGAAGTTGTCCCTGGTTCCCGGGAACCTGGCAGTGGCGGGCTGCACAGGCTCCGCGGAAGAGGGGTGTGGAGGTTCCCGGAAACCTGGCAGGGGCGGGCTGCACAGGCCCCTTGGTGGCGGCAGCAGCAGCCCTAGCGTCTCCCGCCCGTCTCTGGGGTCCGTGCTTTTAGCCGCGGCTCGCGCCCGTCTCTGGGGTTCGCGCTTTTAGCCGCGGCTCGCGCCCGTCTCTGGGGTTCGCGCTTTTAGCCGCGGCTCGCGCCCGTCTCTGGAGTTCCTTTAAGCAGCGCTCTTAAACCCCTCTCCTCGCGCACCAGGAAACAAAGAGGGAAGAAAAAGTCTCTTGCCTCTTCGGCAGGTGCAGGCTTTTCCCTGAACTCCCTCCCGGCTAGTCGTGGTGCACTAACCCCTTCAGGCTATGTTCAAGCCGCCAACCCCAGTCCTCTCCCTGCGCTCCGTCCAAAACCGAAACCCGAGCTTCAGCTCGCAGCCCCGCCCGCCCGGGCGGGTGAGCAGACAAGCCTCTCGGGCTGGTGAGTGCCGGTCGGCACCGATCCTCTGTGCGGGAATCTCCCCGCTTTGCCCTCCGCACCCGTCGCTGTGCACTACTCCTCGGTCCCGAAGCCCCCCCGTCCGCCTCCCGCAGTCTCCGCCCGCGGAGGGGCTTCCAAGTGTGTGGAAACTTTTCCTCCTTCACAGCTCCCTCCTACTGGCGCAGGTGCCGTCCTTATTCTTTTGTCTCTGTTTTTTCTTTTGCCCTACCCAGGTACGTGGGGAGTTTCTTGCCTTTTGGGAGGTCTGAGGTCTTCTGCCAGCCTTCAGTAGGTGTTCTGTAGGAGTTGTTCCACGTGTAGATGTATTTCTGGTGTATCCGTGGGGAGGAAGGCGATCTCCGCGTCTTATTCTTCCGCGATCTTCAAGGTCCCCCCTCTGTGTTTTGTTTTTGAAATTAATTTTGATAATGGGATTTTTCGGATCTTCACTGCTGCGTTTAGGCCGTTGTACACATGCTTGATTTCCTTATGGAGACATATAAATCCATGGGTTTTAAGATTCTTAATTGTCAGGTATCTTCCCAGGCGTTGAATATGGGGTGTTGAGTCCATTTCGTTGAGCAAGGAGTAGGTCTTGTCTATTATATATTTGGCTTATGGAACGGTATCTGTGCTAATTTCAATCTCTGGTTTTATGCAGCACCCCAACTCACCTTTCCCCATAAGCAAGCATAAGTTGGTTTTCTAAATTTGAAACCCTGTCCTGTTTTGTAATTCATTTCACGTGTAGCCAAGTTTACATTCCGTGTATTAGTGATATCTTATGATGTTTCTTTTTCTGTGTGACTTATTTCTCGTAGAATCATCGTACCTAAATCCACTCATTATGCCGCTACAGGCCTGATGACGTAGATTTCATTGCTGAGTGATATTCCATTGTACGTACGTACCACAATTTCTTTATCCATTTTTTGCTTTCTCGGATATTTAACTTGTACCGTAGACGAGGTTTTTGTAAACAGAGCCGTTCCAAACTTTGGGGTTGCTTTGTGTTTTTGATTTTAATTTCCCTAAGCTGTCGGACCATAAGTGGAAGTGCCATAGGCTCCGTTGCTTTGTTTTTTAGGCGTTTCAGGAAACACCATACACTTCTCCAGAGTGGCTGTTGGCAATTTACATCCCGCCCATCAGCATAACAAGGCTCCCTGTTCTCCATGACCTGTCCTGCCTTTCTGGATTTTACACTTTTTTCACATGGCCCTTTTGACCGGGGGGCAGTGAGACTTCATTGTAGTGCAGATTTCCTTTACACGCTTGCTTGGTTGGCCAAAAAGGGCGTATGCGTTTTTTCCTGAATATATTCAGGAAAAAACGCATACGCCCTTTTTGGCCAAGTGCATCATGGTCGACATTCTGCCTCTTCTCCTATGCTTTAAGTGCAATTCCAGTCTATCCCCTGAAATCGTGTTCCTGAAATTCTGCCCCGCTTTCAAGTCCTCTTCGAAGACTTACTTCAATACATTTTTGGACGATAGCTGTCATTCATAACTCTGCAGGTTTGTGAATTGCAGTGCCCCTGAGCTCCTTTCTTCAACTCTCTTTCTTGTGAGCTGGCAGCAAAACCGCAGGATTGCTTCAGGCCATAATCTCTTTCCAGGGGGGGAACGCTGAGCCTTTGCTTAATTCCTCTTCCTGGTGGGAAATGAGCGTTCCATTTGCCCGTGCAGACACCTACAGCTAGTCTCTCATTGGTTCTCCCTATTCCTGTTCATCTTGCGCAGAAATTGCAAACTGTGCCAAACAGGAGGTTAAAGGCACTGACTCTCCAAGTGGGGATAGTGTTAGTAAAGCGTCTGAAATGATGAACCCGAGTACCAGGGGACGAAAACTGAGATGCATTTGAAAACATTTCCCGGTCACACAGTGCACTGTACTGTGGGTTTCCCATGCATGTTTTAGCTGAAGGAAGAATCCCTTAAACCTGGAGAGTTGGGACCCATGGAATGGGTACCATGCAGGATGACTTCAAAGGGTCTGCGTTTGCTCACCGAACCTCACCAATGCTATCAGCCCGAAGTGTCCAGCCTTATGTCTCACCCAGCTCTGGGTGTAGATGTGGTAAATCCAGGTTGCATCACAAGCCCTGAATGAATTATTTAAGAATTGCTCTCTATTTCACTGTCATTGTGTTTTGTTTTTGAAATTCATTTTGATAATGGGATTTATCGGATGTTCACTGCTGCGTTTAGGCCGCTGTACACACGCTTGATTTCCTTATGGAGACATATAAATCCATGGGTTTTAAGATTCTTACTTGTCAGGTATCTTCCCAGGCGTTGAATATGTTGTGTTGAATCCATTTCGTTGAGCAAGGAGTAGGTCTTGTCTATTATATATTTGCCTTATGAAACGGTATCTGTGCTAATTTCAATCTCTGGTTTTATGCAGCACCCCAACTCACCTTTCCTCATAAGCAAGCATAAGTTGGTTTTCTAAATTTGAGACCCTGTTCTGTTTTGTAATTCAGTTTATGTGTAGCCAAGTTTACATTCCGTGTATTAGTGATATCTTATGATGTTTCTTTTTCTTTGTGACTTTTTTCTCGTAGAATCATCGTACCTGAATCCACTCATTATGCCGATAGGGACCTGATGACGTAGATTTCATTGCTGAGTGATATTCCATTGTACGTGCGTACCACAACTTCTTTATCCATTTTTTGCTTTCTCGGATATTTAACTTGTACCGTAGACGAGGTTCTTGTAAACAGAGCCGTCCCAAACATTGGGCTGGCTGTGTGTTTTTGATTTTAATTTCCCTAAGCTATAGGACCATATTTGGAAGTGCCATAGGCTGTGTTGCTTTGTTTCCTACGTGTTTCAGGAAACACCATACACTTCTCCAGAGTGGCTGTTGGCAATTTATATCCCACCCATCAGCATAACAAGGCTCCCTGTTCTCCATGACCTGTCCTGCCTTTCTGGATTTTACACATTTTTCAGATGGCCCTTTTGACCGGGGAGCAGTGAGACTTCATTGTAGTGCAGATTTCCTTTACACGCTTGCTGGGTTGGCCAAAAAGGGCGTATGCGTTTTTTTCTGAATATATTCAGGAAAAAACGCATACGCCCTTTATGGCCAAGTGCATCATTGTCGACATTCTGCCTATTTTCCTATGCTTTAAGTGCAATTCCAGTCTGCCTCCTGAAATCATTTTCCTGAAATTCTGCCCCGCTTTCCAGTCCTCTTCGAAGACTTACTTCAGTACATTTTTGTACGATAGCTGTCATTCATAACTCTGCAGGTTTGTGAATTACAGTGCCCCTGAGCTCCTTTCTTCAACTCTCTTTCTTGTGAGCTGGCCACAAAACCGCAGGATTGCTTCAGGCCCTAATCTGTTTCCGGCAGGGCAGGCTGAGCATATGGTTAATTCCTCTTCCTGGTGTGAAATGAGCGTTCCATTTGCCCGTGCAGACACCTACAGCTAGTCTCTCATTGGTTCTCCCTATTCCTGTTCATCTTGCGCAGAAATTGCAAACTGTGCCAAACAGGAGGTTAAAGGCACTGACTCTCCAAGTGGGGAGAGTGTTAGTAAAGCGTCTGGAATGGTGAACCCGAGTACCAGGGGACGAAAACTGTGATGCATTTGAAAACGTTTCCCAATCACATGGCGGTCGATACTCTGCGTTTCCCATGCATGTTTTAGCTGAAGGAAGAATCCCTTAAACCTGGAGAGTTGGGACCCATGGAATGGGTACCATGCAGGATGACTTCAAAGGGTCTGCGTTTGCTCACCGAACCTCACCAATGCTATCAGCCCGAAGTGTCCAGCCTTATGTCTCACCCAGCTCTGTGTGTAGATGTGGTAAATCCAGGTTGAATCACAAGCCCTGAATGAATGATTTAAGAATTGCTCTCTATTTCACTGTCATTGTGTTTTGTTTTTGAAATTTATTTTGATAATGGGATTTATCGGATTTTCACTGCTCCGTTTAGGCTGCTGTACACACGCTTGTTTTCCTTATGGAGACATATAAATCAATGGTTTTTAAGATTCTTACTTTTCAGGTATCTTCCCAGGCGTTGAATATGGGGTATTGAGTCCATTTCGTTGAGCAAGGAGTAGGTCCTGTCTATTATATATTTGGCTTATGGGACGGTATGTGTGCTAATTTCAATCTCTGGTTTTATGCAGCACCCCAACTCACCTTTCCCCATAAGCAAGCATAAGTTGGTTTTCTAAATTTGAGACCCTGTTCTGTTTTGTAATTCAGTTCATGTGTAGCCAAGTTTACATTCCATGTATTAGTGATATCTTATGATGTTTCTTTTTCTGTGTGACTTATTTCTCGTAGAATCATCGTACCTGAATCCACTCATTATGCCGATAGGGACCTGATGACGTAGATTTCATTGCTGAGTGATATTCCATTGTACATGCGTACCACAACTTCTTTATCCATTTTTTGCTTTCTCGGATATTTAACTTGTACTGTAGACGAGGTTCTTGTAAACAGAGCCGTCCCAAACTTTGGGGTGGCTGTGTGATTTTGATTTTAATTTCCCTAAGCTATAGGACCATAAGTGGAAGTGCCATAGGCTGTGTTGCTTTGTTTCCTACGTGTTTCTGGAAACACCATACACTTCTCCAGAGTGGTTGTTGGGAATTTACATCCCACCCATCAGCATAACAAGGCTCCCTGTTCTCCATGACCTGTCCTGCCTTTCTGGATTTTACACTTTTTTCAGATGGCCCTTTTGACCGGGGGGCAGTGAGACTTCATTGTAGTGCAGATTTCCTTTACACGCTTGCTTGGTTGGCCAAAAAGGGCGTATGCGTTTTTTCCTGAATATATTCTGGAAAAAACGCATACGCCCTTTTTGGCCAAGTGCATCATGGTCGACATTCTGCCTCTTCTCCTATGCTTTAAGTGCAATTCCAGTCTATCCCCTGAAATCGTGTTCCTGAAATTCTGCCCCGCTTTCAAGTCCTCTTCGAAGACTTACTTCAATACATTTTTGGACGATAGCTGTCATTCATAACTCTGCAGGTTTGTGAATTGCAGTGCCCCTGAGCTCCTTTCTTCAACTCTCTTTCTTGTGAGCTGGCAGCAAAACCGCAGGATTGCTTCAGGCCATAATCTCTTTCCAGGGGGGGAACGCTGAGCCTTTGCTTAATTCCTCTTCCTGGTGGGAAATGAGTGTTCCATTTGCCCGTGCAGACACCTACAGCTAGTCTCTCATTGGTTCTCCCTATTCCTGTTCATCTTGCGCAGAAATTGCAAACTGTGCCAAACAGGAGGTTAAAGGCACTGACTCTCCAAGTGGGGATAGTGTTAGTAAAGCGTCTGAAATGATGAACCCGAGTACCAGGGGACGAAAACTGAGATGCATTTGAAAACATTTCCCGGTCACACAGTGCACTGTACTGTGGGTTTCCCATGCATGTTTTAGCTGAAGGAAGAATCCCTTAAACCTGGAGAGTTGGGACCCATGGAATGGGTACCATGCAGGATGACTTCAAAGGGTCTGCGTTTGCTCACCGAACCTCACCAATGCTATCAGCCCGAAGTGTCCAGCCGTATGTCTCACCCAGCTCTGGGTGTAGATGTGGTAAATCCAGGTTGCATCACAAGCCCTGAATGAATTATTTAAGAATTGCTCTCTATTTCACTGTCATTGTGTTTTGTTTTTGAAATTCATTTTGATAATGGGATTTATCGGATGTTCACTGCTGCGTTTAGGCCGCTGTACACATGCTTGATTTCCTTATGGAGACATATAAATCCATGGGTTTTAAGATTCTTACTTGTCAGGTATCTTCCCAGGCGTTGAATATGTTGTGTTGAATCCATTTCGTTGAGCAAGGAGTAGGTCTTGTCTATTATATATTTGCCTTATGAAACGGTATCTGTGCTAATTTCAATCTCTGGTTTTATGCAGCACCCCAACTCACCTTTCCCCATAAGCAAGCATAAGTTGGTTTTCTAAATTTGAGACCCTGTTCTGTTTTGTAATTCAGTTTATGTGTAGCCAAGTTTACATTCCGTGTATTAGTGATATCTTATGATGTTTCTTTTTCTTTGTGACTTTTTTCTCGTAGAATCATCGTACCTGAATCCACTCATTATGCCGATAGGGACCTGATGACGTAGATTTCATTGCTGAGTGATATTCCATTGTACGTGCGTACCACAACTTCTTTATCCATTTTTTGCTTTCTCGGATATTTAACTTGTACCGTAGACGAGGTTCTTGTAAACAGAGCCGTCCCAAACATTGGGCTGGCTGTGTGTTTTTGATTTTAATTTCCCTAAGCTATAGGACCATATTTGGAAGTGCCATAGGCTGTGTTGCTTTGTTTCCTACGTGTTTCAGGAAACACCATACACTTCTCCAGAGTGGCTGTTGGCAATTTATATCCCACCCATCAGCATAACAAGTCTCCCTATTCTCCATGACCTCTCCTGCCTTTCTGGATTTTACACATTTTTCAGATGGCCCTTTTGACCGGGGAGCAGTGAGACTTCATTGTAGTGCAGATTTCCTTTACACGCTTGCTGGGTTGGCCAAAAAGGGCGTATGCGTTTTTTTCTGAATATATTCAGGAAAAAACGCATACGCCCTTTATGGCCAAGTGCATCATTGTCGACATTCTGCCTATTTTCCTATGCTTTAAGTGCAATTCCAGTCTGCCTCCTGAAATCATTTTCCTGAAATTCTGCCCCGCTTTCCAGTCCTCTTCGAAGACTTACTTCAGTACATTTTTGTACGATAGCTGTCATTCATAACTCTGCAGGTTTGTGAATTACAGTGCCCCTGAGCTCCTTTCTTCAACTCTCTTTCTTGTGAGCTGGCCACAAAACCGCAGGATTTCTTCAGGCCCTAATCTGTTTCCGGCAGGGCAGGCTGAGCATATGGTTAATTCCTCTTCCTGGTGTGAAATGAGCGTTCCATTTGCCCGTGCAGACACCTACAGCTAGTCTCTCATTGGTTCTCCCTATTCCTGTTCATCTTGCGCAGAAATTGCAAACTGTGCCAAACAGGAGGTTAAAGGCACTGACTCTCCAAGTGGGGAGAGTGTTAGTAAAGCGTCTGGAATGGTGAACCCGAGTACCAGGGGACGAAAACTGTGATGCATTTGAAAACGTTTCCCAATCACATGGCGGTCGATACTCTGCGTTTCCCATGCATGTTTTAGCTGAAGGAAGAATCCCTTAAACCTGGAGAGTTGGGACCCATGGAATGGGTACCATGCAGGATGACTTCAAAGGGTCTGCGTTTGCTCACCGAACCTCACCAATGCTATCAGCCCGAAGTGTCCAGCCGTATGTCTCACCCAGCTCTGGGTGTAGATGTGGTAAATCCAGGTTGCATCACAAGCCCTGAATGAATTATTTAAGAATTGCTCTCTATTTCACTGTCATTGTGTTTTGTTTTTGAAATTCATTTTGATAATGGGATTTATCGGATGTTCACTGCTGCGTTTAGGCCGCTGTACACACGCTTGATTTCCTTATGGAGACATATAAATCCATGGGTTTTAAGATTCTTACTTGTCAGGTATCTTCCCAGGCGTTGAATATGTTGTGTTGAATCCATTTCGTTGAGCAAGGAGTAGGTCTTGTCTATTATATATTTGCCTTATGAAACGGTATCTGTGCTAATTTCAATCTCTGGTTTTATGCAGCACCCCAACTCACCTTTCCCCATAAGCAAGCATAAGTTGGTTTTCTAAATTTGAGACCCTGTTCTGTTTTGTAATTCAGTTTATGTGTAGCCAAGTTTACATTCCGTGTATTAGTGATATCTTATGATGTTTCTTTTTCTTTGTGACTTTTTTCTCGTAGAATCATCGTACCGGAATCCACTCATTATGCCGATAGGGACCTGATGACGTAGATTTCATTGCTGAGTGATATTCCATTGTACGTGCGTACCACAACTTCTTTATCCATTTTTTGCTTTCTCGGATATTTAACTTGTACCGTAGACGAGGTTCTTGTAAACAGAGCCGTCCCAAACATTGGGCTGGCTGTGTGTTTTTGATTTTAATTTCCCTAAGCTATAGGACCATATTTGGAAGTGCCATAGGCTGTGTTGCTTTGTTTCCTACGTGTTTCAGGAAACACCATACACTTCTCCAGAGTGGCTGTTGGCAATTTATATCCCACCCATCAGCATAACAAGGCTCCCTGTTCTCCATGACCTGTCCTGCCTTTCTGGATTTTACACATTTTTCAGATGACCCTTTTGACCGGGGAGCAGTGAGACTTCATTGTAGTGCAGATTTCCTTTACACGCTTGCTGGGTTGGCCAAAAAGGGCGTATGCGTTTTTTTCTGAATATATTCAGGAAAAAACGCATACGCCCTTTATGGCCAAGTGCATCATTGTCGACATTCTGCCTATTTTCCTATGCTTTAAGTGCAATTCCAGTCTGCCTCCTGAAATCATTTTCCTGAAATTCTGCCCCGCTTTCCAGTCCTCTTCGAAGACTTACTTCAGTACATTTTTGTACGATAGCTGTCATTCATAACTCTGCAGGTTTGTGAATTACAGTGCCCCTGAGCTCCTTTCTTCAACTCTCTTTCTTGTGAGCTGGCCACAAAACCGCAGGATTGCTTCAGGCCCTAATCTGTTTCCGGCAGGGCAGGCTGAGCATATGGTTAATTCCTCTTCCTGGTGTGAAATGAGCGTTCCATTTGCCCGTGCAGACACCTACAGCTAGTCTCTCATTGGTTCTCCCTATTCCTGTTCATCTTGCGCAGAAATTGCAAACTGTGCCAAACAGGAGGTTAAAGGCACTGACTCTCCAAGTGGGGAGAGTGTTAGTAAAGCGTCTGGAATGGTGAACCCGAGTACCAGGGGACGAAAACTGTGATGCATTTGAAAACGTTTCCCAATCACATGGCGGTCGATACTCTGCGTTTCCCATGCATGTTTTAGCTGAAGGAAGAATCCCTTAAACCTGGAGAGTTGGGACCCATGGAATGGGTACCATGCAGGATGACTTCAAAGGGTCTGCGTTTGCTCACCGAACCTCACCAATGCTATCAGCCCGAAGTGTCCAGCCGTATGTCTCACCCAGCTCTGGGTGTAGATGTGGTAAATCCAGGTTGCATCACAAGCCCTGAATGAATGATTTAAGAATTGCTCTCTATTTCACTGTCATTGTGTTTTGTTTTTGAAATTCATTTTGATAATGGGATTTATCGGATGTTCACTGCTGCGTTTAGGCCGCTGTACACACGCTTGATTTCCTTATGGAGACATATAAATCCATGGGTTTTAAGATTCTTACTTGTCAGGTATCTTCCCAGGCGTTGAATATGTTGTGTTGAATCCATTTCGTTGAGCAAGGAGTAGGTCTTGTCTATTATATATTTGCCTTATGAAACGGTATCTGTGCTAATTTCAATCTCTGGTTTTATGCAGCACCCCAACTCACCTTTCCCCATAAGCAAGCATAAGTTGGTTTTCTAAATTTGAGACCCTGTTCTGTTTTGTAATTCAGTTTATGTGTAGCCAAGTTTACATTCCGTGTATTAGTGATATCTTATGATGTTTCTTTTTCTTTGTGACTTTTTTCTCGTAGAATCATCGTACCGGAATCCACTCATTATGCCGATAGGGACCTGATGACGTAGATTTCATTGCTGAGTGATATTCCATTGTACGTGCGTACCACAACTTCTTTATCCATTTTTTGCTTTCTCGGATATTTAACTTGTACCGTAGACGAGGTTCTTGTAAACAGAGCCGTCCCAAACATTGGGCTGGCTGTGTGTTTTTGATTTTAATTTCCCTAAGCTATAGGACCATATTTGGAAGTGCCATAGGCTGTGTTGCTTTGTTTCCTACGTGTTTCAGGAAACACCATACACTTCTCCAGAGTGGCTGTTGGCAATTTATATCCCACCCATCAGCATAACAAGGCTCCCTGTTCTCCATGACCTGTCCTGCCTTTCTGGATTTTACACATTTTTCAGATGGCCCTTTTGACCGGGGAGCAGTGAGACTTCATTGTAGTGCAGATTTCCTTTACACGCTTGCTGGGTTGGCCAAAAAGGGCGTATGCGTTTTTTTCTGAATATATTCAGGAAAAAACGCATACGCCCTTTTTGGCCAAGTGCATCATTGTCGACATTCTGCCTATTTTCCTATGCTTTAAGTGCAATTCCAGTCTGCCTCCTGAAATCATTTTCCTGAAATTCTGCCCCGCTTTCCAGTCCTCTTCGAAGACTTACTTCAGTACATTTTTGTACGATAGCTGTCATTCATAACTCTGCAGGTTTGTGAATTACAGTGCCCCTGAGCTCCTTTCTTCAACTCTCTTTCTTGTGAGCTGGCCACAAAACCACAGGATTGCTTCAGGCCCTAATCTGTTTCCGGCAGGGCAGGCTGAGCATATGGTTAATTCCTCTTCCTGGTGTGAAATGAGCGTTCCATTTGCCCGTGCAGACACCTACAGCTAGTCTCTCATTGGTTCTCCCTATTCCTGTTCATCTTGCGCAGAAATTGCAAACTGTGCCAAACAGGAGGTTAAAGGCACTGACTCTCCAAGTGGGGAGAGTGTTAGTAAAGCGTCTGGAATGGTGAACCCGAGTACCAGGGGACGAAAACTGTGATGCATTTGAAAACGTTTCCCAATCACATGGCGGTCGATACTCTGCGTTTCCCATGCATGTTTTAGCTGAAGGAAGAATCCCTTAAACCTGGAGAGTTGGGACCCATGGAATGGGTACCATACAGGATGACTTCAAAGGGTCTGCGTTTGCTCACCGAACCTCACCAATGCTATCAGCCCGAAGTGTCCAGCCTTATGTCTCACCCAGCTCTGGGTGTAGATGTGGTAAATCCAGGTTGCATCACAAGCCCTGAATGAATTATTTAAGAATTGCTCTCTATTTCACTGTCATTGTGTTTTGTTTTTGAAATTCATTTTGATAATGGGATTTATCGGATGTTCACTGCTGCGTTTAGGCCGCTGTACACACGCTTGATTTCCTTATGGAGACATATAAATCCATGGGTTTTAAGATTCTTACTTGTCAGGTATCTTCCCAGGCGTTGAATATGTTGTGTTGAATCCATTTCGTTGAGCAAGGAGTAGGTCTTGTCTATTATATATTTGCCTTATGAAACGGTATCTGTGCTAATTTCAATCTCTGGTTTTATGCAGCACCCCAACTCACCTTTCCCCATAAGCAAGCATAAGTTGGTTTTCTAAATTTGAGACCCTGTTCTGTTTTGTAATTCAGTTTATGTGTAGCCAAGTTTACATTCCGTGTATTAGTGATATCTTATGATGTTTCTTTTTCTTTGTGACTTTTTTCTCGTAGAATCATCGTACCGGAATCCACTCATTATGCCGATAGGGACCTGATGACGTAGATTTCATTGCTGAGTGATATTCCATTGTACGTGCGTACCACAACTTCTTTATCCATTTTTTGCTTTCTCGGATATTTAACTTGTACCGTAGACGAGGTTCTTGTAAACAGAGCCGTCCCAAACATTGGGCTGGCTGTGTGTTTTTGATTTTAATTTCCCTAAGCTATAGGACCATATTTGGAAGTGCCATAGGCTGTGTTGCTTTGTTTCCTACGTGTTTCAGGAAACACCATACACTTCTCCAGAGTGGCTGTTGGCAATTTATATCCCACCCATCAGCATAACAAGTCTCCCTATTCTCCATGACCTCTCCTGCCTTTCTGGATTTTACACATTTTTCAGATGGCCCTTTTGACCGGGGAGCAGTGAGACTTCATTGTAGTGCAGATTTCCTTTACACGCTTGCTGGGTTGGCCAAAAAGGGCGTATGCGTTTTTTTCTGAATATATTCAGGAAAAAACGCATACGCCCTTTATGGCCAAGTGCATCATTGTCGACATTCTGCCTATTTTCCTATGCTTTAAGTGCAATTCCAGTCTGCCTCCTGAAATCATTTTCCTGAAATTCTGCCCCGCTTTCCAGTCCTCTTCGAAGACTTACTTCAGTACATTTTTGTACGATAGCTGTCATTCATAACTCTGCAGGTTTGTGAATTACAGTGCCCCTGAGCTCCTTTCTTCAACTCTCTTTCTTGTGAGCTGGCCACAAAACCGCAGGATTGCTTCAGGCCCTAATCTGTTTCCGGCAGGGCAGGCTGAGCATATGGTTAATTCCTCTTCCTGGTGTGAAATGAGCGTTCCATTTGCCCGTGCAGACACCTACAGCTAGTCTCTCATTGGTTCTCCCTATTCCTGTTCATCTTGCACAGAAATTGCAAACTGTGCCAAACAGGAGGTTAAAGGCACTGACTCTCCAAGTGGGGAGAGTGTTAGTAAAGCGTCTGGAATGGTGAACCCGAGTACCAGGGGACGAAAACTGTGATGCATTTGAAAACGTTTCCCAATCACATGGCGGTCGATACTCTGCGTTTCCCATGCATGTTTTAGCTGAAGGAAGAATCCCTTAAACCTGGAGAGTTGGGACCCATGGAATGGGTACCATGCAGGATGACTTCAAAGGGTCTGCGTTTGCTCACCGAACCTCACCAATGCTATCAGCCCGAAGTGTCCAGCCTTATGTCTCACCCAGCTCTGTGTGTAGATGTGGTAAATCCAGGTTGAATCACAAGCCCTGAATGAATGATTTAAGAATTGCTCTCTATTTCACTGTCATTGTGTTTTGTTTTTGAAATTTATTTTGATAATGGGATTTATCGGATTTTCACTGCTCCGTTTAGGCTGCTGTACACACGCTTGTTTTCCTTATGGAGACATATAAATCACTGGTTTTTAAGATTCTTACTTTTCAGGTATCTTCCCAGGCGTTGAATATGGGGTATTGAGTCCATTTCGTTGAGCAAGGAGTAGGTCCAGTCTATTATATATTTGGCTTATGGGACGGTATGTGTGCTAATTTCAATCTCTGGTTTTATGCAGCACCCCAACTCACCTTTCCCCATAAGCAAGCATAAGTTGGTTTTCTAAATTTGAGACCCTGTTCTGTTTTGTAATTCAGTTCATGTGTAGCCAAGTTTACATTCCATGTATTAGTGATATCTTATGATGTTTCTTTTTCTGTGTGACTTATTTCTCGTAGAATCATCGTACCTGAATCCACTCATTATGCCGATAGGGACCTGATGACGTAGATTTCATTGCTGAGTGATATTCCATTGTACGTGCGTACCACAACTTCTTTATCCATTTTTTGCTTTCTCGGATATTTAACTTGTACTGTAGACGAGGTTCTTGTAAACAGAGCCGTCCCAAACTTTGGGGTGGCTGTGTGATTTTGATTTTAATTTCCCTAAGTTATAGGACCATAAGTGGAAGTGCCATAGGCTGTGTTGCTTTGTTTCCTACGTGTTTCTGGAAACACCATACACTTCTCCAGAGTGGTTGTTGGGAATTGACATCCCACCCATCAGCATAACAAGGCTCCCGGTTCTCCATGACCTGTCCTGCCTTTCTGGATTTTACACTTTTTTCAGATGGCCCTTTTGACCGGTGGGCTGTGAGACTTCATTGTAGTGCAGATTTCCTTTACACGCTTGCTTGGTTGGCCAAAAAGGGCGTATGCGTTTTTTCCTGAATATATTCAGGAAAAAACGCATACGCCCTTTTTGGCCAAGTGCATCATGGTCGACATTCTGCCTCTTCTCCTATGCTTTAAGTGCAATTCCAGTCTATCCCCTGAAATCGTGTTCCTGAAATTCTGCCCCGCTTTCAAGTCCTCTTCGAAGACTTACTTCAATACATTTTTGGACGATAGCTGTCATTCATAACTCTGCAGGTTTGTGAATTGCAGTGCCCCTGAGCTCCTTTCTTCAACTCTCTTTCTTGTGAGCTGGCAGCAAAACCGCAGGATTGCTTCAGGCCATAATCTCTTTCCAGGGGGGGAACGCTGAGCCTTTGCTTAATTCCTCTTCCTGGTGGGAAATGAGCGTTCCATTTGCCCGTGCAGACACCTACAGCTAGTCTCTCATTGGTTCTCCCTATTCCTGTTCATCTTGCGCAGAAATTGCAAACTGTGCCAAACAGGAGGTTAAAGGCACTGACTCTCCAAGTGGGGAGAGTGTTAGTAAAGCGTCTGGAATGGTGAACCCGAGTACCAGGGGACGAAAACTGTGATGCATTTGAAAACGTTTCCCAATCACATGGCGGTCGATACTCTGCGTTTCCCATGCATGTTTTAGCTGAAGGAAGAATCCCTTAAACCTGGAGAGTTGGGACCCATGGAATGGGTACCATGCAGGATGACTTCAAAGGGTCTGCGTTTGCTCACCGAACCTCACCAATGCTATCAGCCCGAAGTGTCCAGCCGTATGTCTCACCCAGCTCTGGGTGTAGATGTGGTAAATCCAGGTTGCATCACAAGCCCTGAATGAATTATTTAAGAATTGCTCTCTATTTCACTGTCATTGTGTTTTGTTTTTGAAATTCATTTTGATAATGGGATTTATCGGATGTTCACTGCTGCGTTTAGGCCGCTGTACACACGCTTGATTTCCTTATGGAGACATATAAATCCATGGGTTTTAAGATTCTTACTTGTCAGGTATCTTCCCAGGCGTTGAATATGTTGTGTTGAATCCATTTCGTTGAGCAAGGAGTAGGTCTTGTCTATTATATATTTGCCTTATGAAACGGTATCTGTGCTAATTTCAATCTCTGGTTTTATGCAGCACCCCAACTCACCTTTCCCCATAAGCAAGCATAAGTTGGTTTTCTAAATTTGAGACCCTGTTCTGTTTTGTAATTCAGTTTATGTGTAGCCAAGTTTACATTCCGTGTATTAGTGATATCTTATGATGTTTCTTTTTCTTTGTGACTTTTTTCTCGTAGAATCATCGTACCGGAATCCACTCATTATGCCGATAGGGACCTGATGACGTAGATTTCATTGCTGAGTGATATTCCATTGTACGTGCGTACCACAACTTCTTTATCCATTTTTTGCTTTCTCGGATATTTAACTTGTACCGTAGACGAGGTTCTTGTAAACAGAGCCGTCCCAAACATTGGGCTGGCTGTGTGTTTTTGATTTTAATTTCCCTAAGCTATAGGACCATATTTGGAAGTGCCATAGGCTGTGTTGCTTTGTTTCCTACGTGTTTCAGGAAACACCATACACTTCTCCAGAGTGGCTGTTGGCAATTTATATCCCACCCATCAGCATAACAAGGCTCCCTGTTCTCCATGACCTGTCCTGCCTTTCTGGATTTTACACATTTTTCAGATGACCCTTTTGACCGGGGAGCAGTGAGACTTCATTGTAGTGCAGATTTCCTTTACACGCTTGCTGGGTTGGCCAAAAAGGGCGTATGCGTTTTTTTCTGAATATATTCAGGAAAAAACGCATACGCCCTTTATGGCCAAGTGCATCATTGTCGACATTCTGCCTATTTTCCTATGCTTTAAGTGCAATTCCAGTCTGCCTCCTGAAATCATTTTCCTGAAATTCTGCCCCGCTTTCCAGTCCTCTTCGAAGACTTACTTCAGTACATTTTTGTACGATAGCTGTCATTCATAACTCTGCAGGTTTGTGAATTACAGTGCCCCTGAGCTCCTTTCTTCAACTCTCTTTCTTGTGAGCTGGCCACAAAACCGCAGGATTGCTTCAGGCCCTAATCTGTTTCCGGCAGGGCAGGCTGAGCATATGGTTAATTCCTCTTCCTGGTGTGAAATGAGCGTTCCATTTGCCCGTGCAGACACCTACAGCTAGTCTCTCATTGGTTCTCCCTATTCCTGTTCATCTTGCGCAGAAATTGCAAACTGTGCCAAACAGGAGGTTAAAGGCACTGACTCTCCAAGTGGGGAGAGTGTTAGTAAAGCGTCTGGAATGGTGAACCCGAGTACCAGGGGACGAAAACTGTGATGCATTTGAAAACGTTTCCCAATCACATGGCGGTCGATACTCTGCGTTTCCCATGCATGTTTTAGCTGAAGGAAGAATCCCTTAAACCTGGAGAGTTGGGACCCATGGAATGGGTACCATGCAGGATGACTTCAAAGGGTCTGCGTTTGCTCACCGAACCTCACCAATGCTATCAGCCCGAAGTGTCCAGCCGTATGTCTCACCCAGCTCTGGGTGTAGATGTGGTAAATCCAGGTTGCATCACAAGCCCTGAATGAATTATTTAAGAATTGCTCTCTATTTCACTGTCATTGTGTTTTGTTTTTGAAATTCATTTTGATAATGGGATTTATCGGATGTTCACTGCTGCGTTTAGGCCGCTGTACACACGCTTGATTTCCTTATGGAGACATATAAATCCATGGGTTTTAAGATTCTTACTTGTCAGGTATCTTCCCAGGCGTTGAATATGTTGTGTTGAATCCATTTCGTTGAGCAAGGAGTAGGTCTTGTCTATTATATATTTGCCTTATGAAACGGTATCTGTGCTAATTTCAATCTCTGGTTTTATGCAGCACCCCAACTCACCTTTCCCCATAAGCAAGCATAAGTTGGTTTTCTAAATTTGAGACCCTGTTCTGTTTTGTAATTCAGTTTATGTGTAGCCAAGTTTACATTCCGTGTATTAGTGATATCTTATGATGTTTCTTTTTCTTTGTGACTTTTTTCTCGTAGAATCATCGTACCGGAATCCACTCATTATGCCGATAGGGACCTGATGACGTAGATTTCATTGCTGAGTGATATTCCATTGTACGTGCGTACCACAACTTCTTTATCCATTTTTTGCTTTCTCGGATATTTAACTTGTACCGTAGACGAGGTTCTTGTAAACAGAGCCGTCCCAAACATTGGGCTGGCTGTGTGTTTTTGATTTTAATTTCCCTAAGCTATAGGACCATATTTGGAAGTGCCATAGGCTGTGTTGCTTTGTTTCCTACGTGTTTCAGGAAACACCATACACTTCTCCAGAGTGGCTGTTGGCAATTTATATCCCACCCATCAGCATAACAAGGCTCCCTGTTCTCCATGACCTGTCCTGCCTTTCTGGATTTTACACATTTTTCAGATGGCCCTTTTGACCGGGGAGCAGTGAGACTTCATTGTAGTGCAGATTTCCTTTACACGCTTGCTGGGTTGGCCAAAAAGGGCGTATGCGTTTTTTTCTGAATATATTCAGGAAAAAACGCATACGCCCTTTATGGCCAAGTGCATCATTGTCGACATTCTGCCTATTTTCCTATGCTTTAAGTGCAATTCCAGTCTGCCTCCTGAAATCATTTTCCTGAAATTCTGCCCCGCTTTCCAGTCCTCTTCGAAGACTTACTTCAGTACATTTTTGTACGATAGCTGTCATTCATAACTCTGCAGGTTTGTGAATTACAGTGCCCCTGAGCTCCTTTCTTCAACTCTCTTTCTTGTGAGCTGGCCACAAAACCACAGGATTGCTTCAGGCCCTAATCTGTTTCCGGCAGGGCAGGCTGAGCATATGGTTAATTCCTCTTCCTGGTGTGAAATGAGCGTTCCATTTGCCCGTGCAGACACCTACAGCTAGTCTCTCATTGGTTCTCCCTATTCCTGTTCATCTTGTGCAGAAATTGCAAACTGTGCCAAACAGGAGGTTAAAGGCACTGACTCTCCAAGTGGGGAGAGTGTTAGTAAAGCGTCTGGAATGGTGAACCCGAGTACCAGGGGACGAAAACTGTGATGCATTTGAAAACGTTTCCCAATCACATGGCGGTCGATACTCTGCGTTTCCCATGCATGTTTTAGCTGAAGGAAGAATCCCTTAAACCTGGAGAGTTGGGACCCATGGAATGGGTACCATACAGGATGACTTCAAAGGGTCTGCGTTTGCTCACCGAACCTCACCAATGCTACCAGCCCGAAGTGTCCAGCCTTATGTCTCACCCAGCTCTGTGTGTAGATGTGGTAAATCCAGGTTGCATCACAAGCCCTGAATGAATTATTTAAGAATTGCTCTCTATTTCACTGTCATTGTGTTTTGTTTTTGAAATTCATTTTGATAATGGGATTTATCGGATGTTCACTGCTGCGTTTAGGCCGCTGTACACACGCTTGATTTCCTTATGGAGACATATAAATCCATGGGTTTTAAGATTCTTACTTGTCAGGTATCTTCCCAGGCGTTGAATATGTTGTGTTGAATCCATTTCGTTGAGCAAGGAGTAGGTCTTGTCTATTATATATTTGCCTTATGAAACGGTATCTGTGCTAATTTCAATCTCTGTTTTTATGCAGCACCCCAACTCACCTTTCCCCATAAGCAAGCATAAGTTGGTTTTCTAAATTTGAGACCCTGTTCTGTTTTGTAATTCAGTTTATGTGTAGCCAAGTTTACATTCCGTGTATTAGTGATATCTTATGATGTTTCTTTTTCTTTGTGACTTTTTTCTCGTAGAATCATCGTACCGGAATCCACTCATTATGCCGATAGGGACCTGATGACGTAGATTTCATTGCTGAGTGATATTCCATTGTACGTGCGTACCACAACTTCTTTATCCATTTTTTGCTTTCTCGGATATTTAACTTGTACCGTAGACGAGGTTCTTGTAAACAGAGCCGTCCCAAACATTGGGCTGGCTGTGTGTTTTTGATTTTAATTTCCCTAAGCTATAGGACCATATTTGGAAGTGCCATAGGCTGTGTTGCTTTGTTTCCTACGTGTTTCAGGAAACACCATACACTTCTCCAGAGTGGCTGTTGGCAATTTATATCCCACCCATCAGCATAACAAGGCTCCCTGTTCTCCATGACCTGTCCTGCCTTTCTGGATTTTACACATTTTTCAGATGGCCCTTTTGACCGGGGAGCAGTGAGACTTCATTGTAGTGCAGATTTCCTTTACACGCTTGCTGGGTTGGCCAAAAAGGGCGTATGCGTTTTTTTCTGAATATATTCAGGAAAAAACGCATACGCCCTTTATGGCCAAGTGCATCATTGTCGACATTCTGCCTATTTTCCTATGCTTTAAGTGCAATTCCAGTCTGCCTCCTGAAATCATTTTCCTGAAATTCTGCCCCGCTTTCCAGTCCTCTTCGAAGACTTACTTCAGTACATTTTTGTACGATAGCTGTCATTCATAACTCTGCAGGTTTGTGAATTACAGTGCCCCTGAGCTCCTTTCTTCAACTCTCTTTCTTGTGAGCTGGCCACAAAACCGCAGGATTGCTTCAGGCCCTAATCTGTTTCCAGCAGGGCAGGCTGAGCATATGGTTAATTCCTCTTCCTGGTGTGAAATGAGCGTTCCATTTGCCCGTGCAGACACCTACAGCTAGTCTCTCATTGGTTCTCCCTATTCCTGTTCATCTTGCGCAGAAATTGCAAACTGTGCCAAACAGGAGGTTAAAGGCACTGACTCTCCAAGTGGGGAGAGTGTTAGTAAAGCGTCTGGAATGGTGAACCCAAGTACCAGGGGACGAAAACTGTGATGCATTTGAAAACGTTTCCCAATCACATGGCGGTCGATACTCTGCGTTTCCCATGCATGTTTTAGCTGAAGGAAGAATCCCTTAAACCTGGAGAGTTGGGACCCATGGAATGGGTACCATGCAGGATGACTTCAAAGGG